>NW_024038532.1:317500-1061593 GCF_016077235.1 Cyprinodon tularosa | reverse complement strand
CCTCCTTGAGCGATTGGGCTGCAAACTTCTAACTTGCTGAGCCTAGACTTAAGACATAAGGGATCAAAAGTTATCAAAAGATTTTTGCTGTGACAAACCATGTCGGCATGGCCAAGCATCAAAATTAGACTTCTCGCCATTAGAGTATGACTAAACTGCCTCAGGCCCTGCTTTTATTAAGGATTATTAAATCTGTATAACGCAACAGGATGCTCAAAAAAGTCAATTAAAGCCATGGTCCACACCCAACAAGAAGTCAGCCATTTTGGATCAAAGTTACCATTTTCTTTTTTTAAGTCATGACATATCTGAGTGAAGGGCTCTTGGTTTTTTTTTAGTTAGAGACTTCAAATTAACTTTACATGGACTATAGTCATAGCAGTTTAAAAGTTATCAAAATTATTATTCTACATGGAAGCATGTGGGCGTGGCTAAGCATCAAACTGTTAACTCCAGTCATACAAAGCCATGCTTTTAGGAGGAGGAGAAGGATGATGAGGATGAGAAACAAACAGCAGTAGGAGACGCAGTGAGAGCAGCAGCAGGAAGAGGAATATGAAGAGAAGGAGCACAGGGGGAGGAGGATGATTAGGATGATAATAAGAAGAAGTAGAAGGAAGGGGAGGATTTAGAAAAGCAGCAGAAGGAGGGGAAGGATGAAGATAGGCAGGAGCAACAGGAGGATGAGGAGAATGAGCAACACAAGGAGGAGGAGGGTGGTAAGGAAGAGAAACAGCAGAAGGAGAATGGGGGAGGATGAAAAGAAGCAGGATAAGGAGGATGAAGAGGATCAGGAGAAGCAGCAGCAGGCAGGGGATGAAGAGAAACAGCAGCAGCAGGATGAGGAGAAGGAGATGCAGCAAGAGCAGCAGCAGGATGAGGAGAAGGAGATGCAGCAAGAGCAACAGCAGGAGGAGGAGAAGGAGACGCAGCAAGATAAGCAGCGGCAGGAGGATGATGAGGAGAAGCTGCATTAGCAGGAGGATGAGTAAGAGGAGGAGAGGCTGCAGGTGGAGGAGAAACAGTGGCAGCAGCAGAATAAGAAGGAGGGGGAGGATAAAGAGAAGCAGCAGCAGGTATAGGCTGAAGAGCAGGAGCACAGGCTAGGAAGGAGCGTGGAGGTGGAGGTCGCTTGGTTCCAGCGATCGCAACATACCAGGCGGTGCGAGCTGCGAGGGCCGCGCAATGCCACTTGTGGCTTTAATTTTAATTGGAATCATAATCTGTCTTATGTTGACTTGTATTTTTCCAATAACTGAATTTGTTGTATATATTGTGTGCTGTCAACAATTATGATCAAAATGAACAGAAATAAGTGACTGATTTTTAACCTTTTGTATCTAATCAGTCTATAATACATTATTAACTTAAATAAATAAACTTTTTCATTTATTTTAGTTGGAATTGCATTTTAATTTCTTTGGTTCTGCCTTTCTTAAAGAAATATTCTTCTTGGCCTTAAAACATCACTTTTCTGGGATTCTAACTCAATCTTCATTTGTGGTGCCACATAATTACCCATAACTTTTTATTTTATTTTTTCAAAAATAGGTTACAAGATATTTGTAATCTGTTTTTCCTACCACAATAAAAACAAAAAAAACAAAATGTTATTATACAAATAGATTTTTTTTTTTTTACAGATAAAGTGGTAAGAAGTTAAAACTGGGAATTATTGTGTAAAAAGAGGAACTTTAAGATGGTGGATGGATTCAGAAAGCACTCAGAAATCTCTTGATTAAGATGTGCACTTGGTCTAAGTTGAACATTTCTCAGATTTCGTCTCTCCTGATAAAAAACACGCATTATACCTGACCAGTTTTTCATAAAAATGTAATTTTTAACAACCCTAAAACTCCTTCACCAAAGCTGTTCATCTTCCCCCCATGGAGCTTTGAGACTATCCAATCAGTCCTGCTGCTGTCACTACAGCTGTCATGTTGCAGCTGCCTCCTTTCTGCTATAGGATTAAAACATCTCGCCTTTTCTGCTTGGCTAGCAGAAAGTTAACATTAAGTTGCTTATTTTTAGGGATCACAGTTTCTTAGACAAATGAGAAATGGATACAAAAAAATGATGCCCATGCAGATTGTCCCAAACACAGGGGAGTTGCTGCGGTGGGGCATCGCAGGCTGTCATCCATTCATTTATGTCTCACTCTCATTTGGTTCCTTGAGCATAACTGATAATTACTATAGTGAATTCTTTGATTCACATCCTAGACCAGAGGTCACCAATTAAAAATCATTAAGGTCCTAATAAAGAAAATCATCAACCAGTAAAGGTCCGGAGACATTTTTAATTATATTCTCTTACTTTAAACTGAATTTAACACTGAAATAACATGTGTTTTTTTTATGCATCCATGTTATACATTGATTTTTTAAATAAAAAAAATTATTAATTAAAAAAATAAAATTTTTCTATTTTAAATTCTAAAGTATTTTTTGAAGTAGAGAACAACAATCGTTCAGTTTGGTATATAGACAATTTCATGACTCTCATATTTTATAAAACACCTGAACTGAGCGTTTATTTATTTATTTTTTCGATCTTAATGTTGGCAGTGGGCTTTAGGCCGCCCTGCAAGGCTTTAAACCTGGGTTTGAGTGGAGACTAAGCCATTTTTAAGCAATACCAGGATAATTCATGAGTTTATATATTCCCAAAAACTAAGACCGTTTGTTTAAATGATTGGATGCAAACTATTGGTACTTCAACTGACCAGGAAGAAGATTTCTCATCTCGATCAAAATATTTATTTTATACTAAAAGGCTTAAAAGTTTCATCAAATCCCATCAAAATGCCCAAGAGCGCCTCACACAACTTCAAAGGAAACTTCTCATCTCAGGCTTGGATGAAGAGATGCAGAGTTTGGAAGTAGAGAACAAACGTAGTTCATACCATGTATGATCCGAATTATCCTTGTTACAAAAATCCGCAACAAAACGAAAAGATTTGGGCAGAAACTGAACATATGCTGCCTGGATGATGGTGAGGATTTGTTTTAATATGTCATATGAAATTAAGCGTTCATTTCCGCATTTTTTCCTCCTGAATTTAGTAATAATATAGCGCATGCTCTCCTTGAGCTCCGAGGAAGTCGGAGTGGAGCAAGACGGGCGGAACCGCGGAGGCAGTAGGCTTTGCCTTGTGCAGGAGGTCTGGGGCGAAGCGGGGCAGAGCAGAGACGGAGGATGGGGGATTTGGGGTTAGACAATGTCGTCGAAAAACATGCGGTAATTTATAAATGCTTTAAATAAGGTTGGGTCCGGATTAGCCAGCAGGTGGGTCCGGATCTGGACTGCGATCCGCTAATCTGTGACCTCTTTCTTAGACTACAGATTAGGGTTTTAAACATGGATGGGCAAGTGTTTCAGAAGTTAAGGTAAAGGAGGTAAGGTTCACAGCCAAGTCTGCTGATCTGGACTCTTACAAATACTGTACCGAGACTTCATGACTAGACTTTAGACATTCTAAGGTAGGCTTGGAGCCAAAGGATGATGGAACCACATCTGGTTCTGCTGAGATAACCTTCCTAGTTCTCTTTTTACAACAAAGATGCTCTGTTGTATAATTTGATCTATATTTTGCACTACAAACAAGTGTTGCACCGATACCAGTATCAGGCAGGGCTCCGATACTGTTATAGGTATCGCTGAGTACCGACAAATAGGGGACCAATACTATTTTTTGTCAACTTTTTGCTAATAGTTTAAAGGGATAGTTCGGGATTTTTGACATGAATCAGATTGGCTTTTTAACTAATCTAGAGCAATCAAAATGTGTTCAAAGCAATTAGAAATTCAAATCCAAGGTGAATTAAAGATTATTTGATTAACTTACTTTGAATAAAATCATTTGTCCAACCATAAAGCATGATGGACAATGGGTCTAACTGCTAGCAGACTCAGGGGAAACCATTTTAACGGACTCTTTCTTGTAGCAAACAGGAAACACTTAAAGGTTAATATTAGTGTTTGAAACCTTAACTGAAATAAAGTTTTCAAATAAAGTGTCTTCATTTCTTAAATTAAGTGCAATTACCCTTCCTTTGAGCAGGTAAATAAGATGATCTGCCAATGGAATGAGTATTTTTACCTTCAAAATAAGATAATTAGATAATATGCACTTGAAATAAGTCAATGCAACTGTTTTTTCTTATTTTAAATGTATATTTTCTTGTTTCATTAGCAACGTGACTCACTTGCTTCCTCAATTCAAGAAAAAATACACTTAAGAAAAAATGGCTTATCTAGATTTTGTTTTTTCCAGTGTGCGGTGAGTTTGAGGTTTGCAAAGGCTTTATATAATGTTTCTCTTTGGTGCTTTTGCAGAAGTTCTGCAGCCTAAAAGTAGTCAAAGAAAACCTGCATGGACATCCACCACTGTACAAAATTAGTAAAATGGCTTATGGCATTATATTATTCTCATGTTTGATAGATTTGTTAGATTTTAATTTGTAAACTATTACTCTGCCTTCTTCAGGTCTTGTTTTCTTTTTTTGTCTTTAAACTGCGGGTTCAAGGACAAAATGGTGTCCTTAAACTGTGGATTAGTGGATTTTTAAATCTATCTAAATATTCCTAAGTGCTGGAAAATAGGTGCTTTTTTAAAGCTTCTGTCTCCTTGAACCCCAGTCGGCCTCAGCAGATGGCCGCTCACACTGAGCCTGGTTCTGCTGCAGGTTTCTTCCTGTTCAAAGGGAATTTTTCCTCTCCACTGTCGCTACAAGCATGCTTAGTGTGAGGGATTGTATTTGAGATAATGAGTCGATGCAATCAACTGGTTTTCCTTAGATAGAAAACTTTGAATCAATTTGACTGGATGATCTGGTTGAACTGGTAAGTGATCTGAGATGACATGATGTGAATTGGCGCTATAGAAATAAACTGAATTGAAATTGAATTGAAAGTATGAAACTCATTGGATTCTCTTCTAATGCAGTTTGCACTGCAAAAACGATCTAGAAATAAGTAAAAATTTCTTAAATTAAGTGTATTCACCCTTAATTTGAGTAGGTAAATGAGATAGTTTGCCAATGGAATTAGTCATTTTACTCTTAAAATAAGATAATTAGGTAATATGCACTTAAAGTAAGACAATGCAATTGTGTTTTCTTATTTTAAGGGTAAATAGTCTTGTTCCATTGGCAAAATGTTTCTTTTACCTCCTCAATTCAAGAACAAATGCACTTATTTTAAGAAAAAATGACTTATCTAGGTTTAGATTTTTTGCAGTGCGTACCTTAAATCTGCCTGTATTTAGCCTTGAATATTTCTTAAGAGAAACTTTTGATTGAACTGGTTGAGTTTTAATGAAATGCTGCTTGTTGGCAGCAAAGGAGACTGCCCCACGGCTATCGCTGCTGCACATAACGTAAAGAAAAACATACATCTGCACTGATAGCTGTCACACACTGAGGGATGTTTCAGTGCACCACTGAACACGAGCACAGGCAAGACAGTGTGGCTGAGATAGAGCTTGAATTATATAGTTTTAAGACAATAATAAATCTAATCATTAACTTGATTTGCCTGGAGGCGTCATCCTTAAAAGTGACACTAATTTTTGTACATTTATCAAGAAATGCAAAAATCTTAGCCCCAAGACTCTGCGCACTGGCTGCATGCCATATCGCTTTCCGTGAATGTTCCAGCGCCCCCGTAGTGTTGTCACAAACAACAGACAACAGTTTCCATCAGCTTAGGCATAGCTTTTACACTTTGTGCTGTCTACAGATGATCATTACTTGTAGAAAATGATTTTTACCAACTTGTTGTAAGCTCCCTTGAACTCATTTGATCAGAATCCAGAGTTCTGTTGTTCTTTTCTTCGATCACCATAGATAAGTTTCCACTTTCTCACCAGCTTCTTCTTTAACCTCTTGATTTTTTATTTATTTTTTCCACCAAACACAATGTTTTCGTCTAAGTCGGATAGAGAATTTCAATAATGAAATGGGTTTTTCACTCCACCGATTATGTCACAAGAATTTGAATATTTTTGTCAATCTAACACAATCCCTACTATTCCGGAGATAACTTTGGAAACGCTCCAATTCTTTGACAGAAGGAAATAATTGGAATTACTTTGATCTTGTAAGTGAAAAACTAGCTATTAAAGCTACTCTCTTTTATAATATTTAGGAGAGAAATTAGTTGCTAAGGCTCTCTGTGAGTTTGTGTGTGTGTTTGTTTGTTTGTATATGAGTGCATTGAAGTGTACTGCCTGCTTTAGACAAAATCATGGCATGTTTTCTCATTTTCCAGTCCAGTACTGTTGGTAATGTGAGAGCATGGCTAAGCCCCTGGAGTCCCGTATCACAGATTTAAACTCAGACAGTTAGCACCGCAGTCTTATGCCATTTCCTTTTGAAATTCAAGCCTGAAATACCTGCACATTATCACATGCATGAAAAAACAAAAAATACGTAAGCCGTTTTTTGAATATCAAATGAATGAGTTGGGTTTTTTTTTAGTGTGTGCACATGCAGCACATTTTCTGGCCCTAGGGGTCTTATCAAACTGTCCTGACAGATCACTTGAGAACACTTTCTATCAGCAATTAGCATTTGGTTATAATTCCTCTCCCACTGAGACCAGTGAGTCACTCTTTGGAAGTACACTCTGTCTCTTAAATGGCAGATATCTTTTATTTATACAACTTTTTTTCTTTCATTTGGGATCAACCTTGTAGTTCCTGACAGTTGCATAAAGTTGTACATAAAGTCAATAGAACTAAGTGTGAGTGCATTAGTGTAGAGATCTGTCGAACTGACATAATTTTGTTCATTCTGGCCTAATTTTGTTTTCCCCACAAATAATTATTAAAGAAAGTAAAGCATTTACATCCAACACCACAGTGACTGTCTGGGAGCGCTTCCTGTACACCTCTACCTGGAAGAGACATACCCCAGCTCAATGTGTCAGAGGTTGAGCTGATTTTAAATTATTTTCTAATGAAATTTCTCTGTTCTGTTGTTTTAAAAATAAGCATTGTGGTAAGAAAGAAAAACAGGCCTAAAGGATAAAGCCTTCCTCATTTTTATGCTAAAAATTAAGCAGTCAGGAGGGCAACAGGGCTACATTTTATTCCCTGTAAAAATAGTTTAAACTATAAAATAAAGTGAGTACAGTGATAAAAACATCACAGTGACACAAGAATTCAGTTGTTAGACTTTATATATATACGCAGTGTATACAAAATGGAATTTCATTTAGTTCAGCCCTCCAGACAGTAAATTAACATTAAGAAAAATCGTGATGTAAAAAAAAAAAAAAAAAAAAAAAACTTTTTTTTATAAAATAAAAAAATACATAAAATAACAAAAAAACAGAAAACACATTTTATTTTATTTTTATTTTTTTATAAAATAAAAAAAATAAATAAAATAAATAAATAAATAAAAAAAAATAATAATAATAAATAACAATAAAAAAAAAAAGAACAAAAACACATTTCTGAAATCACACTTGTGACGAAAAATTATTAGAAGAAATAACATTTTCATACCTCGTGTTGTTATTCATACAACTTAAGCTATATCTCAACTGGAGTTAGCTTGTTCATAACAATATATTTGTGCTTTTACATTTTGGATGCCATGATTGGAAAGAAAACTAAACTTCACTGACATCAGTTGCTGTGTAAATATTCTCTCCTTGTTTCAACACAGTGGGGAAATGTTTCTATGGCTACAGATTGGTAAAAATAATATTTGTATTTGTTTTTTTCATCCCTTAGTTTTTAGCTGTTTCTTTCCCCGAGATCAAGTATCTTAGGATAAGCAACTCCTTCCTCTGTTTCAAAGAGCTCAGCCATGTTTCCTGCATAAATGATAGTTTTGCCACCATTATCAGACACATGTTAACCTTATCCATCTTCTGTGGTGACAATAATCTGCCAAGCTTTCATTCAACCGGTTTTAAATAAAAAAAACCCATAAAAACAAGTAAATAAGAACCACATTAAGTTTAAAACAAAAGACCATGAGAATATTTAAGGTAGTGGAGCTATGGGCCAGTTATTCTACATTAAAAGCAAATCCAGGAAGATTTTTCAATTTAATTGGAAAAAGCTTCCTGGATGGGAAGCGGCAGTGTTGTGCCTGAACGCGTTCATTGAACAAAAGTTCATGAACTCGTTCATAATTTGGGCGAACGTGAACTGAACGTACTGCATTACTGCCTGATGAACGTTATTGTGAACTCGTTCATTCTGGTGTCTGTGAACGGCACGCTCTCTCAGTTCAGCTCCGTTCAATAGGTTGCCAGATTTCTATAGAGCCCTCCAGGCGAAACCCCGACTAAATCACACCGTAAACAGGCCTTAATATGTAGCGGGAAAAACACCCAATCTGGCAAAACCAGCTACCAGCGTCGTAGCCTACAGCCGCGTGCGTCATCAACACAAAATGCAGCGTGGAAGCCACAGCAGCATGGAGGCGACCGTGGAGGCGACAAAGCAGCAGTATGATCACTTAAAACAGTTTTATGACCAGGTGGTCGGTGAGGATGATGGCAACAATCTTACATTTCTCTGCAAACTTTGCCCGCCGGCTTTCAGTAAAAAAATCCGCCACTTCAGTAACCTTAAATTCCTACCTCAGCCTGGTCCCTCAGTTTCTGTCAGTAAAATGTTCTTAAGGGTTTTACTATTCATGTAACTTGTTTGTTAAACCTGCCTGGTATAATTTTCCAGGATTCCAGTATTCCTTTTTAGTATGTACTGAAATGGAATTTTAAATTGAAAAAATTATTAAAATTAAAAAAACATTTGCTCCTTAAAGACTACTTTCCTGTTTTTCTTTTAACAATTACTCATAAAAAAGACCATTCAAGCAGCACATTTTTCCTGATGTTTCTGAGAATATACTGTAGGGGTGAAAGCTGCAGCTGCTACTAGTGTGAAGTGAATGGACAGCAACAAAGCGTTAAAGCAACAATGGGGAAATGCTGTCCCCTCAATGCTAATGTAAACCCTGGTTGGATAAGGATTCAAAACTGGATATGAAGATGAAATCTGACGCACAGTTTCAGTGTTACAACTGATAAAATAATTGCTGTCTGTGGTTCTACAGTAGGCTATGGTGTAATTGAGCAATATATGAAAAAAAAAAAAAGAACTGAACTAGTTCATTTTTTGGAACTGTGAACTTAGTTCAAACTTTGAACTAGTTCACGTAGAAAGAGAACTTTCCCAACACTGGGAAGTGAAATGTCTTCAAACTTGGAAACAAAGTCCAGTGGATTGTTTTTTAACTTTTTTAGAATGACTATTACCTGGATGACTGAAACTTTTCACCAGCATTGGCCATTTATCCTCTAATACTCCCTGTTTTAGTTAGATTAGATTAGATTAGATTAGATGAGCTTTACTGATCTCACAGTGGAGACATTCACTGGTCACATATTGGCATAGTAATTAAAGAATGTGCAAACAAGGAGGAAAAGGTGCATTAAGAATAAACAAGCAAGCACTCTATATACAGTATATCAAGATAAATAAGAATTAAGCTGCAAGTGTACATGTATCACACACAATGAAAAACAAAATGAAAATAAGAAATAAAATAAAAATAAAAAATACAAGGGAGTAACACAGAGATTTTGATATGTACGATCAGGATGGCTTATATACAGGTGGATTGACTTTTACATTAAAGTGTAGTAGGTAAGGAACAACGGTGAGTTAGTGGTATGACTATTATATTCACATATATTGCACAGAATATTGCACAGTCAATAAAAAAAAACTCTAATATAGTTGCACAGTGGTTGTTACAGTTGTTAGCTGGTTCAAAACGCTGTTCTTATTTAAGCTAATTCTATTTTAGAATGAAAAACAGCAACAACAAAAAAAAAGAAATGGATGCAAAGTTTTCTTCAAAATAATTTCCAGTTTTTTGTTTTAGGTTTGGTTGCTCTAAATGATGACGCCTCCTCTTTACTTTAGGCTTCGGGTGAAAGGTCAAAGCATTAAGAAACTTCCCCACATGAGTCTAGAGATTAACATAGAATAACTATGCTGCTGATCTACCTTACGTGTGTTTTTCCAGGTGTGTGCATTTCTTCACACCGGTCACTGTTTGCTACGGCCAAGTGGTGCAGCTAAAGAGCGGCTGTTTGTGTAGATTGGCATTCTAGTCAGGCCACTGAAGCTGACAAAGCAATTTAGAGGCACACTGGCCTCACAGCGTGGTTCTGTTCCATGATGTATGTTACCTCGGCCTCCAACAAATATTTACAATCGACTTCAAGCCATCCTCCGCAATCTGTGTTAAAACATTGTGTCAGCTTGATTTCAGTGGTGCAAAGCTCAGTGAAACAGGCTTGTGTCATGTTAGCAGTAGACAGCTCGACTCTGGCAGCTACTAAAAGATGATCACATTCAATGTATTACAGAGAGGAGAGTTCTCCTCATTGATCCTGTTTTTTTACTATCTTCCTGATTAATTGATAGTCCATTTCATTTATTTCCTCCATTTTTGAGTCAGATGAGCAGAAGGTTAATGACCAAATACAGGAAAATAATCCATATGCATCTTTCTGTGATTTGGGTTTTGGGTTCGCCATTTTAAGCAAATAGATAAATAAAAATCATCAACATTTAATCAGATTTGAAATCACAGCATTCATATTCTTACATTTGTCAGCATCTATTCCCTCAACGTATTTCGATTTTTATTCCGGACCAGTCCATGTTATGATGAAGTATTTGTTTTTATTTTTATTTTTATTTAAACTCGCAGCTTTGAAATTTTACTCCGGCAACAGAAACTGCACTATGTGGCATTTTAAAGATGAAAAAGCTGAAAATGTCTGAAAGAGGAAAATTCTTTGAAATGACAGAAAATATGCCTTGATAGGCACAAATATTGTTGTCTTTGTCAAACTATCTTTTTTATCTCGTGAAACTATCCAGACTACACTTTATGTCTAGTGAAACTGTGCCAAAGAGGAAAATCAGCAGGGTGGTACTTCAAAGCCATCAAAGCCATTTTTAAACTGATCCTCAGGTACTTAAAATAAAAAATAAAAATTTACAGGAAAGGTGATGCTGAAGGTACACTTAGCTACCATATCAGTTGCAGTCAGATTTTTAGGTGTCTACTGATGAGGTTAGAGAGGTGAAACACTTGGTATTATCTTCTTACTTAAATATGTTTTTTTAATTCATAAATAAAATGCTCAAAGATAACAACTTTAAAAAATCTCCCAATAGAGAGTTGTTAAAGTTAGTGGTATATGCTAACCTTTGTTAGGTACATTTTGCTAGTACAGGATTTAACTGCTCCCCGGTCAACTTTAATAGATGTTGATCCTTTAAGGTTTAGGAAACATTCTTCAGAGATTTTGGTCTATATTTATATGATGGATCTTACATAGTAGTAGAGACTGACACGGGAGTGGATTTTCACTCCTGTCCCGTCCCACTCCCACGGAAAAAAATTGTGTCCCGTCCCGATCCCGGGCCAGAGTAGAAATCTAAATCCTGTCCTGTCCCACTCCTGGTGAAATTACTCCCACTCCCATTCAGAATGACTCCCGCTCCTGCACCACTCCCATTCTTGTTGTCTTCAATAAGATTTCTGCCAATATTGAATCTGAATTTTTATGAAGGGTCAGTTAAGTTCCTGTTTCTAACTGTAGTAACTGTTGGTCCCTCCATTGTTGTTTTGAGCGCGGGTGAAAAACTCAGAGCGGAAGCACAGTTGGTTTTTGGGTCGTGTAGTTTTTTTTTACTCGCATTATAGTGTAGGCTTCAAGGAAAAAAACTACAAAAAGGCGGCGCCAGTACTGGATTTTTTTTCTTTCTATTTTTTTTTATTTTTTGGCATCAATCCATCCTAGTTTTTTTTAGTTACTATTGGTTTGCTCCCGCTTCCGTCTGCTCCCGTTAATGTTTAATCCTGTACCGTCCCAATCACCCGATCGTTATTAATACTGACTCCCATCCCGCGGGAATCCCGTGACCCGTGGGATTCCCGAAAAAATGTCAGTCTCTACATAGTAGGCAGTGAGTAGCAATCCTGCCTTGCAGCAAGAAGGTTCCGGGTTCCATTCTCTTTCTTTCTGCATGGAATTTGCATGTTCTCCCTGTGCATGCGTTGGTTCTCTCTGGGTACTCCAGCTTCTTCCCACAGTCCAAAAACATGACTGTTAGGTTAATTGGCTTCTCTAAATTGTCCTTAGTTATGAATGTGTGTGTGAATGGTTCCTTGTCCTGTTTGTCTCTGTGTTGCCCTGCGATGGACTGGAGACCTGTCCAGGGTGGACCTCGCCTCTCGCCTATTGACAGCTGGAGATGGGCACCAGCACCCCTCGCAGCCCCAGCAGGAATAATGGTGATGGAAAATGGATGGATGGATCTTACAATTTCTGTATTTCTTGTCTTCACATTTCAAGCCATCATTCCACCAGATCCCAAAGGTGGTTCTGTTTGATTGAAATTTGATGATTGCGGCCCAATCAACTTCCTGTTGTGGTCAAAAAACCGACAAGAGATGATTTGAGCTTATGAAAATGATGCGTTATTTTTGTTTTAAAAACCATACAAAGATAGACATACTATGGTCATACGAGGATGGACAAGTCAAACAATACTAAGCTATCATTGTCATGATTTTACTAAAGTTCAGACCCAAATGCAGAAGACCAAACAGGGAGACCAGGGGGAAAGGTTTAACAGGTTTTATTGAAGAGATAATGCAGAGAGACGTTTCCAGAGAAGTTGTTGAATCCTTGACTCCAGTGTGTATGCTGTTGTTCCAGTGTTTGTCTGATTTGGTGGAGGGCGGAACAAGTTTTACCCAGAAAGCGGTTGTTTGTAGGTGAATGGAGAAACTGACTGCCACTCAGATTTCCTGCGGTACTTGAACGGGTCGTAGTGGAGATGAATCCCTTTCTCAGTGCGAAGCTCAAACGATCTCTTGGGGAAAGTGGGTCCAAACCTCCAGTTTGAACCCCAGCTCAGTTTGAAGCTCAGCTGATCCTTCCAGGGAGAGAAGTTCCGAAAAATCCAGTTTGCAGGATGACTTCCTGCCGAGAGGCAAAAGACAAACAATGTTAAAACTCAGGTTGACAAAAACTCAGTTTGGCTCAGCAAAACTCAGATTGGCTAGAGTACGCAAAACTGGCAAACATTCTGACGTCAAGGTCGTGGCAGTCAGCAGCTTAAGAACGCTCTGTTAACGTGGAAACCATCAGCGGGTGTGTGAGGAGGCGGACCAGAATCAGGCGCCTCCTGGTGGAGGAAGGAAGACAAACACAGAACACAAACACACAGACAGGAGTCCTGACAATCATAGATCAAGGTCATGTGGTTCTGCAGTTGCAGCCTTTTGCCAAATGTCCCCAAAATTAATGATACCACCAAGGAAAGGTAACTTTGTTTATATTACAGTTGAAAGACAATTCAAAGTGCTATGCATGAGAGGAAAAAAAAGAGAGTACATGGAAGGGGTATAGGGGCAACACAAAATCATTCAAGGGAATAAAAGCAAATTATTAAAATAAGACCATTATTGATCAATTGCTAAGAAAATAAGGTTCTTTTGATGTTGCAATAAACAAAAATGTTAAAGACAAAATAAAAGATAACTTTTCTTTTTGGGGAGCAGAGAGGCAGTTAAGGTTTTGTTCCACCTGTGAACCAAAAGACCTCGCATAGGAACGTGAGGCTCTCTCTAAGAGTGAGAGGAAGGTTGTAGGTGCCACACCAGAAGGTACTTAATTTTACTGAGACGTCGGTAATCTAGAGTGGGATCCCCCCCAGTTATCCAGGTTGGCACCATAGGATTGGTGTGTATCGGACAATCATTGCCTGTAGATAATGGGAAAGGTTTTGCAGTTCTATGGTAGTAGAACAAAAGGCAACGTTCTGGGGAATTGTCAACTGCCCAAGGAGAAATTTTTGATCAAATGCTAACCCAACTGTTTTTTTAATATTCATTTTGTTTCTGCATTTTTTTTAATTTAATTTTATTAATTTTTTATTTTTTTCCTACCTGCTTTGATTCTGTTTTATCTTCCATTATTTTAATCATGCAAAGCACTTTGCATTGTCTTTGTACTGAATTGTGCTATACAAATAAATTTGCCTTGCCTTACCATTATATACAAAAAATATTGATTTAAAAATAAGTACCACACTAAACCATTATCTAATTTTTGTTCACACCAAACTTGAGCCTTCTATCTGAATGTCAAAGCTGATATTATGCATTTAATAGGCGATCCCTCATGCGAGCGAGTACAGGGTTGTGCATGTGCTTTTTTTTGTTTACAGTGGAGCTACTTCAGCGATAGTATCAAGGTGTTACTTTGTTTTATCTCTTATACTATATACGTTGGTTGTACTTTTCTTTTACATCTCTTTGCAGCTGATGGAGCAGACTGAATATGTTTTATCATTATCTCCCTTTTTGCTCCTCATTTCATCTTTTCTCCTTTTTTTCTGTTTTTCCTCTTCTGTTCTACTTACATTGCAGTGCCCATATAATCTGTAACACTACCTGCATGAATTATAATAAAGCTATTTATATGCATAAATCAAGCGGAACACTATGGCGATAGCTGTACTGCTCCACTGGTGAAAGCAAAATCTGTTGGGCTCTTTTTGGCATCAAGACGATTATTCTTATTGCCACGTCGCCAGACAGGACACTGTAAAAACAAAAAAATCTCAAATATCATCCACAATACCTTTAATTGATTACTATCAATCTTTCCTCATATGGAGTCTGATATTTTGATACAAATAGAAGAAAAACTTAAGCTATGAAACAGAGACCAGAGCCTAGAAGACATATTTCTAATACATTATATTTTTTGCATTATTCCTTTTTTTTCTGTTATAAACTGTGGTTCCAGTAGCTAAGATTTAATCTCTGCAAATTCTACTGCTGCCTCCCTGGTACCCAAGCTACTATTTGTCAGTGTAGAATAGAGTTTACATTTTCACACTGCCATGAGAGTCACCAGGCAGTCATGGAGGGATTTAGGAGGTCAAGGCAGGGTTGTATTCAGAGGTATTATTTTCCCAATAGCACCCTCGCTTAGAAAATGAGGGGTGGGGAACTAAATTGAAAGCTTTAAAATAATAAAAATGGGTGTTTCAGGAAGAAAAGTGAAGGTTTTGGATGTTATTTTATTGGAGCCTACTTATTTCTTTTCATCATTACACATTAGGAATCTAGTCCGCTCATTTCGCATTTCTTTGTTTGGTATGATAAAAATCTGTGTTTTCTGTTTAAAGATCAGCATTTTACTGACTGGTTACCATCCATCCATTGTCGGTAGGGATGCATGATGTAATCGGCCCCCTATCGGTATCGGCCTTAAAACTGAATATCGGACATCGGCCACCCCACCGATATTTAACCCGATATTTGATCAGCTTCTGAGTTTCTAAAGTCTAAAAAAAAAAAAAAAATACTACTTCTTCCTCAAAAACTTCTTTTTTACAGACTTAAAAACTTCTAAAGACGAGGGAAAAAATATTGATACATTAAAATATCCCAATATCTTCATATGCTGATATATTGCCATTTAAAAACACCATATCAATCTCTTTTACTAATGAAATATTGCTATACGTCATCGTTATGCTACGAAATCCCCCGAAAATTCACGAAATTTTGCCTTATTTTTATATGTTGATATATTGACGCGGTATCGATCTATTTTACTAACAAAATCTCACAAGAATTTGCAAAATATCACGAGAGTTTGTAACAGAACGATGAAATTTCACGAGATTTTGAAAGTAAAATAGATCGATACCGCGTTTTTAAAAATCTATTTGATATCAGCATATGAAAATATATTTGAGTATATTATTTTTCAAAGTGTCAGAAATGGATAACGAAACTGCTATTTTCAATGACTACTTATTGTTGTCCAGCTTTAACATCAGTATCGATATCGGTTATTGGCTACATGAGTTTTAAAATATCGGCATATCGGAGTCCAAGTTCTCTATAAACAGGTCATCCATCCATTAGAGGCGTTTACTGAGACGCAATAGATTCCTCAGATTTAAACAAAAATTGATTTTATTTACATTTTAGGACATAGACCAAGGGGTGGCAGTATATTTTTGTAAAGTAAAATAAAAAAAAAATTCCAGACATATTTTCTTAGTTTATTTTAAGGCTGTTTTTTTGCAGAGAGCCTCTATCTTTTAACTCTAAGGTTGAGCTGGTTTTAAAAAATAAACGTGAAGAAGATTCAGTCTCCAAAAGTAGAGATAAACAAACAGGTAATAATAGTGAGAAAAGTGGATTTACAAAGTATTGACCTAAAGGGACCAAATACAAATGCACATCACAGGATTGCATTTTTTTTTTTCATTTGTAATACTTTCTAATTATTTTATTTAGCACAAAGTGGAAAATACTACTATTTTTCTTCTATTGCCCAAATAAATTGACCATGTTCCAGAATAAAATCACTTGCAGGCTTTGCCCCCTGTGCTTTTTTTCTGTCAGTTTTGGCCTCAGTCCAGACTAATCATCTAAAGGCTCTGCTCCTTTTCCTGACTGACAAGCCCTCATAAGAGTCTGCTATGTTCTTTTTTCCTGCAGTTTTCTGCCTCTCATTCCAGGCAGGAACAGGACAATAATAGAGGAGTGAGTGGAAAGTGCAGGACAGAGGGAAGGGTTAATATACTGACCCCTAGCTGTTGTTCACTATAGACTCACCATGAAAACATGTTTCTCTAGAGTCTAGACCTCAGCTTTCACAATAGGCTCTCGGACTTATAGGGCGCAGACCTCCACCAAGCTGAAAAGTTTGCCCATTATTGTGACTTACACCTGTAGCTGAAAGTATCACATGATCATTACCACATTTAAATGAATTGTTCCTTAGCATGAGTCAAACCTCGGGTAAAAAAAGAAATCCCCTTAAAATCTGTTCACGAGTTTTCAATTGATTCTGCTAATAAACCAACAACATTCCCCTTTCCTTTTCTTTTTTTTCTTTGGTACAAATATTAAAATCCATTCATAACTTTCCAAATGTTTCGGTACACAGAATTATATTTGGACATAACCTCCTTGGTGAAGATAATAAAAGACAGAACAGTCAATCCAACTCTTCTAATGATCATTATTGAAGTTCAACATTTTATACCTCATACCTATGTTCGATTTCAAGTCAATCATTGTTCACATTTAAGTGTATGTAAAGTAAAGTGTTGTGGAATTTGAACTGTGGTTAGAACAATATGAATAATGGTCATGTCATAAACGGGACAGATGGACCCAATAAGTCAAGGCGAGTCAGAAAATGGGAATTTTCAAAACTAATTAATGACAGAAATGATAAAACAGAGCAGAACGGGATGCAGGCTGCTAAGGACAAGCGGCCTGCAGGGGCTGCAGGAGGGGGGTGGGGCACCGCCCAATCAGTGACACTCTGGAGGAAGAAAAACAGGTAAGTAACCACAATGATCGGACAGGAGATGATTATCAAAGTGACTCACTGATCTGGTTTAACAGTTCACAGCATTCCTTAGACTGGTGTATACTTGTGCAGTGGTTCTTATATGTGCAGTGGTCTTTATATGCACAGTGGTTCTTATACCCGAAGTGGTCTTTATATTTGCAGTTGTCCTTTTATTTGCAGTGGTCCTTATATGTGCAGTGGTCCTTATTTGTGAAGTGGTCCTTATATCTGCAGTGGTCCTTATTTGTGCAGTGGTCCTTATATGCGCAGTGGTCCTTATTTGTGCAGTGGTCCTTTTATGTGCAGTGGTCTTTATTTGTGCAGTGGTCCTTATATGTGCAGTGGTCCTTATTTGTGCAGTGGTCCTTATATGTGCAGTGGTCCTTATTTGTGCAGTGGTCCTTATATGCACAGTGGTCCTTATTTGTGCAGTGGTCCTTTTATGTGCAGTGGTCTTTATATGCACAGTGGTCCTTATATGTGCAGTGGTCCTTATATCTGCAGTGGTCCTTATTTGTGCAGTGGTCCTTATTTGTGCAGTGGTCCTTATTTGTGCAGTGGTCCTTATTTGTGCAGTGGTCCTTATATGTGCAGTGGTCCTTATTTGTGCAATGGTCCTTATATCTGCAGTGGTCCTTATTTGTGCAGTGGTCCTTATATGTGCAGTGGTCCTTATATCTGCAGTGGTCCTTATTTGTGCAGTGGTCCTTATTTGTGCAGTGGTCCTTATATGTGCAGTGGTCCTTATTTGTGCAATGGTCCTTATATCTGCAGTGGTCCTTATATGTGCAGTGGTCCTTATATGTGCAGTGGTCCTTATATGTGCAGTGGTCCTTATATGTGCAGTGGTCCTTATATGTGCAGTGGTCCTTATTTGTGCAATGGTCCTTATATCTGCAGTGGTCCTTATATGTGCAGTGGTCCTTATATGTGCAGTGGTCCTTATATGTGCAGTGGTCCTTATATGTGCAGTGGTCCTTATATGTGCAGTGGTCCTTATTTGTGCAGTGGTCCTTATTTGTGCAGTGGTCCTTATTTGTGCAGTGGTCCTTATATGTGCAGTGGTCCTTATTTGTGCAGTGGTCCTTATATGTGCAGTGGTCCTTATTTGTGCAGTGGTCCTTATTTGTGCAGTGGTCCTTATATGTGCACTGGTCCTTATATGTGCAGTGGTCCTTATTTGTGCAGTGGTCCTTATATGTGCACTGGTCCTTATATGTGCAGTGGTCCTTATTTGTGCAGTGGTCCTTATTTGTGCAGTGGTCCTTATATGTGCAGTGGTCCTTATATGTGCAGTGGTCCTTATTTGTGCAGTGGTCCTTATATGTGCACTGGTCCTTATATGTGCAGTGGTCCTTATTTGTGCAGTGGTCCTTATTTGTGCAGTGGTCCTTATATGTGCAGTGGTCCTTATATGTGCAGTGGTCCTTATTTGTGCAGTGGTCCTTATATGTGCAGTGGTCCTTATATGCGCAGTGGTCCTTATTTGTGCAGTGGTCCTTATATGTGAAGTGGTCCTTATATGCGCAGTGGTCCTTATTTGTGCAGTGGTCCTTATTTGTGCAGTGGTCCTTTTATGTGCAGTGGTCTTTATATGCACAGTGGTCCTTATATGCGCAGTGGTCCTTATTTCTGCAGTGGTCCTTATATGTGCAGTGGTCCTTATATGCGCAGTGGTCCTTATTTGTGCAGTGGTCCTTATATGTGCAGTGGTCCTTATATGCGCAGTGGTCCTTATTTGTGCAGTGGTCCTTATATGTGCAGTGGTCCTTATTTGTGCAGTGGTCCTTATATGTGCAGTGGTCCTTATTTGTGCAGTGGTCCTTATATGTGCAGTGGTCCTTATATGCGCAGTGGTCCTTATTTGTGCAGTGGTCCTTATATGTGAAGTGGTCCTTATATGCGCAGTGGTCCTTATTTGTGCAGTGGTCCTTATTTGTGCAGTGGTCCTTTTATGTGCAGTGGTCTTTATATGCGCAGTGGTCCTTATATGCGCAGTGGTCCTTATTTGTGCAGTGGTCCTTATATGTGCAGTGGTCCTTATATGCGCAGTGGTCCTTATTTGTGCAGTGGTCCTTATATGTGCAGTGGTCCTTATATGCGCAGTGGTCCTTATTTGTGCAGTGGTCCTTATATGTGCAGTGGTCCTTATATGCGCAGTGGTCCTTATATGTGCAGTGGTCCTTATTTGTGCAGTGGTCCTTATATGTGCAGTGGTCCTTATTTGTGCAGTGGTCCTTATTTGTGCAGTGGTCCTTATATGTGCACTGGTCCTTATATGTGCAGTGGTCCTTATTTGTGCAGTGGTCCTTATATGTGCACTGGTCCTTATATGTGCAGTGGTCCTTATTTGTGCAGTGGTCCTTATTTGTGCAGTGGTCCTTATATGTGCAGTGGTCCTTATTTGTGCAGTGGTCCTTATATGTGCAGTGGTCCTTATTTGTGCAGTGGTCCTTATTTGTGCAGTGGTCCTTATTTGTGCAGTGGTCCTTTTATGTGCAGTGGTCTTTATATGCACAGTGGTCCTTATATGCGCAGTGGTCCTTATTTGTGCAGTGGTCCTTATATGTGCAGTGGTCCTTATTTGTGCAGTGGTCCTTATTTGTGCAGTGGTCCTTATATGTGCAGTGGTCCTTATTTGTGCAGTGGTCCTTATTTGTGCAGTGGTCCTTATATGTGCAGTGGTCCTTATTTGTGCAGTGGTCCTTATTTGTGCACTGGTCCTTATATGTGCACTGGTCCTTATTTGTGCAGTGGTCCTTATATGTGCACTGGTCCTTATATGTGCAGTGGTCCTTATATGTGCAGTGGTCCTTATTTGTGCAGTGGTCCTTATATGCGCAGTGGTCCTTATTTGTGCAGTGGTCCTTATATGCGCAGTGGTCCTTATATGTGCAGTGGTCCCTATTTGTGCAGTGGTCCTTATTTGTGCAGTGGTCCTTATTTGTGCAGTGGTCCTTATTTGTGCACTGGTCCTTATATGTGCACTGGTCCTTATTTGTGCAGTGGTCCTTATATGCGCAGTGGTCCTTATATGCGCAGTGGTCCTTATTTGTGCAGTGGTCCTTATATGCGCAGTGGTCCTTATATGTGCAGTGGTCCTTATTTGTGCAGTGGTCCTTATTTGTGCAGTGGTCCTTATATGCGCAGTGGTCCTTATTTGTGCAGTGGTCCTTTTATGTGCAGTGGTCTTTATTTGTGCAGTGGTCCTTATATGTGCAGTGGTCCTTATTTGTGCAGTGGTCCTTATATGTGAAGTGGTCCTTATTTGTGCAGTGGTCCTTATATGCGCATTGGTCCTTATTTGTGCAGTGGTCCTTTTATGTGCAGTGGTCTTTATATGCACAGTGGTCCTTATATGTGCAGTGGTCCTTATATGTGCAGTGGTCCTTATTTGTGCAGTGGTCCTTATATGTGCAGTGGTCCTTATTTGTGCACTGGTCCTTATATGTGCAGTGGTCCTTATATGTGCAGTGGTCCTTATATGTGCAGTGGTCTTTATTTGTGCAGTGGTCCTTATATGTGCAGTGGTCCTTATTTGTGCAGTGGTCCTTATATGTGCAGTGGTCCTTATTTGTGCACTGGTCCTTATATGTGCAGTGGTCCTTATATGTGCAGTGGTCCTTATATGTGCAGTGGTCCTTATATGTGTAGTGGTCCTTATGTGCAGTGGTCTTTATTTGTGCAGTGGTCTTTATTTGTGCAGTGGTCCTTATTTGTGCAGTGGTCCTTATTTGTGCAGTGGTCTTTATTTGTGCAGTGGTCCTTATATGTGCAGTGGTCCTTATATGTGCAGTGGTCCTTATTTGTGCACTGGTCCTTATATGGGCAGTGGTCCTTATATGTGCAGTGGTCCTTATATGTGCAGTGGTCTTTATTTGTGCAGTGGTCCTTATATGTGCAGTGGTCCTTATATGTGCAGTGGTCCTTATTTGTGCAGTGGTCCTTATATGTGCAGTGGTCCTTATTTGTGCACTGGTCCTTATATGTGCAGTGGTCCTTATATGTGCAGTGGTCCTTATATGTGCAGTGGTCTTTATTTGTGCAGTGGTCCTTATATGTGCAGTGGTCTTTATTTGTGCAGTGGTCCTTATATGTGCAGTGGTCCTTATTTGTGCACTGGTCCTTATATGTGCAGTGGTCCTTATATGTGCAGTGGTCTTTATTTGTGCAGTGGTCCCTAAATGTGCAGTGGTCCTTATTTGTGCAGTGGTCCTTATTTGTGCAGTGGTCCTTATATGTGCAGTGGTCCTTATTTGTGCAGTGGTCCTTATTTGTGCAGTGGTCCTTATTTGTGCAGTGGTCCTTATTTGTGCACTGGTCCTTATGTGTGCAGTGGTCCTTATGTGTGCAGTGGTCCTTATTTGTGCACTGGTCCTTATATGTGCAGTGGTCCTTATACCTGCAGTGGTCCTTATTTGTGCAGTGGTCCTTATACCTGCAGTGGTCCTTATACCCGAAGTGGTCTTTATATTTGCACTGGTCCTTATATGTGCAGTGGTCCTTATTTGTGCAGTGGTCATTATATGTGCAGTGGTCCTTATACCTGCAGTGGTCCTTATTTGTGCAGTGGTCCTTATATGTGCAGTGGTCCTTATACCTGCAGTGGTCCTTATTTGTGCAGTGGTTCTTATACCTGCAGTGGTCCTTATACCCGAAGTGGTCTTTATATTTGCACTGGTCCTTATATGTGCAATGGTCCTTATTTGTGCAGTGGTCCTTATACCTGCAGTGGTCCTTATACCCGAAGTGGTCTTTATATGCACAGTGGTCCTTATATGTGCAGTGGTCCTTATTTGTGCAGTGGTCCTTATACCTGCAGTGGTCCTTATACCCGAAGTGGTCTTTATATGCACAGTGGTCCTTATATGTGCAGTGGTCCTTATTTGTGCAGTGGTCTTTATTTGTGCAGTGGTCCTTATATGTGCAGTGGTCCTTATTTTTGCAGTGGTCCTTATTTGTGCAGTGGTCCTTATATGTGCACTGGTCCTTATGTGTGCAGTGGTCCTTATTTGTGCAGTGGTCCTTATATGTGCAGTGGTCCTTATTTGTGCACTGGTCCTTATATGTGCAGTGGTCCTTATATGTGCAGTGGTCCTTATATGTGCAGTGGTCCTTTTTTGTGCACTGGTCCTTATATGTGCAGTGGTCCTTATGTGTGCAGTGGTCCTTATTTGTGCAGTGGTCCTTTTTTGTGCACTGGTCCTTATATGTGCAGTGGTCCTTATATGTGCAGTGGTCCTTTTTTGTGCACTGGTCCTTATATGTGCAGTGGTCCTTATGTGTGCAGTGGTCCTTATTTGTGCAGTGATCCTTATATGTGCAGTGGTCCTTATTTGTGCACTGGTCCTTATATGTGCAGTGGTCCTTATATGTGCAGTGGTCCTTATTTGTGCACTGGTCCTTATATGTGCAGTGGTCCTTATATGTGCAGTGGTCCTTATTTGTGCAGTGGTCCTTATACCTGCAGTGGTCCTTATACCCGAAGTGGTCTTTATATTTGCAGTGGTCCTTATATGTTCAGTGGTACTTATATCTGCAGTTTTCCTTTTATGTGCAGTGGTCTTTGATGTTCAGTGGTCCTTTTATGTGCAGTGGTCCTTATACCTGCAGTGGTCCTTTTATGTTCAGTGGTCTTTATATATGCAGTGGTCTTTATTTAGCACAAATTGTAATTGAGGTGTGAGGAGATCAGATTTATGATGAGGCTCAAAAATTCATCTGAATAGATGGAAGGAGATGAGAGACACCACTTAGAGCAGCAGGGCGAACAAAAGAAAAGCTCATATAAAAGCTGAAGAGGTGCAAGGTGTGTATTTTCATTTACTACCTCTGTCTGCTGGGTGTAATTGAGCAGCCAACGGCCTCATGATGCCTAGGAGAACTTGTTAAAGATGAGTGCGAAAGTTAACAAGATGGTAATTTGTAAAGGAGGCAAGGGAATGAAGAAATATAAGAATAGAGCTCAAGTGGGACTTATTCTAAAATATGAACCAGTTTAGCTGAAGAGCGCAGGGAGCACCAGGGGCACTCGGACTTGTTAATGAGGACAGTGAAGCCTTGATCATTTGAAATGCTCCTATCTGAGGCAGTGCATGGACTATGGCAAACAGTGAACACTTTTCATTAACTCATACGCTGTGATTAAATGTAAATTTACCCTTGAAAGCAACCTTGTCCTGTAGTTCTTCTCACCTACAGGGCTCTAATTGGCTAAAAACTAGAGGGGGTTAGGGCCTTTCACTCTTTGGCTCCTTAACCTGAAAAGTTAAGTGCTTGTATTTATATTATAATTAAACAGAAATATCTTCATAGATTGTGGTAATTACATATTGAAAAATGTATGTAAAGTTACTTACTTACCTTTCTTCAAGAATTTGAAACCTGGGTTTATGTGATTATAAAAATGTGAAATAATACAAGCTGTCCTGTGTTTTTTTTATTTATTTTGCTGTTTTTAAAATGTTTTAAAAATCTAAGTGTTTGCAGTTCTGCTCATTGGCTTGCCTTCAAAAAACGTGCAAAAAGCTCTCAGGGAGCTTTTTTTTTGCTTCATTATGTTAGCAGAATCTTGCAAAGCTTTGAAAGGCAAGGTTTAATTTCAATATAATTATCTGGTGTGTGTTGGCTGTGGATGGGGGTGAGGTGGTGGGGGGGGTCTGTGTTAGAAAGTAAAGTTTTTTACAAAACAACCAATGGCAAAATATTTGATTCTCTCCACAATCCCTTCGGAATAAATAAATCTGAAACATTTTTAATGAATGTTTTCCTTCCAAACTAGCGGCTTTCACTAAACCATTACATTGTGCTTCTCATGGAAGCACCTGTTCAAATATAACTTGACATGGACGCTCATTTCTATTAGTTTTAAAATGGAAAATCATTTTATTCAAGTAAGTAATGCCCAAACATCCAGAATCAGAGCCACAATTCAACTGGAAGAGGCTTTATTATTAATTTTCCACCATTGATTGAGGAGGATGTGCTAAGAGAGGTAAAATAAAATAATATACAAGGTTCACCGTTAGAGAACAGCAGCATCAAGACGTATTTTAATGTCACACTTTTATCACACTTATTTTTGTCAAATTAATATATAATTGGTGAGATTGTTCTGCTGCTATAAGCTGGATTTACCTCCAGGCTTCACACACATTTTACTAGGAATGGAAATAAATGAGGAGGGATTAGGGCTGGGTATTGTTAAAAAAATTTTGGTGCCGGTACCAATACCGATACTTTCACTTCGATAAAGGGTTCGTGAACGATACTTTTTTCGATACCAGTTTTATAATATCAATTCGAAGAAAAAGAAAATTACACAACATAATAAAGTACAAATCTTGAGTTTTATTTTAAGCTCTGGTTTTTTCCACTTACATTTTTCCTCTTATATAAAAAGAAAATGTTCAGTGAAGAAGAACAGTTGCAAACAAGTCAGTGTTTAATATTCACTGTTACATTGTGAGGACCTTTTTACTTAGCAGCTTTTCTTTAGAAAAATGTACATGTCTGCTTTCTCAGGAGACAAACAAGCCCGTTGAATGGGATTCCTACTGACAGCGCACCGCTGGTATGTGGGGGTCTGAGCGGCTCAGACAGAAATATTATTGGAAGTCAGGATGATAATCTGGATGAACTGACTGCAATGATTAAGTTTTCATGTGGATTTTCCCACTTAAAAACATAATGAAACTATTTTATTCCCACTGATCACAGCAAATATAGCTGCAAGGCAGAGAAAGAATAGAGTAGCTCCGCCCTACTCGCGTCAGAGAGCCAGAGCAGCAAAGCTGCTTCAGCCGCGCGTCGGAACTAAACTGGTACAAGCAGCAAAAAGGAAGCAGCAGACGTGATTTTGCTGCTTTTGCTGCGTCCAGTTTGAAAGCAGAGGAGGATGGCTGCGCTGGCTGCGGTCCTCTCTTCTCGCAGTGAAACACCGAGCAACTTTCTGCTCTAAAATTGTTTCCGTGCACAATGTATTGCATTGCGCACTATTAGCATCAGTGTTAATAAAGTGAAGCCGCACTTTTGACCTGGGGGCCATTTTAAAGGGGTTCCATGACGCTCGCAACCAGTTCACAACAGATACACATGAACCCTGGCTGTAGGCGTGACCACCTGTGTATTTTTCCTGGATGACGCAATCATGTTAAGTGTTACAGCCAATCACCGAAACTTGGTACCGAAAGACGAGGCATGTTTCGATACTCGGTAGAACCGAAGCATTTCGGTCGGTACCATAAAAGAACCGATGTTCGGTAACCAGCCCTAGGAGGGAACAATATATTTGTAATTGTCTAATTGTAGACAACTTTCAATCAATATGACTGGATGATCTGGTGAACTGTAAAGTGTCTTGAGATGACTTGTATTGTGAATTGGAGGTATAGAAATAAACTGAATTGAACTGAATTAATTGAATACAAAGGTATTTCTATATAGTTTTGTGTAGCCTTAAGCCAATTTTTATTTTTTTATTTGTTTTGCAATTATGGTTAATTAATAACCAAAATATCTGGAAGAATTGTGGTTTTCTTATCCTCGTGAACAATTTCTATGATCAGAAGGTTATTTTAAACTAGAGAACAGAGATCAGAACCACAGAAATATGGAAAATCCTCAGAATATTAAATGTAGTACAAATAAATAAGAGAAGATTCTTCAACAATAATTTATTGGCATAATCGATGAATAAAATATTTAACTACAAGGGAAATACCATTTTTAACTACACGGGTGATAAAGGATGTACATCTGCATGATAGGGAGCAAACTGACACTGTTAAATTTCAGAATAGAATAGAATTAAGTAGAAAATCCCTTTATTGTCCCACAAAGGAGAAATTCTGTTTTTTACAGCAGCAAAAAGATTAATGCATGAATGTAACAACTTATTGAGGTTGTTGGGAACAGTGATGGTTATAGAGTCCTATAGCTGCTGGGAGGAAGGATCTGTGATAACGCTCCCTGGTGCATTTAGGGTGCAGCAGTAGGGGTGGGGATTCTATCACGATGCATCACGATACTTGAAATATTGCGATGCATTGCGATATTTTCACTGAACACTGTAAGAAAAGGACACAGCCATTACCAGTGGCTGACGGGCTGGGTGTGATCTGGATAGTGTCTTCAATTGATACATAACTGAAAGCAACTGAATTCATACATAGCTGGATTAATTGAAATGACTTTAGGAGGTGTTGCCATGATAACAAATACTGGACACAAATATTACTGGCGTGGACACACTGACAAAAAGATTCATCAAACTTAAAATAACAAAATAAGGATAATCAGTGCCGTTTACATGGCCTCAGTGGTCCTTTAAACCAATGAAACAAAAACATTTAAATGTATATTTCCCCTTTTGCAAATGACGTGCATCATATCAATTTCATTTTTACCTTCTTTGTTTTTAAAGCCAAAATGCATCCTAGCATCTGACTTGAAATGTGATGGAGCCGCGGGGCGAATTTTCATAGTGTCCTCCATGTTTTATTTCATATGACTCGTCGCAGTGACACAAAGCAGCGAGTGTCAACACATCCGCAGCGACATCTGCTGGACTGGAAGTTGTATTCCACTTGGTTTGGCTGATGTGCGCCAAAAATTCATGTATTTTATTTGTTCATTTATTTTATTTTATTTTTTAATAACCGATTCTTGCCTTCAAGAATCGATGCAGTAGATCACAAAAATTAGAATCGCGATGCATCGTCATGACGATTATTTTGCACACCCTTATGCAGCAGTCTGTCACTGAAGGAGCTCTCCAGTTCAGTACCAGCTTCATGCACGGGGTGGGAAACACTATCCAACAGAGATTATCATTTAGTTAGGATCCTTTTGTTTCACACGGGCTTCCAATCACAGAGCTGCATTTCCTGAAAATGAAGCCGAAGCTCCATAGAAGATGACTGATGCCACAACAGAGTCGTAGAAGGTCTTTAGGAGCACCTCCTGCACTGAAAATACCTCAGTATCCTCAGCAGGAGAAGTCTGCTCTGACCATTCTTATACAGAGCCTTACATTAATTTCTGCTCATCTTGATCAATAACACTGTGGTTATATTTGGACATGTTCTGTTTAAATTTATACCTCAATATGAACCATTTCTCGGCTCACTAAAGTTTTTAAAAAGTAAAACATATATTTGTGCCACTGTAGCAGGAATATTAGAGTACCTGAACTTGAACGATGGTAGAATATAAAGCTCGAGAACGGATGGAGATGTTTGAGCAGCCAAAGCAGGTAGTGAGAGAGATAAAACACAGCATACTGTATCCATATTGCATGAAACTCAGACATTGCTTAACCATCAGCTTACCTCCCATATACGGCCTGGGGAATTGTATTGATTTATCTGCAATGCCAGCTCTGTCTGTCTCCCTGACTGTCTGCGATGTGTCTCTCTCTTATCGCCATGTAGGAAACACAAACAGTGTTTTTGCCCTGGACTACATCAGCGGCTCCCTGACAGTGAACGGCCAGCTGGACAGAGAAAACCCTCTCTACTCAGCAGGATTCACTCTCACTGTCAAGGTGAGCGGCTCGGGAGGGCTGTGAGCCCAGAGAGCAGATCGAAACTCTCTCACAACAGGATCAAGAGCTTTTGATATGTTAGTGCAATAAATCAATGCAGCTTCTGGACTTGATACAGTCTCAAAAGACTCGCTGGCTGGAGTACCGCTGTCCTGGATCACACTGTGTGCTTCATGAGGTTTCCAGGTGGTTACAACATGATCAGAAAGAATATCAAGATCAATGGACCGCTCAACAATTATTCAAAGAGGTGTCTTTATTTACTCATCAACACTTTATCACTGCATTTATTTTCTTTTTGATACAAACAGGAAATCAACATAGTGACAGAGGTGTGTAGTAACAAAGTACAAGTACTTTCTTAAATAGAAATGTTTGCTATTTATACTTAACTGTAGTAATTATCTTTTAGGCAACTAATCCTTACATTTTCTGCAATTATCTCGACTTTCTACTCAATTTAAAAATAGACTCGTTAATTTTCTTTATGGCCTGTTTGTATTTAAGAAAAAATTAAAAACCATCAACATTTTTTTTTCATCCAGACAATTAATTTCTTTGTGGTTGGACTCGGTGCTGCCCCAACTTGTTGTTCACCACACGCCAAAATAAATAATCCTTAAATTTGACACTGTTGCCATTAGTTATAACGCTAAGAAAATTAAGTATAAGAAAGTTATAAATCAAGTTATAAATAACATTTTTCCTGCATTACTCTTACTTTTATACTTAAAGTAATTTGAAAATGGTACTTTTACACTTTTACTTGAGTAAAAAGCTTAAGTTGACACTCTGACTTCTACAAAAGTATTTTGAAACATGAGGATTTATACTTCTACTTGAGTCATAAATATTAATACTTTAGAAACCTCTGCATAGTATCAGAAGGAGGATTTTAAAATGCAAGTGTGTTTGATGCAAAATAAGGCAAAAACTGCTTATTTGTTAAGATGTTCTCCCATGATGCTCTTGATCAGAAAAAGAGACAACATTCAGTTAATGTCAGAGAACAAAGGGCATCCTGATTTCAAGGGATGCAAACTAAATAGCTAACCTGAAAACACTTGGTTTCTATCACTGAACATACCCTGGATATTAGAAGAATACCTTATTTTATGCCATTTGGAGGCCATTTTTTATTTTCCTGGTTTCAAGTAATTGAATATTTGAAACATCCAAATAACTGTTTAAATATCTGATGTTTATTATGACATCACCTTTTCAGATGATCCGGATCCCTTGTATGAAAAACAATATAGTACCTTGAAGTAAGACATATATATGTGTATACACTCACCGGCCACTTTATTAGGTACCCCATGCTAGTAACGGGTTGGACCCCCTTTTGCCTTCAGAACTGCCTCAATTCTTGGTGGCATAGATTCAACAAGGTGCTGGAAGCATTCCTCAGGGAGTTTGGTCCATATTGACATGATGGCATCACACAGTTGCCGCAGATTTGTCGGCTGCACATCCATGATGCGAATCTCCCGTTCCACCACATCCCAAAGATGCTCTATTGGATTGAGATCTGGTGACTGTGGAGGCCATTTGAGTACAGTGAACTCATTGTCATGTTCAAGAAACCAGTCTGAGATGATTCCAGCTTTATGACATGGCGCATTATCCTGCTGAAAGTAGCCATCAGAAGTTGGGTACATTGTGGTCATAAAGGGATGGACATGGTCAGCAACAATACTCAGGTAGGCTGTGGCGTTGCAACGATGCTCAATTGGTACCAAGGGGCCCAAAGAGTGCCAAGAAAATATTCCCCACACCATGACACCACCACCACCAGCCTGAACCGTTGATACAAGGCAGGATGGATCCATGCTTTCATGTTGTAGACGCCAAATTCTGACCCTACCATCCGAATGTCGCAGCAGAAATCGAGACTCATCAGACCAGGCAACGTTTTTCCAATCTTCTATTGTCCAATTTCAATGAGCTTGTGCAAATTGTAGCCTCAGTTTCCTGTTCTTAGCTGAAAGGAGTGGCACCCGGTGTGGTCTTCTGCTGCTGTAGCCCATCTGCCTCAAAGTTCCACGTACTGTGCGTTCAGAGATGCTCTTCTGCCCACCTTGGTTGTAACGGGTGGTTATTTGAGTCACTGTTGTCCTTCTATCAGCTCGAACCAGTCTGGCCATTCTCCTCTGACCTCTGGCATCAACAAGGCATTTCTGCCCACAAAACTGCCGCTCACTGGATGTTTTTTCTTTTTCGGACCATTCTCTGTAAACCCTGGAGATGGTTGCGCGTGAAAATCCCAGTAGATCAGCAGTTTCTGAAATACTCAGACCAGCCCTTCTGGCACCAACAATCATGCCACGTTCAAAGTCACTCAAATCACCTTTCTTCCCCATACTGATGCTCGGTTTGAACTGCAGGAGATTGTCTTGACCATGTCTACATGCCTTAATGCACTGAGTTGCCGCCATGTGATTGGCTGCTTAAAAATTAAGTGTTAACGAGCAGTTGGACAGGTGTACCTAATAAAGTGGCCGGTGAGTGTATGTGTATATATAAACACTAAAGGCCTTATCTACTCAGATCTCAAACAAATTATCTGATTGGCTTGTGTAAATAAAAACAACAACAACAAAAAAAAACATACAACTGCTGGGAAGGCTACAAGGGATCAACTTAAGGCTGATTTATACTCAAAAACCAGGTTGTCTGTGTGTGTGTCGCAGTTAATGCAGATATGCATTGTGGTGTGAAATAACATAGCGCAGACCATGCTTCAATATGTGGCATGAATCAGAAATTTCTGCGACAAGCTCACTGCGACACACTGCTGCGGGAGAATAAACAAGCCCTTAAGACTGCATATATCAATGAACAACAGGTGCAGCAGTGGTGCAGACCAGCCTATTTCACTAAATGTTTTGCATGTGTTACTTCCTGTCACCGCTGCGAGTTTAGGAGACCAGACTGGATTGATTTTATACGTCCCAAAGGAAACTGCTACACTTGTTGCTGGATTTAAGGCTCCAGCACCTACATTTGTCTTTTATCACTCACAGAAATATTTCACCCAAATTTGAAGATGTATGGGAATTTATTACATGAAACCTTTCAATTGAAATAATTTTAGATAATTTTAACATAAAATTATTAAATAAACCTTACATGATCCATATTCATTTGTATGATAGTGTATACATTATAAATACATAATTATCAGTTTTACGTGTTTACTTTTAGTAAAGAATATTTACTCAACACTAACACTGAGTGTATTTACTGCAAATACATAGTGTATTGTTTAAATTGCTTAAACGCAACCTGATTATTATGCAATTTAAACAAATAAAAATTATTGTTTGAGAAAAACACACTAATTAGTATTAATTTTGAATAAGTATACACTATTAATTCTAAATACATTGTCCACTGGAAAAACGATCTAGAAATAAGTGAAAATGTCTTAAATTAAGTGTATTTACCCTTAATTTGAGTAGGTAAATGAGATAGTTTGCCAATGGTATTAGTATTTTTACTCTTAAAATAAGACACAATTAATTTAGTTTTACTCGCAAGGAGAGTTGGAAGAGACTGCGGAGTTTACAAATCTCCAACCCACTCTGCAGTCCCAGCGTTCTCCTCGCTATTTATTGAAATTTGTGGTCCCAGCTGAGACTACACTGGGGGGGGGGACACATAAGGAACTCAGACTTCCAGTCTCAGTAAACATGTCCTCTAAATCTCAGGTTTCAGTCAAAGTTTAAGCTGTTGAAGCTGTTCACCAAAGTTCAGCAGGTCGAGTGCTGCTCGTAATCAACCACAACCTCCCGAAAAGCAAATCCACAAATCACAGTATACTTCAGAAAAGGCGGCTATGAAAACATGCACATAGCTTTATGCATGATAACACTACACAGATACATTTATATACAATTATTCTAACATACAAAAACCTCAAATTTCTGTATTTTGAAGAATATTACATTAATAGGCGACGCAGTGGGAAGCACTGCTGCCTTGCAGCCATGTGTGACAACGTAGTATAGGACGCCTAGGCAGCACTTCTGTTAATTCACATACTTTTTTTTTTATACTTACTTTTCTCAACTTACTTACTTACCCAAAACTTCTGAATGGAGTTTGCATGTTCTCCCTTAGCATGTGTGGGTTCTCTCCGGGTACTCTGGCTTCCTCCTACTGTCTAAAAACATGACTGTTAGGTTAATTGGCTTCTCTACGCTAATTTCTCCTTAGGTGTGAATGTTTTTTTGTCCTGTTTGTCTCTGTGTTGAACTGGCGACCTGTTTCTCGCTCGTAAAAAGCTGGAGATAGGGACCAACACCCCTTGCGACCCCAGCAGAAATAAGCATGACAGAAATGGATGGATTAAATTAACGAATATGCATCATGTAATGGTTATTTAATGGGTTTGTGTTAAAATTATCAGACAAAAATTAAATGGGAATTTTTTTTTACGGAATTGAAATGAAATAAATCTTAATATTTGGGTAAGATATTTTTCTGAGTGCAATGGCTTCCATCTTCAGTGGTTGTCATAGCAATTCACCACAATTTTTTAGGTCGGATATTGCAATCAGGATTCACACCAATGCCAATCTACTGTACTCAAGAACTTATAGAAGAAGTTATAGCAAAAGTGTTGCCAGTTCTGTGATTCATAAAGTAGTTTTTAATCTCAGGAAAATAAAAAAAAATAGATTATTTTCATCTTTTCTTGTAGTTTATAATCGTTGTGAAGGTGAGTGCAGTTTGTTGAGGTGTTCAGAGTTATTTGTCTGAACTCATGAACTCAACCCAAGAAAGAAAAGCAGCCTTCGATTTGTTCAGGTCACCCATCAATGCAGCACGTCGTCAGCAAACACTCTGATGAATACAAGCTTAGTGAATACTTTAAGACATATATTTATACGCTGTATCACAATCACAGCCATGTACAGATCAAAGCCAAGAACTCACACGGAAAAAGCTTTTTGAACGGTCTTAGAATAAACGTCTGGCTTAGGAATGTGCTCCCATCCAAAATTTAAATTAGAATATAATCAGATACTATAGAAGTAAGAGCACCTTTGGACTTCAATGTTTTGCATTCATTTCGGTGTTGATAGAAAGATGATTGAGATAGAACTCGGTCTGAGGTTTAATCCAAAGAAAGTTCGGAACGATTCAAACTAGCCTCAGTCTGTCGTTTTAATTAAAATCAATAATTTCAAACAAGAAAATAACAAAATGTTCATAGAAAGAGAAAATGTAGACCAAAAATATATTTATAAGATATGGATTTTTTTTCTTTCCAAATTTTCCTGCTTCCCTGTGCGTCTGCTTTCTCTGCCGGGGTTGGTATTGATTATGCTATGCCACAGTAATACAACTAATTTCTCAACTTCAGGCTGCTTAGATAGCACCAAACAGACAGAGGTGGAGGTCAAATGATTAAGGAGACTTGGAGGCTAAACTATTTTGATTACCCAGGGATGAGCATGCTGCTCGCGCCTGCTCTGGTACTTACTGTGACCTTTCTTTATCAATAAAAGACGATGCTTCATACCGATTTTCCACGATTTGTCTTTTCTTTTCTTTTCTTTTTTCAGAAACAACAAGGGGATTTGAATTTGTGTCTCAGAGACACTCATTTCTCCTGAATCCGACTGAATGTGTATGTGAGGATGTGCATGTACTGGCACTCCTGCCTTCTGTTTGAGGCAATTTCTATGATTGCTTGGAGGTCACCTGTCAACCTTTTGATCCAATAAATAAACAGCTGTAAATATCTTGTGAGATTGCGCGCTGACCGCCCCTATATAGAATGACATTTGGAGTCCAATCAGCTGCATTTCATACCTTCTTCAATTTTTCTTTTTTGCCACTTTCTTTTGTTGCTCTCTATAAGGCCACAGAGTTGAAGGATGATCGCAGCCCATCAGACGCAACAGTGATGACCACCTTCACCATCCTATTAATTGACAAGAATGACAATGCCCCAAAGTTCAACAGCTCCGAGTACCGGCTTCGCATCACTGAACTTGCCCAAGTGGGCTTTGCCCTGCCTCTTTTCATCCAGGCAGAAGATAAAGATGAGGTAAGTGAATTGTTTCCTTACTGCCAGACAATGTTTATGTACTCTACAAAAGTAGCTCAGCGTGTTAGCATTGCACCACTGCCTGTCTTTACAGAAGGTCTCTATGGGTCAAATACTTTATCTCATGCATGCAAAAGGAAAACTAGGGTTTTTTCTTTGTTGTAAGCTGAAATTTGTAAGTGCATACAGATACACAGATAAGAGAAAATCTGAAGATAATAATAATTTCAGATAAAACTGGATTTGAAATCAGCTTTATCAGACCTGGAAATACGGAAGTCAGTTTTAAAGTCATACGTTCATTTGTAAAATCAAAAACTTATAAAACTGTCCTGCGTAAAAAAGCCCCAAAACCTTAGAAATATTTTTGCAGCTCCTAAAACAACTGCCATTGACTGGAAAAAGCTTTTTATGAATGTGGAGGATTTTATTTTTCACTTTAATTTGAAGAATCGTTCAATGCTTTGCTATTAATGTGGCTAAAGCATCTTAACCAGATTTATGGTTATACTTTGTCTATTGTTCTGTTCCTTCAACCATAAAGAAGGTGGTTTTCTATGGAGGTAGATCAGTCTTAATTTTCAGAAATACACATGTGATTCATACATGCAAAGGACAAGATTCACAGACACAAAGAACGATTCACACAAGCAAACAAGATCCACAAATGCACAGAACACAGAATAGTTCCATACATTATTAAGAAAAGTAAGTTATCTTAACTTAAAGACGTGATTCCAGCATTTTAAGGGCGCAAAGTAAGCCCCCTAGTCCTTTTCTACCCATCCCTGGACTCCTCCCTCTGCCTGCTCCATCACACTGCCACACATGTAGGATCTTGCGTAGGGGGTCGTTACTGGAGGGTCCCATCTTAGCCCATCTGATGACGTCCCCCACCCCGATTATATTTTGCATTTTAGACACTTTCATCTACAACATTTTCAGAACACACATCCATGTCTTGGGGTGATGTGGGGTAAGGACACTGGGAGGGGGGTTATTTTATGGGGTCTCACCTCGGGTGGCTCCCCCCCAGCTCCTCTCGCATTTAGACTCAATTTAGACATTGAGGGTTCTGTGTTGTCGATTGGGGGCTGTGCTGGCGCCTCCTGTCTTCCGGAGGGGGGGTGAACTGTGCCGGACACCACCTTTGGTACTCCCGGTTTTGATTACACCTGAGAAGCGGGATTCCTAATGCGGGGTCTTGGCAGTGGACTGTTGCGGGGCTCGGGTGGCCTGCCGGTCCCGGGGCTGTCATTTGTGCTCTCCCCAAAGCGGGGTGGAGGGAGGGGTGACTGGTGTATTGAGGGGGAGAAAGTGGCCCTGTGAATTATTTAGGGGTGGGGGGGTTGGAGGCTCTGGTTGGGTGGCTTGTACTGGGGGTTGTCTGGTCCGGGTGCAGGGTGGAGGGCCGGGTCTGAAGTCTGAACTAGATGGGTTAGTGTGGCGTTGACACTGCTCCACCTTTCCCCCATCCAGATTTCAGGTTCACTACTGGGTCATCCAGTAATCCCAGGACCGAGGACCCCACAGTGCCGGGGAGTGTTATGTATGAATGTGCGTCCGCCTTTTCTTTTTTTTTTTCTTCACAGAGACTGTGTGTTGCAAGTGGGGGCACTAGGATGGGAAGGTGTAATTGAGACTGTGTATTTTTTTTACTTGTCAGATTCGGGTCTGAACTGCTCCCTCTCCCAAGAACATCTCAAGTCTCTGCTAAGTGCGGAGCCCATTCCCCCCTGTCCTGCCCCCCTCCGATGGCTGGCCTGGGCTTACGGTGCACTGGTGGTGCTCTGTCATTTCGGGGTGGATACCCGGGCGGATCCTGCTTATTCTTGGCGGCTGCTCCGTGGGGCCTGGCCCCTGGGCCCCGCTGGGGCTCTCACCAGGGGTTGGGGCACCCTTGGGGCCTCGGGTCCCTAGGGGCCCATGGCTGGATATACTTCAGTGTGGTTGGCTGCTGGCAGAGCCTGCGGACTCATCCCCGCAGCTACTGGGGGTTCCGGCATGGCGGTGGCTTGGGGACTTCCTCGAGGCCGTCTCTCCTCCTCTCTTGGTGCGGGGTCAGATTTCCTGGGTTGGACCCTCCTGCGCGCCTTTGCTCTTTGGGTCCTTTTGGACCCAAAGAGCGGATGCTCGCCTCGGTGGTCTGGGGGGGAACGTCTTTGGCTCTTCACAACCACTATGGAGCATTTTTCCTTTGGATATACTTTACATGCGCAAGCGCACTTTCACAAACAACTACAGGTGCTTATTTCCAGGTACTCAGAGATTCCCTTCCATACAGAAAGCCCATATTCTTATCTTCAGCTACCACAGTATACATGTCAGATTAAATAATACTACTTATACTTCAGCGATAGTATCAAGGTGTTACTTTAGTGTAACTCTTATACTATATCCGTTGGTTGTGCTGTTCTTTTTACATCTCTTTGCAGCTGATGAAGCAGACTGAAGACGTTTTATCATTATCTCCCTTTTTTCTCCTCTTTCTTTAATCTTTTCTCCTTTTTTTGTGTTTCTCCTTTCCTGTTCTACTTACATTGCAGTGTCCATATAATCTGAAATACACCCTGCTTAATTATAATAAAGCTAGTTGTATGCATAAATCCAGCAGAACACTATGGCGATAGCCGTACTGCTCCACTTGTGAAATCAAAATCTGTTGGGCTCTTTTTTTGGCATCAGGACAGTTATTCGTGTTGCCACATCGCCAGACAGGACACTGTTAAGGAAAAAAACAACAAATAAATAGAAAAAAACTTGAATGAGACAAAATGAAAATAAAACCAATGAAAACTCAAAGATAAAACTTAAACAGAACCAAAACCATGACATAGGGTTGTTTAGTTAAAACTTAACCTCCAACTAACCTCTTACAGGTTTTCCTCCTCTTTTACATTTTATTTTGCACCAACCTTGTCCACTTCAATTCTCACCAGCCTTCTTGTCACTAATGAATTGCTAATGAAGAGCATCCCTGAACATTATCCTGCCACCACCATGTTCCACATGGAGTTGCTATTTATTTTCAATTCTTTCCTTTTGTTTTTACTGATTGTAAATGTCCAAACAATGAAATCAGTCGTTACTAATCAGCTTTAACACGTGAACTTAACCTGGACACCAAATTGTACACAGAAAGCAGTTTTCTGAGCCTGCCGTGCATTTCCGTCTCCCTCTCTCCTGCTCCTCTCACACATGCACATGCTCACTCACACCAGCGCATTGGACTCAACTACAATTTAATTTGCTCTGGAAGAGATGGGATAGAGCATCAAATTATACCTAACGAGGAAAATCAATCACCATGGGTGCAGATAAGCCGAAAGCTAGTCAACTCTGATTGATTCAGGCACAGCAGCTGCCAGGGTGGAATTTGACAGATAACTGCAAGTCAAGTGGATAAAGAAATAGGTGAAGACATGTGGAAAGCTGAGGAGAGAAGAAGAGGAGACAAGAAGAACTCGAAGATGATTGAACAGAAAGTCACCTGCAACAGAGCAAAGTTAGAAGTCTGAATTATAGGTGAAAAATGGTAAAAGAGGGACGCAGTGAGGAGGAAAAGAAAAAAAATTAAGGAGAAATAGTGGGAATACTTAGAGCCAGGTCTGTTTATCCATTCAGGGAATGTTTTGTTTATGCCTGTATTACACTATCAAGCAGAGACAAAAATACAGCAAGCGTGTGGCTACATGTAGGCTTGGGGATAATAAGCCCATTTTTCTTGTGATAAGAAGTATCACTACAGACTTCTATGCAAACTTAACAATCGTCATGTTAAAGTGGTTTCTAGAAACCATCAGAAATCTGCAGTTTGGGAGCAAAAGTGCACAGTTGGGAATATAAGGGACAATTAGTTCTCTGAGATATGATGGAGCTTGATTATTTAGTGCTACATAAGTAGTAAGAGAAAAAGGTGATCTCTTTTTATTTTATTAGAACTCTGGCTCTGTCATGTTGGGGTCTAGGCGTCTAACCCACATGCAGAAATCACTCTTGAGGCAGGGAAAAAGTTAAATGATTTATTTAACAAAGTTCACAAGTAAAAGGGTGCACAGGTTCTTGGTTCGTCAGACTGGTCACGGGAGGGAAGCCACTGAGGAGGACAGAGCAGTTAGAGTGGATCCAGGAAACTCGCAGTTTACAGATGAATGGGATAAATACCTGCTCAGAGAGGAATCTGATCAGCAGGGGGGAACCTTGTGGGTCCAGAGGCTAGTCGGCAGGCAGAGGGCTGAGGGCAGAGGCAGAGACTGAAGCGGAGGGCAGGCAGGCAGATTCCAGACAGAGATTATTTTCTCCAGGATGACAGATTTCCAGATAAGTCAGGATCTGTGAGGCAGAAGAACACATGATCAGATTGGTTCACAAAAATCAGGGTTACAGATCAGATAAAGCTGGCTCAGGTTTTGCTGTACCAATACTGGCAAACACTCTGGCAGGGAAGTGTCAGCCTCCTCCTCCTTAAGAAGGGCTCCTGATGAGCAGATGGGAAACAGGTGTCGCAGTCAGCTCATGCTCTCAGGAGAGATCTCGTGCGCCCTCTGGTGGAGAAAGTAGACAAGCCTCCAGATCCCAACAGGCTCTAGTTTCTCAGCATCTCCCCTGGCCAGGATACTTCTAATTTCTGAAATATCCCAGAGCTAAAAGAAGAAAATTTTAGAAATATGTTTGTTGACCTTACATGGGATATATACAGTAGCCTATATACAGTGTGTTTTATATATATAAATATATGTATACAGTTTATATCCCATACAGCTTTTTCTTTCTCTGGCACATTCTTCTTCTCCTTTGAGTGTTTGAGCTGATGTAATGAGTAAATTTCTCCATTGTGAGATTATTAGGGTCAATCAATCATTCGCACATGAAGACTTGTTTAGCATTAAAGTGTTCCCATTTTATGGGAAAAAACATTAAAACATGCAGGACCTCAGCCATTACAGAAATGACAGACAATCCTGCTCTAAACAATTCCCCTTATTATAAAGCAAATCTGCGATTCCAGTGTTTCCCAAACCTCTAGAAGGATGTTCTTATTGGATTTCCTTGTATTGAGCTCTATCCTGAGTTTCCTCAATTGTCACGTCTTGGTTGAGGTTTGGAGGACCCAAATGCAGATGCAGAGAGGCTGAGGTGAATACCTGTAGTTTAATTATGAAAATGGTTAACAAAGGCAGTCCAAAAATCCAACTAAGAATGTAACAGACCAGAACCATGGAGAGATCAAGGGAAAACACGCACAAGGAGCCAGGGAGAGACGAGGTGAGACGACCACAGCGATGACAGGACCAGCAACAACAAGAGTGACTGCAGAGGGAGAGTATAAGGCCTCGTCCACACGAAGTCAAACCCTGGCCTAAATTCACAAATTTTCCACCAAACCAGCCTCTCATCCATACGAAGCCAGTGTTTCGGGGTCTGAAAACGATCTTTTTTTTATTAAGCCTTCAGAGTGGGAAGATTTTGAAACGCCGTTTTCGCTGTTCCATCTTTAAGGTCTGACTGCATTTATTTTTTTACAAGCATGCGTCATAGCGTCGCCTCTAAACACGCATGCGGGACACAGTATCACAACAACAATGGTGCCGTACTGTGTTGAATGGTTGCTGCTCATGCTACTCACCCTGCTGTCGGGCTTACAACAATATCTTCTTCTTCTGGAATATCTCCAGGAAGAACAGAGCAATATCGACGACATAGTTCAGCACCTCAATTTGACTGAACCACGAAAATGGACCCGCAGAGCCATTTTCCGGTTTTCCGGTTTGGTTGTTGTATAAATATTTCTGCGCATGCCCAACATTTCGTTGCCTGTTTTCGCCTATTTTTGCTTTGGCACGACAGCGCCACTTACAGGCCTGGCATACATTTTGCAGCGTTTTCATGCATTCATGTGGTCGATCACATTTATTTTACGTCTCCGTCTTTAAGACAAACGTTCTGGAAAATAGTAGCGTTTCGTGTTTGTTTTGACTTCGTGTAGCTGACAGACAAAGGGAGGGCTAACGAGCTGACAAGGAGCAGGTGTGAGGAGACAACGAGGGAGCCAAGGGGAAAGGAACACACACACACACACAAGGGCAACAGAGGACAACAGAAAAACATGAGAACATAAATCTAGAAACTACAACAAAACTGGAATTTAACCAATAAAACTAGAAAACAAGGAGCAAAGTAAAGAACAACGGAACCATCAATTCAAACTAGCTTTACCGTTCCTTCTAAAGAAGAGCATCCCCTCTGCATGATTTTACTACCACCGTATTTTCACCATGGGCACGTTGGGTTCAAACCAGAGATGGGAAGTAACGAAGTACAAATACTTCGTTACTGTACTCAAGTAGATTTTTCTGATATTTTTACTTTACTTTACTACTTATTTTTATGGCGACTTTTTACTTCTACTCCTTACATTTTTACACAAATATCTGTACTTTCTACTCCTTACATTTTTACACAAATATCTGTACTTTCTACTCCTTACATTTTAAATAATTGGCTCGTTACTTTAGTTTTGAATCATTTCAATGGAGTTACCGTTATTATTTTTCACGTCATCAATACCAAATTCAATCTAATTGGATGGGAATCTACGTTGCATTTGACGCACCACTACAAGATGAATCGACAGATTCGGAGGTATTCATTGGCGGCAAATCATTGCAGCTTGGTGGCGGTGGCGTTAGCATAGTAGCATGGACGACAAGATGATTGAAAATGAACACAACAGAGATCTAGTCCTATTGGCAGACATCCATTTAAAATGTAGGCAACGGCATGAAAAAAGTGGTTTCTACTTTTACTTTTATACTTTAAGTAAATTTACAAGCCTGTACTTTGTTACTTTTACTTAAGTAAAGAAGTTTAATCAGTACTTCCACTTTTACCAGAGTATTTTTTAACACAAGTATCTGTACTTTTACTCAAGTACGGAAAGTGAGTACTTTTGCCATCTCTGGTTCAAACTATGCATAGCCTCATCTGATTGTATATTTTAAACCATATAATTTGGATTAATTTGACCTGAGTTCCCTTTTCAGGACTTGTTATAATTTACATAACTTGTGCCAAGCTGGAAACGGGAATTTGTATCTTTATCTTTTCTCAACAGCGGCCTTGTCCTTGTAGCTCTAACATTAAAGCCGTATCTGGAGTGTAGTTTACTGATAGGTGTTAAATGTGGGGATTCTTCCACCTTTGCTGTGTATCTTTAAGCCTCCTTCAGGGTAACCAAGGGCTCTTCAGCTAACTTTAATGCTGTCATTGATATAAATGTAAAGCTTGTTTCTATTCTTCCTGCCCATGCATGTTATTTGAGAATAATCATCTTTTTTTTAGCAGATTTTGAGATGTTATCATCTTGAAAACTGTCTGTGATTTTAAAATACTCACACACTGGTTTGCAACCCAGTGCTCAGCACTTTTTGTGAGTGTGAGGAAATACGAAGAGACGTCTAATTTCTGTCTCACTCGCATTGTTTCTTCTCGCTCTCTCTATGATTCTTTCTGCTCGGCTGGCATCTTTAAAACTTTTGCTGCCAGAACTTGTCATTGAACTTTGTGGCAGCCGTGTCTGACAGGATGCTTTTATTGGGGGCTTCTAGAGGCAATAGCAAATGGACGGGCAATTACGTTTATGGCCAGTTTGAAGTGACAACCCTGCATATTGGATGGTCTTTTAAATAGGAGCCATCAGCTACAATGGTTCTCCCAGAGCTGAAAACAAAAACAAGGGGGCTATTTGAACTGTCAGCATAATGCCAACCGACCACTCCACTCGTCTCCCTCTGTTCACCACAATGACTGCATGATTGGCTGCCCTGCAGCTTTATATATCAAACACAGGAGTGCTCTGGCAAAGGTTTCTTACCTCAAGACAGTGAGAGGTTTTTCAGTGCTGTGATGTCACTCCTTAAATTGGTTCAGATTTCCCAGTGATGCTCTCACTCTTTAAATGTTCTGTTCGAAGGAGGCTTAAGAGAAAGAGTTTTTTTTTAATCCTAAATGTTGTTCAGATATAAACACTAATCAAACAGTACTGATCTTATTCTAAACACCAGCCCACTAGTTCACATATTTTAACAGACTTCTCAGTTCAGATAATCTGCATATCATAAACATTGTCTTGGCAACTTGTCCTGTGTCAGCTGGAACGCAAAAGCAGAAAAATGTATCTGTATTGGGGCAGATAGTCATGGTTGTCATCTGTATTCATATCAACGTTTTTTTTTCTGCGTATAAGTCATAAAATACAATGATTAAAGCTCCATGTTTTAACAGCCTCGGCCAGCTTGGCCATATTTTTCTCAAAGTTATTTAAACATATTTGTGGGTTTATATAGTTTAGCACCCCGTTTTATGTTTTGGAAAAAGCATAGCACTTGCAGCTAAGCTAAATATCTGTTCAGGATGACAACTTTTGGCCACATGTTTTAATAGCTTTATGTTTAATGCATTTCTGCAGTCTCTTTTGCTTTGCATTGTATTTATGTATTGTGTTAGCAAATAAACATATGCAAACTGCCCTGCCACCTGTGCAGAATTCATTCAGACAATAAATGCATGTTTTGATCATAAGTAAGGAAATGACTACAGGAAAACAAATCACTCCACTAAACCTGCACATACCTGCAGTCAGAGTCATAATTAAAATGTTTATAACAAATGAAACTGTGAGAAACAAGGTTGGATAAAGACTTAAGAATTTTTTTTATTGTCAGCACACACAGTGAGAAGGAAGGCATTAGAGGTAAGAAACCCACTGATCAAAAATCGGTTTAACCCTTTAAAGCCCAATCCAAGAATAAAACAAAACAGAAAATAACTTTTTTTTGGTTTGAATTCCTTATTTGCACTTTTAACAAAATATGTAAAAAGAAAAAACAGAAATATATTTTTGATATTAATAATTTATTACCATGCGAGAAGTCAAGATTATTTTTTGTGTAGTCTTCTACTGGCTGTTATCAAGTATATCTGATTTGGAACAATAGGATTTTGAGCAAAGTTTTTACCATTAAATTATGCAAAAGGCGTCAGATGCAAAACATTTCAGAAACCGTATGTATCAAATACGATACATTTGGCATTATAGGGTTAAAAGACGACATGATTTACGTCCAAACATCTACATTTGGTTGAAAGGTGAAACAGGGAAAGCCATAATTTTCAGATTGTTGAAAGTCTTTTAATGGACCAAAGTGGGACAAAATCAGACCGACCAAACACGGCCCAATTTTCACCATGTATTTCCTGGACTAAATCAAGACCATTCCGGACCAACCAGATTTAGCATAAAAACGAACGTCTAAATGACATCTGGTGTTTGAGGGGAAGGGTCTCTAAGGGTCTCTACTGCTAGAGAACGGCCCCTCCAATTTACTCCCATAACAGCCATTAGACATTTTCTACAAGCCTGCTGGTTGCTCAGGAGTGATGACAGGAATACCGATTGATAAGCATGGTGGAGATTCTGTGGTGCAATTGCCCCACTTCCCTGTTGCCCTGGAAGGTTGTGGGAGTGCCTGGCATCTTTTACCCTTTGATAAACCAAGTTAATCATGACATAAGGCAAAACACATCCTTTTTTATGGTCATCTCACTTCCAGGGTCCAATCATACAAAAATCCTGTAGATATGAGGTGAAAAGTGAGGAACTAGAACTCTCTACAAGTAGAGATTATCCAAAGAGGAACAGTGTCCAACCTTGATAAATGATGGATCTGTGTGTAGACCTGTCTCAGTGTATTCTCTTTATCAGTTTGTATGAAATCGTACGAAAAGTTATGCACAATATTTTGTAGGTTTTTGACGTGTTTTATTTTTCATCGTATTTCGTCGTATTTTTACGTCTTGCCTCAAGACAAGATATCAGTGCGCATGCGCATCTTACGCACCATTGAATAACATACAATCTAACATACAATTAACCCTAACCCTAACATACAAAACAGCAAGCAACCTAGTGAGAGACATCATGAAGTAATTATTGCACTGTGGAAAGCTCGTCCGTCCCAGTTTTACGTCCGTCTACTGATCTGCTTTTTTCGTCTGGCTGGCTGTGCATGCGCACTGATATGTTTTTTCGAGGAAAAAACGTCAAAAACCCACGAAATACTGTGCATAACTTTTTGTACGATTTCATACGAACTGATAATGAGAATATGTTGCCTGTCTAGAGATAGACTAGAACACTCTTAGTAAACACTGCACGCTAATTGAACAAGACATTGTCATCAACATCAACATATACGAGATTGATCCAATCTCGAAACATGATTTGTTCTAAAATGTCTGTTTATGGGATTATGTTCCCAAGGAAAGTAGAAAGTGGTACATCATGATCAGAGAATGAATTTGTTGTAGTTGACAGTTCAAGGATACTCACCACCAGAAAATACTAGAAATTATTTGACTTTGATGTCCAGAGTTCTTTTTTTTTTTTTTATCTGTTTTTCAATTTTGAAATGTCCTTCTTTTCTATCTTTTCTTCGGCAGGGGGTGAACAGTATGTTCCAGGTGTTTTTGACTGGAAACAATTCGGAATACTTTACCATCTCCCCCACAGCGGTTCAAGGGCGTGCTGACATCCGCGTGAGGGTTGCCTTGCCACTAGATTATGAACAGATTCGGAGCTACAGCTTTTCGGTGAGTTTTCCTTTTCATTTTGGGTGCTTTTAGTATGTCTAAGTAGACATACATAATTATACTTGTGTTAGTACAGATGAATTAGATGCACCATTGGGTAATACACCATATATTACAGTTTAAAAGGAAAATTTTAAAAATGTGATCCTTTTGAACCAAAGTTATTGTGAATGTCTTAGTTGAATTTACTTGGTGGTAGGTTTGGAGACAAAAGTTACTATATTTATTGAAAATGAAAGTATGTACCTTTTGGGGGCCATATTCAAAGAAAGAATAAAGTTGCAGCAATCTTTTGCATATTTATGAAACTTCACTGCAACCACTGGTACTTGGTAATTGTTTCACTCTCACCTGCTTGTATACCTAAAACCATGAGGAAATGTCATAACGACACAGTGGATGGTGTACTGCTGAGGATAAAGACCAGGGTATTATTAAATTTTGCAGCCTGGAACTGTTGGATGATATATCATCACCAAAAGTGTTGTTTTACAGTAGATGTTGATACCTATAAGTGTTCTGAGCTCCTTTTTCCTGCAATAAACATTACCATACAAGGCAGAGCATTGATGTGCACTAAGAGGAAACTAGACTCGGTTCTCTACAATGGGATCTGCCAATGTGTCCAAGAATTTCATCTCAATTCGTAATGACAGATAGGCTGTCAGTGAAACACAAGCTCATTAGAGTTTTTCTTGTTTTTTAAATCTGTTGAAGGTTTTCCTTCCCCCGATAATTACTGAACATTCTTTGGGGAGTGGCAGCCTAGTGGTAAGAGCGTTGCGCTTGGATTCCTGGGGTTCTGAGTTCAAGCCCCACTACCACGGACTGCCACTCTGAGCAAAGAGCCTTAAAGGAATAGTACACCCAAAACATGATTAGCCTTCATTTTCTACTCACCCCCATGCTGAACAACACTCTGGAGTACTTTTTTGATATCTCAAATGCATCTGGAGATCTGGGAGGCTTCTTGCTGTCTGCTGACATTCAAATAATGGAGGTCTATGGTGCCCGAGACACAAAGGTCCATAAAAGTCCACAAAAAACGTGTCAATATTCCTCCATACTGCTCGTCCAATGTATTCCAAGTGTCCTGAGTGGGTAGCATCCAGAATTTACTCGAAACGAAGTCATTTAGAATGTTTTTAGAGCATAAACAGTAGTGCATAGGATTTCCTGAAAGGGCGCACCTGCACGTTCATGACGCTACGGAAGCCGGCAGACCAAACCAGATGAAAGTGCGCATTCAGCGCCTGCTCTGCCGATAATGCAAGCGTAGAAGAAGAAATGTGCTGTTTACCTGAGCAAAGAAAGAAACAACGAAAGAAAAATGTCTGAGGACTTCAGTGTTGAGGAAGAGCATGAGTTCTTTGCCGAGCTGAATGTTATGCACCGTAATTTCGTACGTTTTTGACGTTTTTTTCATCGTATTTCGTCGTATTGTTACGTCTTGCCTCGAGACAAGATATTCTTGCGCATGCGCATCTTACGCACCATTCAATAACATAGAATTTAACATACAATTAACCCTAATCCTGACCCTAACCCTAAGATACAAAACAGCAAGCAACGTAGTTAGAGACATGAAGAAGTAATTATTGCACTGTTTTTCCCAGTTTTACGTCCGTCCGCGGATCTGCTTTTTTCGTCTGTCTGCCTGCGCATGCGCAGTGATCTGTTTTTTCGAGGAAAAACGTCAAAAACGTACAAAATACTGTGCATAACTTTTCTTACGATTTCATACGAACTGATAATGAGAATATGTTGAATAGACAGATAGAAGATAAACGAGTGCAGACTGAGGAACAGCTAAGATACTGAGAAGAACGCTTAAGCTCCCAGGCCTCTGGTAGAAGACCTTAGCCTGAGATGAAGAAGCGCTGCCCAGGAATTACGAGGAAGAGAGATTGAAAATAAGATGTCATCAAACGTTTTGTACTGAATACAGTAGTAGCCGTTCAAATTGTCCCCTCTTTCCTTGCTGGGCCCTTGGCTGGTACCTTGGATGGTCCCTTAGAATTCCTTTTTAAACATTAATATTTGTACTAAAATACCCTTTCTGTCGTGATTTGTGGACATTAAGATCTAAAGAGAAGCGTTAACTCCCGGTCAGACCCTGTAATTCATTGAAAGGGTGGCGTCAGAGTAAAAAAAAATGCAAGAGGGGGTCACTCCAGTGGCTGGAAGAAGTTGGAGGGGATTTTGCTAGGAGTTGGAGGGAAGTTGGCTACCATTCGGCTGGCCTTTGACTGGGAACGGCCATTTTGAATGGCTGTTACTGTATGTAAAACTATAAAAAGGCAACACTCTTGGCAATATAGTTTATGTTAACTTAGTTAACTACTCTATTATGCTGAGGCTATAAGCTATTCTCTCCATGTACTGCATTGAGCTAACTGTGAAGGGCAAGTGGTGAGATGGGATTAAGCCTTAATGTGTCTGAATGTCATGCCTTTTATTCAATATGTTACATAAGCGTGTCTTTCTTTTATTAAATAATTAAATCATCTAAACTTGTTCTTTACCCTCCCGTTTGTTCTACTAGCTGTATGCCAATGAGTCCATGTCAGATCATGTGGGGTTTGCTCGTGTTTTCATTGAACTGATCAATGAAAATGACAACCGGCCCATCTTCAGCAGACCTCTGTATAACATCAGCCTTCCTGAAAACACCGCTCCTGGTACATCACTGGTGCAGATCCTGGTGAGTAGAGTATAAATTTACAGTGTCTCCTTACCTCGGAATGTTCTAAATTAGTGATCAGCTGGGTTTCATTTACGGTTATACATAAAAAAAGAAAAAAAAATACTTTAACATAAAGAAGCGTCCAGCAGAAAGAGCATCTGCAAGGACTGACTGGGGTTTTAGCAGCCAGAGGCTTTAAAGTCATGAGTTTTCTACATGTTGTTTTATTAGGAGTGAAACTCCTTGGTTGTCCCTAAGTTGTAGTTTGGTCATCTTAACTTTTGCACATGTTGGATTGTTTGCTGCCGTTAAATCCAGGTTACCTCAGATGAGAGTACTGGTCTGGGTTATTTTAATGACATTCATTGCATTCGTTTCAGTACAATCCACTGGAGTATTTTCGGCCGTTTGCCTTTGCAGAGGATTGTTTTGGCAGGATAAAGGATTCTGATGATTATCCTGAAACTGCCGCTTATAGCTGGAAATTAAATCTTTCTGTTGTACATTTAAACCTGCTTGCTGGTAACGAAAATGAAGCCCATAAAAGCATTGTAGAAATAACACATTAAATTGGATTTCTATTACGTGATTGTCTTAACATCAGCTAATATTGCAGATGTTAATAAAAAAAATACATAGAGAACTGTCTTTTTTTCCCCCAAGGCTTTACTTTGTTGGTTTTCTTTCTACAAGGTAAACTGATCTTTAAAGTACTTCATTCTGTACTCAAGCTTTCAGTTTCTATTGGCAGTAGCAGCAGCAGCCATGTTTTAACTATATCGGGAAAGATCTCCAAGTGTTGCCCCATAACTCTGCATTATTATTCATTACCAGTCACTTCTGTGACAATTCACAATCCACTAGATACAAGTGCCAAAAAGCATGGTGTGAAAATCAATAGTGTTTATAGACTGGGTGCTCATGAAATGGAGATTGCATGGCCTAATACCCAATACGTCTTGCTGATGTTGGCCCCATGCCGGGGTGTGTGGCCTGCCTTTGAATCCTGATTGCTGGCGGCCAAGCGCAAGCAGACTGTAAACAGAATGGGATGAGACACTTTGTGTGAGATCTCTGCTCTGGCATCATCTCTGCGCTGCTTCTGTGGAGGAAAACAGCTCCTGAAAATGCAAGCTTTTCTGCAAATATCGTTAATGCTTCTGGTTTGATTACTGAAATACAGACACAAATCCAAGTTTTATTGCAGTTATGTTATACTGCAGATAAATATTTAACTTTTTCAGAGTCGTATAAGTACTGCCAGTTTAGTGTTTACTTATCCATAATTTAACGAGGGAATTAGAAAAAAATTCTGGTCTTTTTTAAGAAAGATGTGTCATCAAGGAGAAAATATAATTAATATAGAAACAGGGTGTTTTTTGTTTTGTTTTTTGTCAATGATGACTAATGTATTTTTTTTCACTTACCGTACATATGTATCATCATGAATTTAGTCTAAGCATAAAATTATACATCTTTAAATGTTTCAGTGCAATCCCAAATCCTCCTACATGCTTACTTCAAGTATTCACTGAAATGATTTGTGCTTTTAGTGCATAAAACTCAAAATAAAATCTGACAGATTTTATGTGGAACCATGGCTGCTCTGTAACTAAACTCACAGATTACAACATTGAGAAATCTACAGAATTCTTCTGGTTCTAAAATTGATAATAAAATGAAATAATAATTAATCATTTAAAAAGTCCTAGTTTCCTCTTAGTGCACAAAACAAATAATTAATTGAACTCGCATTGGAGATATTTACCTCTGCATGTAACCCATCCCCTTGGGGAGCAGTGGGCTGCCATTGTGTGGCGCCCTGTGAGTAATCAGGGGTTAAGGGTCTTGCCAAGGGATCCAGATTGGAGGCTGTGAGAATTGGACTAGGTACTTGACACATTCTCAGAGCTCAAGCACACTACTCTAACCCACACACTTTATACTTTATACACTTTTTTGTTTTAACAACATAGTGCTATATCCTCACAGTAGTTCACCAAATATTTTACAGGATTAAAGTTAAGTAAATAAAATAATTAGTATCTTAATAATTCCCATTAAATGTGTAGACATTTTTCATTGTTTTTATGTAAATTGATTATGTCTCCATGTAGTGAAGTTTATGATTCTCTACCATTTCTATATCACAAATAAAAGCTCATATTTTAATGGGAAATATAAAATTATTATTTCTATTATACTTTTCTTTTAAAGTTTGATCCAGAAAGACCAAATAAAATCCTTGTAGTTTTTTGTTGCAGGTAAACACCCAGCCTCTATAAAACAGTTTAAATTACCCAAAAAAAAAATGTCATCCATCCATGCTTTATTATAAAAAGCTAGACATGTTTTTTTTTGTTTTGTTTTTTTTTTTTGGGGGGGGGGGGCAATGTAGCTCTAGAAATAGATATCCCAGAGCTAGATGATAGCCCAGCAGAATTGCTTTCACAAGCACAACGGTATGACTTTTACCATAAGATTCAGCTCAGTACTTGTAGATTAAACTTTATAAAAAAAATTATTTAGGGAGTAAAATCGTATACAACGGACTCAGACAGGAAAGTGAGAAAGAAAGAGGGGATAATAACTAAGGGGACAGAGAAACAGAGACAGGAAAGAGTGCATGAAAACAAAAAATAGACAACAGAGAAAATATACATTAACTCCTAAAATTCTGATTCCACACCTGGATGAGATGAGAAGGAAAGAAAAAAGAGATCAAAAAAAGCTTTCAGAGCAACAGTTATCCCTTAGATATTTGTGTGTGTCAACGTCAAAACCTACGGTGATTCCAAAATATTACTCAGGGTGGTATATATCTGTAGCTGTATCGCTGAACACTTGGGACCAAACTACTCTGGTGTGTATGCATGGGAATGCTCATGTATTTACAAAGCTACTTCAGAAGGAAAATGTGTCTAATAGTAGGTGTGGCTGGCCCCAGACTCGCCCTACAGGGCCCTGAATAGAAAGAGAGGTAATACTGGCCCCGGATATCCAAACGTCCACTGGATCAATGGGACACAAGATAGGCAGACTTAGGAATGGCTGCACCCACCAGAGAAGGGCAGACTAGAGCACCTGAGGGCCCAAACCCCAAACCGCCCTATCCCCGAGGGCCCGACTGTAGTGGTCATAGTGCCGCCTCCACTGGAGGCCAGTAATGCCCAATATGGACCTGGGTAAGAGCTCAAGGGTCAGAGGGCAGGAGGCCTATGGGAAACCCAGCAGCCACCAGGAATGGGACAGTGCCCATCGAAGTACCCAATCCGAAAGAGTCTTTGGGCTAAGCTAATACGGTGGTTTAAGTCCTCTATGCCCCCATATGTGACTCACCTCTGATCCCAGATCCAGATGCTTCTTTAAGTTGCAGTTATTTCCTATTGGCTTTGTGGACTTTTTTATATTTTTACCCCAAACTAAATATTTAAAAACAGAAAGTATGTCAGTATTCAATTAGATTTTGGTTAGACAATCTGTGTTTATATTAAATATAAGTGGATTAAACTTCAACACAGAACATGCTCTCTCTAGGCAGCCCGATAGTGATTAAACCCACAGTCACTGGTCTTTTGAGGCCACCTGTTTGTTAATTCCGGTATAAAATTAACATTTACTTTATATTTGTAGCTTCAGGCTTAAATAATGTGTTTACATATTTCTGTTTACCTTGATTGGCAATAATTGATTAAGTTCCACAGCTGCAATCTACTAAAGGTCCAGTGTTTATTTGAAGGCTCAGGTCTGATTAAACAAACCAAAGCTGCTTCGTACATAAAGTGTGGGAACTATGAGGTATTTTTGCTCAGAATAATGTCCTTGTTATCTTGTTTGATTTAGCTGATCAGTGGGAATGGATCCCGTCTTATGACCCTTACACCAGCGGCGTAGGAAGCGGGGGGGACGGGGGGGACATGTCCCCCCCAATATAAAAGCCAGGTGGATATGTCCCCCCCAAAAATTGTACCGCAAAATATTAGATTTTGACAATTTTTTAACTATCGTGCTTTTATTTTGAAGGCGCAGCATAGCGTTACGTCACTGTACTCCCCCTCCCCTCTGTGAACTGTTCAGTGTTTGAGCACTCAGAGGGAAACAGCGATACAGAAAGCCAGAAACTTGTGAATGAGGTAAAATGGTCTGTCGGGAATGCTGCTATGAATATTGCTTATTTATAACGTCTTGTTGTCAGTTCACTTTCATATATAGAAACTGAATCTTTTTGGTTTAGTCATCTTAGTCTTGTAGGAAGAGGATTAGGGCCACTGAAAAAAGTTAACTGATTTTTTAATTTTTTTTAGTTTAACATGGGGGAAAAAGTCAGAATTCTGACTTTTCTTAGAATTCTGACTTTAATCTCAGAATTTTGACTTTTTTCTCAGATTTCTGACTTTAATCTCAGAATTCTGACTTTTTTCTCAGAAATCTGACAGATGATTAATGTTTCTAATCAATTTACAGTTTTTTTTGGTGGTGGTGGGGGGGGGGGGGGGGGGTACTATACAGATATATAAAAACAAGAAGGTCTAACTAAAAAATAACCAGAATATATGTTTAGAGTAAAGATTGACTACTTGTGTTTACACAAGCACACAATTTCAAATCTGCTGAGCTTGCTGTGCAAGAAAATGTAAAATATATGTATAAAGAAATATAACAGGAAGTACTGCTAAAACAAACTAAATGTTAAATAATGTAGATATTGGTTTAAAAAATTCTTCAGATTTGGAAATTTGGAAGGAATACATAATTCTGAAATTAATCAACAAATTTGGTTAAAAAAAATAAAAAATAAAAGTTGCACTTTTTTACTTGAGGAATTTGTTGAATAACTTCATAATTATGAGTTTAACTAGTTGGAGGTAATGCTACACTTCTCTGCTTCCTGTCCTGCTCATAAAAGGTAAACATTATAAACCACCATTAATTTTCTACACTATTTGGAAAACACAACACAAATGTAATATAACAAAAGTATGTTTAACAACAAACATGTTAGCATCAAGCCATAGCCATGTCTCTTTTAGAGACTAGATCTCTTGTTTAATGACCTTCTGCTCCTCCATTAAAGAGGGGACCCCTCGGGCACGTAAAAAGTTGCCTAATTTCGTCATTTTCCACCAATGTGTCACTGGCTCTCTCAAACAACTCACATCTTTGTCAGTGAAGTGCTCCACATCTCTGCCTTCATGGTGTCCATCTACATTAAGATCCACAATTCTGAGAAAAAAAGTCAGAATTCTGACTTTTTTCCCGTATTAAACTGAAATAAAATGTAAAAATCACTTAACTTTTTTTTTTCTCCAGTGGCCCTAATCCTCTTCCGTAGTCTTGGGCTGATCACTCATCCAATATTTAACTGCTAACTTTCTCTAGACGTTTGCCACGCTAGCCAAAATGTTTTTTTTTATATATCTCATTTCAGTACAATGCCACCACCAACTAAAAGGCTGAAACAGCAGTAGGACTTACTCAGATTTTTTTAAAAGAGAAACGTCAGTGTGAGTAACAGTCACCTAACACAACTTGTGTTGAAATTAGCCCGGTCTGGGCGTGCGTTTTACGAGGATTTTTTATTTTTTGCATGGTTTTGATTCGCCGAAATGGACAGATGTTATACCTGCCGCGCTCCTGATCGTTAGTTAACCACAGGGAGAATTAATTCTAATTCTTAGCAGCGGCGGCCGCATTGGTCGTGCAGTGGACTGCTGCACAACCACTAATTAACCAACTAATTAACTTCTGCATCTTTATTTCCTCAAATAAACTGCTGGCTCCTCTTTTTACACTATAAACAGATTAACACAACATTGACAACTCTGTAGTTTTCTCTGTTCTGTACTGCAAATTGGAATTAAAGGCGCCATTTCTAGCAAAGGTCTGGACAGACTGGCCACCTGTCTAGGGTGGACCCCGCAGCAGCACCTCCCGACCCCACTAAGGGACAGGGTGTACAGAAAATGGAAGGATGGATGGATTTCTACCAAAGGTTGATATGCGTTTTTGAACCAGATGCTTCAAAGCGCCCTGTCCATAATTCTTCAACACACTGTCAGCTCCCTCTGTCAGTCAACCTATATAAATTCATTTTTGACCATTATTGCAAGTTTGACAAAATAAAACATATCAAACTTTGCACTTGTGTGGCCTACTGAATTGTTTTGATTTTCTAGTGCGTATGCGGACACTAAATATGCCAAGGGCTGAAGCCCTTGAAAGACATCTCCCTTTGCTTAATAAAAGACTCCAGTCATTTTGTTTGGTGATATGCTCACATCTTATGAACAAATGCATTATGTTAATTTTAAATGCATTATTTTTGCAAACACATTTATAAAGGAATAAAGTAAAAGATTAAATAGCCTTTTTTTAAGAAGCGTACTTAAGATATGTTTCTGTTGAATATTTACGAATCTCAGATTTCCGACATGTGTCCCCCCCAATTGTAAACATATTCCTACGCCCTTGCTTACACCCAATCACATAATGAGAACTCCATTACTTACCAAAACTCTGAGCTACCAGGTGCAGCGGAGAATTGCAATAATGAATAACGGACATAAATTATAATTAGTGCAGTGAATGTTACCCTATAAATGTCTGTCTGAACTGGGCAGCGGGGAATCATCCTCCACTCTGTGATTTATAAGCTTGTAGAAATAGCATTCATCATTTTTTTTTTAAGCTCCACAAAAAGTGCAACTCCACAGAGTCTGTTCTGCGCTCAGCACCAGACGGATAAAAGATCTCAATCGAAATATGATGCTGTAACTGATATTGCTTGATAAACGTCATGGCAACTCTGAGAATGAATGTTGTCCTGGATAAACTGCGCCGCTCGGCGTTATGAATATTACAAACACATTTTCTTTATGGGAGTGCCTGTCGGGTATGTGGTGGTAGATGAAGTGTCATCCCAGCAGACATATGGACTCTATAATGAGGTGAATGGCTGCAATACCTGAAAACCATTAGCAATCTAATAGTGAAATAGAGAAAGAAAGAAGTGAGGCTATACTATTAATAAGAAATGAACGAAGGCAGATGCTCTGAAACCAGAGGAGAAAATATCTGTCATTCAGTGAAACAGGGCAGTGGTTTGATGTCTGAACACTCAAACAGAAGAAGGATGACAATTGGGAGGGAAAGTGACCCAAATAAAAGAGAAATTCACAGGTAAATATTTATAGTAGGAAGGGGTGGTTTTGGATCCAAGTTATAGAACAAACCACTCCATAGTTTGGTGTGTTTATTGGTATGTTATGCTTTAAACATCCACAGAGATTTAAGAGTGGACTCTGAATGAGCTCTAATAAGATGAGGGATTTTTTTATTACCTGAAAAGACTTTATTTGACAAATGTATTTAAACAATGAGGGATCATGCACATTTTCATTTACCATTAGTTAGCACAGGCAGCACTTTGAAAAAGTCGGACAGAGCATATAAAAGAAAAATCAATTTAAGTCAATTCAGTTTATTTCTATAGCACCAATTCACAAAATGTCATCTCAAGGCACTTTACAGTTCACCAGATCATCCAGTTAAATTGATTTAAAGTTTTCTATCTAAGGAAAACCAGTTGATTGCATCGACCCATTAACTGGAAGGCAATCTCTCACACGAAGCATGGAGCGACAGTGGAGAGGAAAAACTCCCTTTTAACAAGAAGGGCTCAGTGTGAGGCTGACTGGGGTTCAAGGAGACAGAAGCATAGATACAAAAGGAACTTGTCAACCAGTTCCACAGGCGGCCCCGTCAAGGAAACACACAGCCAGGCAGACGAGCTCTGAGCCACCTCCCATGTCAGAGGATAAAGAGAGCACATCCAGTTAGTCACAGTCAGAGAAACAGGACTAAAATGAAAAATAGGCAGAGCTCAGACATCTATAAACGAAGGCTTTGTCACACAACAGGATCTCAGTTGGACTTACTTGGCAGATCCACGGCTCCTTTCTTTTCCCTAAACACTCAGAGGTGAACTTGTGCTTTGAAGTCTAAAGACATAAACTGGTGGCTGGATATTTTCCTCAAGGTAATAAGAAAAATGTATGCTTGCAGCAGTTTTGAGAAGTAGGTCACATCATAAGAAGCAAAGCGAAAACAATCACACTACCACCACCTGTCATGATCTGGCCTGTTTCCTCCTCCTTAATTGGTTATTTCTCTCACCTGTCGTTTTCCCTCCCTGCCTCAATTATCATTTATTCCTCTCACCTGTTTCCTCTGGTTTATATTCAGTTCAGCCTGAGCATTCAGTGCCAGATCATTACTTGTCTTTCTGTTAGTCTGTCTGTTCAGTTTTATTTCATGGCTCATGTCCTGGATCCTAGCTGCCAGTGGAAAGAGGGTTTTAGTGTTTGTCTCATCTCCTGATCGTCCACTGTTCCTCCCCTGCTGAGTCCTCTGGGTTTTTGGCTCATTATGTGAGGAGGTTCAGTTTTTATCCAGTAAGCTTTGGCTCCAGGGAGGAGACCAGTTTAAAGTCCTGCATCAAGTTCTGGTTCCACGCCCCGTCTCGGCTACCCTCTTCCACTGAGCCTGCTCATCTGCACCTGATCCTGTCTGCTCCTGTGTGTGACCACCTGGTCATGCTTCTGGTCCCAGTCAGACTCTGAACCCTCCTGGGAGCCTGTGGATGCCTGGAAGTCTGATCCTGTTTCTGTTCCTGTCTGATCTGGATCCTGTCCCTGTCTGTTCCTGTCTGTTTATGGATCCCTGACCAGGATCGGCTTCCAGCATGTCTTCTGGAACTGCAGCACTTGGGACATTCTAGGACTGGACTGTTAAATCAGAGTTCTGTAATTGGGTTGTGTCCCGCTCCCCATCCTGCAGTATCCGCGAGCCACAGCTCCGCTTTAGTTTTTGTTTTGTTTATTTAATAAACGTTTTGAACTTTCCTACTGACTGTCTCTCCTTGAATACTGGGTCCATCTGTCCTCGCTTCATGACACCACAGTGTTTGGCTGCTGGTTTGATGTTCTTTTTCCTCGGGATGCTAGTTTAGTTTTCCACTAATGCAATGGGAGCCTCACCTTCCAAACAGTGTCATCAGTTGACCCAAAATATTTACCCCATAGTCTTAAAGGAATAGTACACCGAAAACATGATTAGCCTTCATTTTCTACTCACCCCCATGCTGAACAACACTCTGGAGTACTTTTTTGATATCTCAAATGCATCTGGAGATCTGGGAGGCTTCTTGCTGTCTGCTGACATTCAAATAACGGAGGTCTATGGCGCCCGAGGCAGAAAGGTCCATAAAAGTCCAAAATATAATTGTTTAAATATCTGATGTTTAATATGAGGCAACATCACCTTTTCAGATGATCCGGATCCCTGGTATGAAAAACAATATCCTACCATGAAGTAAGACATATATATAAACACTATATATAAACACTAAAGGCCTTATCTACTGAGATCTCAATCAAATTATCTGATTGCCTTGTGTAAATAAAAAAAAAAAAAAAAAAAACATACAACTTCTGGGAAGGCTACAAGGGATCAGCTTCAGGCTGATTTATACTCAAAAACCAGGTTGTCTGCGTGTGTCGCAGTTAAAGGAATAGTACACCCAAAACATGATTAGCCTTCATTTTCTACTCACCCCCATGCTGAACAACACTCTGGAGTACTTTTTGATATCTCAAATGCATCTGGAGATCTGGGAGGCTTCTTGCTGTCTGCTGACATTCAAATAATGGAGGTCTATGGCGCCCGAGGCAGAAAGGTCCATAAAAGTCCACAAAAAACGTGTCAATATTCCTCCATACTGCTCGTCCAATGTATTCCAAGTGTCCTGAGTGGGTAGCGTCCAGAATTTACTCGAAACAAAGTCATTTGGAATGTTTTTAGAGCATAAACAGTAGTGTATAGGATTTCCTAAAAGCGCGCGCCTGAACGTTCATGACGCTACGGAAACCGCGGCAGACCAAACCAGATGAAAGTGCGCATTCAGCGTCTGCTCTACCGATAATGCAAGCGTAGAAGAAGAAATGTGCTGTTTACCTGTGCAAAGAAAGAAACAACGAAAGAAAAATGTCTGAGGACTTCAGTGTTGAGGAAGAGCATGAGTTCTTTGCCGAGCTGAATGCGCACTTTCATCTGGTTTGGTCTGCCGCGGTTTCCGTAGACTCGTGAACGCGCTTTTAGGAAATCCTATACACTACTGTTTATGCTCTAAAAACATTCTAAATGACTTCGTTTCGAGTAAATTATGGACGCTACCCACTCAGGACACTTGGAATACATTGGACGAGCAGTATGGAGGAATATTGACACGTTTTTTGTGGACTTTTATGGACCTTTCTGCCTCGGGCACCATAGACCTCCATTATTTGAATGTCAGCAGACAGCAAGAAGCCTCCCAGATCTCCAGATGCATTTGAGATATCCAAAAAGTACTCCAGAGTGTTGTTCAGCATGGGGGTGAGTAGAAAATGAAGGCTAATCATGTTTTGGGTGTACTATTCCTTTAAGGATCTTTATGTTTTCCTGCTAACTTTGAAACAATTCTTTGGTTTCTGTTGTTAACAGTGGATTTTAGGGATTTTCCAAATAATTTTACTGTTTTCTTTCTATCTGAGGTTCTTTAAGTGTAATGTAGTTATGTCCTTAGCTCTTATGTTGTCTCCTGGATGAATAGTCTAAGCGGGTCCTTTGATAAGTCAACAACTAACCATCAGGTTATCACAGTCATTTTTAGTTGGGCTTTCCTGAACTTTAATTCCCTTTAGAGTCTAATTTCAAGCATTGGGGTTTCATTTAAACATTGAACAGTCTGACCTTGGGATTAATTTCCTAATACACCTGCTGCTAGGAAAATTGGTGCTTGTCTTAAATGCTTTTCCTGTGTGAATAATCTTGCTCCACTAAGCGTAATGGAGTTCAAATTGTTCTGAAGTGGCTTTAGAGCCCTTTACAGCATGGCCATTAGAGTGAAAGTAAACCAAGGTTCTAAGAAAAGGACAGTTTTAAAGTTGCAAATGTTTTTCTTCTTAAGGAGAATCTTAAAATCTTCTAACCAGAGAAACTATTTTCCTTGATGCATTGTTGATTTTTCCCATCCCTCTCATTTAGTTAGATAGGAAGTTTCAGATCAGATTTATTGCCGAGCAGGTTTGCACTTTCAAGGAATTTGACTTGGTGTTGATGGTGCAGACAAATTAGATATATATACAGAATACCTTTTTTTTATAGCTATATACAATATAAAACATACAATATACTGTATATAATATACATTATATAACTGTATATTATATATGTGGGGAGCTAGGTGCTGAACCCGGATTGCAGACAGCCAGGCGAAAGGAGCAAAGTTTATTTTTGGTTCACAGGCAGACAGGGAAGGAAGGCGTCTCTGGAAGAGGGAGTAGTCTGAGGTGGAGGGCAAGCTCTCTGCAGCAGCTGGAGAAGAGGGAGGAGGGTGGTGTGGCTTGGTAGCTGCAGACTGATTTGGAGCTGGATCCTAGGTAGACAGAGCACAGGTAAGATTAATATTTACAATTTCAAAAGCTGAAGTAATTACTTCCACAAGCAGTGTTGGGCACGTTACTTTGAAAAAGTAATTAGTTAAAGCTACTAGTTACTTCTCCCAAAAAGTAACTGAGTTAGTAACTGAGTTACTCCACAATAAAAGTAACTAGTAAGTAGTCAAAGTAACTATTGCGTTACTTTTGCGAGTGTATGAAATTAATAACTGGGGATGTCTAATTCTGAAATCCTGTGTTTGGGTTGTTATAGATACTGAAACATGTAGCTACATCCATCCATCCATCCATCCATCCATCCATCCATCCATCCATCCATCTATCCATATTTCTCCCTTTCTCCATATAGGCTAATGATCGTTCACGCTCTCCTTAGTTCCCCTGTGGCGCGAGCACAGGGCGGCTGTTATGCGCCTTTAGCGAGCATGCGCGTCTTCTGTCGCTTGCGCGGTGAATCGTGCCGCCTGCGCTGTGCGGAGACGCAGGGGAAACGGTATCTGATGTGGAAACGCAGCTCGACGTAACACCAGTATTTCCATCTGGAAAACTCTGTTTTGCTGCTGGAGTCCTCCTCACTCTCCATCCTCCCCTCTCTCATGACGCGGCAACGAGTCCTATCATGAAAAAAGGTTAATTGTGCGACCTGAGTAACGTGCAGTAACGGGGTGTCGGCAATTGTAACTGCGTTATAGTTACAGTAAGACTAATCATTTTGATTACTCGTTACTAAAAAAAGGTAGCGGCGTTAGTTACTTTCAACGCCGTTACTCCCATCACTGTCTATATCTAGTATGAATGAGAGGTCGTGTTTGGCAACGGAAGCACAAACCCTTATTTTTAACTCGCATAAACAGTCAGTTATTGACGCTGGTACATCAGCTGTTGCCATAGCACCCGGCAAACGTGTAGTGTGCATTGCTGCAGGAACAGCAGCTTGTTGACCAAGGTCTAATTCATGTTTGCGTAGCACCTTTTCTGTTCTTTCTATCGTCCTTCTCTCCAAACACAACATTTAATTTATTTATTTTTTTATTTTTAACATGTCTCTTTGTTGAATGGAGCCATAAACGGCGCAAGCTGACTTTCCGTGTAGAGCTTCAGCACGGTACCACAATCTATCCGGCGACTTGAGCAAGAAACGAGAGGTGTAAGTATACGCTTTCCTGAGACCCGCCCCATTCTTCTTCTAATTGGCGAATATTATTATTTACACAGCACTCCTGGCTGACAAAATTTCTTTTTTAAATTGATCGTCCATTTATTTTTGAGTGATTTTGTTTGTTTGTTTTACCCATGGGCACGAGCCTTGGCATGAGTCGCTATGAGCCGAAAATCCGGAATGGGGCCGGAATACTTTAATCCCAGTGGATTAAATGATGGAGGAGTAGAAGTGCACCATCATTGTTCTTGGCAGGTTGAATTTTTTTCAGCTGCTGCAGGAAGTCCATCCTCTGATGGGCTTTCTTGGTGAAGGAGTTGATGTTAAGCACTTTAGGTCCTATGTGAGAAACTTGGAAGTTTCTGCAGCCTCTTCCCGCATTATAAAAGGTCTTTACAGGAGTTTGGTGTGTGACTGGAATAATGAAACAAATTAATCTCTGTAGCTGCCACGACTGTGAAGATATTCTTGCCACTTTGTTGGAGCCATTGTTAAAAAGTGTTCAGCTCATATCTGCCGTGTCTGTTATCGGGGTGGTCTGGAGATAATAGAAACAGGCGGCTCAATCTTGTCACCAGAACGCGTTTGCTTTGAGCACCCCTACTGCTCGTTAATACTTTAGAGAAACTGAACAGCTATAAATGCACACTCCCTTTCACCACTACAGGAAGGAGTCAACAGTAAAAGAAGAGCAAAACATGCTAAATCAGTCAGCTATATGCTGCTGCTCTGTACTCAAGTGATGAGATTCAGTTAGTGTGAATGACAATGTGACCAGTGATCACTGGCGCCTACAGAAATGTTTCATAGGGGGGGCCAGATGGGGCCACTAACAATCTTGGGGTGGCCACTGAAACTAAAATCCATAATTTCAGGGTTTGAATCTACTATTGTGGTAAAACTGCCTGTAGAAATCATAACGACTTAAATAAACACCTATTCATATCTTGGTTTATTGTGTGATTTTTAATGTTATGTTGCTGTGGCAAGTGGAGTGGCCAGTGGAGTGGCCAGTGGGGTAGCCAGAGCATAACACAGGGTGGCCATTGCCACCCCCTGCTGGCACTACTGCCAGTGATGCTGTGAGTTCAGTTCGGTGTTATCGAGGAAAATGCCCCCATAACCCTTTTTTTACCATTTTGTCACACTGTACCTATTTAGAATAAGATTTGTGAAAATATGGAAGGGACACATCTCTGGTATGAAAATGGCACAATAGACCAAGTTTGTTTTAGAAGTCTCAACCAAAGGTTTTCAACATTACCACTTGTAGTTGTAATTGTGTCATTGTTTTGCTTTAGCCTTTTGTAAAGATACTGCTACATGGCTCTACATGTTATTTTGGATTTTGACCAATTAGATGAGCCCTTGAATGATATATTACTTATTGTAAAATTAAGCTGAAAAAAAAAACCTATACAAGGTAAGAAAAAAAATGTAAAAAAGCTAATTGGAAAGTTAAAAAGTAAATTTAAAAAATAATAAGCTAAGTCAAAAAGTAAAATATGTAAGTGCCTGTATCAGCATTGATAATCTAAGTTTATTTTGTAAAAAAAAAAAGTTTTTTTTTCAATCTGTGAGTGTTTTTATGAAATCTTATGGAAGCACTCATATTTTTCTTAATAGGGCAAGTGTCTGTTTTTTTGTTATTAGATTGACCTTGATTTTTGTTATCAAAATATGCATATTTTTAAATTTTACAAAAGTATTGAGTTCTTTCCTGAAATAACACTCTTGACTTGGAATGTAGATTTTCAAAGTATTTCAATGAGTGCACAATAAAGGGTTAAAAGAACCATTTTAAATAATCACATATCAATCAAAAATGTGCTATTTACAAGAATAAATAGACTCATGTTTGTTCGTTCATTGTACGTCGCTTTCACAGCTCACGATGTTTGTTCTCACACTGTGCGACCCGACGCTCTGATGCGATCTACCTGCTCCCACTATACGTCTACAGCGTGAGCAGGTAGAGTGAAGGTAAACCAGGTGCGACTCAGCTCCACAGTGAGATGGCGCTACTCTTACTTGTCTATGCGGAAGCAAAACCAGTAGAAGAGAAATATGAAGCTCACTGGAGAGAAACACGCTGCCTTGGCAATTTGTGCAAATTTTTTGTGCTAAAAGCCCTAAAAAGAAAAAGGTGACGACGTATTTGGACAAAGACATGGCTGCAAACATGGCTACTATGGTCTGTCAATTTTACAGAAACAATTCCATTTCACTTGCACCCTTGTTTGAGCATGCCCACCGAGCGATTTCCCCACAACGGCCGACTGAATTTCAAACATGACCTTACGATTCCTGATTGGAAGGTGGTCGTGAGAGTCTGTCCCCCTGTACACTACACGATGCACAACGCAGGATCAGGATAAAAGTCTGCCCGATCGATAAATTCTCGCACGATTAGGGAATTGGCCCAAAAAGGGCAAAAAGTCGTGGTGTATGCCCGGCTTTAAAGGAAAAGTCTGGTCACATTCTAAATACAAACTTCTGAAAGTACTTTAAGTATGAAATTATTACATACTTTTCAACAAATGATGATAAATAATAACCAGATACAGCACTGGGACTTGATCAACAGCCAATACCACACCGTGACGTCACAAATAGGTGGCAGTAGTTTACATTTAAATGAAAATTACTCTTAATTAAAAACACTTATTTATTGAACAGTATGTAATAATTTCATATTTAAAGTACTTTGAAAAGTTTGAATTCAGAATATGACCGGACTTTTCCTTTAAAGATTATTAGAGTATGGAATAGTACTCAATTTGGGATTTTCAGGAATACTATTCAAAATATATTCCGTATTGAACAGGAATACGGTGATACTTTACTGTAGTTCCGAGTCTTTTGTTTATCAAATAATAAAGTTCCTCTAAAGCCATATCAAGATTCCTTTATTTTGAACATTTTCTGGAAATTATTTTGTAGAAGTTCGTTTTTTTTGCTTTTTTCATGATTTGTATCTTAAAATAATCCCCAAAATCGTTGCATGTTAGTATGTTTAGAAAAAGGAAAGAAAAACAATTAATTGATTCACGCTAAGGTTTGTGACCGATAATTCTTATAACTTTTTTTGTAATAAAAATGTTGAATTTGTATTATTTCTATTTCTATAACCACACAACAAAAGGTATAATTTATGCACTGCAAAAACGATCTAGAAATAAGTTAACATTTCTTAAATTAAGTGTATTTACCCTTAATTTGAGTAGGTAAATAAGATGATTTGCCAATGAAATTAGTATCTTTACTCTTAAAATAAGATAATTAGATAATATGAACTTGAAATAAGACATTGCAATAGTTTTTTTCTTATTTTAAATGTAAATTGTCTTGTTCCATTGGCAAAGTGTCTCACTTTTGTCCTCAATTCGAGAAAAAATTCACTTATTTTAAGAAAAAATGACTTACTTAGAATTCAATTTTTTGCAGTGTGGAGCATTAAATGAATACTATAAAGGAAAGGAAATACTTTGTTATATACATAATTTCAATCAATTTTGACATTTTAGATTGAACTGTATTTATATGTGATTTCCAGCTTATTTTATCATCAACGATTGCTCCTATAAATATAGTTTCACATGCGATTTCAACATTAATTATTTTTAAATTCCTATTAAAATTCTTGGGCCTATTTTTAACAGATATTGACAAAAAAATGTCTCCTCTGGTTTCAGTATCTTTTTACTCTACCTTACTGTGGATATAGAAAATGAGAGGAAAAGACTCAAACATTTGAAGAAGAAAAAAATCTAACAGGTTAGATTAGAGATAACCTGACAAGCCTTTATCATTGACTATCACTCGGCATGTCAGCAACTGTAAATCTTCTCTGTGTGCTTGTTTGTTATCCCTGCGGCTGTGTTTAGATGTGCAAAACTGAGACAGAGGGGCTGTTTGGTGTTCTGCGTTTGGACTTCGGGTCATCTGTATTTTGACAGCATATTTTGACAGCAAGTAATTGGTTTCCTTTTCTGCACTTCTCAAAGCTCCTGCAGAAAAAAAAAGCAATTTTAGGAGCCAATCAATTCAAATTCAGTCTCGCAGAAGATAGAAAAGCATGTGCAGCTTTAACCCGGCTCCCAGTCTATGAGATGAAGGATAATCTGCTGCTGTAGCTTCTTCTCCGTAGATTCACCTGGTCTTTCTGGGAGATTCGTCTACATCTGAGTGTTTAATATATTTTCTACTCATATCTCTGTTTATGTGAATCCGTTTAAGATGTCAACATCTACAGAAACTCTCTCGCTCACACACATGTACACACATTGCAGTTTGCCTGCTGGCTTCACCTCTCTGATGGGAAGAAACACATCATTTAGCCAAACTGGTCAACTGAGAACTAATTTCTCTTTTGTAGTTACTGCCTGAGGACCCTGGGGTTTGCAGAGTTTATATTGGCAATCAGCACTCGTGTGGCTTTCTGTGCAGAACCTTCTTAAAAACTTTGTTTAGTTTCTGAGTGCCGATTTTCTGCTACCTGATTTTCTTCTTACCGTAGAGAAGATTCTCACCATAACAGCTTCATCACTATGTGCATTAAATAAGCTTGTCTATTTATTAGTTAATAATGAATGTCTAAAGAAATAATTACACTTAAAATTACTGATATCATTATTTTAAGACCAAATTAAAGGTTGTTGGTTTATAGGTATCATCCTTGGTAGACAAACCAGGGTTTAAAGGAGAAGTCTGGTCATATTCAGAATTCAAACTTCAGAAAGTACTTAAAATATGAAAATTATTACATACTGTTCAATAAATGCTAAGTGTTTTTAGTTAAGAGTATGCTGATGAAGATTCTCAGTCATCCAGGTCAAAAAATTAATTAAGAGTAATCCATATTTGTCACTGCCACCTACTGGTTTGTGACATCACGGTGCGGTATCGGCAGAGATGGCAAAAGTACTCACTTTCCGTACTTGACTAAAAGTACAGATATTTGTGTTAAAAAATACTCTAGTAAAAGTGGAAGTACTGATTAAACTTCTTTACTCAAGTAAAAGTAAAAAAAAGTACAGGCTTGTTAATTTACTTAAAGTATAAAAGTAAAAGTAGAAACCACTTTTTTCATGCCGTTGCCTACATTTTAAATGGATGTCTGCCAATAGGACTAGATCTCCGTTGTGTTCATTTTCAATCATCTCGTCGTCCATGCTACTATGCTAACGCCACCGCCACCAAGCTGCAATGATTTGCCGCAAATCTGTCGATTCATCTTGTAGTGGTGCGTCAAATGCAACGTAGATTCCCATCCAATTAGATTGAATTTGATATTGATGACGTGAAAAATAATAACGGTAACTCCATTGAAATGATTCAAAACTAAGGTAACGAGCCAATTTTTTTAAATATAAGGTGTAGAAAGTACAGATATTTGTGTAAAAATGTATGGAGTAGAAGTAAAAAGTCGCCATAAAAATAAGTAGTACAGTGAAGTAAAAATATCAGAAAAATCTACTTGAGTACAGTAACGAAGTATTTGTACTTCGTTACTTCCCATCTCTGACTGACACCTACAGGTTTGTGACGTCACGGTGCGGTATCGGCTGTTGATCAAGTCCCAGTGCTGTTTCTGATGTTTGTTACAAAGCGCTATTATCCAAGTCATGACATATTGCACTAAAACAGCTATATAATTAAACAAGGATGTAATTATTCATTTTATCAATGATTGGATTAATATCACAATTCATGATTTCTGAAATGATTCACGGACGATTTTGGTTCGTTAAGAACAATCTGATCAGATTCAGGGACTCAAAATCAATTCTGAAAATATTTAATCAATAAAAACCAGTTTAACTGTGAAATTAATACCTCCATACTGGAAATCTACTGGATTTTTGTTCCTTAAATTAAACTAATATGGGTTTAAACAAACATATAATAAGAAAAGAATGGCAAATACTTTCACATTTTATGTAAAGTTTAACTAACATTCCAGATTGAATCAATACGAGGTTAAACTTGTAGTATTATTTTTAATGATTAAGCATTTCTTAAATTAACCCTTTAAAGCCCGATCCAAGAATAAAATAGAACAGAAAATTACTTTTTTTTTGGTTTGAAGTCCTTATTTGGCCTTTTAACAAAATATGTAAAAAGAAAAAAAAAAGAAAAATGTTTGATATTAATAATTTATTACTATGCGATAAGTCAAAGTAATTTTTTTGTGTAGTCTTCTACTGGCTGTTATCAGGTATATCTGATTGTGTACAATAGGATTTTGAGCAAAGTTTTTACCATTGAATTATGCAAAAGGTGTCAGACGCAAAACATTTCAGAAACCGTATGTATCAAATATGATACATTTGGCATTATAGGGTTAAAGTGCACTAAGTGCAATGGATATTTTACCATTAGTTTTACTTGTGCATGATCTGGTTGCAGTTTTTCTATATAAACTGGTTGCGTTGCTTTAGGCCAGAGCGTCTGTAACAGAGCATGCTGGTGAGCCTTCTCCAACGTTCAGCTAATGTTCAGCTCTAGAGAAGGAAGGACGCTGCTTCAGGAACTTTGCTAATGGATTGTTAATAATTGTTAATGATCTCTAGCTCTGTCATAATTCTGCCCTTTCTGGACTTTTTTTCTGTTTTCTTTTTGAGTTTTCAGTTTGATAAATGTCATTCTCTTTTTTCTGGGTTTCATTTCCATTTTGTGTCATTCTTGTGTTTTTCAGGTTTTCTGGTTGTTTTCTATATTTGAGCAGTGTTGTATTTTCGCAGTTATTCTCTGTTATCCCTTTGTTCCCGTCTCCTTTCCCCTTGCTCATGTGTCATAAAGAAGGCTGCGCATCTTGCAATGTTTGGCTTTCTCTTAAAGCAAAGTTCTGAGTCATAATAGAGATTCATTGAGTATTAATAGATGTGTTGATCACAATATTGAAGAAAATTCTGGATTTTGATGAAACTGGGCCTAAACCACTGTAACTAACAGTTACATTTTTGTTTTCATGATGGAAAAAAATATGTTGCGCCAATGTAGATTGAACACAATGTACTGTTTTTATGACCTGCTAATCTCAAGTTGCCTCTTTGGATTTACATGTGTATTTTCATATATTTAATACTTGCTTATAGAGAGGAGTGTAAGATGATATGTAGCACTAAACTTAGCATTCTGTTCACTTAGAAAGACCAGCTGATGTGTCTGCAGTGAGGCGGAAAAAATTAATTGATTACCGAAATAATCGTCAACTAGTTTAGTAATAGATTAATTATTAACTGGAGTGTAGAGACTCTAAAACAAGCCTTTAGCTGACAGAGCAACCCACTTTGAGCAATTATTGTAACAAAATTGTAAAAAAATATATATATATAAATATTAATAATTCTCATCTGTTAATATGCTCTATCCAGAACTCCTCAAGTGGAAAATTTTTAGTTTAACCTGGTTTAATTTTGTGAAAAATTTTCTTTAAGGAAACTGTGGCTATTAGATTATTAATCAATTAATTGAAAAAATGATCAACAGATTAATTGATTTGCAAAATAATCCCTGATCTGCAGCTGTTCTGATCTGCTTCTTGACCTTGAGGAATTAAACTCCACTTTAGCTCAGTCTGGTTTCTCTCTATCTACCAGGTGAATGTCTTTTAGGCCTGTGGTGTCGGTGAAGGTGGGACAGAAACATTTGCGGTTCTATGCAGGCATGTCTTGGTCTAGCCTCGTGAGACCATCCTGATCTCGCGAGCTTTCAAGGTTTCACTCGCAGATCAGTCTGGAGACTCTCCGTTGAAAAAAATTTGGAGCCGTTCACTAAACGGACGTCCAATCAGCGTTGGCTTTGAGGCGGGTTGAGGTGTGACGCAACGAGAAGCGCGACAGTTCAGTCTAAAGAACATGGCGGCTTCAGCCGATTAAACTAGCGTTAGCGTGGCTATCGAGCAAGTTTTATCGGAATTACAGAGTATTTCTTCACTGAAAGAAGAGCAAAACACTGCTCTGGAGGCTTTTCTCAGAGGAAAAGATGTTTTTGCTCTTCTCCCGACTGGTTTCGGCAAGAGTAGCCTGGCTTTTGGTTGTGTTTTCATCGTCGCTCTGTTAGTACGTCATATGCTTCGTTGATCTGATTGGTTTATTTGGCCCGTCTATCACCAACATAGGCCAATCAGCAAACCAGTATTTTCGCCCCTACCCAAAATTACTTCAACAGAAGTCAGGTTAGTCTTGGTCAGGGGCACGGGGAGGGGGGTGCTGCGGGGGCTGCAGCCTCCCTCGTCATAGCATCAGCCCCCCATGGTGGGGGGGTGTGGAGTAACATAATATTGAACTTAAAAACATGAAATTATTTATGTATTTATTTTTTAAAAGAATGTGTTTGATACTGGATTAAAATGATGGGCTGTGTATAAGATATAAACTAATGATTCATTATTTTAATATTTCATAAAAAAACTAGGCTACTCCCCAGGAAGTGCTTCCGCCACCTCACATTCGTTTAGGCATGGCTAGCAATAGGCAGCAGAAACGTATTTCTGACTTTTTTTTCCGAGTAAAACTGTAAAGAAAAGTAAAAATAGTTACTAGGGAAAAAGAGAAGAAATAAAGTTTAAAATTTTCATGCTTTGTTCCGATGCATTTTAAATGGCAGTTTTTTCCCCACAAATGTAGGCCTACAATATTGCGTTAAAAACGTCAGCCACAGCCCTCAACCTGATGACGTGTTTTCCAACCCAGCCATCAGACCCCCTCGCTTGAAACAGCTTCCAGCGCACCTGGTCTTGGTCAGCTTTGATATCTTGGAGTGAACTGGAACAACATTCTGTGACAGGAATGAAGTATTTGGGAACAAGTTATCATGTGTCCCTCATCATATGGAACCGGAGCTAAGGAGCTGCTGCTGGCTGGGGATGAAGTGGTCAATTCAAACCCTTATTTGGTGTTTTGGGAGCTGAGCTGGTGACAATGTGTCTGTCCCACAATAAAAGCCCAGAACATCAGAATTTTTTTTTTTTATATTTGAAAATGATCTTTAGTGTACCGTTTTATAATATGTATTCTCTGCACTGATTGTATTGTCAGTGTTTATGAGAGTAAAATATGAACATTATCTTTACTTCTCTTTTTATCTGAGCCTACATTATTCTCTAGATCCCATAGTGGTGATCATAAGCACCATTAAGAATAGCTTCAATATCCACATCTTTCCTTTTCTCATTAAACTTTCTCCTTAAACTCTTTTTTCATTCACTTCACCTCTTAAACTTTACCATTACCTCAAACTTCCACACTATAAATATTTTAAGCTGCCATGGTGACAGGGGGCAAATGCATAATACCCTGGTGTCCTGGACTCAGGGCCGTCGTGGGAAGTGACGGGAAATCCCTGCACATACCCAACTCAGCCATCCGTCTGAATGAAGGCCCTCTGTGTCTGAAGTTGAAAGTCTTTGGCAAGCCGCTGGCAAAGACGCTGTCATGGTGATTGTTTGTTGAGAGAAAGTGAGCGGGTCGGCGAATGATTGAAGAGGGAGGAGGGATGGGTGATGGCTATCATTTTTCTCTCTTCAATCCTTTTCTGTTGGTCCCTGTTTGCTGTTGCAGTGTGAGGGGCTGGGCTGTAGAGGCAGCAGCGGCTCCCAGACTGAACCCAGCTGCTGTCACCGCTGCGACGACTGTCACATTAACGCTCCTGCCGCTATCATTGGAGCACTTATGGACCTGTCAGTCACCTGGGAGCAGCAGACGGAGGCAGGCATTTAGGGTCGAGGGTGTGTTAAAGGAGATATGTAGAGCAGGGAAGAGACAGTGGAGCTGCAGGAATAGCTTTGATGCAGGAAAAGGCAAGAAAAAAGGGAGACGTTATTAAAAACGTCAAATTTTAAAATGGGGACAGCTTTCCTGAATTTTCCAAGGTCATCAAAATTTAAAAGGTATTTTAACTTATTTGTGCAGCCTGTCCATAGCTCGATTTGTTGTGTGTGTGTATATATATATATATATATATATATATATATATTCTGGCTGCAACTGATGATTATTTTTATAATCTATTAATCTGTAGATTATTTTTTCAATTAAACGAATAATAATCAGATAGCGAAAGGTTCCTTAAAGAAGATTTTATACAGAATTAAACCAGGTGAACCTAATACTTTTTGACTTGTGAAGTTCTGAATAGAGCATATTGACAGTTAAAAACTTTTTTTTTATATATTTATATATCTTTTTTTCCACAAATTCGGTACAGTTTCACTTGCGCATCTTCTCCTGTTAATACGGTAAAGCCCTGGGGAGCGTCCGGCTCCAGGCTGCACGTGATCCAAATGAGCCAATGAGCTGTCAGTCTGGGTTGCTGCTGCTGCTACTTTTAGACACAGCAGGCAAACCTGTGGCAAGCCGGGCGATGGGAAAGAAGGAGAAGACCATGAGAAAAAGAGAGCAGAGAAAGTGTGGACTGCTGGAAGAACTGCGGTGAACTGGTGAAAGAAAAGTGAAATGGCGTGCTCAAAGATGACCCTGCACATTTAGAGGATGTTTGGCTCAACCTGCTGCTGTGAAGCAGGATTCTCCACCATGAACAGAATCAAAAATAAATCTGGATCCAGGCTCAAAATGAGCACCTTGACATGTGCTTGAGAATGGCTTAGTCTCCATTCAAACCCAGGTTTAAAGCCTTGCAGGGCAGCATAAAGCCTACTGCCAACATTAAGACAGAAAAAAGAAAGAAAATAACAGTCAGTTCAGGGGTTTGAGAAAATATGGGAATCAAGAAATAGTCCTTATACCAAACTGAACAATTGTTGTTAGCTACTTTAAAAACATTTTAGATTTTAAAATGGAATCATTTTATTTTTTTTAAATATTTTCTTATTTAAAACGTAAGTGTATAACATGGATGCATAAAAACCTAATTTTATTTCAGTGTTAAATTATGTTTAAAGTATCAGATTATAATTAAAAATGTCTCCGGACCTTTACTGGTTGATGATTTTCTATATTCGGACCCCGCTGATTATTAATTGTTTACCCCTGTTTTAGAGTGTCTATACACCAGTTAATGGTTAATCAATAATTTCAATTAAGGATTAATCCAATTAATTAATTCAGCCCTAATATATCAAATATATATATATATATATATATATATATATAGAGAGAGAGAGAGAGAATATAAAGAAAAAAATTTATTAAAAAAATTTAAATTTATATTTCTGGAGAGATGTTACTTTTTTTTAGAATGCTGACTTTTGTTTTAAGATGGTACGAATACAACAATAATAAAAAATAATAAAAAAATAATAAACTTTTTTTTTTTACTGTACATATATATATATATATATATGTACAGTTTAACATAAAAAAATAAGTTTAGTATTTTTTTATTATTGTTTTATTTTTACCATATTAACAATAAGGTCATCATTCTAAATTCAGTAACAGGAATAAGTATCCTAGGGGAAAAAAAAGACCATAAACATAAAAAATCTTGCAGAATCTAGTTATTAGAAGATGTTATAAATGTCTAAGGATGGGTGTGGTGCTTAAAAAATAGCAGGTAATAAATCAACATGTTTCCTAAAACAGAAATGTAAGGAAAGCATTCACCCACTCCCATTCACGAGCTCACAGCGTGCGCTCTGCCGCCACTGAATCACTGTGAGCAGTATGGTGGTTGACAGAAGGGACAACAGACACGTTCAAGTTTGGCCCTTCAACTGACTCCGGAGCCACCGAAGTGAAACTCTATTACAACGGCATCTCCTGCTGCGATCCATCAGCACTCATGGCCCTGCGCACACGCGTGCCATAAACAGGAGTGTTTCTGTTTCAGACAAATTGTGCTAATGTGGCATTTTAAAAAGTACGCTGTTCCTGAGTGTTGCTCTTTACATGCTCTTTTTCTTTCATCTCTTAAAACACGACGGCAGTTGTTGCCATTTTCAAGGCAGCGGTTGGTCTCGTGGTAAGAATATATCACTTTTCCTATCAGACTTAATCCAATCAACACCTCCAGAAAGTGAAGCCAGGCTTTCATGTTTTATCGTACAGTGGCAGACAGCTGTTAGAGCGAGAAATTTAAGAAACAGAGCAAAAGACATTCATGACAGATGAGTTTTATTCAGAGCTACAGCAGCGCAGACTCACAGTGGCGCAAATGTATGCAGAGGAATAGCACAACCGAAATAAGGCAGGAGCATGTCAGCTTTAATTGAGTTATCAAAAACACGTGTTTCTAAATTTGTTGCTAAACTTGTGTTAATTTTATTGAATCTCAAAGTTATTCAGTGTGTAAAGCACTTTTCTGGCTCAGTCAGGACATTTACAGAACTGTAGAAGTGTTGAAAGGGATTTAAGCTTCATGTTTGGGGCGTGGCGGCGGTTTTGGGGTTAAGTGCAGGACCCATGTGTAGAGGCCATGGTCATCAATGCGGCGGTCACTGGTTGGTGACCTTTGCCGCATGTCTTCCTCCTTTCTATAATCCTGTTTCCTGTCTGTAACTTAAATAAAGGCCACTAGAGGTAAACAAACACCACTAAAATGGAATGCTTTAAAAAGGGAAATAAATATTTGATGCACATCTTAATTTTGACTTTCACAGAACAAAAATAAAATACTGTTCTTTGTCACTTTCTAGGTTACAGGTTTAGAGCCTGATGAGAAACAGATTTAGCTTACTAAAGAAATATTCAACTAGCTTCAGGCCATGTTTACAGTAAAAGTGTGCTTCATCACTTATGAGTAATTGAAATATTTTATGACCACAATCCAATCAGCATCACTGCTGAAATTTTAGGGTTGAACTGTGTTTATTTTTTCCTTTTAGGAGGTGAAATTAGGACACTTCCAGCAGGAGAGACAGGAGATGGCAGGAAGTCATTCCTAAACTGATTATAAACGGTTTAATTCTGGTAGCTTCCAGCGGATAAACATTGGGAGAGGAAATAAAGATGCTGTAGGCCAGTGGTTGGATTTCCATATCGTTTTGTAACCTTTCCAGTAGTCAATAGGTTGTCTTTGTCTTTCTGCTCATCCAAAGGATTTTGTATTCATCCATCCATTCATCCATCCATCCATCCATCCATAATCCATCCATCCATAATCCATCCATCCATCCATCCATAATCCATCCATCCATCCATCCATCCATAATCCATCCATCCATCCATCCATCCATCCATAATCCATAATCCATCCATAATCTATCCATCCATCCATCCATAATCCATCCATCTATCCATAATCCATCCATAATCCATCCATCCATCCATCCATCCATCCATCCATAATCCATAATCCATCCATAATCCATCCATCCATCCATCCATAATCCATCCATCTATCCATAATCCATCCATCCATCCATCCATCCATTCATCCATCTATCAATCCATCCATCCATAATTCATCCATCCATCCATTCATCCATCTATCCATCCATCCAGCTCAATATGGATGGATGGATTGAGGGTTCTGCGCAGTATCTTTCTACCAGATAAGCTATCCATCTTCTATGCGGTAGTTTTGTCTATCCATCCAACCGTCTGCCTTGGAAATTTTAATCCAGCCATGCATAATCCATCCATCCATCCATAATCCATCGATACATCCATCTGTCATCCATCCATTTGCCATCCCTCCACGAATAATCCATTTATCCACCATCCATCCATCCATCCATCTTTCTACCAGATAAGTTATCCATCTTTAGGTAGTATATTTGTTTATCCATCCAACCGTCTGCCTTGGAAATTTTAGTCCTGAAAAGAAGAATGTATCAACCAATGTAATGTTTTCCCTAAATGAAATATATCAAACCTAAATAAAGGCTCCTGGAGCTTTCGATTGTAGCAGCATAGATGGAACTTCATGTTCTTGGCTCACTGAAGCCAGCACCCATTTTTCTCCAGTGTGCTGAAAGTTAGACTAATTTGAACACGGAACAGATGTCCCTTTTTTTCTGTTTACCTTAGATTACTTGTGACCAAGAAACTTTAGTGTAGCTTGGTGCAGAATTGATGTATTGTTTCCTTCTTGGAGTTTCAGGTTTCATTTCCGGACGCAGCAGCACAGTTTGCTCGGTAGAAATAGTTTTTCAAACATAATAGTGTCTGCCTGCCACAGCCTACTGATCACATTGACATTCATTTTTTGTTATTTTTTCAGACATTACTATATTGCACTAATCCAACAGCTAATTTTTTGTTCAATCAAAAGTAAATAAACTATTTTCTGTTTAGTTATCACCAATAAAATGGTATAAAACGAGGGACTTTTGATCATAAAATATAGACCTTTGGTGAATGACCCTTTTATTGCCCATGTACAGCCTCATCCAGCATCGGTCAATGTGATCACTTTCAAAATCTTCAGAACTGGAATACTTTTATTTTCTCTGTAAAATTTTGCATTTTTATGCATCCTAATTTAAATAAATTCGGTTTCAATTTAATTTATTTATATAGCGCCAACTCACAACACATTTCATCTCAGGGCACTTTACATAGACAATTTAACTAGATCATGTTTATACCTAACCTGACTCCCCCAGATGGATTTGCTCCGCATATCCATCTGGAAACCTTCCGTTGAAGTAATTTTGGGAAGGGGCGAAAATACTGGTTAGCTGATTGGCCTATGTTGGTGATAGACGGGCCAAATAAACCAATCAGATCAACGAAGCATATGACGTACTAACAGAGCGAGGACGAAAACACAACCACAAGCCAGGCTACTCTTGCCGAAACCAGTCGGGAGAAGAGCAAAAACATCTTTTCCTCTGAGAAAAGCCTCCAGAGCAGTGTTTTGCTCTTCTTTCAGTGAAGAAATACTCTGTAATTCCGATAAAACTTGCTCGATAGCCACGCTAACGCTAGTTTCATCGGCTGAAGCCGCCATGTTCTTTAGACTGAACTGTCGCGCTTCTCGTTGCGTCACACCTCAACCCGCCTCAAAGCCAACGCTGATTGGACGTTGGTTTGGTGAACGGCTCCAAATTTTCTTCAACGGAGAGTCTCCGGACTGATCTGCGAGTGAAACCTTGAAAGCTCGCGAGATCAGGATGGTCTCATGAGGCTAGTATATACCTTCAACATCTATAAAATAAGCCATTGATGGCAGCAGCACAGCTGACACCTCTCTGCGAAATGGTGTCACATGAACAGAACCAGATAAAGCTGCTACGATGAAAAAAGGTACGAAGAAAAGGTTATACTGCAGAATGGGAGGAGAGAGATGAAGTATTGAAAAGAGGTCCCTATGTCCTCCAGCAGTTTAAGCCTATAGCAGCACAAATGGAGAAAATTGCTCAGGATAACCTAAGTATTTTGGATGAGGTATAAGAAAGGTAGAGGCATGGTATGGCCAACGTAGAGCCATTAACATTAAGATCCAGATTTGTGTCCAATACTCAATAAATTACCTAACCACAATAAAAATCCACAATATAATTTTTTTTTTTTTTTTAAGGAGGCATATTTTGCAGGATCTAATGATTTTTTCCTCTAATATTTTCCTTCCAGGCCACAGATGGAGATGCAGGCCCGTTTGGGATTGTCCGTTACTACTTTAGCGACGAGCCAGACCAGTAAGCTAAAACACATTCTAACACACATGAAATACTCCATAAAAGTGTACAGCAATAAAATGCAATGATAGGTTTTGGACCTGTTTAACTGACAGACACTATTTCTGACAAACAGCTTAGCTTCAGAAACAATTGGTGATTATTACCACATCGTGTTCTCTTAGTTCTTTAAAGATTTTATTTAATCACAGCAAACATTTAAATTCACAAAATGTTTTCTTTTGCTTTATTGGATAACAATACATTTTATTTTGCTACGTTTAATGACGGTTATGCTTCTGTTTGTCATCTTAGAACCTTTATAAAACCTTTTTTTCAGTCATACTTCACAAATGTGCAAAACGGTAAACCCAACTTGTAGACCATCTATAGCCAACTCCAACCAATTCTGCAAATTATAGCAGAAGTTTAAGGCTACAAAAAATTCTACCCCTTTCCAAAAGAACATTTATTTAGGAATCAAGGGATGTATGTGCATTTATGAGTCTTAAAGGTATAGTGGAGAATCTTGTTTTTCTTGATGGATCATCAAAATAAGTGGTCCTCCTAATTGTCAATCATTCTGGTGATATGTTTACGTAAGGCCATCCTATGTGCTCATTTCCATTTTGACCTACAAGTGGTGAGTCTGACATTGAAAAATTGCAAATCTTCTTTTGGAAATTAAGCTTGCATGAGCAATGCAAACAGCAACTTTTAAACAGAGCGTGCACGAGTACAAATGTGCTCAGACGTGCTCTTGCACACATTTAATAGGCGTTCCCTCCGGGGAGCGGCTACAGCAGGGGTGGGCAATTCCAGTTCCTGAGGGCCGGTATCCTGCAACTTTTACAACCATCCTTGGTCCAACACACCTGAATCAAAGGGCTGACTTGCCTCCTCAGTATGCAGTCAGTTCCTTCAGTCCTCTCAATAATCTAATTACTTAATTCAGGTGTGTTGAACCAGAGTCACATCTAGAAGTTGCAGGATACCGGCCCTCAGGAACTGGAATTGCCCACTGCTGGGCTACAGGGTTGTGGAGAGGATGGGCCTTTGGAAAAATTTGAGAAAATCCTCCACTATACCTTTTACACTGGAAAAAAATAGAAATCTAGATAAGTCATTTTTTTCTTAAAATAAGTGTATTTGTTCTTGGATTGAGGAGGTAAAAGAGACATCTTGCCAATGGAACAAGACAATTTACACTTAAAATAAGAAAACTCAAATCCATTGTCTTATTTAAAGTGCATATTATCTAATTATCTTTTTTTAAGAGTAAAAATACTCATTATATTGGCAAACCATCTCAATTACCTACTCAAATTAAGGGTAAATACACTTAATTTAAGATTTTTTTTTCCAGTGTATGTGCATATTTTTACCAAATATATTTTAATCCATAATAAATTTGAATACATTTCTAATTTTAGAAATATTTCCAGTTATTTGTTGCTTAATGATGCAACTCTGCTAGAGTTTAATCATTACATTCTGTCCCATATTGAGCTAAGTGCCATAAAATAACTCTCAGCTATGTGCAGGACGGGGATTATTCTCTCATTTTGACTGTTGTTTTTTCATGTAGGTTTTCACTGGATGATGAAACAGGCTGGGTTATTCTACAGGCCAGCCTCGACTATGAGTTAATGCGTCGCTTCACTCTTACCGTGCTGGCAAGAGATGGTGGGGGGGAAGAAACGACGGGAAGGATCCGAGTAAATGTGCTGGACGTCAACGACAACGCACCGCTCTTTCAGAAAGATATGTACGTGGGCTCCCTTCGAGAGAATGAGCAGGCGGTGCAGTCGGTGACACGCATCAGGGTAAGTCATCGTTAACAGACTTACAAACGAATTACAGACTAGTTTATAAAATAAAATACCAGTTGGTTTTCATGGATGTTTGGCTGAAAGAACGCCGCTCCCCTTCTGAGGTAACAAATTATTCTCTAATTACTGTTCTGTTTATAGCAGCTCTAAAGTGTTTGGTAAACATGCACCTGTGTTCATCGCTGGTTTCAAATATTAACCCAAAACAGACATTTATGTAAGTATTATAGTGCTGCATAAAAACTTCTGATTAGTTTTAACCCATTCCAAGCTGAAATACTACTCAATCAAATACAATTCAATATATTTTGTGGAACAGAATAACAGCAAAGAAGAGAATAACAAAACAATGTAACTTTTAATGACAATATTAAAGTTGTCATAGAATGATTCTATAGGGTATTTGGTCCTTAAGGTCTCTGAACAGGGTGTGTAACATTGGTTGGGCTGAAAATGGCATATTAGCTGTTCTATGAGCCCTAATGCAGCCTGGTTAAAAGCCTCTTCCTTTTATGGTATGCTAGTATTTAGATGAGCTGTGCGCTGATTGGTTGGTTTACAATGAACGAAGCTGCTGAGCAAAGACGCATCATAGCAACAAGCACTCACTCACTGAAACATCAAATTGTTGATAGAGTAGGGTGACCAGACGTCCTCTTTTTCTCGGACATGTCCTACTTTTCATACCTTAAAAAATGTCCAGGGGGGTTTTTAAAAATTTCGGTCGACCCCCATACACCCCAATCCTCGGCCACCGACGAAGACAACCGGCCCGCACATTGCCCCATGCATCCACACGTCATCATTCTTCACTAGACGGACGACATACTTTAGTATATTCTGCTTAAAAATGAGTCAATGGGGATTCTACCTATTTCACATGATGCACAGCTTTAAGTAGTAACTAGGTGAATGTCAGAGACCGAAACTAATACTGAATGATACAATCTCTGACAACCAGTCACCTGGAACACGGGTTGAACAGAGCATCACTTTGGACAGATACGCACAGGTTTCACAAGCAACCTTTTCCTCTCTTGTTGTACCTGCACAATTGAAGTAAGTAATGATGCACGAATTATTTGTATTGCCTGCACGCTCTCACCTCGCATTAAAAAACACCACCTCGCACAGCCTAATAACTGGGATAATTTATCCAACTTGCTTCCGTGAACAACTATCTATATCAAGGAGATTCCCAGAACTTTCGGGAGACTTGGGATGTTTGTTACCAGCCACAAGCCCCTCTCCCCAGACTGAGGATGGGCGTCCATGGCTCTCTACTGAGGTCCGGTCCAGTCAGCGTTCTTTCTTTTGTCCACTGGACAAAGAACCTGTTTAAACCTAAAACAATTGGCTTTTAATGGCAGTGGGAATGGCTCACTGATCCGTGTCAACCTGGTTCAAAGGACTGCAAACAACCTGCGTTAAGGTTGCTTTCAAACACCTTGCCTCCTATCAGGAGGAATAAACATCAGACCCAGGTCGTCCTGCTAATTTACGTCACACCATTGAGCGCAACAAACAGACATCAACACACCCTGCCAGTCGCTCCTGATATAAATAGCCGAAACAACTCCGCTACAGGAAGCAGCACTGGGGAGGAAGGTTCGGACGGAAAAAAGAATGAAAAAACACATAGCTGCGGGGGGAGAGGGGTTACGCAGCTTAGCAGCAGGGGTCAAACCCAGCTTTTTTTTCTCAAATACGAAGCGAGCGAAATCTATCTGAGCGGGTTCAACCATGTTCGAAAAACCCAGTAATTTTAGTGGGAAAGAAGCTTGATTGTTCCCATGTGGATGTAGTTCACTAGCCTCGTGAAACCATCCTGATCTCGCGAGCTTTCAAGGTTTCACTCGCAGATCAGTCTGGCTACTTTCCGTTAAAGAAAATTTGGAGCAGTTCACCAAACAAACGTCCAATCAGCGTTGGCTTTGAGGCGGGTTGAGGTGTGACGCAACGAGAAGCGCAACAGTTAACTCTAAAGAACATGGCGGCTTCAGCCGATGAAGCTAGCGTTAGCGTGGCTATCGAGCAAGTTTTATCGGAATTACAGAGTATTTCTTCACTGAAAGAAGAGCAAAACCCTGCTCTGGAAGCTTTTCTCAGAGGAAAAGATGTTTTTGCTCTCCTCCCGACTGGTTTCGGCTAGAGTTTGATCTATCAATTGGCTCCTCTTCGTCGTCGCTCTGTTAGTATGTCATATGCTTCGTTGATCTGATTGGTTTATTTGGCCCAGCTATCACCAACATAGGCCAATCAGCTAACCAGTATTTTCGCCCCTTCCCAAAATTACTTCAACGGAAGGTTTCCAGATGGATATGCGGAGAAAATCCATCTGGCGGAGTCAGGTTAGTAGTTCCCCAACTCTGGAACAAGCAGTTCTCCTCTGAACCAGAGGAGGGCAGCACTAATACCATCATGTTAAATGTCCTACTTTGGTTTCTTGAAGTTAGCATATTAAGCAAAAACTGTCATAAAAAATACTTAAATTAATAATTCCTAACAATATATTCCAAAAAATATACAGAATACAGGCTCTTTAAGAACCAGTTTATGTTTTATATGGAAGAGTTTGTCTCTGCAGTCATCTAGGACTATTCTATCTAATTAATGATAAAAGAGAACTGCTTTACACGTTTACTGTATACATTATGCAGAACTCTAGATTAAATTAAAAAGCACCGATGTATAAACATGTTTGCACATTTATTATCAAGGGCATCGTAAAAATCAGGTTTGTCTTCAGTGATTTATATGGAAAATGGCAGGCATAGAATGATGGAGCTCAGCAGATGGATGGACGGATGGATGGATGGAGTCTTTGCTCTATCAATTTAGGATCCAAGATAAAAAATAAATTATAAAGACCCCTGCAAAATAGCCTATTTTCAGAAAAAAATTTTATGCCTATAAACCAGCACTAAAAAAAAAAAGCCTATTGCTTGCATTGTTAAAAACGTTGGGAAATTGCTGCAGCACAGAAAGACGCTGCTGGTTTATTAGACCTGATTAAGTAGCAAATCTCCTTTCCTATCATGTTTTAAAAGATGCAGATCCTGCAAATAACTTCAACAACCCTTATATTTAAGGTCAATTAATCAAAGTGATGTATTACGTTCGCATGTAAATGTTTAAAAAAGTTAGTCTTTTAACTTCCGTCGCTGCTCCTTTTTGTTTTCATCAGTTTCACTCTAAACTTCTATAAGCGTTTTATGTGCATTGTGTCCGAAAAGAAAAAGCAGTCAGCTTCGGCGTGTTGGCCATCAGTCAATGCCACAAAAGGCAGAGCTACACAGGCACAATTGTAACTAATGGCTCAACGTTTGCTTTGATTGCACCCTGCAAAGAAAAACAACCCTTGAGGCTTGCTCGGGTGTACAGCGCACTGCGTGAACTGGTCTCAACGCTTGGCTCGCTGTGTTTGATTATTCTGAACGCCGGTGATATTAATATGTTGCCCAAGAGGAAAACAGAAGCCAGACAGTCAATTGTGTGTATCAGCAAGTTTGCCCGGGAACTTAGATGCTTTACACACAAGTGTTCAAAAACTGCTCTCAGTAGACAAAGCAAAGAGAGGATTTCCTGCTCTGTGGTTCTTGCCTTGGAGGTTTTTGCCTCCTACTGCAGAGGTTCTGCTTTCATTCATTTCCTTTTTTTCCACTCATCTTCTTGATTTGCTGCCCCCGACTCATTTTCCCTTAAGGTAGAAAACAACTGTCTAGTGGGGAAGTATTTGTTAAAAATTGATTTAGAAAGACAGCCCGGAAAGGAAAGCCACTGCTTAAGAACTTGTGGGGGAAGAAAGGTATTGCTTAGTCAACATGTTGGCATTAAATGAAAGCATGGAGATAAGTCTGTTGTGCAGATACAAATGAGTGTCTCTGACAACCTGTCCAGCTTCTAATGATGCCAGTAAGGCCCAGTAGACTCTCCTCACAGCTAGATGACTCGTTTTAGACTTCCTGCCAAATCAACAATAATGAGATTGTGTCATCATCGCGGTTGAAGCTGTTGTGGATTAGTTCTTCAACGAACGGTTTCATGTTTCCTCTGCCTGCTTGGCTTGTCGTGGCTCAGTTGGTGTTCATCCAGAACTGACGTCTGCACCACTAATAGCCAGAATGAGCTTTAATCCATCCAATAACCTGTCACTGGTGACTGACAGCTTCCTGGCTGCAGACACATGCTCATACTTAAATATTTACTATATTTCAAACATGCACATAGAAACATCTGCTTTGTTACAACTTGTCTTCGTTGTCTTACTTAAGAACTTTCACTAAGACATATGTTAAAAGAGCCCCCACTTTTCCCCAAACTTCTGCTTATTTACAGGCTACCGATGAGGATTCTCCTCCCAACAACTTCCTGACATATACCATCATTTCAGCGTCAGTCTTCCCTGATTACTTCCGTATCATCATGGTGGAGGGCTATGCAGGTACTGTCACCGTTACAAGCTTTTCTTTGGGTCAACCTGGTTTTAATTTTTAACTTCACTTTAAAGGAAAAGTCCGTTCAGCAAAGAAAGATCAATGGATCAATATCTATACCTAAAACTAATACGTTAAATGTGATTTCATGAATTTAGCGAAAATCAGTAAAAAAAGGTCACCAACCTTTTAAAGGCTGAGGGCCATTTCAAGGGTACCGAGACGTAGGAAGGGCGACCATTACTGACCCATGAGCTGTTAGCCTAATCTTTGTTTATCAACATATTTTTATTGTTTCTGTTAATTTCGAAGTTTATTTAGACATTGTCATTTTGAAATCTCTATAAATGATTAAAAAGAAGAGCAACAGAATAAAATAAAATTTCAAACTTAGCCCACTGGTGGGTTGTTCTTTATTTAGAAGACTCTGAGGTCCCCCCATGTGGTCCTTGAGGGCACCTTGGTGCCCATGGGCACCGCGTTGGTGACCCCTGGTCTGGGATATAGATAATATAGTAACACCTCCTTTCTGACATCTCCCAGCAGTGATGTCACGGTGCGGTAAGCCTAGCGCCATTCTCTCTATCTCTACAAGCAAAATCAATGGGACCTACTACTAGACATTCCGTAAAAATTCAAAAGATATATCCATTGGTTTTCAAGATTTGAGGACGTTTCGCCACCTCTCCAGGAAGCTTCATGGAGAGGTGGCGAAACGTCTTCAAATCTTGAAAACCAAGTCCAGTGGATATATTTTTAAAATTTTTACGGAATGACTATGACCTGGATGAATGAGAAACTTCATCAGCAAACTACTAGACACTTTTGAAATCAACAACAATTATTGAAGATTTCCAGAGGACTTCACCATTGAAATTCACCAGAGCTATAGTGAAACTGACAATACCCACGTGCATGGCAGCTGGATGTTATAATACATTGTATAAAAGTGAAAATAAAATGACTTATTTAGACTTTCGGGTTCATGAACCTCCATGGACGGGTTCATCGTTGGTTTTCAACTTGAAGAGGGAGGATAGCCACTATTTCGAAGAAGGATGTTGTAAAGGTGACTTGGATAATAGCATGTTCTGACATCACTGGGACTTGATCAACAGCCGATACCACACCATGACGTCACAAACCTGTAGGTGGCAGTAGTGTTCTTTGACAAACATGGCTGCCTATTGTAAAGTACATTCAAATGAACATTACTCTTAATTAAAAACACTCCGTAAAAATTAAAAAAAATATCCACTGGACTTGGTTTCCAAGATTTGAAGACGTTTCGCACCCTCTCCAGGAAGCTCTCTCAATTCAAATGTCGTTATATACATTTGAATTGAGAAAGCTTCCTGGAGAAACTAAGTCCAGTAGATATTTTTTTAATTTTCACGGAATGACTACGACCTGGATGACTGGGAATCTTCATCATTATAATTAAAAACACATATCATTTATTGAACAGTATGTAATAATTGTATATTTAAAGTACTTTCAGAAGTTTCTATTCTGAATAGGACCAGACTTCTCCTTTAAGTTTTACAAGAACAACAACCTAAAATGTTTTAACTTTAATTTAAGCAGCAAAGGAGTAGTTTGTTTGTTTTTTTCTTTGTTGTAAAGTGTAGTAGGAGTAATGAAATCTTTAAAAAGAAATAACGGGTTTGAATGACTTTTCTCTTTTTCTCCTTCTGCCCCAGTTATAAGTGTTAACAGGCCTCTGGACTATGAGATGGTTCCCAAGGGGATGATCTATTTGACAGTGATGGCCAAAGATGGGGGAAACCCAGCGCTTAACAGCACCGTCCCCGTCACAGTGGAAGTTATAGTAAGTGCAACCTTGTAGTTGAATGAAATAAGACCTGCAGCTGAATTTTCCACCAGGAAAATTTGTGTGTGAATTTTTAACCAAATAATTAAGGGGAGATGCGGTTGTATATATTTAGACTCGAAAGTAAAATTCTAACTTTTTGTGGGTTGCATTTTTTTATTCCAAAACAGTAAAAGAAACAATCCATTGGACTTTGTTTCCAAGTTTAAAGATGTTTCGCTTCCCATCCAGGAAGCTTTTTCAATTGAAAATGTCAGAAATAGCGTTGGGTTCCAGGCTGTCATGTTTTGTTTTAGGTTCCTAACCCACATGCAGAAACACTCGGAAACAGGAGAAAAAGTTCAAAGGTTTATTGAATTAACAGGTCAGGAGGTTATCAGATTCAGGACTGGTCACGACTGGTTTCTCTGCAGAGGAGGACAGAGTGGTTAGCAGATATCCAGGTATGTTTGCAGGTTGAATGAGTGCAGGTCTGTACCTGTTCAGAGATTCAGGCTGAGCGGCAGAGGAGGGGAACCAGGAGGGTCCAGAGGCTGAAGGCAGGCAGAGGCAGAGCTTGATTTCTGATCTTGCAGTTTCTGATCTGAGTCTCTCTTCCAGTTTCTTCTGAGAGCGGGCAGGCAGGTTACTGACAGATTGACTCTCCAGGGTTCTTCGGAGATCAGACAGGCTTGTTTTAGACTGAGAAACTCTTCCAGAGTTTCTGGGTTCAGACAGATTCTTCCTTGGAAGCAGAGAGGACAAAAACAGGTTAGGTTCTGGTTCAGGTTTCAGGGGAGTCAGAGAATCAGACAGGCAGGTCAGCTAAGGTTTGCTAACCATAACTGGCTTAACACTCTGGCACTGGAGTGTTGCTCTGCCGCTGCTTAAATGCTGGTCTCCTGATGAGCAAATGAGCTGAAGGTCAGCTTCAGCTCCAGGAGACCTAGGACGCCCTCTGCTGGAGAAAGGTGGACAGACCTCCAGATCCCAACACAGGCTTTATACAGGAGCCCTGCAAAGCCTTGTTTTTGTTTAGAAAAATGGGCCATCCCTTTGTAATGGGGGTCGTTTGACTTTTTTGTTAGCCTGTAATGCCCCATCGTTAATGTTATGTTTATTCAAAGATGATTATAAAATGAATGTGTGTTTATGAAACATTTGTGCAAGGGGATGCTCCTCTCCTGTCTCATGATTCAGTCGGGAGACCATCCTGCCTTGTCATTCTGATGGAGCATCCTGTCTTCATGAACTGATCAATTGTTCTGTCAGAACAATACTCTGTTTGTAACCATGTTTCATGTTCTGTTAATAAACGCTCTGCGGAGGAGGTCCCTGGGAGACAGTGTGTTTGAGTCTGGGATTCAACTGTCTCTCCTTTCTGCAGAAATTGTATCCGTAATTGTGTATTTCAGTTCTTCCTTTTTCAAAAAACCTACATTTTATGAACCCGACAGTTAACCACCCCCCCTTTCAGAGACATAGACAGGTATGGGGCATTACAGGCTAACAAAGAAGCCAAACAACCCCCATTCCTAATGAGTGAACATGTTTGTCTGGTTCAATTTGCATGTTTTCTAAGCCAAAACAAGGTTTTTGTTTTGGTCCACTCTAAAAAGCCACAAACTCAACGCTATTTCTGACATTTTGAATTGAAAAAGCTTCCTGGATGGGAAGAGAAATGTCTTCAAACTTGGAAACAAAGTCCAGTGGATTGTTTATTTTACTGTTTTGGAATAAAAAAATGAAACCCACAAAAAGTTAGAATTTTACTTTCGAGTCTAAATATATACAAGCGTATCTCCCCTTAATTATTTGGTTAACTTGGAAACAAAGTCGAATGGATTGTGTCTTTAACTTTTTTGGAATGACCACTACCTGGATGAGTTAGAATCTTCACCAGCGTGTTGTTAATTAATCCTTATAAGCCATAAATTAGTATTTTAACACCATTAATAAGAGTATGTATGGTTTTTATTGGAACAGTATTTTTTCAACTACACATCAACCTCTCACACTGCAAAAAAAACGAAATCTAGATGAGTAATTTTTTCTTAAAATAAGTAAATTTTTCTTGGATTGAGGAGGTTAAAGAGACATTTTGCCAATGGAACAAGACATTTTACACTTAAAATAAGAAAACACAACTACATTGCCTTATTTTAACTGCATATTATCTACTTATCTTATTTTAAGAGTAAAAATTCTCATTCCATTGGCAAATTATCTCATTTACCTTCTCAAATTAAGGATAAATACACTTAATTTAAGACATTTTTACTTATTTCTAGATCGTTTTTGCTGTGCAGTTTCCCCTTCTGACTCATCATTTCTCTGATATAATATTCAAAATGTTTTGTCTTTCTTTATTTTTTTCTATTTAAAATTCAAAACTGGTAAACTGACCTTTGTTAAGAATATATAAATGCAGTCATTAAAGCCCGATGAGGCGACGAAGCCGGTAGTCGTCAGCCTTCCAGTCTCAATTCCCACAGAAGACATCCATTATACGTCCAACTTTTTATTCATGAAACGGCAGAGAAGAATGGATGAATATTCTTTGATATGCATGGACTATAGCTATTTCTATACACATCTTGCATGAGGGAGAAAAACCAGACGGGATAGATGCTGACAATTGAGCGTTGCCCCTATGTCTCTCTGCCTCTGCCTCTCTCTGTCGTGACTCACACCACAGGGGTTTATCAGCAGCTGGCAGCATCTCACTCGCACAATGCTTTGCACCAGTGTAACTCGGAGCCCAAATAGATAATTGTCCTAGTGACTGTTGTTAAAGTGTTAACATTTCTCAGCAGCTCACGCATTGGGGATCTTCTCTGTGAATAGCCAGAGAACTGGAAATGTTGGTGTGAATTGGAGTCTTATTCAGGAGTGGGAGGCTGTGAGAAATTTAAATGCTCTTACTGAATCTGTTTGAAAGCAGCTGTTGTTCCAAGTTCTTGTCATATTTACACTGTTCAGAGTTATTGCTTTTCAAAGAACATCTATCGATCCTCTCCTGCTTATCCAAGATCAGAATGCGGAGGTTACAGGGCTATACATCTTTTTCAGCAGAGATACTCTGCAGCTCCTTTGAGTGGATTTCGGTGTGCCCCCCCCCGGACAAACTAATATATTGTCCTGGGTTGTCTGGAAGGCCAAAAAACCTCTAGAAAGATTCCTCCAGGTCACATCTAAATCAGATATCCTAGACACTTCTAACTCTTTTCAGGGCAGCGATTCAGAAGCTCTTTTTCCAAACTTTCCTGTGGTGAACAAGCCACTCAGTTGGTCTGTACACTGCAAAAAAAATCAAAATCTTTTTCTTAGAATAAGTGGATTTGTTCTTGAATTGAGGAGATAAAAGAGACATTTTGCCAATGGAACAAGATAAGCTCCACTTAAAATAAGAAAAGACAATTTCATTGTCTAATTTAAAGTGACTATTATCTAATTATCTTATTTTAAGAGTAAAAATACTGATTCCATTGGCAAACTATCTCATTTACCTACTCAAATCAAGGGTAAATACACTTAATTTAAGAAATGTTTTACTTATTTCTAGATCGTTTTTCAAGTGTAAGATGACATCCAACCACATTGAAGGTCATTTAAAGCTTAAGTCCAGTCATTTCAATAGTAATAATAATCCACAGCTACCTCAGTAGTCTCTAGACAGTTTTCCAGAAGTTGAAGTCAAGCCTCAAAGGGCTGATTGTTGACGTTAAGTGTAAGTTACACATAAGTTGTACACTGGAAAAATAATCTAGAAATAAGTAAAAATTTCTTAAATTAAGTGTATTCACCCTTGATTTGAGCAGATTAATGAGATAGTCTGCCAATGGAATTAGTATTTTTACTCTTAAAATAATATAATTAGATAATATTTACTTGAAATAAGACAATGCATTTGTGTTTTCTTATTTTAAATTTAAATTGTCTTGTTCCATTGGCAAGATGTCTCTTTTATCTCCTCAATTCAAGAACAAATGCACTTATTTTAAGAAAAAATTACTTATCAAGATTTAGATTTTTTGCAGTGTGGTGTCTAGCTCATCCAAAACCTATGAGTAACTTGCGCATAACTTATGTGTAACTTATCAAGCACATATCAACACGACCAACAGATTTCTTGGCAGGCAAGACGCTGAATCTCCTGGGCCTGCAAACAACTATTAAAAAACAAAGATGCTGCCCATTTAGCTTCAGCCATATTGAGATATGATAACTTGATCTGTTTAATCCTGCTGTATGCCTTCAACCCTCAGCTCCAGGGCCGCATGTGGCCCAGTGGCTGATTTAATATACAGGTGCTGGTCATAAAATTAGAATATCATGAAAAAGTAGATTGATTTCAGTAATTCCATTTAAAAAGTGAAACTTGTATATTATATTCATACATTACATACAAACTCATATATTTCAGATGTTTATTTTGTTTAATTTTGATGATTACAAATGACAACAAATGAAAATCTCAAATTCATCATATCAGAAAATTAGAATATTGTGAAAAGGTTCAAAATTGATGGCCCCTGGTGCCACACTCTAATCAGCTAATTAACTCAAACCACCTGCAAAAGCCTTTAAATGGTCTTTCAGTCTAGTTCTATAGGCTACACAATCATGGGGAAGACTGCTGACTTGACAGTTGTCCAAAAGACGACCATCGACACCTTGCACAAGGAGGGCAAGACACAAAAGGTCATCGCTAAAGAGGCTGGCTGTTCACAGAGCTCAGTGTCCAAGCACATTAATAGAGAGGCGAAGGGAAGGAAAAGATGTGGTCGAAAAAAGTGTACAAGCAAGAGAGATAACCGCACCCTGGAGAGGATTGTGAAACAAAACCCATTCAAAAATGTGGGGGAGATTCACAAAGAGTGGACTGCAGCTGGAGTGAGTGCTTCAAGAACCACCACACACAGACGTATGAAAGACATGGGTTTCTGCTGTCGCATTCCTTGTGTCAAGCCACTCTTGAACCACAGACAGCGTCAGAAGCGTCTTGCCTGGGCTAAAGAGAAACAGGACTGGACTGCTGGTGAGTGGTCCAAAGTCATGTTCTCTGATGAAAGTAAATTTTGCATTTCCTTTGGAAATCAAGGTCCCAGAGTCTGGAGGAAAAGAAGAGAGGCACTTCATCCACGTTGCTTGAAGTCCAGTGTAAAGTTTCCACAGTCAGTGATGGTTTGGGGTGCCATGTCATCTGCTGGTGTTGGTCCATTGTGTTTTCTGAGGTCCAGGGTCAACGCAGCCACATACCAGGAAGTTTTAGAGCACTTCATGCTTCCTGCAGCTGACCAACTTTTTGGAGATGCAGATTTCATTTTCCAACAGGACTTGGCACCTGCACACAGTGCCAAAGCTACCAGTACCTGGTTGAAGGACCATGGTATCCCTGTTCTTAATTGGCCAGCAAACTCTCCTGACCTTAACCCCATAGAAAATCTATGGGGTATTGTGAAGAAGAAGATGCAATACACCAGACCCAACAATTCAGAAGAGCTAAAAGCCACTATTAGAGCAACCTGGGCTATCATAACACCTGAGCAGTGCCACAGACTGATCGACTCCATGCCACGCCGCATTGCTGCAGTAATACAGGCCAAAGGAGGCCCAACTAAATACTGAGTGCTGTACATGCTCATACTTTTCATGTTCATACTTTTCAGTTGGCCAACATTTCTATAAATCCTTTGTTTTTATTGGTCTTCAGTAATATTCTAATTTTCTGATATGATGAATTTGAGATTTTCATTTGTTGTCATTTGTAATCATCAAAATTAAACAAAATAAACATCTGAAATATATGAGTTTGTATGTAATGTATGAATATAATATACAAGTTTCACTTTTTAAATGGAATTACTGAAATCAATCTACTTTTTCATGATATTCTAATTTTATGACCAGCACCTGTATTAGCAATCAGGTATGGGCTGTTTTCTGTTTCAAATGATCACAGAACGCATTAGTTCGACATCCATATAGAACTTTTCTACACTGCAAAAAATGTAAATCTACATAAGTCATTTTTTCCTAATATAAGTGCATTTTTTCCTGAATTGAGGAGGAAAGTGAGACATTTTGCCAATGAAACAAGACAATTACCATTTAAAACAAGAAAAATACAATTGCTCTGTCTTGTTTCAAGTGCATATTATCTAATTATCTTATTCTAAGAGTGAATATACTCATCCTATTGGCAAATTGTCTCATTTACCTACTCAAATTAGAGAAAATACAATTAATTTAAGGAATTTTCACTTATTTCTAGATTGTTTTTCCACCTTTAAAGGCCTATAATAGGCCTGAATGCTAAGGTACGCTAGTGTCGAATGAGACCTTGTGTGTCTGACAGCTGAAGTCTGATTGAAACTGGTTTACATTTTTACTAATTTCTAGATCGTTTTTCCAGTGTAGATAAGGACACAGATACACTGGAAAAACAATCTAGAAATAAGTAAAAGTTTCTTAAATTAAGTGTATTTACCCTTAATTTGAGTAGGTATATGAGATAGTTTGCCAATGGAATGGAAATTTCTACTCTTAAAATAAGATAATTAGATAATATGCACTTGAAATAAGACAATGCAATTGTGTTTTCTTATTTTAAGTGTAAATTGTCTCATTCCATTGGCAAGATGTCACCTTTACTTCCTTAATTCAAAAACAAATGCACTTATTTTAAGAAAAAAACTACTTATCTAGATTTAGATTTTTTCCAGTGTATCAATAAAAGCCACTAAGGACCCCTTCACTCTCACTTCCAGGAACTAGCATGTGTAGCCCCCACCCTACTTCCTGTCAAAGGTTTCACCTTTCTTAAGATTGTTATTTCATTGGCTGTTTCCTCTTGTTCATTACGTCCAAACAAACTTCTTAATGTTTATTTTTTCCACAGGATGAAAATGATAATCCGCCTGAGTTCAGCAAACCTTCTTACATCGTTAAAATCCCAGAGAACCTTAATGCAGGTAGGAGTTTTAATGTAGTTATGGTGCTAATGTGATAAAACATATTTTCTTTCTGCGTTTGGTAGTGTGAGACACTTTGCCAATGGAACAAGACAATTTACATTTAAAATAAGAAAACACAATTGCATTGTCTTATTTCAAGTGAATATTATCTAACTATCTTACTTTAAGACTAAAAAATACTCATTCCATTGGCAAATTATCTTATTAACCTACTAAAATTACTGGTAAATACACTTAATTTAAGACATTTTTTCTCATTTTTAGATGGTTTTTGCAGTGTGGTGTCAGTCTGTAGTATTTAGCCCTTTTTAAAGGAATAGTACACCCAAAACATGATTAGCCTTCATTTTCTACTCACCCCCATGCTGAACAACACTCTGGAGTACTTTTTTGATATCTCAAATGCATCTGGAGATCTGGGAGGCTTCTTGCTGTCTGCTGACATTCAAATAATGGAGGTCTATGGCGCCCGAGGCAGAAAGGTCCATAAAAGTCCACAAAAACGTGTCAATATTCCTCCATACTGCTCGTCCAATGTATTCCAAGTGTCCTGAGTGGGTAGCGTCCATAATTTACTCGAAACGAAGTCATTTAGAATGTTTTTAGAGCATAAACAGTAGTGTATAGGATTTCCTAAAAGCGCGTTCACGAGTCTACGGAAACCGCGGCAGACCAAACCAGATGAAAGTGCGCATTCAGCGTCTGCTCTGCCGATAATGCAAGCGTAGAAGAAGAAATGTGCTGTTTATCTGTGCAAAGAAAGAAACAACGAAAGAAAAATGTCTGAGGACTTCAGTGTTGAGGAAGAGCATGAGTTCTTTGCCGAGCTGAATGCGCACTTTCATCTGGTTTGGTCTGCCGCGGTTTCTGTAGCGTCGTGATCGCGCAGGTGCGCGCTTTCAGGAAATCCTATACACTACTGTTTATGCTCTAAAAACATTCTAAATGACTTCGTTTCGAGTAAATTATGGACGCTACCCACTCAGGACACTTGGAATACATTGGACGAGCAGTATGGAGGAATATTGACACGTTTTTTGTGGACTTTTATGGACCTTTCTGCCTCGGGCGCCATAGACCTCCATTATTTGAATGTCAGCAGACAGCAAGAAGCCTCCCAGATCTCCAGATGCATTTGAGATATCAAAAAAGTACTCCAGAGTGTTGTTCAGCATGGAGGTGAGTAGAAAATGAAGGCTAATCATGTTTTGGGTGTACTATTCCTTTAAACTGCTGTTAATGCAGTAAGACCAGATCAGCTTACATCATTCACACTGCATCTCTACATAGATGCAAATCTTTTAGATTTTATGGTTTATACAGCAAACACGTCCCTTACATGCTGTGATAATTATGCTGCAAATCTGCATATTCAAACAATATATATGTGCTTTTGGGAATTCTTTTCTGCATCTTTACGTGTGTCACGTTGTAATATGTGTGCATGCTTTAACCTGCGCTCCAACACTGTTTTGAGATGCTCACTCAGAATGTAGGATGTTGGTTCCTCCAGGGAAATCGTGAGCTGCTGTATTCATTCTCATGCATGTGAAGCCTCTTTTCTTCCCAGACAATAGATTAGTTTCCAGTCACCAGAGGAAAATGGGATATCTGACTGCCCCTTTCTCTCTTTTAGCTGCAGAAGAAGCTCGCCATTCTTTATGTTCCACACACTGTTTAATAGAGCACCTCTTTTAGAAGGAACGCTGAGGGTTAGAGCAGTATTTGGCCCTCAGGTGGAGGCCTAAGGCTGCAGCTTCTAGACACAGCTTAGGGCTAGCCCTGCGGCTCTGGCAAGCATCTCATCCCCATAGCAGCCTTGGTATTGATCAGTTCGATGCCAAGTAACAGTCTAATAATCCACTAATCCATAAACCCACTCACTGCTATGCCATCAGTGTCACTATGGAAAGAAATAAGCTTTGCAAGTGTCACTGCAGCCAGTCTGCCTCTGATTTTCTTCTTTTAAATGCTCTCAACAAACAGTAATTGGCAACTTTCTTTATGTTTGTGTCTCTCTCTCTGTCATAAAAAAAGGGGCAACTGTACTGGTTGTAAATGCAACGGACTTGGACGCCTCGCGGGAGTTTGGCCAGGCTTCCCTCATCTACTCCCTGGAAGGCTCCTCTCAGTTTCGCCTGAATTCACGCTCAGGTTCGTTAACCAGTCAGAATAAGACGTTTACAGCTTTTCAACCTGCTGGAGTCTGTTTAAATCAGCTTTTTCTCAAACTGTTTAGTTGGTTGATAGTTGAGCAGTGGCTGTGAAAACCCTGATCGTGTTTTTTTTCAGTTCTTTCTGAAATGTTCTGCCGCTGATAAACTGTAATGCTGTAAATTTCTTCATCTCTGTTTCAGGCGAACTCACAACCACAGCCCTGCTGGACAGAGAGCAGAAGTCGGAGTACATCCTGATAGTGAGAGCTGTGGATGGAGGAGTTGGCCCTCAGCAGAAGACTGGCATTGCCACCGTAAAAACTTTAAAGTCATCGTTTAACTGAACAGCTTGTCTTAAAGTCTTACAGTAGCAGTCGTTCATAATGGCCCTTCCCAGTCAAAAACCAGCCGAATGGCAGCAAAATCCCCTCCAACTTCCAGCAAATTTCCTTCTCATGGGCGTGCATATTTTTCACCACCCTTTCACTGAATTACAGGGTCTAACAAGGAGATAACGCTTCTCTTAATGTCCACAAATCATGAGAGAAAGAATATTTTAGATGTTTAAAAAGGAATTGTAGGGGACCAGCCAAGGACCCATCAATGGCTACTACTGTACTGTTTGTTTTAACCATATTGGTAAAAAAGAATCTTAAATCACGATACACTCATCATGTATGTGAATATTCTACAAAATATTGGAATTAAGAATGTAATGAACCCTTCTATATTACGCCACAGCAAACAATTTATATTAAAATGTTAAAACCAGTTTCAAAATGACAAAGACACGTACTATTATAAACACAATTTGGAAAAATGGAACATCTTTTGGAGAAGATCGTTGAGGGTAGAGCCGGGCGACACGGACTTAAAATCTTCTCACGATTGTCATGAAGCGGTGTTTGTTTGGAGGACCCAAATGCAGAGACCAGTAGGCAGAGGTGAATTAAGTGGGTTTATTAAGGTTTAAAGGAACAGGGGCAGGAATCAAAATCCAACAGAAAATAACAAACGTACCAGAACCAAGGAGACATCAGGGGTAAACCAAAAACTCTAGGAGCCAGGGAGAGACGAGGAAGGATGTTAGACGAGGATCCAGCAAACAGAACTGAAGAGGGAGGGCTTTTAAAGGGGACAGAGACAAAGAGAGGGCTAACGAGAGGATTGAAAACAGGTGAGGGCAGTACAGAAAACAGAGCAAGGGAAAGAGGACACAAGAGGGCAGCAGAGGACAACAAATGGAAAACCAAGAAAAACAGGAACTAACAAACCAAGACTGTGACAATGATATTTTGTTGTGATGGTTAAAAACTCTCCCTTCCTTCTTTGAAGTCGGTTTTAGGTCGCTGTTTGGCTGTTAATGCATGCAACACAGGGGTGGAAAGTAACGAATGACATTTACTCAAGTTACTGTAATTGAGTACTTTTTATGAGTAATTTGTAACTTTCTGAGTAGTTTTTTAAAATATGTAATTTTTACTTTTACTAGAGTAAATTTTTACCTAAGTAGCTTTACTTTGCTACATTTAAAACCCCCTCACTTTATTGAGTAAAACAAAATCAAATTAAATACTAATTTAAGCCCCTGTGTTACGGAACCAACACTTAATCGCCATTAAAAAATAGAAGAAGACTTTTGACTTTTAACAGCACTTTATTTACACAATTCAAGCATATAAGCAATTGATGTAAAAACAAGTGTCAGTTAAAATGATTAAATGAGGAGCTTGTTAATAACAGTGGCATCCTGTTGCCTTTTAGTTTGATTTGTGGCATCTTTTGGGCATTTAATTTTGTGTGCATTTTGAAAAACTTTAAAACACAGTTTAAATTTCTTTATTCCTATCATGGTGTTGTCTGTTGGTTAGTAGGATTGGAAATTGTTTGCACTTTAAGGTACAGGTTAAGGTGACTGTCCTTGTGCTGTGAGGAAATATGTTCTTTAGCCCAGCTGATCTTTTGCAAGTGTGGATTTCCACTGAAATACGCCTTGAAATCGATTAAAACACCTTGTGCTCAATTCGATTCATGACTCATCCTTTTTTGCATTAAATAACTCAAAGTAACTAAGTAACTTTTACTCAAATTACATTTTAAATGAAGTAATTTTGTACTTTTACTTGAGTAAATTTTGAGATGGGTAATTTTACTTTTACCTTGAAATCGATTAAAACATCTTGTGCTAAATTCGATTCATGACTCATCCTTTTTTGCATTAAATAACTCAAAGTAACTAAGTAACTTTTACTCAAATTACATTTTAAATGAAGTAATTTTGTACTTTTACTTGAGTAAATTTTGAGATGAGTAATTTTACTTTTACCTTGAAATCGATTAAAACATCTTGTGCTCAATTCGATTCATGACTCATACTTTTTTTGCATTAAATAACTCAAAGTAACTAAGTAACTTTTACCCAAATTACATTTTAAATGAAGTAATTTTGTACTTTTACTTGAGTAAATTTTGAGATGGATAATTTTACTTTTACCTTGAAATTGATTAGAACATCTTGTGATCAATTCGATTCATGACTCATCCTTTTTTGCATTAAATAACTCAAAGTAATTTAGTAACTTTTACTCAAATTACATTTTAAATGAGGTAATTTTGTACTTTAACTTGAGTAAATTTTGAGATGGGTAATTTTACTTTTACCTTGAAATCGATTAAAACATCTTGTGATCAATTCGATTCATGACTCATCCTTTTTTTGCATTAAATAACTCAAAGTAATTAAGTAACTTTTACTCAAATTAGATTTTAAATGAAGTAATTTTGTACTTTTACTTGAGTAAATTTTGAGATGGATAATTTTACTTTTACCTTGAAATCGATTAGAACATCTTGTGATCAATTCGATTCATGACTCATCCTTTTTTGCATTAAATAACTCAAAGTAATTTAGTAACTTTTACTCAAATTACATTTTAAATGAGGTAATTTTGTACTTTTACTTGAGTAAATTTTGAGATGGGTAATTTTACTTTTACCTTGAAATCGATTAAAACACCTTGTGCTAAATTCGATTCATGACTCATCCTTTTTTGCATTAAATAACTCAAAGTAATTTAGTAACTTTTACTCAAATTACATTTTAAATGAAGTAATTTTGTACTTTTACTTGAGTAAATTTTGAGATGGGTAATTTTACTTTTACCTTGAAATCGATTAAAACATCTTGTGCTCAATTCGATTCATGACTCATACTTTTTTTGCATTAAATAACTCAAAGTAACTAAGTAATTTTTACCCAAATTACATTTTAAATGAAGTAATTTTGTACTTTTACTTGAGTAAATTTTGAGATGGGTAATTTTACTTTTACCTTGAAATCGATTAAAACATCTTGTGATCAATTCGATTCATGACTCATCCTTTTTTGCATTAAATAACTCAAAGTAACTAAGTAACTTTTACCCAAATTATATTTTAAATGAAGTAATTTTGTACTTTTACTTGAGTAAATTTTGAGATGGATAATTTTACTTTTACCTTGAAATCGATTAGAACATCTTGTGATCAATTCGATTCATGACTCATCCTTTTTTGCATTAAATAACTCAAAGTAATTAAGTAACTTTTACTCAAATTACATTTTAAATGAGGTAATTTTGTACTTTAACTTGAGTAAATTTTGAGATGGGTAATTTTACTTTTACCTCGAAATCGATTAAAACATCTTGTGATCAATTCGATTCATGACTCATCCTTTTTTTGCATTAAATAACTCAAAGTAATTAAGTAACTTTTACTCAAATTACATTTTAAATGAGGTAATTTTGTACTTTAACTTGAGTAAATTTTGAGATGGGTAATTTTACTTTTACCTTGAAATCGATTAGAACATCTTGTGATCAATTCGATTCATGACTCATCCTTTTTTGCATTAAATAACTCAAAGTAATTTAGTAACTTTTACTCAAATTACATTTTAAATGAGGTAATTTTGTACTTTAACTTGAGTAAATTTTGAGATGGGTAATTTTACTTTTACCTTGAAATCGATTAAAACATCTTGTGATCAATTCGATTCATGACTCATCCTTTTTTTGCATTAAATAACTCAAAGTAACGAAGTAACTTTTACCCAATTTACATTTTAAATTAAGTAATTTTGTACTTTTACTTGAGTAAATTTTGAGATGGATAATTTTACTTTTACCTTGAAATCGATTAGAACATCTTGTGATCAATTCGATTCATGACTCATCCTTTTTTGCATTAAATAACTCAAAGTAATTTAGTAACTTTTACTCAAATTATATTTTAAATGAGGTAATTTTGTACTTTAACTTGAGTAAATTTTGAGATGGGTAATTTTACTTTTACCTTGAAATCGATTAAAACATCTTGTGCTAAATTCGATTCATGACTCATCCTTTTTTGCATTAAATAACTCAAAGTAACTAAGTAACTTTTACTCAAATTACATTTTAAATGAAGTAATTTTGTACTTTTACTTGAGTAAATTTTGAGATGGGTAATTTTGCTTTTACCTTGAAATCGATTAAAACACCTTGTGCTAAATTCGATTCATGACTCATACTTTTTTGCATTAAATAACTCAAAGTAACTAAGTAACTTTTACTCAAATTACATTTTAAATGAAGGTAATTTTGTACTTTTACTTGAGTAAATTTTGAGATGGGTAATTTTACTTTTACCTTGAAATCGATTAAAACATCTTGTGCTAAATTCGATTCATGACTCATCCTTTTTTGCATTAAATAACTCAAAGTAACTAAGTAACTTTTACTCAAATTACATTTTAAATGAAGTAATTTTGTACTTTTACTTGAGTAAATTTTGAGATGGGTAATTTTACTTTTACCTTGAAATCGATTAAAACATCTTGTGCTCAATTCGATTCATGACTCATCCTTTTTTGCATTAAATAATTCAAAGTAACTAAGTAACTTTTACTCAAATTACATTTTAAATGAAGTAATTTTGTACTTTTACTTGAGTAAATTTTGAGATGGGTAATTTTACTTTTACCTTGAAATCGATTAAAACATCTTGTGATCAATTCGATTCATGACTCATCCTTTTTTTGCATTAAATAACTCAAAGTAATTAAGTAACTTTTACTCAAATTACATTTTAAATGAAGTAATTTTGTACTTTTACTTGAGTAAATTTTGAGATGGGTAATTTTGCTTTTACCTTGAAATCGATTAAAACACCTTGTGCTAAATTCGATTCATGACTCATACTTTTTTGCATTAAATAACTCAAAGTAACTAAGTAACTTTTACTCAAATTACATTTTAAATGAAGTAATTTTGTACTTTTACTTGAGTAAATTTTGAGATGGGTAATTTTACTTTTATCTTGAAATCGATTAAAACATCTTGTGCTCAATTCGATTCATGACTCATCCTTTTTTGCATTAAATAACTCAAAGTAACTAAGTAATTTTTACTCAAATTACATTTTAAATGAAGTAATTTTGTACTTTTACTTGAGTAAATTTTGAGATGGGTAATTTTACTTTTACCTTGAAATCGATTAAAACATCTTGTGATCAATTCGATTCATGACTCATCCTTTTTTGCATTAAATAACTCAAAGTAATTAAGTAACTTTTACTCAAATTACATTTTAAATGAAGTAATTTTGTACTTTTACTTGAGTACATTTTGAGATGGGTAATTTTGCTTTTACCTTGAAATCGATTAAAACACCTTGTGCTAAATTCGATTCATGACTCATACTTTTTTGCATTAAATAACTCAAAGTAACTAAGTAACTTTTACTCAAATTACATTTTAAATGAAGTAATTTTGTACTTTTACTTGAGTAAATTTTGAGATGGGTAATTTTACTTTTATCTTGAAATCGATTAAAACATCTTGTGCTCAATTCGATTCATGACTCATCCTTTTTTGCATTAAATAACTCAAAGTAACTAAGTAATTTTTACCCAAATTACATTTTAAATGAAGTAATTTTGTACTTTTACTTGAGTAAATTTTGAGATGGGTAATTTTACTTTTATCTTGAAATCGATTAAAACATCTTGTGATCAATTCGATTCATGACTCATCCTTTTTTGCATTAAATAACTCAAAGTAATTAAGTAACTTTTACTCAAATTACATTTTAAATGAAGTAATTTTGTACTTTTACTTGAGTAAATTTTGAGATGGGTAATTTTACTTTTACCTTGAAATCGATTAAAACACCTTGTGCTAAATTCGATTCATGACTCATCCTTTTTTGCATTAAATAACTCAAAGTAACTAAGTAACTTTTACTCAAATTACATTTTAAATGAAGTAATTTTGTACTTTTACTTGAGTCAATTTTGAGATGGGTAATTTTACTTTTACCTTGAAATCGATTAAAACATCTTGTGCTAAATTCGATTCATGACTCATCCTTTTTTTGCATTAAATAACTCAAAGTAATTAAGTAACTTTTACTCAAATTACATTTTGAATGAAGTAATTTTGTACTTTTACTTGAGTAAATTTTGAGATGGGTAATTTTACTTTTACTATGAGTAAAATTTAGGCAAAGTAAAGATACTTTTACTCGATTACAATTTTTTAGCACTCTTTCCACCTGCAACATCAATCCATTCCCCACTGTCACAAATAATGGTCCTGAAAAGAAATGTATAAATTTAAAATATTCTTCTTCAGTGCACCAGATACAGAAAGGAGAGTGAATAAACATCCCAAAGTAATGCATTTCACTATATTCTTTGAATATATTTAAGCCCCAATAAAAAAAAGCAAAAAAAAAAGTAAAAAACATTTTTTTAAGGATTAAATCCTATTTTAATTCAAAATCCTAATTATTACACTAAAAAAAGTAATGCAACTGTTTTTTGCATTAACTTAATTATATTCAGTTACTTTAACACGATAGTTTCATGCTAGCTGGGTAGGACATAAAACAATTGAATTAAAGTATCTAAATATGATTAAGTAAATGCCAAAAGCGGTTGCATTATTTTTTTCAGTGTATGATAAATATTGCAACAGGGATAAAGGAGTCTGCTGCTGCTGGGATCCTCAAAGCAGGCATAGATAGATCCTGATCAGTGCATCTGGCCACAAGGGGTCCATGGGGTATTTTACATCTATAATAATGTAACCTGTGATGCATTCAATGCCTTTCCACATGTGCAATGTCATTGGTGGTGAGGTGTGTAGAAATCAGATTAAAATAAATGGCCTTAGAGGCCTAAAATGTTAACATTTCCATCCAGGTCCTATTTTGGACAAAAATAACTTTGTTATTGATGTCACTGTAATTAATTTCATCCTTAGTACGCATTAATATTAATTCATTAATGATTCCTTTTGTCTTTATCTTAGGTGAACATCACCATCCTTGACATCAATGACAACGCCCCGCTGTGGCGAGACGAGCCTTACGAAGCCAACGTCGTGGAGATGAGTCCCTTAAACACTGATGTTATCTCTGTGAGTGTGAACAGTCCATCCCACCAAACCTTCCTGCGCCGCTGCTGATGAAATCCGTTGTAATGTGAAAAACAAAACAAACAAAAAAAAAGTAGATTTTATTTTGTTTAATATTAATGCCTAGAAATAAAAGAAGTAAAGCAGGGATCGTTTTTCATTCCAAAATATGCAGCAGTGAAGTTCACAGCTGCATTGGAGGTTGTGTTTTATTTAGCAAAACATCTTCTGTAAGCCACTGCAGTGCCCAGAAGTATTATATGAAGTGTTAGCGGTGGCCCTTCACTGGAAAAAGTCATTTTTTCTTAGAATAAGTGCATTTGTTCTTGGATTGAGGAGGTAAAGGAGACATTTTGCCAATGGAACAAGACAATTTACACTTAAAATTAGAAAACACAATTGCATTGTCTTATTTCAAATGCATATTTTCTAAATATCTGATTTTAAGAGTAAAATTGGTCATTCCGTTGGCAAACTATCTCATTTAGCTGCTCAAATTAAGGGTAAATACACTTAGTTTAAGACATTTTTACTAATTTTTAGATCGTTTTTGCAGTGTTTGGTTAGAGCAGAAGAAGAAAGTAAGACGTACACTGCAAAAATGATCTAGAAATAAGTAAAAAATTCTTACATTAAGTGTATTCACCCTTTATTTGAGTAGGTAAATGATATATTTTGCCAATCGAATGAGTAATTTTACTCTTAAAATAAGAGAATTAGATAATATGCACTTGAAATAAGACAATGCAATTGTGTTTTCTTATTTTAAGTGTAAATTGTCTTGTTCCATTGGAAAAATGTCTCTTTTACCTCCTCAAATCAAGAACAAATGCACTTATTTTAAGAAAAAATTACTTATCTAGATTTAGATTTTTTGCAGTGCAGATCACTCCAGAGGCGCTGCAAGCTTCCTTCTCCTCCCTGGGTTTAATGCAGAGGATTTAAATGCAAATGCAGCAAAAATGAAGTTGATTATTCTTTATTGTTGTCTCTTAGTGCATTGTTGCCTTTTTTTAATAGAGCTGACCTGATTTGTATTTTTTTAGGGACCATTATTTACCCTGTGCTACTATTTTTAGAAAGTTTGTGAAATATTTTTAATGCACATGGGAGGTTCTAAGCAGGTTCCAACGGGGGCCAGTAGCCCTGTAAAGCTCGTTCTGGACCCTTTTATGGCCCCTGTACTGACAACAAAATACTAAATCAGTTTTTATTATGTGTAGTGACAGGAGAGGTCGTAAATAGTTGGTCGCTTGAACCAATTGAACCTTCGGCTGTTACAGTTTAATATTTAGAAATGAAGGTATGTGGGCGTGTTTTGGTGGTTAGCGCATACGATCCATGTATGCAAGCCTTAAGGGGTGTTTATCCTCCCGCAGCAGTGTGGCGCAGTGAGCTGTTGACAGATATTTTGGATTTATGCCCGATATTCAATTCAATTCAGTTTATTTATATAGCACCAATTCACAACACATGTCATCTCAAGGCACTTTACAGTTCAACCAGATCATCCAGTCAGATTGATACAAAGTTTTCTATCTAAGGAAAAAAAGTTGATTGCATCGACTCATTGACTCAAATACAATCCCTCACACTAAGCATGCTTGAAGCGACAGTGGAGAGGAAAAACTCCCTTTTAACAGGAAGAAACCTCCAGCAGAACCAGGCTCAGTGTGAGCGGCCATCTGCTGAGGTTGCTAGGGTTCAAGGAGACAGAAGCAGAGACACAAAAAGCAGCTGTAAAAGGCGGCGCTGTCCAGGAAACACAGCCAGGCAGACGAGCTCCGAGCCAGCTCCCATGTCAGAGGACGAATAGAGCACATCCAGTTAGTCACAGTCAGAGAAACAGGACTACTCTGGAAAACAGGCCGATCTCCAGCATCTATAAACAACGGCGGCGTTATGTTGTTCCACGCCACAACGCAAGAGGGCCAAGAGGGGAACTAGCTGTGGGTCTAGATACGGCGGTGAGGAAGTGGGGGCAAGTTTGTGCGACAACAGAGGGACATGAGGGCCAAAAAGAGCGGGGATCCAGGTGGAAAAAGGGTCCATCTTCATGTGTCGTTTTCCACAATGGCGGTCAGACTACCAAAACAAGCCGGTAAGGAACCAAACCGGAAATACGTATAGAGTAGAGCAGATGTACTGCAAAAACGATCTAGAAATAAGTACAAATTTTTTAAATTAAGTGTATTTACCCTTAATTTGTGTAGGTAAGTAAGAGGATTTGCCAATGGAATGAGTATTTTTACTCTTAAAATAAGACAATTAGATAAAATTCACTTGAAATAAGTTAATGCAATTGTTTTTTTCTTGTTTTAAATGTAAATAATCTTGTTCCATTGGCAAAGTGTCTCACTGAACTCCTCAATTCAAGAAAAATTTCACTTATTTTAAGAAAGAATTACTTATTAAGATTGAATTTTTTTGCAATGTGTACTTTTGACCAATCAGAGGCGCTGTCTGTGGTCACCTACAATTTTGAAGCGGTGCACCAGAGTGTCTGCGGAAGGGGCGTATGTCGCGTTCATTGCGACATACGCAGACGACCTGGTTTCTTTTAAGTTTTCTGAGCTTAGAAACACTTTAACTCTTGTGTTTTCTTCCAGCAATGGAACTAAGTATTTTTTTATCGTAATTGAAGGTTTTTAAGATATTAGAATATGGGTTTCAATAAGATATAGTGTATTCAATTATTTAAGGTTGCTTAATAGAAGAGAAATTCGTCTTCCCTTATTTGAGCTGAAGGAAGTGAGAAACAGCTGGAGCTTTAGGACTCCTCCTCCTCCTTTACTGATGGACTCATATCCAGAGCAGTTTAGGTCATTTCAAAGTAAACTCAGCTATTATCCCAAACTCTCTCTTCTGTCCCGTCGGTGTCTTTGCAGTGTGTTGTTTATAATGAAGGCCTGATTGTCCATTAATTAAGGAGGCGTCGCCGAGTGTAATTAAAGGAGTCTGATTGCTAATTAAAGTGTAGCCTGTAGTTATATGCATAACAAATTATTCAGCTTCTAGGCAGAAGAGGAGGCGAAGCTCAGTCTTGCAGAGCACAAGTGTGAAACGAAGAAGAGTTGGAGAAAATCAAATGAAGGCGACGGCTGCTCTCTGCTAAAATGTTGCTGCTTTTTCCACTTTGTCGAGCCTATTCCTCAGTTGACTTCCTCCTTGGTGCGATGCAATGCATACTGTATATGAAATCCTGTGCTCACTGCACAGACACTATTGCCCCACTGTCCACTTTCCGATGAATCTGACCATCCAGGCTCACAGCTCAGTAATTGGGCCCGGAGTAGCCTGGACCCATCCAGTGTTTCTATGGCGACTGGAAGCCACCTGCTGATTTCTTCTAGGTGTCCAGTGAGCCGATGAATTTGGCTGCTGCGCCCAGTCCAGGGATCAACCCACTCAAATCTCTCTGCTCCCCACTATCAGAGCTTTAGCCTCTTACATTCAGCTCTATACCAACATAACCCTCTAAAGCTCTCCTCTGCCTCTCTGGAGGAACTCTAAACCCAGGTTTGATCATCCAGGCAAATATCATTGAATGTGTTTCTCTCAGAGCAGTATTGATTACTGGAACGGAGCTCCCACTGCACGACACCTTATTTCACCTACCTTGTCTGTGTTTTGGCTAATCAACGAGTCTCAGAGATGCCAGCCTAACATGTCTTCTTAATAATTAAACGCCTACAATAGCCTTTGTTTCTCTAATGACCAATTAACCCTTTTCCAGCAATTTTAGTCAAGACTGTAAATAATTGATCAGCTCTTTAAAAATCAGCCTGTGCTTTAGCTCGGCTTCAGGCTCCAAGCATGTATCATCCATCACAATTGCAAGAGAAAAACAGCTGCATCCATTTTTCTTTAAGCTGGAACACCGACAGCTGGGAGGGAAGTTAAAGCGCCTCCAAAAGTATTCCTACCCCATTAACTTTTCATACTTCATCATATCACTGCAGACGTTCATGCATATTGAGGGAATTTGTCATAAACCAGCTAAGATTTTGGGCATAAACATGAACACTGGAAAAAATCTAAATCTAGATAAGTATTTTTTTTCTTAAACTAAGTGCATTTGTTCTTGAACTGAGAAGGAAAAGGAGACATTTTGCCAATGGAACAAGAAAATTTGGATTTAAAATAAGAACACAGAATTGCATTGTCTTATTTCAAGTGAATTTTATCTAAATATCTCATTTTAAGAGTAAAAAATACTCATTCCATTGGCAAACTATCTCATTAACCTACTCAAATTAAGGGTAAATACACTTAATTTAAGAACATTTTACTTATTTCTAGATTGTTTTTCCAGTGAAGAGGAGAAATCTGAAAAGCAAGGTGATCCTTTGCACTCTGGTTATGGCAAAATAAATTAAATTAAATCTAACCAAACTGCCTGTGTAAATCAAATATAGAGAAAATAGCCTCTGTCTGAGTGCAAAGGAATTATAAATATAAACATATATCTAATCACTGCCAAAAAGTAATTCTAAGTAAGGCAATGTTTCTTAAAATAAGTGCATTTTGTCTTGAATTCAGCTGGTAAGTGACAAACTTTGCAAATTGAGACAATGCACTGGAAAAACGATCTAGAAATAAGTAAACATTTCTTAAATTAAGTATATTTATGCTTAATTTGAGCAGGTAAATAAGATTATTTGTCAATGGAATGAGTATTTTTACTCTTAAAATAAGATAATTAGATCACATACACTTGAAATCAAACAGTGCAGTTGTGTTTTCTTATTTTAAATGTAAATTATCTCTTTTACGTCCTCAATTCAAGAAGAAATGCACTTATTTTTAGAAAAGAATTACTTCTTTAGATTTGATTTTTAACCTGGATTACACTGGAAAAAATCTAAATCTAGATAAGTATTTTTTTCTTAAAATAAGTGCATTTGTTCTTGGATTAAGGAGGTAAAAGAGACATTTTGCCAATGGAACAAGACAATTTACACTAAAAATAAGAAAGTACAATTGCATTGTCTTATTTCAAGTGCATATTATCTAATTATCTTATTTTAAGAGTAAAATACTGATTCCATTGGCAAACTATCTCAATTACCTACTCAAATTAAGGGTAAATACACTTAATTCAAGGATTTTTTACTTATTTCTAGATTGTTTTTCCAGTGTAACGTGGATTAAAAATGATCAAAACTGCAATGTCTTATTTCAAGTGCATAATGTCTAATTATGTTATTTTAAGTGCAAATATACAAATTTATCTCCTCAAATTAAGGGCACCATGTACTTATTTTAAGATTGTTTTTTGCTTGAAGGCCTTAGAGATTTGTTGCACTGGAAAAAAGAAAATCAAACCTAGATAAGTTATTTTTTCTTAAAATAAGTGCATTTGTTCTTAGATTGAGGAGGAAAAAGATACATTTTGCCAATGGAACAAGACAATTTACATTTAAAATAAGAAAACACAATTGCATTGTCTTATTTCAAGTGCATATTATCTACTTATTTTATTTTAAGAGTAAAAATACTCATTCCATTGGCAAACTATCTCATTTACCTGCTGAAATTAAGATTAAATACACTTAATTTAAGACATTTTTACTTTTACTTATTTCTAGATCGTTTTTCCAGTGAACATATCTCTAATAACTGCAAAAAAGTAATTCTAAGTAAGGCAATTTTTCTTAAAATAAGTGCATTTTGTCTTGAATTGAGCTGGTAAGTGACACACTTTGCAAATTGAGACAATGCACTGGAAAAACGATCTAGAAATAAGTAAACATTTCTTAAATTTAGTATATTTGCACTTAATTTGAGCAGGTAAATAAGATTATTTGTCAATGGAATGAGTATTTTTACTCTTAAGGTAGTATAATTAGATCATATACACTTAAAATCAAACAATGCAGTTGTATTTTCTTATTTTAAATGTAAATTGTCTCTTTACGTCCTCAATTCAAGAAGAAATGCACTTATTTTTAGAAAATAATTACTTCTTTAGATTTAGATTTTTAACCTGGATTAACGTGGATTAAAACTGATCAAAACTGCAATGTCTTTTTTCAAGTGCATAATGTCTAATTATGTTATTTTAAGGGCAAATATACAAATTAATCTCCTCAAATTAAGGGCACCATGTACTTATTTTAAGATTGTTTTTGCTGTGAAGGCCTTAGAGGTTTGTTGCACTGGAAAAAAAATTATATCTAGATAAGTAATTTTTTCTTAAAATAAGTGCATTTCTTCTTGAATTGAGGAGGTAAACGGGAAATGTTGCCAACTGAACAAGACAATTTACATTTAGAATAAGAAAACTCAGTTGGATTGTCTTATTTCAAGTGCATGTTATTAAATTATCTTATTTTAGGAGTAAAAATATTGATTCCATTGGCAAACTACCTCATTTACCTACTCAAATTAAGGGTAAATACACTTCACTTACGAAATTTTTACTTATTTCTAAATCGTTTTTCCAGTGTGGAAAAAAAAATTAAATCTAGATAAGTAATTTTTTCTGAAAATAAGTACCTTTGTTCTTGGATTGAGGAGGTAAAAGATACATTTTGCCAACGGAACAAGACAATTTACATTTAAAATAAGAAAAAAAACAATTGCATTGTCTTATTTCAAGTGCATATTATCTAATTATTTTATTTTAAGATTAAAAATACTCATTCCATTGGCAAACTATATCATTTACCTATTCAAATTAAGGGTAAATAACCTCAATTTAAGAACTTTTTACTTATTTCTGAATAATTCTTCCAGTGTGGAGAACATCGGTAAAGAAAAACAGCATTAGGAAGAGAAAGAAACACAGCAGACAGTCTCCTTCCCTCCTTCCATTTTCATCAAAAATCCTTCCTGTTCCTAAAGCTGCATGTTATTTTCACTTTCCCTCTCTTGTCTACATTGAAGGTGTTGGCAGTGGATCCAGATAACGGGGAAAACGGGACGGTGACGTATGCGATCAGTCCTGCAAACCCTTTCTACACCATCGACAGCAGGACAGGGAAGATCCGCACCAGCGGGATGACTCTGGACAGGGAAAGCTCAAACTCCAGAGACACGGTCCTCATGAGGAGCATTGTAGTGTCTGCTGTGGACCGTGAGTAGTTTATGTTCATCTGAATGTGTGCAGCCTATCAAGACAACAAAGATAGGATTTTGTTGAGTTGATGGACTCTACTAATGGAAACATATTCTCTTTTGTGTTTTGTATTCCTCTGTGTGCTTTGTTTTATGTTCCCTTCCGGCGCCCTCTGTAGGAGGCACACCTCCACTGCGTGCAACAGCCAGCACCACAGTGTTTGTCAACCTGCTGGATCTTAACGATAACGACCCAACCTTCCTGAACCTGCCGTTTGTAGCAGAAGTTCCAGAGGGACTTCCCATCGGAACCTCATTCTTCAGGGTAAAGACGATAAGAATGTTCCTGTTTAGAGTCATATTACACAGATACAGAGATGTTTATAGGAGTGCACTGCAAAAAAATGAAATCATTGTCTGATTTCAAGTGCATATTATCTAATTATCTCATTTTTAAGAGTAAAAATACTCATTCTATTGGCAAATAATGATATTAACCTACTCAAATTAAGGGTAAATACACTTAATTTAAGAACATTTTACTTATTTCTAGATTGTTTTTCCAGTGAAGAGGAGAAATCTGAAAAGCAAGGTGATCCTTTGCACTCAGAGCCGTGGTTATGGCAAAATAAATTAAATTAAATCTAACCAAACTGCCTGTGTAAATCAAATATAGAGAAAATAGCCTCTGGCTGTGTGCAAACGAATTGTAAATATAATCATATCTCTAATCACTGCAAAAAAGTCATTCTAAGTAAGGCAATGTTTCTTAAAATAAGTGCATTTTCTCTTGAAGATTTATACAAATCTTGAGATTTATACTAATTTCTAGATCTTTTTTTCAAGTGCATTGTCTCAATTAGCAAAGTGTCTCACTTACCAGCTCAATTCAAGAAAAAATGCATTTATTTTAAGAAACATTGCCTCATTTAGATTTACTTTTTTGCAGTAAATAGAGATTTATTTGCAGTATATGGTACACTGCAAAAACCATCTAAAAATGAGGAAGAAAATTTCTTAAATTAAGTGTATTTACCATTAATTGAGTAGGTAAATAAGATAATTTGCCAAAGGAATTAGTATTTTTAGTCTCAAAATAAGATAATTAGATAATATTCACTTGAAATAAGACAATGCAATTGTGTTTTCTTATTTTAAATGTAAAGTGTCTCAATTACCTCCTCAATTCAAGAAAAAATGCACTTATTGCAAGAAAAAATGACTTATTTAGATTTCAATGTTTTGCAGTGTAGATGGTAAATTCTCTGCTTCTCTGATGGCAGACCTTTTGTAGGAGTAACAGGAGTATTTCTTTCCTCAGGTTCAGGTAGTGGACCCGGATAAGGACGAGAACGGTCGCATTACGATGGCCCTCCAGATGGGCATGCCGCGCCTTGACTTCCACCTCAACACCTCCACCGGCGTTCTCACCTCCACGGCTGTGCTGGATCGGGAACAGATTGGCCAGTACCACTTGAGGATTGTTGCACATGACGCCGGGGAGTTTCCTCGCACCTCCACTTCAACTCTCACCGTCTCAGGTGACTTTTGATTGGCTCTCTCTGCTTGAGAAAATTCCTAAACTGCTGACTGAATCTTGTTTCAAACTGATGACTTGATTAATTATGGAAGATGGCAAACTTTTTAAATCTCAGAGAGCTACTGGAAAACATGCCGCAGCCTCCTGGTGGTTTGTCAGTAGAAGTGATTTGGGGCTTTTAAGACGAGGAGATATCACTGAAAAGTGATTCAATACAGTCACTGCACTGCAAAAAGGATCTAGAAATCAGTAAAAATGTCTTAAATTAAGTGTATTCACCCTTAATTTGAGCAGGTAAATGAGATAGTTTGCCAATGGAATGAGTATTTTTAATCTTAAAATAAGATGATTAGATAACATGCACTTGAAATAAGACAATGCAATTGTGTTTTCGTATTTTAAGTGTAAATTGACCTGTTCCATTGGCAAAATGTCTCTTTTACCTCCTCAATTCAAGAACAAATGCACTTATTTTAAGAACAAATGACTGAATGACTGAATCTAGATTCAGATTTTTTGCAGTGTGAAAGAGGAAATACACCCTAATTAATTCAGAAAGAACTGATTGAGCTTTACAAGTTTTTACCTGCAACGCATAGAAGGAAAAACAACCCAAACGATAATGGCACATACAGAAAAAATAGAGAAAGTTACTGTTAAAAGGAAAAAAACACCCATCAACAAGTAACTATTTTCTGTTTGAGCTTTGACTGGGCTATTATGTTTTCACTTCGCTTAAACAACATCAGCTGGTTGGTTTGTGATCCAGTTTCAATCAGACTTCAGCTGTCAGACACACGAGGTCTCATTCGACACTAGCGTACCTTAGCATTCAGGCCTATAATCACCTTTAAAAGTGATTATAGGCCTTTAAAGGTGGAAAAACAATCTAGAAATAAGTGAAAATTCCTTAAATTAAGTGCATTTAGCCTTATTTTGAGTAGGTAAACGAGATAATTTGCCAATGGAATGAGTATTTTTACTCTTAAAATAAGATAATTAGATAAAATGCACTTGAAATAAGACAATGCAATTGTGTTTTCTTATTTTATATGTAAATTGTCTTGTTCCATTGGCAAAATGTCTCTTTTATCTCCTTAATCCAAGAACAATTGCACTTATTTTAAGGAAAAAAACGACTTATCTAGATTTCGATTTTTTTTCCAGTGTTCCACCTCATGCCTGTGAGATGTTTAAAGGTGCACTGTAAAAACAATCTAGAAATAAGTCAAAATGTCTTAAATTAAGTGTATTGAGCCCTTCTTTGTGTAGATGAATAAGATGATTTGCCAATGGAGAGAGGATTTTTTACTCTTGAAATAAGGTATGTAGATACACTGCAAAAAATTGAAAACTAAATAAGAGCAATTGTTCTTGAATTGAGGAGGTAATTGAGACATTTTGCCAATGGAACAGGACAATTTATATTTAAAATAAGAAAACACAATGGCATTGTCTTATTTCATGTGAATATTATCTAATTATCTTATTTTAAGACTAAAAATACTCATTCCATTGGCAAATTATCTTATTTACCTACTGAAATTAATGGTAAATACACTTAATTTAAGACATTGTTTCCTCATTTTTAGATGGTTTTTTCAGTGTAATATATACTTAAGACAATAAAATAGTTATTTTTTTCTTGTTTTAAATGTGAATTGTCTTGTTCCATTGGCAAAATGTCTCACTTTCCTCCTCAATTCAAGAAAAAAAATCCCTTATTTTAAGAAATATATGTTTTTCCAGTGTGTTTGGGCTCAAATGCTCAAATTTGTTTTATTACCAAACATGCTTTGGTCTCCTCTTTCTAAAGAGTATTATTACAGAAGTTATGTGTTAGAAAAACAGATCACCTACATGATGCTGTGCTTTTATTTCTAGAGAAGAGAAAGTGTTTCCTACCAGTTCTCCCTACACTGGAAAAATGATCTAGAAATAAGTAAAAATGTCTTAAATTAAGTGTATTTACCCTTAATTTGAGTAGGTAAATGAGATAGTTTGCCTATGGAATGAGTATTTTTACTCTTAAAATAAGATAATTAGATAATATGCACTTAAAATAAGACAATGCAGTTGTGTTTTCCTATTTTAAGTGTAAATTGTCTTGTTCCATTGGCAACATGTATCTTTTACCTCCTCAGTCTAAGCTTGTTTTAGGAACAAATAACTTATCTACATTTTGATTTTTTTCCAGTGTAATGAAGGTATTTATTTCAAATCCATAAAGTTTATTATTTGAATTGCATAATAATAACTTTATGGATTTAATACACTCATTTGTATTAATTTTGAGTAAGTTTTTTTTTTTTTTTGATACCAAATACATAAACCTGATGTTTATTCAAAATAAAAAAAAAAGCTTTGTTATACAGATGAGATGCATCATGTACGTTCATTTAATACGTTTGTGGTACAAATATCTAAAAGAGAGTAAACAGGATTTTTTTTTTTCATTTAATGAATTTACATAAATCTTAAAATTGGGTGAAATATTTCTTTCTGTGAAGTTTTTCAGTTGATTCTTTATTATTGATTGAATGATAGTATTTCAAGTCATTCAAAAAATACTGCAACTAATTTGGTTTAAGTTTTTGTGTTTGAAATGGAAGAAAAGACTGATTGAACGCCTATGAAACAGGGAAGAGGTGAATTGACTTTGAGCTTTTTGCAATTCTTCCCAGATTGATGAGCAGCAGCCGTTGCCTCTCTGAGGTCGTTGCTGTCTTTCCACCCTGGCATTGTCTTCACATACCGGTCTGCTCCAACCCAACAAAAAACCTAAACTCCCGTTTTTCTAGAAATGTTCACAATCTGCTTCAAAACTTTTTAAATTAGAAGCAGAAAAGCCGCACCTCATTGTTTAATTCAGAGGTCTTCAACAGGGGGTCCGCGACCCCTAGGGGTCCCCAGAGGTACTGCATGGGGGCCGCGAAAGTTTTGGTTGATTAGACTTTTTTTTTTTTTATATCCCCCTCCCCCCGCAATTTTTTCCACTAATTAAAATGTCTTTAAAGGAATAGTACACCCAAAACATGATTAGCCTTCATTTTGTACTCACCCCCATGCTGAACAACACTCTGGAGTACTTTTTTGATATCTCAAATGCATCTGGAGATCTGGGAGGCTTCTTGCTGTCTGCTGACATTCAAATAATGGAGGTCTATGGCGCCCGAGGCAGAAAGGTCCATAAAAGTCCACAAAAAACGTGTCAATATTCCTCCATACTGCTCGTCCAATGTATTCCAAGTGTCCTGAGTGGGTAGCATCCAGAATTTACTCGAAACAAAGTCATTTAGAATGTTTTTAGAGCATAAACAGTAGTGTATAGGATTTCCTAAAAGCGCGTTCACGAGTCTACGGAAACCGCGGCAGACCAAACCAGACGAGAGTGCGCATTCAGCGTCTGCTCTGCCGATAATGCAAGCGTAGAAGAAGAAATGTGCTGTTTACCTGTGCAAAGAAAGAAACAACGAAAGAAAAATGTCTGAGGATTTCAGTGTTGAGGAAGAGCATGAGTTCTTTGCCGAGCTGAATGCGCACTTTCATCTGGGTTGGTCTGCCGCGGTTTCCGTAGACTCGTGAACGCGCTTTGAGGAAATCCTATACAATACTGTTTATGCTCTAAAAACATTCTAAATGACTTCGTTTCGAGTAAATTCTGGACGCTACCCACTCAGGACACTTGGAATACATTGGACGAGCAGTATGGAGGAATATTGACACGTTTTCTGTGGACTTTTATGGACCTTTCTGCCTCGGTCACCATAGACCTCCATTATTTGAATGTCAGCAGACAGCAAGAAGCCTCCCAGATCTCCAGATGCATTTGAGATATCAAAAAAGTACTCCAGAGTGTTGTTCAGCATGGGGGTGAGTAGAAAATGAAGGCTAATCATGTTTTGGGTGTACTATTCCTTTAACATGAATTGAAAACACTGTAGGAAACAGATAAGTGGAGGCAGAAGATGACCTTCAGTCACCAATGCCAGTGGCGGTTCTAGACCAAATGTACCAGGGGGCCAGCTTGGTTTTCCTGGGGGCACAAAAAATAATGAAATAAAAAAAACAGGGCAAGGGATTCAAATATATTAATGTTTAATATATTAAAATATATAATAATATATTAGGTTTAATCAAAATTATATTTCTTATTAGGTCAAAATACATTCATAATTTTGGAATTTTATATATTTTTGACTTAATTTAAGTTAAAATTACAGTTTTCTATAAAATCTGAAATAGAAGAAAAAAACTGATGCATTCAGCTTTAAACATTAGAGCAATTTCTTTTGAAAAAAACTAAACTGGGATCCAATCTCAATATGGATCTTTCAAGCTGGGCACCGTTTCATTCACAACACCTGTCCATTCAATCAGAATCAGAAATACTTTAATAATCCCAGGGAGAAATTACTTTAGTTACATTACTCCATCTGTAATAGAGTGACTATAGGACCAGTTTGATAGAACAATATTTCATACTATATATATTTATTTTGTAATTCAATCTGCTGTAGCTTCATATTCTGCTTCATAAAACATTAAACCGTTGAATAAAACAGGCTGTACGTCATTTTATTTAAGTTAACCAGTTAACCCAGTTAGGTTAGCTTCTCACTGCCATGCCCTGCTGCCTTACTTGTCCTCATGTACATCTATCTGTGTGTATCTGTCTGTGTGTCTGTCAGTTCTGGATGTAAATGATGAGACGCCCACCTTCAACCCCAGAGTTTACAATGTTTCCCTGATGGAGAGTGTCCCCAGAGACCACATCGTTGCGCGCCTCGTCTGCTTTGACAACGATGCTGGTCTCAACGCAGAGCTTAGCTACTTCATCACAGGTCAGACGTCACAGCGGTCACACGTTTGTGGGTTTAGAGTGTTGCACAATTAAATGAGCCGATCTATTGTACTGTGAAGCTTCACTGCCTACCATCCATCCATGTCTGTGGATATCTGTGCATATCTCTTTAAGAACGGAATTGCTGTTTCATTGCTTTTCTTTTAAACCTGGATTTGTGTTTGATTTTTGTAGGTGGGAATCAAGATGGAAAATTCAGCGTTGGCTTCCGAGACGGCATCGTTAGGACTGTGGTGGGCTTGGACAGAGAGACTCAGGCGGTCTACACTCTGGTCATTGAGGCAATAGGTGTGTCATGCATTTGCATTTTGAATAAAATAGAAAAAAAACTCTATTCAAAAGTAATCAGTCTTTTTGCATCTTAATAATCCGGGTTAAAAAAAAAAATAATCCACAAAAAGTTGCACAAGGCTTCTGTACTGCTTCTTCTTTGTTGTTGACCCACTGTGCAACAGGTACCACTCAGTTTACCTGTAACTTTACGGGGTTACAGGTAAACTTAATGCCTACACTGCAAAAAATATAATCCCAATAAGTCATTTTTTTCTTAAAATAAGTGAATTTTTTCTTGAATTAAGGAGGTAAGTGAGAAACTTTGCCAATGGAACAAGAGAATCTACATTTAAAATAAGAAAAAATAATTATATTGTCTTACATCAAGTGCGTATGATCTAATTATCTTATTTTAAGAGTAAAAATATCTCATTCCATTGGCAAATCATCTTATTTACCTGCTCAAATTAAGGGTAAATACACTTAATTTAAGACATTTTTATTCATTTTTAGATAATTTTTGCAGTGTAGGGGGATTGGTGGCCTAGTGGTGAGGGCATAGAGCTTGGAATCTGTGGTTGTGAGTTTGAAACCCACTCCCACAGACTGCCACTCTGGGTTCCTTAGCAATGACTGTTAACCCTACAATGCTCCCGGGGAGCAAATAGGACTTTTACAGTCATCTTTATGTCTTTTATCCATGAAGCCGAGGTATTAGGCCTGTTTTCGAGAAATATGCTTGAAAATAACATGCCCAAAATGAATTGAATATATCTCAAGAACTACAGAGTTTATTTTAATTGTTTTGGTATCAAAATAAAGGCAAGACCCCAGAGAATATGTTACAGGTGTTAAAAACCATCTTGGGGCGAGTGCTGAGGACCCAAATTTGGGTCCTCATGTTATGAAAAGGTTAAGGAGCTGCCGAAATCTAAAAAGCTGAGCTGTGGATATCTGCAGCTCCTCCAGTGCAGCTTAATGCTTGAATTAATGCACCTTTTCCTCAGTCTGACAATCCAGGCAGACAGACTGATGTGCGGATTTCCGAAGATAATTGGTTTCATTTGATCTTATTTATCAGAGGGAGGTGGACCAAATCAACGTTAAAATAATTAGTTTTTTTAATAAATTGGAAAACCAAATCTTTCTTTTTTTTTTCGAATCACATATACGCACCAAAGTACTTCAAATTTAGAGGTTTTTTTTATGTGGAAAATAGTTCAAGTGGTATGATGACATCTTTGACATAATTCTTCCTATAATTAAAAATCCTGTTTCCTTTTTACTGTTTTATGAACATGATGTTGTAAAGCTGCACTTGGGGATTTTTAAATTCTTGCTTCATCAAGGTAGATTTTCTGCTACTTGGACCAAACATACAAAAAAAAGTAGAAAAGACAGATCATGCAAAAAGTTTAAAACGCTGCTCTGATGTGCAAGATGACAGAAAATAGCGAAATAAATAGTCGGCTCTGAAAGGTTAACATGACTTCAATTTCAATTAATTAAAATAGGCTAAACATTTTAAAGTGTTAATGCAAAAAAAACAGTTTTTTATTTACCCATGAAACAATAGGCTGCACTAAAGACAGAGAGTGTACCATGCCCCTACTACAGAGATGGCAAAAGTGCTCACTTTCCGTACTTGAGTAAAAGTACAGATACTTGTGTTAAAAAATACTCTGGTAAAAGTGGAAGTACTGATTAAACTTCTTTACTCAAGTAAAAATAACAAAGTACAGGCTTGTAAATTTACTTAAAGTATAAAAGTAAAAGTAGAAACCACTTTTTTCATGCCGTTGCCTACATTTTAAATGGATGTCTGCCAATAGGACTAGATCTCTGTTGTGTTCATTTTCAATCATCTCGTCGTCCATACTACTATGCTAACGCCACCGCCACCAAGCTGCAATGATTTGCAGCGAATGAATACCGCCGAATCTGGCGATTCATCTTGTAGTGGTGCGTCAAATGCAACGTAGATTCCCATCCAATCAGATTGAATTTGGTATTGATGACGTGAAAAATAATAACGGTAACTCCATTGAAATGATTCAAAACTAAAGTAACGAGACAATTTTTTTTAATGTAAGGAGTAGAAAGTACAGATATTTGTGTAAAAATGTAAGGAGTAGAAGTAAAAAGTCGCCATAAAAATAAGCAGTAAAGTAAAGTAAAAATATCAGAAAAATCTACTTGAATACAGTAACGAAGTATTTGTACTTCGTTACTTCCCATCTCTGCCCTACAGGTCCCTTCAGTGCGTCTTAGATCAGATGAGACAATAACCATCTAATCCAAACTAAACACTAATCATACAAATGATCTCAAAATGAGTAAAACATTTCTTAAATTAAGGGTATTTACCCTTATTTTGAGCAGGTAAATAAGATGATTTGCCAATGGAATTATTATTTTTACTCTTAAAATAAGATAATTAGATAATTTACACTTGAAATAAGACAATGCAATTGTTTTTTTCTTATTTTAAATGTAAACTGTCTTGTTCCATTGGCAAAGTGTCTCACTTAAATCCTTAATTCAAGAAAAAATGCACTTAATTTAAGAAGAAATGACTTATTTAGATTTCATTTTTTTGCATTGTGGATGTTTTGTTTTTTTGTTTTCTCCCTGCAGACAACGGTCCAGCAGGGAGCCGAAGGACAGGCACCGCCACTGTGTTTGTTGAGGTGCAGGACGTCAATGACAACAGGCCCATCTTCCTCCAAAACAGCTACGAGACCAGCATTCTGGAAACCGTTCCCAGGGGAACGAGCATCCTTCAGGTAGGACAGGACGCTCAGCTAATTTAGAACCAGGTCTTTGTTAGGGTCTCTGTGATTGGCTGAGTGTGCGACGCTTTATGCTTCCCAGGATTCCAGTATCACTACTACTATCTATGCTCCACTTATCTGGAACAAACTTCCAGAAAACTGTAAAAGTGCGGAAAGCCTGAGTTCCTTTAAATCAAGACTAAAAACACATTTGTTTAGGATTGCCTTTAACTACACTGGAAAAACGATCTAGAAATAACAAAAGATGTCTTAAATTAAGTGTATTTATGCCTAATTTGAGTAGGTAATTGAGATGGTTTGCCATTATAATGAGTATTTTTACTCTTAAAATAAGATAATTAGATAATATGCACTTTAAATAAGACAATGCAATTGCGTTTTCTTATTTTAAGTGTAAATTGTTTTGTTCCATTGGCAAGATGTCTCTTTTACCTCCTCAATCCAAAAACAAATACACTAATTTTAATAAAAAATTGACTTATCTAGATTTCTATTTTTTCCAGTGTGTTCTAGTTAAACAGTTCAACTAAAACATATTTTCTTTAGTCCAACTGTTTTTAATATTATTTTTTGTTTCAGCATTTTTAATTTAATTTTATTTATTTTTTATTTTTTCCTACCTGCTTTGATTCTGTTTTATCTTCCTGTATTTTAATCATGTAAAGCACTTTGCATTGTCTTTGTACTGAATTGTGCTATACAAATAAATTTGCCCTGCCTTGCCTTGCCTTGCCTACTATAACTGTAACCTCCAGTAAAGAGGTTTTAAAAGCCTTAAAAAAACGGTTTTGTTACAGACACGGAGTATAATAATTAATCAAGATAATTATCTAAAATCCTGCTTTAAAAAAAACATATTTTTCATTTTTTTAAGAAAAAAAAACACTGGAAAAACGATCTAGAAATAAGTAAAAATTCCTTAAATTAAGTGCATTTACCCTTATTTTGAGTTGGTAAATTAGATATTTTGCCAATGGAATGAGTATTTTTACTCTTAAAATAAGATAATTAGATAAAATGCACTTGAAAATAGACAAGGCAATTGTGCTTTCTTATTTTAAATGTAAATTGTCTTGTTCCACTGGCAAAATGTCTCTTTTATCTCCTCAATCCAAGAAAAAAATGCCTTATCTAGATTTCGATTTTTTTCCAGTGAAATTGCTGGGATTTTCCCAAAAATAATCCTTTTTAAAAAAAAATTCTGTATCAGTTTCGCTGTTTGTTTTCATGTTTATGTCCGTGCGTAGAAATTTTATTAGGAAATAAATCATTTATGTTTACATGGGGTACAACTATAATGTGAAACAGAGGTCCGTTTGTCATGGTCTTGGTTCTGTTCTTCTTTACTTTTCTCCTTGTTTTCTAGTTTTATTGGTTTAATTCCAATTTGGTTGTAATTTCTAGATTTATGTTAGTCATGTTTTTCTGTCCTCTGTTGCCCTCTTGTGTGTGTGTTCCTTTCGCCTTGGCTCCCTCGTTGTCTCCTCTCACACCTGCTCCTTGTTAGCTCGTTAGCCCTGCCTTTGTCTCTGTCAGCTGTCCTCCCATGCTGTTGTCCACCAACCTCGTCTCTCCCTGGCTCCTAGTGTTTGGCTTCCCCAGATGTCTCCATAGTTCTGGTTTGCTTTTCTTTATTAGTTGGATTTTTGTAGTGATGTTGAGATAAAGCCTCATGAGGCATTGAACCGTTTGGCCAAATTGCTTCAACGATCCCCACAGTTCATGAGGCTTCATGTGAACATGTCACCACCTACTGGTGGACAGCAGAACTACAGTGTGTAATAAAATCAGTGATTTTTTTTTTTTTTTGCAACTGTTTTTCTTTTTTTCCCCTTTTAAGTTCCCTTGAAATTATTAATTATTAATGGTTGGTGTTTATAATAAAATCTTTTGTAAGTTTTTTTAAGTGTAAAATTTCTTAGAACAATAATTTAAGGTGCACCGTTTTTCTGCCATTTTAGTGAAATAAACTCAAGCAGACAGTGACAGTGTTTGTGCAAATTGGGTAATGATGAACAAAATGAAAGGTGTTAGTCATTTTTATTCAAACATGATAGTTTTTCCACGTTTTTTGGTTTTAATCAGGTTGGAAGTTGTGTTAAACCAATCTTTTGGCTAAACCGACCTAATTTACCCAATCTATATTTTTACTCGGGCAAAAAACTGCAAATTAGTCTCATCAGCCAAAATAATTAAGTGTAATCGAAATTTTCAAAAGTCAAAGACAGGACTTGAACCATCAACCTCTAGAGTGGGAGCGTGACTCTTACAGCTGACACCACCTATGTAGCTGATCTCACCCAGGAGAAAATACTTTTTAACACTGACGTGTTAACGCGGGCTTTGTCCAGTGGTTTGCTCAAATTTTGATAATTACATTGTTTATTCCAACCAATCTATTATTAGAATCTATCCAAACTTTATCCAGCTGAGAGCATCTCTCCTCCAAACTCCCACATCTTGACTGAACACTGAGGCTGTTTAGATGCCTTTCAAAATTCTTGCGAATTCTGAACCACTTCCCGAAGCGGTCACGTGGTTTCACGGCTTTTGACGTCATAAATTTTGGCCCCTCCTCTAAATGAATCACGCCTCGACACGCGCTTTGGGGAAACGCCCCCTCCATTACTCGACACACGCCTCAAAGCCTCGGCTCATCTCATAACATCACTAGATTTTTGCATCCCTGCCTTTATTTACTTTTTTGATTAAATCCACAAGAAATCACCTCAGCCTCTCTGCCTCTGCATTTGGGTCCTAAACCACAACCAACCCTGACACCGTTAGCCTGAGTCACTGATAGTATGGGGAAAAACAGAGATTGGCGTTTGAAAGACAAACTGTGGAATTATAGTAAGTAAGGAAATGGTTGCAGGAAAAATCCCTTTTGACCTTTACAGCAACGATCAACATGTCTAATAGGACTGGATGAGGAGCCACAGTCAGCTTTCTACCACCTGCCTCACTGCTAGAAAACCGCAGCAACAAGTGGCTGTTTTGGATGAGCGGCAGCAAAAAGATTTCTCTGTTCTTCTGTCGCATAAATAAACATTTAGAGTCTGCTGATTTTCACTGGGACTTTTAGCTGAAGCTCAGATTAGTCTCACATTGAAGTTTGCAAACCCAAGATCGCACGTGGTTTTAAAAGAAAAATCTGCTGAAGAACATGTTTGAGTAGAGGATCTCTGATGTTTTCGGTCTGCTTGTCTTCTTCATCATAAGTTCTTTCAGGAGCACAGTGATCAAAAACATGCAACGGTTCCACTTAGAGAAAAATCAAACCTGTTCCATACTGCAAAAACTATAAATCTAAATAAGTATATATTTTTTAAAATAAGTGCATATTTTCTTGCATTGAGGAGGTAAGTAAGACACTTTGCCAATGGAACAAGACAATTTACATTTAAAATAAGAAAAAACAACTGTATTATCATATTTCAAGTCCATATTATCTGATCTTATTTTAAGAGTAAAAAATACAATTTCCATTGGCAAATAATTTTATTTACTTGCTGAAATTAAGGATAAATACTCTTGATTTAAGAAGTTTTTACTTATTTCTAGATTGTTTTTGCAGTGCATGACTTTCTCAGACCCCGTTCTTTAAATTCATCAAAAACTTTTGTGGCTGAGCTGAAGACAAGAGAGCAGAGAGGATCAGTTTGAAGATCTCTGCAGGCTCCTACCTTTTATCATTTCCTAGAAGTGCTGTGCTAATAATTAGCATAGAGAAATAGAAATGTATTGTCCCACAATGGAGAAATAAACTGTCCATATTAAACTCATCCCCATGCGGAGCAGTGGGCTGACACTGTTCAGCGCCTGGGAAGCAGCGTGGGGTTAAGGGTCTTGCTCAGGGACCCAGAGTGCAGGCTGTGGAGATCGAACCGGGAACTTGCAACCTTCTCAGAGCTAAAGCGGACTGCTCTAACCAGCACTCCCCCATGAGGGAGCATTATTCTAACCTGGTTTTGAACTTTGAGATGTTACCAAAGATTTTTCTGGATGTACAGGAGTCAACAGACCATCAAGAGCTAGAAAAGTCAGGCTGCTGAGATCTGTCCGACCTGCGGGGAACCTGAAAAGCTCTCAAAGACTTTCAAAGATAGTAAATCACTGACAGTACAACTGTCTGCATAGCCTGGTGAACCTGAGGAGGGATTTGTTCCTTTGCATCCTTCAGTCTTGCATTTTTCTATTGGTAGCATGTTTGTCCTTCATGGTGCTGAACAGCTTTGGAAAGCAGAAACACTGGAAAAATTATCTAGAAATAAGTAAAAATGTCTTAAATTAAGTGTATTTACCCTTAATTTGAGTAGGTAAATATGATGGTTTGCCAATGGAATGAGTATTTTTGCTCTTAAAATAAGATATTTAGATAAGATGCACTTGAAATAAGACAATGCAGTTGTTTTTTCTTATTTTAAATAGAAATTGTTTTGTCGTATTGGCAAAATGTCTCTTTTACCTTCTCAATTCAAGAAAAAATGCACTTATTTTAAGAAAAAGTGACTTATCTAGATTTTGATTTTTTCCGGTGAACTAAAAAATCGATCAATTCCAGCAACACCTCATTTCTTTAAGAAGCAACATCTTCTTTATATCATCTTTACACAAGAAATGTTTTTCTCTGATGTAATAAGTAAACCTAAGCACAGAAGTTAGGGAAATAAAAGAAAAATGATGCTACTTGCAGATTTGGAATATGAATAGTGAAAATGAAATACTAACTTCTGCAGAACAAAAGTCGTTAAACCTTTAATCAAGTGCAGTAACTGTTACCTTTTCAACTCTGTTTCATTCAGTTTTATTTATATAAACACTATTTACATCAAATATCATTTCACCGTACTTTACAGAGATTTCCCATTAAACGTCTCCGACAGATTGTTCAAAGGTATCTATCTAAAACCAGCTGATTGCTTCCAGTTGGACTTTTCCAGGAGCCTGGATGAGCATGCGGCAATAGTAGAAATCTGCTTACATTGAGCCGTTGACTCTGCAGCAATCCCTCACACCAGCCATGCACACGATGACAGTGGAGGGAAAAATCACTGTATGGTGCTTCATGTTATTTATCTCAAATGTTTTTCTTTCCATAAAGTAAATATCAAAAGGTACCTCTGAATGGAAGCTTTGTCCCAAATGTCACTAAATAAACATGAGATCAGGTCAGAAATGGCTGAAAAAGTAACTTAGAAAAGTGTTAAATTCCGATGTCGAGCATAGAACCCATATGGAGATGTCTTTTATCTCTTCTAAAAAAAATGAGATTTTAACAATTTATCGATCCAATGCCCAGCCCTACTTTCTATGTTAGAGAAGGTGACAGTAAACGAGTCCAGCTGTTTTCTCCTTCTAGATGTTGTACATCTATGATTCATTTATTTTGACTCTACTGTTTCACAGCGGTAAACGGTGAAAACACCAATTGAGTCTCTAATCCCGTTTTAAACTTTGTTTATGCTTCATTTCCAGAATTTGACCACACATGTTTAGAAGAAACTTAGAGCAACATCTTTCAGAAATGTCTTTTTGTCTCATATGACCCGTCAGATTTCAGTGACATAGTCAAACAGGCAGGGCGTAGTGATGTGGGGCTCCAGGCTGGACTCCGGCCGTGGTGTCTGCGATGGTGCAGAGACGCCTGATCTATCGTGCTGCTGTGGCCGGCGGTAAGGCGGTCGTCTAAAGGAGAGGTTGTAAGAGCGGCGATATGAACCCAGTCTCCTCCAAGTCTTTAACTGGGGCTCAGTGGACATTCCTTTTCCACCAGTCAGTCTCTCTCCAGGAGCGCAGCTCCTTTCAAAGTCCTCCTCCGGTTCAGAGCGCCTGCACAGGGCAAGGAAGGCGGCTAACCCAACCAGCAGCAGGGATAGTCCTAACACCACCATAATGGTGAACTCTGGGTCATGGAGGTCTGATGGATGGGATGGAGGCTGCACCACTGCTGGAGACGTGCTGGTGGTTGTCGAGGTGGAGAGAGTGACGTTTTCTCCGTAGGAGGAGGTAAAGATGATGTTGGAGTCTGGGCTGGTGGAGTCCATTTTGTCTCTGTCCCAGATGGATGGAGAAAAGCATTTGTTAGATACTTGAACTAAATATTTTAATGTGTGCATTTGTGTGTGTTGATTCCTAGTTTTCATCATTTTGTTTAAAGGGCAACTCCCTTAAAGTTTGACATCCTTGGGTGTGCAAGTGGCACAGTTGTTATGGCACATGTCTCTCCCCCTCTCTCATACCCCCTTTACTGTCAGCCTACTGTCGAAAAAACAAGCAACTAGTGCCGTAAAAGAAATAAAGTTTGACATGCATGAATTTGGCCAACTTTAATCTGATGCGCCTGAATTCAGTTTGAGTTTATCTATATAGCGGCAATTCACAACACGTCATTTCAAGGCACCTTACAATTCAGCCAGATCATACAAATTTTCTATCTAAGGAAAACCAGCTGATAGCATCGACTCATTGACTCGAAGGCAATCCCTCACACTAAGCAGGCTTGTAGTGACAGTGGAGAGGAAAAACTTTTTTAACCTCCAGCAGAACCAGGCTCAGTGTGAGCGGCCATCTGCCGAGGCCGACTGGGGTTCAAGGAGAGAGAAGCAGACATAGAAAAAGAAGCATAGATACAAAAGGGTTCTGAGCCAGCTCCCATGTCAGAGGATGAAGAGAGCACATCCAGTTAGTCACAGTCAGAGAAACAGGACCACACTGGAAAACAGGCCAAGCTCCAACATTTATAAACAAGGGTGTTGATGGCAGCAGCACAGCTGATATTTCTCTCCAGGATGGAGTCACAGCCAAACAGGAACAGACCAGATGAAGCTACTATGAGAAAAAGCAGAGAGAGCAGAAGGTTAGAGATTGAACTAACAGATTCTGCAGAGTGGGAGAATAGAGATAGAATGAAGCAGAATGATGAAAAAGGGGTCCCTATGTCCTCCAGCAGTCTAAGCATATAGCAGCATAACTATAGAGATAGCTCAGGATAACCTGAGCCACTCTAACTATAAGCTTTAAGCCTACCCTTACACTGCAAAAAAATTATTTTTTTATTAAAGTCCTTTTTTTAGTAATTTTTTATTAAAACAAGTGAAATTTTTCTTGAATTAAGTATTTACAGGTGCTGGTCATAAAATTAGAATATCATGAAAAAGTAGATTGATTTCAGTAATTCCATTTAAAAAGTGAAACTTGTATATTATATTCATACATTACATACAAACTCATATATTTCAGATGTTTATTTTGTTTAATTTTGATGATTACAAATGACAACAAATGAAAATCTCAAATTCATCATAATAGAAAATTAGAATATTACTGAAGACCAATAAAAACAAAGGATTTATAGAAATGTTGGCCAACTGAAAAGTATGAACATGAAAAGTATGAGCATGTACAGCACTCAGTATTTAGTTGGGCCTCCTTTGGCCTGTATTACTGCAGCAATGCGGCGTGGCATGGAGTCGATCAGTCTGTGGCACTGCTCAGGTGTTATGATAGCCCAGGTTGCTCTAATAGTGGCTTTTAGCTCTTCTGAATTGTTGGGGCTGGTGTATTGCATCTTCTTCTTCACAATACCCCATAGATTCTCTATGGGGTTAAGGTCAGGAGAGTTTGCTGGCCAATTAAGAACAGGGATACCATGTTCCTTCAACCAGGTACTGGTAGCTTTGGCACTGTGTGCAGGTGCCAAGTCCTGTTGGAAAATGAAATCTGCATCTCCAAAAAGTTGGTCAGCTGCAGGAAGCATGAAGTGCTCTAAAACTTCCTGGTATGTGGCTGCGTTGACCCTGGACCTCAGAAAACACAATGGACCAACACCAGCAGATGACATGGCACCCCAAACCATCACTGACTGTGGAAACTTTACACTGGACTTCAAGCAACGTGGATGAAGTGCCTCTCTTCTTTTCCTCCAGACTCTGGGACCTTGATTTCCAAAGGAAATGCAAAATTTACTTTCATCAGAGAACATGACTTTGGACCACTCACCAGCAGTCCAGTCCTGTTTCTCTTTAGCCCAGGCAAGACGCTTCTGACGCTGTCTGTGGTTCAAGAGTGGCTTGACACAAGGAATGCGACAGCAGAAACCCATGTCTTTCATACGTCTGTGTGTGGTGGTTCTTGAAGCACTCACTCCAGCTGCAGTCCACTCTTTGTGAATCTCCCCCACATTTTTGAATGGGTTTTGTTTCACAATCCTCTCCAGGGTGCGGTTATCTCTCTTGCTTGTACACTTTTTTCGACCACATCTTTTCCTTCCCTTCGCCTCTCTATTAATGTGCTTGGACACTGAGCTCTGTGAACAGCCAGCCTCTTTAGCGATGACCTTTTGTGTCTTGCCCTCCTTGTGCAAGGTGTCGATGGTCGTCTTTTGGACAACTGTCAAGTCAGCAGTCTTCCCCATGATTGTGTAGCCTATAGAACTAGACTGAAAGACCATTTAAAGGCTTTTGCAGGTGGTTTGAGTTAATTAGCTGATTAGAGTGTGGCACCAGGGGCCATCAATTTTGAACCTTTTCACAATATTCTAATTTTCTGATATGATGAATTTGAGATTTTCATTTGTTGTCATTTGTAATCATCAAAATTAAACAAAATAAACATCTGAAATATATGAGTTTGTATGTAATGTATGAATATAATATACAAGTTTCACTTTTTAAATGGAATTACTGAAATCAATCTACTTTTTCATGATATTCTAATTTTATGACCAGCACCTGTAAGTGAGACACTTTGCCAATGGAACAAGACAATTTACACTTAAAATAAGAAAAAAACAATCGCATTGCAGTGTTGTGCCTGAACGCATTCATTGAACGGAAGTTCATGAACTCGTTCATATTTTGGGCGAACGTGAACTGAACGTACGGCATTATTGCCTGATGAACGTTATTGTGAACTCGTTCATTCTGGTGTCTGTGAACGGCACGCTCTCTCAGTTCAGCTCCGTTCAATAGGTTGCCAGATTTCTATAAAGCCCTCCAGGCGAAACCCCGGCTAAATCACACCGTAAACAGGCCTTAATATGTAGCGGGAAAAACACCCAATCTGGCAACAGCAGCTACCAGCGTCGTAGCCTACAGCCGCGTGCGTCATCAAAACAAAATGCAGCGTGGAAGCAACAGCAGCATGGAGGTGACTTAAAACAGGTTTATGACCAGGTGGTCGGTGAGGATGATGGCAACAAGTTTGCCCGCCGGCTTTCAGTAAAAAAATCCGCACTTCAGTAACCTTAAATTCCTACCTCAGCCTGGTCCCTCAGTTTGTGTTCGTAAAATCTTCTTGAGCGGAGGTCTTCAACAGGGGATCCGCGACCCCTAGGGGGTCTACGGAGGTACTGCATGAGGGTCTGCATGGTTAGTTGATATTTTTATATTCCCCCCCCTGCATTTCCCCCCCCCCCACTAATTGAAATGTCTTTAAATACTCATTAACATGAAATCAACACACTGTAGTAAACAGATAAATGGAGACAAAAGATGTCTTTTAGTCATCAATGCTCACATTCAGCGACACACAGGAGCTCTTTCAAGCTGGGCACCGTTTCCTTCACAACACCTGTCCCATCAACCAGGAATCAGAATCAGAAAAACTTTAATAATCCCAGGGAGAAATTAATTTCTTTACATTACTCCATCTGTAATAGAGTGACTATAGGACACAATTTCATACAATATATATAGTTAGGGGGTCCCCGCTCCATCTCGCCATCAGTTTGGGGGTCCTTGGTCTGGAAAACATAGAAGACCCCTGTTCTTGAGGGTTTTACTATCCATGTAACTTGTTTGTTAAACCTGCCTGGTATAATTTTCCAGGATTCCAGTATTCCTTTTTAGTATGTACTGAAATGGAATTTTAAATTGAAAAAATTATTAAAATTTAAAAAACATTTGCTCCTTAAAGACTACTTTCCTGTTTTTCTTTTAATAATTACTCATAAAAAAGACCATTCAAGCAGCACATTTTTCCTGATGTTTCTGAGAATATACTGTAGGGGTGAAAGCTGCAGCTGCTACTAGTGTGAAGTGAATGGACAGCAACAAAGCGTTAAAGCAACAATGGGGAAATGCTGTCCCCTCAATGCTAATGTAAACCCTGGTTGGATAAGGATTCAAAACTGGATATGAAGATGAAATCTGACGCACAGTTTCAGAGTTACAACTGATAAAATAATTGCTGTCTGTGGTTCTACAGTAGGCTATGGTGTAATTGAGCAATATATATAAAAAAAAAAAAAAGAACTATGAACTAGTTCGTTTTTTGGAATTGTGAACTATGAACTGAACTAGTTCAGTTTAAAATGTGTGAACTGAACTTTGAACTAGTTCACGTAGAAAGAGAACTTTCCCAACACTGTCGCATTGTCTTATTTCAAGTGCATAATATCTAGATACCTTCTTTTAAGAGTAAAAATACTCATTCCATTGGCAAATCATCTTATTTACCTGCTCAAATTAAGGGTAAATACTCTTAATTTAAGACATTTTTACTAATTTTGAGGTCGTTTTTGCAGTGTAAAATGAAATCCTTTTGTAATTTAATCCAGTGATGGTTTGACCTAACCTGACTCCGCGATGTTCGGACAGTCAGACGCTCGTCAAAGGCAGCTTTGACACTCCCGAAGGGCATCCAGTGTGTCCAGATGCGTCTGCTGCTCCCGTGTTCAATGGCAGAGAGCGGCTTTGCTATATTTGCTTAACCTGACTCCGCCAGATGGATTTGCTCTGCATATCCATCTGGAAACCTTCCGTTGAAGTAATTTTGGGAAGGGGCGAAAATACTGGTTAGCTGATTGGCCTATGTTGGTGATAGACGGGCCAAATAAACCAATCAGATCAACGAAGCATATGACGTACTAACAGAGCGACGACGAAAACACAACCACAAGCCAGGCTACTCTTGCTGAAACCAGTCGGGAGAAGAGCAAAAACATCTTTTCCTCTGAGAAAAGCCTCCAGAGCAGTGTTTTGCTCTTCTTTCAGTGAAGAAATACTCTCGATAGCCACGCTAACGCTAGTTTCATCGGCAGAAGCCGCCATGTTCTTTAGACTGAACTGTCGCGCTTCTCGTTGCGTCACACCTCAACCCCCTCAAAGCCAACGCTGATTGGACGTTCGTTTGGTGAACGGCTCCAAATTTTCTTTACAGAGAGTCTCCAGACTGATCTGCGAGTGAAACCTTGAAAGCTTGCAAGATCAGGATGGTCTCACGAGGCTAGGTTTGACCATCACATGAGTGCAAAACAGTGCTTGACCAACGCTTTGCAGAAGTCTAAAGGAGGTTTAGTTGGTAAAACTAAATCTTAAACATCTCACAGAGCTCCTTTGAACATGGATGACCTGCAAACCATCAAACTAAAGTCACAAGTAGAGCAATATTTGACAAGCAACCAAGGAAGTCCAAAATAGCGAAGAAGGTCCAAATACCCACGGCTCGGGGGGGAGAATCTGTGGGCTTAAGGAAAGCATCTTCCCATAAACACAGTGGCATCATCATCAAACGCTCGGATCCGTCCTTCCAACCACCTGACATAGTGTTTGGATACTGCTACCATTCCAAGAGGGACAAACAAATTGAGAAAATATGGTAGATTATGCAAAAACCTACAAATAATAAACGTTTGCAGAAGCATTTTGACTGAAACACAAGACTTGCAGCTTTAAATGAAGCAAAATGTAGAATACAACTGCATGCTGCATGTTATGTTATGTAATCAGAATGTGATTCCAGAATGTGAAAAAGGCAAATTAATATAATATCCAGGCTCCGCGTCAAAATGCCAAATCAGCTCCTGACTTAGCGGTTTAAGCCATATGAAGCTATTGGAGGTTAATTTCTTTTTTTTTCAGTTTTTCTTTATTAGAAAAATCATACACCCAAGGGCTTACAGTATACATGCACGCACAGCGGTGCATAGAAATACCTGCATGCGTCGACGCAGCAAACCTCCTACATTTGTGGCAATTATGCAGCTATTAAATCAAGGACTACAAAACAGTGGATGGTTGACAGGCTTCTGTGAATGTAAAACAAATTGGGTTTATTAAAACAGCCCTTGTAAAATGCAACCCCCCCCCCCATCTTCAGCATGGGGAACATTTGTAAATGTCATTGTCCTTAATTCAGCGGAGACAAAGCATGGCTTATCGGTTTAAGGGAAACACATTGGGATGTGAAATTATTTTTAAGACCAAATGCCAGGAAAGCTGTGAAAAGGCCAGTGGAGCAGGATGACTTGTTAGAGAGTCAGTTCATTAGTCAGCGCTTCCATGCGATACCGTACACAAAGACCAGCAACACACAAGCTCCCCGTCTCACTTTTCCCATCGCCTGTACGCACTAGTGATGTCGCTGGGCGTGAACCTGGGCCACAGCTCTCAGCATGTCAGAACCCTGATGTTCACAGTCCTCCAAACTCATTCTAAATCAAACCTTTGTTTTCTAAATGTACTGTTTTTTATATTGGATGAATAAATAATTGAACAGATAGATGATCGTGACCTTCTTGTCTTGTATGTGTTTAAATATTCACAAATTTCAGGTAAAACGAAAATCCTTCCAAACTAAATGTTTTATGCGTCCACTTTCTCAGTCACAGTTTGAAATATTAAGTCCTGAACTTTGTTTTAGGCTCTTAAAGAGTAAGAATACAGAATAAACTTTTTAACTATTTGCTTCATCCTAATCAGGGCAGCAAGTGTCAGTAACATAAATGCCTTTTAGTAAATATACTCACACAAGCAGCAAGTCGTGAAACTTGATCTTAAATAGTTCTGTGGTGAATAACTGTGGTGAAACCTGTTCTTTGTGCATCGCCATGGTGCTTGTTTTTCTGCCCCAAAGTGCTGCCTTCCCAGAAACAGAGCAGGGAAGCGATGAGGAGGAAGCAGTGGTGGGGGGGGGGGGGGGGGGGGGGGGGGGGGGGGGGGGGGCTGGGGGGGGCAGTAAAGAAAAGGGGGTCAAATCTGAAGAAGAAAGTAAAAGTTTTAAAAAGGTTTCTGCCACTAATGGAAATGAGCTGAAGACCAGAAGTTGTTTTTTTAAATTCAGAATTCTTATGAATAATCTCTCTCTTTATGCTCCAAATGATCACATTTAAGAAGAGGTTTGCAACATATTGTTGCTCTTTATAGCCCCCCCACCCCCTCCTTTTATGGCCAGAGTGGTTCATTCCACTGTGTAACACCCTATTCATCACTCGCCAGTCTGACCCCCCAGCGTCTCTCTCCTCCCTCCTTTCCCTCCCTGTCCTCCTCTTTCTCCTCTCCTCTCCATATCCCTTTATAAAGCTAATGAGACTGAAGTTGGGCCCCTATTCATACCAGCGGTGACGGAGCAAAGGAGGAAACACACGCGCAGCCTGCTTTCAGAGAGCATGCTTCTGCAGTACCTGTGTGCGCACGCACAGCATCTTGTAACGTTTTCAGATTTCTGCCTCATCTTGTGAAGTTACAAACAAAAACACATTTTTTTCTGGTTAATTTTCCCAACAAAAATCTTAAAAGTGTGGCAGTGTACCACGCCCCCTTTGCTCTTCTACCTAAAGATAAAATTAACCAAAGACAAAAATTTAAACTCTACATCAGGCATCCCCAAACTCGGTCCTTAAGCCCCCCTGTCCTGCAGGTTTTAGAGGTTTCTCTGCTTCAGCACAGCTGGTTATAATGATTGCAGTAGACCAAAAGCCTGTTAATCAACTTTCAATAAAATCACCTGTGCTGGAGCAAGGAAACCTCTAAAACCTGCAGGACAGGGGGCCTTGAGGACCGAGTTTGGGGATGCCTGCTCTACATGAAACATGGTGGTGGGCAGCATTATGCTGTGTTAGTCCTTTTCTCTGAAGATCAGAGTATGGGCTTTCTGTTTGGATTAACTGAGTGTGCAGCTGTTCAGAGGATCTCCATCTTAAGTTAAGTTATTTTCTCTGTGATATCTCTGTATCTAAGTAACTCTAACTGACTACTTTAAAACATAGCACCTTCTGCTGCACTTTTCTACTGAGTACTTGTCAGTTTCACACGGTTTTATTTCTGATAGCAAGGAGTAGCTAGCCTAGGCTAGCGCTAGCTTAGCATTGCTATGGCTTCTCTCTCTCCCTCCCTTGACTCTTTTCCAACTCTTCCTTCTTCCTCTCCTCTCTCCTGCTCTCTGTGTCAGATGTTCAGTTATTCCTCTGCCTCCTTTAGTGATAATGGGATGTGTAATAAGTGCAGTATTTTTGTAGCTTTGGAGGCGAGGGTGTCAGAGTTAGAATCCAGGCTTCAGGCTGTTGAACATCCAGGAGTTAAAGTAGGCCCCCCACGTAGCTGTCCTCCAAAAGTGCCTGAGCAGCCAGGCGATTGGGTAACTGTACGCAGAAAGCGTAGTCGTGGATCTCTGCTCACTGGTCACCACCAACCCGTTCACGTTTCTAACCGGTTTTCCCCACTCAGTGACACACCCACTGAGAAGCCCACTCTGGTGATTTGCAGCTCCATAGTCAGAAACGTGGCGTTAGAGACACCAGGGACCATAGTCAAATGTTTGCCGGGGGCCAGAACGGGTGACATCAAATCCTACCTGAAACTACTGGCTAAGGATAAGGTTAAATACAGTAAGATTGTTATTCACGCTGGTGGTAATGACACCCGGTTACGCCGATCGGAGGTCACTAAAATTAGTGTTGCTTCGGTGTGTAAGTTTGCCAAAAAAATGTCGGACTCCGTAATTTTCTCTGGTCCCCTCCCTGATCTGACCAGTGATGACATGTTTAGCCGCATGTCGTCATTCAACCGCTGGTTGTCTAGGTGGTGTCCTGAAAACAACGTGGGCTACATTAATAATTGGCAATCCTTTTGGGGAAAGCCTGGTCTGATTCGGAGAGACGGCATCCATCCCACTTTGGATGGTGCAGCTCTTCTTTCTAGGAATCTGGCCACATTTATTAGTCCTCCAAAACCCTGACCACCCAGGGTGCAGACCAGGAAGCAGAGTTGTAGTTTAACACACTTCTCTGCAGCTTCTCTACTGTTACCCACTCTTTACTCCATCCAGACAGTGTCTTGTCCACGACCAAAATCTAATAAATTAGCAAAGATTCCCAAAGGAGTAAATCATGATAATCTAATTAAAATCAAAATAACTCCAATTGGGGGAAAAAGTTAAAACAATTAAATGCGGTCTGTTTAACATAAGATCGCTTTCCTCTAAAAGTCTACTAGTTAATGACTTGATTTGTGATAATCACATTGACTTGTTTTGCCTTACAGAAACCTGGCTGCAGCAAGAGGATTATGTGAGCATAAATGAGGCAACTCCTTCAAGCTATTTAAATTTTCACATCCCCAGAAGTTCTGGGCGAGGAGGAGGAGTAGCAACAATCTTCCAGTCTGACTTACTGATTACTCCCAAAACAATTAATACCTACAACTCTTTTGAACATTTAACCCTTAATTTCCCTGATCCAAATTTCAAGGCAAGAAAACCTCTTCTTTTTGTAACTTTGTATCGTCCACCAGGTCCTTACTCTGAATTTTTAGATGAGTTTTCAGAGTTCCTTTCTGATTTGGTATTAAATACTGACAGGGTCATCATAGTGGGAGATTTTAACATCCATGCTGACATTGAAGGCGATAGCTTAAGAGCAGCCTTTAATGCTATCTTAGACACTATTGGCTTTGTTCAAAATGTGAATAGTCCCACACATTCTCATCTTCATACTTTGGATCTTGTGCTGACATACGGCATAGAATGTGAAGAAATAACAGTATTTCCTCACAACCCTGTCCTCTCTGACCACTTTCTAATAACCTTCAGGATTACTTTAACAGAGTTCTCCTCCCCCAAAAGAAGGTTCAATTTTAGTAGATCTTTATCAGATAGTGCAGTTATAAATTTTAAAGAATCTGCTTCACTTTCTCTCTCCTCTGTGTCACTGAGCAGTGCTGCAGAGTGCAAAAGCTTAGCTTATTCCCCTTCACAGGTTGATGATTTTGTTGATGGGGTTGCTAGTTCTCTGCGTATTGCCTTAGACAACGCAGCTCCTTTGAAAATGAAAACCGTTAAAAATAGAAAGCTTGCTCCTTGGTTTAATGCAGAGCTGCGCACTTTGAAGCAAAATGCTAGGAAACTGGAGAGAAAATATCGCTCCACAGGCCTGCGAGAGTCCTTCCTAGTCTGGAAAAATGGTTTACTGCTGTATAAGAGGACTCTTTGTAAAGCAAGAGCAGCATACTTCTCCTCATTAATAGAGGAGAATAAGAATAATCCTAGATTTCTATTAACAAGTTTGCGATCACTTCCACCATAATGAACTTTTTGAAGAGTTTCAGTCTGGCTTTAGAGCTCATCATAGCACTGAAACAGCTCTGGTGAAAGTCACTAATGATATTCTCATGGCCTCAGATAATGGACTTGTATCTGTGCTCGTCCTGTTGGATCTCAGTGCTGCATTTGATACAGTTGACCATAATATTCTTTTAGAAAGACTTGAATATTTTGTTGGAATTAAAGGAACAGCACTAGACTGGTTTAAATCTTATCTATCTGATCGAATTCAGTTTGTTCATGTTAATGATAGATCTTCAACACGCTCAAAGGTTACCTGTGGAGTACCACAGGGATCAGTGCTAGGACCAATTCTCTTTACTTTATACATGCTCCCAATTGGTAGAGTTATTAGACAGCATGGGATTAATTTCCACTGTTATGCTGATGATACCCAGCTATATCTGTCTATAAATCCAGGTGAAGCTTACCCATTACATAGATTACAGGCATGTCTTGAAGACATAAAAACCTGGATGACTCTTAACTTTCTGCTCCTGATGCAGACAAAACAGAAGTTATAGTCTTTGGACCAGAGTCTCTGAAAAAGAAACTGATTAGCCAGTCACTTCATTTGGATGGGATTAAACTGATTTCAGATAATAAAGTAAAAAATCTTGGTGTTATTTTTGATCAGGACCTGTCATTTAAATCCCATATCAAAGAGGTTTCTAGAATGTCCTTCTTTCATCTGAGGAACATTGCAAAAATTAGAAATATCCTGTCCAGGGGTGATGCTGAGAAACTAGTCCATGCATTTGTTACTTCAAGGCTGGACTATTGTAATTCTTTACTATCAGGAAGTCCACAAACTGTAGTTAAAAGCCTTCGGCTGATCCAAAATGCTGCAGCCAGAGTTCTGATGAAAATTAAAAAGAGAGATCATATCTCTCCTATCCTGGCTTCTCTTCATTGGCTTCCTGTTAAATCAAGAATAGAATTTAAAATCCTCCTTCTCACATATAAAGCCTTAAATGGCCAAGCTCCATCTTATATCAGAGATCTGATTGTTCCTTATGTTCCTAACAGAGCACTTCGCTCTCAATCTGCAGGTTTACTAGTGGCTCCTAGAATTTCTAAAAGTAGAATGGGAGGCAGATCTTTTAGTTCTCAGGCTCCTCTCCTGTGGAACCAACTACCAGTTTTAGTCCGTGAGGCAGACACCCTGTCTACTTTTAAGGCTAGGCTTAAAACTTTCCTTTTTGATAACGCTTATAGTTAGAGTGGCTCAGGTTATCCTGAGCTATCTCTATAGTTATGCTGCTATAGGCTTAGACTTTTGGAGGACATAGGGACCCCTTTTTCATCATTCTGCTTCATTCTCTCTCTGTTCTCCTATTCTGCAGAATCTGTTAGTTCAATCTCTAACATTTTCCTCAGAGTAGCTTTGCCTCGTCTGTTCCTGTTTGGCTGTGACGTCATCCTGGAAAGAAACATCAGCTGTGCTGCTTCCATCAACACCCTTGTTTATAGATGTTGGAGATCGGCTTGTTTTCCAGTGTGGTCCTGTTTCTCTGACCGTGACTGAGTGGAAGTGCTCTCTTCGTCCTCTGGAATGGGAGCTGGCTCGGAGCTCGTCTGCCTGGCTGTGTGTTTCCTGGACGGGGCCGCCTTTTATATCTGCTTTTTGTGTCTCTGCTTCCGTCTCCTTGAACCCCAGTCGGCCTCGGCAGATGGCCGCTCACGCTGAGCCTGGTTCTGCTGGAGGTTTCTTCCTGTTAAAAGGGAGTTTTTCCTCTCCACTGTCGCTACAAGCATGCTTAGTGTGAGGGGATTGTATTTGAGTCAATGAGTCAATGCAATCAACTGGTCTTCCTTAGATAGAAAACTTTGTATCAATTTGACTGTATGATCTGGTTGAACTGTAAAGTGCCTTGAGATGACATGTGTTGTGAATTTGGCGCTATATAAATAAACTGAATTGAATTGAATTGAATTGTATGGAAGGGAGTCTCTAGATACCTGGAACCAAGCACCTCTAGTTGTTTATGAGAGTGCACTTGTGCATGGAAAGTTTATCCAAAAGAAAAAGGCTCAAAAAATGCTTGTGCAATCAATTTTCTTTAGATAAAAAACTTTGAACCAATCTGACAGTATGATCTGGTTGAATTGTCTTGGGAATTGCCACTATATACACTAACCGGCCACTTTATTAGGTACCCCATGCTAGTAACGGATTGGACCCCCTTTTGCCTTCAGAACTGCCTCAATTCTTCGTGGCATAGATTCAACAAGGTGCTGGAAGCATTCAATTCAATTCAATTCAGTTTATTTATATAGCGCCAAATTCACAACACGTCATCTCAAGGCACTTTACAGTTCAACCAGATCATACAGTCAAATTGATACAAAGTTTTCTGTCTAAGGAAAACCAGTTGATTGCATTGACTCATTGACTCAAATACAATCCCTCACACTAAGCATGCTTGTAGCGACAGTGGAGAGGAAAAACTCCCTTTTAACAGGAAGAAACCTCCAGCAGAACCAGGCTCAGCGTGAGCGGCCATCTGCCGAGGCCGACTGGGGTTCAAGGAGACGGAAGCAGAGACACAAAAAGCAGATATAAAAGGCGGCCCCGTCCAGGAAACACACAGCCAGGCAGACGAGCTCCGAGCCAGCTCCCATTCCAGAGGACGAAGAGAGCACTTCCACTCAGTCACGGTCAGAGAAACAGGACCACACTGGAAAACAAGCCGATCTCCAACATCTATAAACAAGGGTGTTGATGGAAGCAGCACAGCTGATGTTTCTTTCCAGGATGACGTCACAGCCAAACAGGAACAGACGAGGCAAAGCTACTCTGAGGAAAATGTTAGAGATTGAACTAACAGATTCTGCAGAATAGGAGAACAGAGAGAGAATGAAGCAGAATGATGAAATGGGGGTCCCTATGTCCTCCAAAAGTCTAAGCCTATAGCAGCAGAACTATAGAGATAGCTCAGGATAACCTGAGCCACTCTAACTATAAGCTTTATCAAAAAGCAACGTTTTAAGCCTAGCCTTAAAAGTAGACAGGGTGTCTGCCTCACGGACTAAAACTGGTAGTTGGTTCCACAGGAGAGGAGCCTGATAACTAAAAGATCTGCCTCCCATTCTACTTTTAGAAATTCTAGGAACCACTAGTAAACCTGCAGATTGAGAGCGAAGTGCTCTGTTAGGAACATAAGGAACAATCAGATCTCTGATATAAGATGGAGCTTGGCCATTTAAGGCTTTATATGTGAGAAGGAGGATTTTAAATTCTATTCTTGATTTAACAGGAAGCCAATGAAGAGAAGCCAGGATAGGCGAGATATGATCTCTCTTTTTAATTTTCATCAGAACTCTGGCTGCAGCATTTTGGATCAGCTGAAGGCTTTTAACTACAGTTTGTGGACTTCCTGATAGTAAAGAATTACAATAGTCCAGCCTTGAAGTAACAAATGAATGGACTAGTTTCTCAGCATCACCCCTGGACAGGATATTTCTAATTTTTGCAATGTTCCTCAGATGAAAGAAGGATATTCTAGAAACCTCTTTGATATGGGATTTAAATGACAGGTCCTGATCAAAAATAACACCAAGATTTTTTACTTTATCTGAAATCAGTTTAATCCCATCCAAATGAAGTGACTGGCTAATCAGCTTCTTTTTCAGAGACTCTGGTCCAAAGACTATAACTTCTGTTTTGTCTGCATTTAGGAGCAGAAAGTTAAGAGTCATCCAGATTTTTATGTCTTCAAGACATGCCTGTAATCTATGTAATGGGTAAGCTTCACCTGGATTTATAGACAGATATAGCTGGGTATCATCAGCATAACAGTGGAAATTAATCCCATGCTGTCTAATAACTCTACCAATTGGGAGCATGTATAAAGTAAAGAGAATTGGTCCTAGCACTGATCCCTGTGGTACTCCACAGGTAACCTGTGAGCGTGTTGAAGATCTATCATTAACATGAACAAACTGAATTCGATCAGATAGATAAGATTTAAACCAGTCTAGTGCTGTTCCTTTAATTCCAACAAAATATTAAAGTCTTTCTAAAAGAATATTATGGTCAACTGTATCAAATGCAGCACTGAGATCCAACAGGACGAGCACAGATACAAGTCCATTATCTGAGGCCATGAGAATATCATTAGTGACTTTCACCAGAGCTGTTTCAGTGCTATGATGAGCTCTAAAGCCAGACTGAAACTCTTCAAAAAGTTCATTATGGTTTAAGTGATCGCAAACTTGTTTGGCAACTACTTTCTCAAGAATTTTGGAAAAGAAAGGAAGATTGGATATAGGTCTATAATTAACCAAGTCATCTGGGTCAAGAGACGGTTTCTTAAGCAGAGGTTTAATTACAGCAACCTTAAAAGCTTTAGGTACATATCCCTGTAACAGAGATAGATTAATCACATCTAAAATGGAGGAGGAGATCAAAGGGAATACCTCCTTAAATAACCTGGTTGGAACTGGATCTAACATACAAGTTGAAGGCTTAGATGAAGACAATAATTTTGCTTATTCAGAAAGTTCAACTGGATCAAAGCAGTCTAAACCCAGTTCAGATTCCATGACTACCTCAGGTACAATCGCGGATAGAGGAGTGCTTATGATCTTATTTTTAATAAGATCAATCTTATTTATAAAGAATCCCATAAAATCATTGCTGCTAAGAGCAGCTCAGGGAGTTTGGTCCATATTGACATGATGGCATCACACAGTTGCCGCAGATTTGTCGGCTGCACATCCATGATGCGAATCTCCCGTTCCACCACATCCCAAAGATGCTCTATTGGATTGAGATCTGGTGACTGTGGAGGCCATTTGAGTACAGTGAACTCATTGTCATGTTCAAGAAACCAGTCTGAGATGATTCCAGCTTTATGACATGGCGCATTATCCTGCTGAAAGTAGCCATCAGAAGTTGGGTACATTGTGGTCATAAAGGGATGGACATGGTCAGCAACAATACTCAGGTAGGCTGTGGCGTTGCAACGATGCTCAATTGGTACCAAGGGGCCCAAAGAGTGACAAGAAAATATTCCCCACACCATGACACCACCACCACCAGCCTGAACCGTCGATACAAGGCAGGATGGATCCATGCTTTCATGTTGTAGACGCCAAATTCTGACCCTACCATCCGAATGTCACAGCAGAAATCGTGACTCATCAGACCAGGCAACGTTTTTCCAATCTTCTATTGTCAAATTTCGATGAGCTTGTGCAAATTGTAGCCTCAGTTTCCTGTTCTTAGCTGAAAGGAGTGGCACCCGGTGTGGTCTTCTGCTGCTGTAGCCCATCTGCCTCAAAGTTCGACGTACTGTGCGTTCAGAGATGCTCTTCTGCCCACCTTGGTTGTAACGGGTGGTTATTTGAGTCACTGTTGCCCTTCTATCAGCTCCAACCAGTCTGGCCATTCTCCTCTGACCTCTGGCATCAACAAGGCATTTCCGCCCACAGAACTGCCGCTCACTTGATGTTTTTTCTTTTTTGGACCATTCTCTGTAAACCCTAGAGATGGTTGTGTGTGAAAATCCCAGTAGATCAGCAGTTTCTGAAATACTCAGACCAGCCCTTCTGGCACCAACAATCATGCCACGTTCAAAGTCACTCAAATCACCTTTCTTCCCCATACTGATGCTCGGTTTGAACTGCAGGAGATTGTCTTGACCATGTCTACATGCCTTAATGCACTGAGTTGCCGCCATGTGATTGGCTGCTTAGAAATTAAGTGTTAACGAGCAGTTGGATAGGTGTACCTAATAAAGTGGCCAGTGAGTGTATTTATGGCAGACTGAACAAAGGGCAGGACTAACGAGCTGATAAGGTGCAGGTGTGAGTTGGGCTGACGAGAAAGCCAAGGGAAAAGAAAACACAAGGGGGCAACAGAGGACAAGCGTTCTTTTCCTCCGCTGCGCAATGTCTGCGCCATCTTTGTTATTAGTCGCTTTGCTTACGCTTTGTGAGGAGAGCTTTCCAGGCAAAGCATTCTGGGATATATCTTCCTCTTCTGATGCCTTTGTATTCTTCTCATACACTTCGTAGACACTTTTTTCTCTTACGACCCTCTGCCTTTTTCAACGAACCGCGGTGAGAAAGGTGAGCTTCAACCACTGTCAACCACGTAAACATATCATCAGAATGATTGACAGTTAGAAGGACCACTTATTTAGATGATCCACCTGGAAATAAAACATCATCTTCTATACCTTTAAAGCCTACCTGTAACTACTGGGAAATAATATTCAATTAGGGGCTGAATACAAACACATTTCACCTTAAGATATGAGGGAAAAATACTGTTGAGAACCAAATTTAATTTCTTTTCTATTTTAAGGTTATACTTTCTGTGATGCGGTCTATCACACATGATGTATATAAACTATAAACCTTTGTTTGTTATATCATCAAATGTGTAAATAGCTTTGTAAAGCCCTGAATACTTTTCAGAGTGTCTGTATGCTGCTGAATTCAGAGATTCTGTGACTTCCAGAGCTCCCTGACCTGTCATCAAGTCAGTCTCCTTTGGCACCAGCAGTCGTGAACCCCTCCAGATTTAGATTCAGAAGCCAATCTTATGACACGGCCCATTCACCAGCGGCGCAGCGGGCTCCTTTATTTATCTGTGTACAATGCAGGGCTGCATGCTCCTGCAGAGGACAGCGTGTTTGTGTGCTCCTCTTCCTAACAACGGAGAAGGGAGTTTGCTGCCAAGCTATGATCATGTCGTCTTGGCAACATGATGCTGAGCACCAGTTGATGCGGTTGGAATGACAATGTGCACTATTGCACCACATTTAGTGGAAACTAAATGTGCAAAACATTGCAGTCAAGGAAGGTATTTGGACAGTTACTGATTTTTTTAACTTCTGAACTGTATCAAGGGTGCAATGATTAAACTGTAAAAAAAAAAATCTGTATTTGTTTTTGTTTTTTATACTGACAGACTCAAATATAGACGTTCCCCTCAATATTATACAAATACATAACATTTTAAGTTGGATATCTGACATCAGTTCTTAGAGAAATGTCTATTTTTTTCTAATGGTTTAAGTAAAGTCAACTGAAAGTTGTATATAATAAAATTGTTTTCCTCTCATTTAAAAGGCTCCATTTATTCTTGGAGTAGGTTAAAAATGAGGGGATTATCAGTTCTAATTAGAGTAGACACACTAATAAGGTCATTAAGGCTATTAGCGGAATGATTAAGGAGGGATGAGCGTCAAAACATCTTCAAAAAACAAGAGAGGAAGTCCAGGTTACTTATACTAACTGACTGTGAATAACCTCAACCACATCCATAGATTTCCTGTGAGATGTAGTGGGAAAAAAGAATTCAACTATTCACCGCAGTTTAATAAACGGAGATCGATGGATTTCTCTCAGTCTGCACTTTATTTTCATATCTTTGCAAAGAGAGAACAGTTCATCGTACAGCCCTTCTGTATTCAGCCCTGTTCTGTCTGGGCACACTGCAAAAACGATCTAGAAAGAAGTAAAAAAATTCTTAAATTAGGCGTATTTAGCCTTATTTTGAGCAGTTAAATTAGATTATTTGCCAATGGAATTAGTATTTTTACTCGTCAAATAAGAAAATCAGATAATATTCACTTGAAATAAGACAATAAAATAGTTTTTTTCTTATTTTAAATGTTAATTGTCTTGTTCCATTGGCAAAGTGTCTCACTTACCTCCTCAATTCAAGAAAATTTGCACTTATTTTAAGAAAAAAATGACTTATTGAGATTTCTTTTTTATGCAGTGCAGAGTATGTTCCCTTTACTTACAACAATGGAAAGTAGTCAGAGTCAAAAAAAATTTATTAAATTAAAAAAAATTTGGTTAAACAGTAACATGTTATGAATAAGCCTTGAGAAAGAATCTGGCTTGTTTTGGGAAGATTTTGGGAAGAAGCTATGCCTGTACTTTACCAAATTTCCTTTGGGACAATAAAGTTAATCTTATCTTACCAATAGGGTTGTCAAAAGTATCGATACTCAAAAAAGTATCGATACTGAAATGTTGTATCCGGATACAATACTCATTTTAAAAAGTATAGATACAGCCATCTAAATTGCAGAACGGTGGAAAATTAACTTTCAGAACACTGTGTGATTGAATAATTCTGTGCATTTTTCAGTTTCAGACTTTTTTTGTAAGAGGTTCAGCTGCAGAGATTTTTTTTGTTTAACCGGTTTGGCTAGTGTCATTGTTATGTCTGCAAAACATAGCCAATGTCATGAAACGGTGTTGGTTTGGAGGACCCAAATGCAGAGGCCAGTAGGCAGAGGTGAATTTAAGTGGGTTTATTAAGGTTCACAGGTACTGAGGCAGGAATCAAAATCCAACAGAAAATAGCAAACGCACCAGAACCAAGGAGACATCAGGGGTAAACCAAAACTCTAGGAGCCAGGGAGACATGAGGAAGGCAGGCAGATGTTAGACGAGGATCCAGCAAACAGGAACTGAAGAGGGAGGCTTTTAAAGGAGACAGAGACAAAGAGAGGGCTAACGAGGGAATTGAAAACAGGTGAGGGCAGAACAGAAAACAGAGCTAGGGAAAGAGGACACAAGGGGGCAGCAGAGGACAACAAATTGAAAACCAAGAAAAACAGGAACTAACAAACCAAGACGGAGACGAAGGAACACTTAATTTTAATTTTAAGTTTTTTTATCAAGCTTGCTTAATATTTTGCACAGCATACAACCCCAAAATATTATTTTTATTGTTTTTTTTTATTTATTTCTTCTATTTTTCTTAGTTATGAAAATATTTCTGTTGAATTTTAAAATCTTTGTTTTCATTCTTGTGGTATCGAAAAGGGTATCGAGTATCGAATATTTTACTTAGTATCGGTATCGAGCTGAAAAGTTTAGTATCGTGACAACCCTACTTAATACAAACATTCATACGCATTGTGTGGCCTTGCAGGTGAGACAGACTGAGTGAAAACTTTTATAGTGAGTAAATAGGATAAATGAATATATCAAATAAGAGAAATCAAAATTTTCCGACCACAGGGATTAGATGTAGTCTACCCGTTTTCAATAGGGTTAACGTTGGTGGAGAGATTGCTGAAGTTTAATCTAAGCTTTATGTAATTATATCCAACCGTGTCCATGATTGAAAACACATGTTTAAACTGGACATTGATCCCAAAAATAATTCAACACATCAGACTGATGGTGAAGCAGTCCCACATTATGATAATACCAATACTATGCTTTAAAGTTGTCTTTTCATGACTCACCCAAAAAAATCCTGCCAGTCACTTTAATCTTTCTCTCAACAGAACAGAAAGAAAGTTCAAGATGGCCTTTTTTGTTGGAACAATAGAATAGAATAGAAAATCCTTTTATAATGGGGAAATTCTGGTGTTTACAGCAGCAACAAGATAATAGAAGGTAGAAACTGTGCAAAATCAACCTGAATGTAACATCTTATTGAGGTTGTTGGGAACAGTGGTGGTTCTAGAGTCTTCCAGCTGCTGGGAGGAAGGATCTGTGATAACGCTCCCTGGTGCATTTAAGGTGCAGCAGTCTGTCACTGAAGGAGCTGTCCAGTTCAGCACCAGCTTCATGCATGGGGGGAGACATTATCCATCATTTATTTAGGATCCTTTTGTTTCTCACCTTCGGCACTGAGTCCAGAGGGCTTCCAATCGCAGAGCTGGCCTTCCTGATCAGCTTATCCAGCCGCTTTCTTTCAGCTATCATGTCAAACCAGATAAAACTGGTGCCATTGTGGTTTATAACAGTTTAGGACGCATGGAGCCTTGGTTGTTTCTGGATTGTTTATGAACATTGTAACTTATTTTAAAGTAGAGGAAACCCAGAATAAAGAGCTGGAATTCATTAAGGTGTGCTGAATCTGCAGTTGTTTGGAACAGCTAACATGCACAGACCTACACGTCTGCTTTACTGTTTCATCCTGACTACTGTTTTTCTTCTTGTTTACCTGTTCAGGTTCAAGCCACCGATGCAGACCAGGGAGAAAATGGACGGGTTCTATACCGGATCCTCACTGGTGAGTCCGTCAATGGAAACCAACCTAAATTTACCTAAAACCTCCTTTTTAATACTTTTAATACTTCCTGCTAGGGGTGGACCGGTTCACAAAATCCACGGTTCGGTTTGATTCACGGTTTCGTGGTCACGGTTTTCGGTTCGGTTCGATTCGGTATATGTTGATTATTACACCGAAATCCCATAAAAATTTATAAATTAATGAAAAAATCCCCCAAAAAATAATGTATTTTAAATATTTTAAATGATCCGCGGAAACCCTGGATTATTTCCGTATGTTTTGCTGCTTTGAATTTAATCATCTGGCGCATGCTCTCTACGATCTACAAGGGACTCGGAGCGGACGGGAGCCTCAGTGGAGGCTGTAGGCTTTGCTTTGAGCAGGCGGTCTGGAGCGCAGCGGAGCGGAGTATGTGGGATCTCGGGGTTAGCATGACATGTTGGTCATGTTGCTGTTAGCATAAACAAAACGTGTTGCACAATGCTTGCACACTTTTGCACTTTTATCCACAACTTTCTTTCCGCCGTCATCGTAGGTCACTCTAAATGCAAAGGGGTCCCATACAGCAGACCTATAAAATGCTGCTGGCGCGTCTTCCAACTCCTGTTCTTTCCCACTCGCCATACCCACACAATTCTCCACAACAGCTGATTTTTTCCTGCTACACCCGGCTACGCTGCTTCGCTTCTTCTTTTTCTTGTTTACTACTGGTGGTTGGCTTTGGTCGCAGTACCGCCACCTTCTGCTCTGGAGTTGACACGCTTTGCCAATGAGAAAAAGGAGCAGCGCATGAACCGAACACAACACACGCGAACCGAACCGAGACAGTCGAACCGAACGGTTCGGACGGTTTACATAAATCGTCCCATCCCTACTTCCTGCACTGCATTGAAAATTTAAAAAATATTGTATCCATAGGCGTATGACAAAATGTCTTTTTGTAAAATATTAGGAATTTGAAAATTAAAATTAATTAACACAACTTATAGAGCTGATTTGGAGAAACAAAAATACCACTAATAGTCTTACAAAACCGTTTTTATATAAAAAGTGCAAAAAAACAAGTGCCTTTTTTATCAACCAATCATCCATATGTGTCCACCCATCACTTTATACATCCATACACCTGTCAGTGCACTTCTCGATCTGTTTTTAGTGGATTTTGTTTGAAGCCTTTAAATGTTTTAAGCCAGAGGTCTTCAACAGGGGGTCCGTGACCCCTAGAGGGTTTGGTTGATTCATTTTTTTTTAAATATTCCCTCCTGAATTGAAATGTCTTTAAATCCACATTAACATGAATTCAACAGACTGTAGTAAACAGATAAATGGAGGCAGAAGCTGTCTTTCAGTCATCAATGCACACATTCAGCAACACACAGGAGCTCTTTCAAACCTGGGCACCGTTTCATTCACAACACCTGTCCCATCAACCAGGAATCAGAATCAGAAATACTTTAATAATCCCAGGGAGAAATTACTTTCCTTACATTACTCAATCTGTAATAGAGTGACTGTAGGACCAAGTTGATATAACACAATTTCATACAATATATATATAATTAGGGGGTCCCCGCTCCATCTTGTCATCAGTTTGGGGTCCTTGGCCTGGAAAACGTTGAAGACCCCTGTTTTAAACTTTTTGAAGGATCTAAACTGGTTCAAACTTGCACTCGAAATAATTCTGTCTCTCACACCTTGAGTCCTGAAAAACAATCCCTTTACTGTTATCGTCCAGGTTTAAATAACAGTATCAGTGTCACTTAGGTTAAGGTGCTTTCAAAATGTATTGGAACCTTCTACTACAGCTTTTTATTATAGTTCTAACAACACTGGAAAAACGATCTAGAAAAAAGTAAACATTTCTTAAATTAAGGGTATTTTCCCTTAATTTGAGTAGGTAAATGAGATGATTTGCCAATTTGATGAGTTTTTCTACTTTTAAAATAAGATAATTAGATAAAATGCAATTGAAGTAAGACAAAACTATTGTGTTTTCTTATTTTAAATGTAAATTGTCTTGTTCCATTGACAAAATGTCTCTATTACCGTCTAAATTCAAGAACAAATGCACTTATTTTAAGAAAAAAATGACTGATCTAGATTTTTTTTTTTCCAGTGAAAGAAGTTCTAGAGAAGAACATAAAAATAAAATAAAATTTGTTTCCGACTTCTGGCTGCTTTCTAAAATCTTCAGACTTTCTCTCACCAAAAAAAGAGGAAAAATAATCGTTTGCTTGTTTAAGGAAGTTAGTTTGTGTTGCCAGCAAGTGAAAACAGAAGAACACGGTGAGCCAAGTTCCTTCCAGACCAGTTTCAAAATCTGCAGACAATACTTGCAGCGTTAGCCGCATTAAATATGTCCCACTGGATTTTCTATTCTATTCTATTCTATTCTATTACTACCAGGATAAAACAGTGTGTAAGGAAGTCATTTTCTTAAGCACTGCATAATTTCTTGCATAAGGATTTTGAGAAATAAAACCTTTTGTTAGGTTATTTGAGAGCATGTGTGGGGGAGGGGGTCAAACCCCAATGCTATTATTGGTTAGCCTAACAACCATTAATAAATATAACCAAATAGTTTGAATTATTCCTGGAATAAGAGGTTTCTTTGTGTTTTCCTTGACTCCTGTGTTTGCCTGTGATCGTCACGCCTCTGTGTCACGAACTGTCTAATAATCCCAGGTTCTGTGTTCTGTTTCTGCCTTTATGTTTTGCTTTCTACCTGCATGACACTGAATGTTACGCAAGTCTTTTTCATTCATTATTCAGTATTCACTGTAACCTGATCTTCCAGACAGGTTGCTTGTGTTTAGTTTCTCCGTTTATCACCTCAAAGCTTCTGATGGTCTGTTATTCAGCTTCACTCAGGGATTATATGACAGCCTCTGGCTCTTAGACTGGATGAGGATCAATGTTTAACTCGACAGCACCTGCAGTGAGGATCACGGTGAGAGATCTCCAGCAGCTAGAGATCTGTAGTGAGATTGGTATCTTTGAGCTAACAGGTTTCCTAAATACCTATTGGTGCTTGAGGCTTGGCAGAATGAACCTTTACTAAATCCCTCTGGGACTTACAGTAGAGGAGGTGTGATGCTGTGGGCCTGTTTCCATTTTCTTTTATTCTTAAAGTGTTTTTCATCATAAACACAGAAATTTGACACTATTTCATATAAATCAGAGTCTGAAAATCAGCCTTCAGGGTCTCTAAATGGATGGTGATTTGAAGCTAGGGATCAAATCTCATCACGTACAAAAGAAAAATACCCAAAACAGGTCAGTTACATAGTATATTCTACTTCCAGTATTTATACCGTTCCGTTTAGTTTACTATAAAAGTGGTAAAATGTTCCTGATCTAAGGAAACTGCAGATTGCATTGAGTAACCGATTCACAGCATTCATCCCTCCTGTATGAGGATGCAGCCACAGTTGGTGTCTTTGTGATATCGCTGACTTTGCAGCAATCACTCATTCGAACATGCATGAAGTGACAGGAGAGAGGAAAACTCCCCTTCACAGGAAGAAACCTCCTGCAGAACCACAGCAGACCAGCAATGACCAAGAGTAAATTTTGTAGAAAAGTAAAAGGTTAAAGGTTACAGAGTGTGAGCTTCCTTCCTTTCTTTGCACGGTTGTGTTTGTGGGTCCAGGGAACACCAACAACCTGTTCAGCATCGACAGGCAGACCGGGCTGCTGACCAGAGGGAACAGGTCTTTGGATCGAGAGACCAGCAGCTCCCACGTGTTGGAGGTGGAAGCCTACAACAGTGATGAAGGCAGCCTGCGGAGCTCAGTGAGGGTGAGGAGTTCAGGCAAACAGGCTTTGACATGCAACAGGCCAGTGGTTTATCCTTAATGTGTTTTAAAGGAATAGTACACCCAAAACATGATTAGCCTTCATTTTCTACTCACCCCCATGCTGAACAACACTCTGGAGTACTTTTTTGATATCTCAAATGCATCTGGAGATCTGGGAGGCTTCTTGCTGTCTGCTGACATTCAAATAATGGAGGTCTATGGTGCCCGAGGCAGAAAGGTCCATAAAAGTCCACAAAAAACGTGTCAATATTCCTCCATACTGCTCGTCCAATGTATTCCAAGTGTCCTGAGTGGGTAGCATCCAGAATTTACTCGAAACGAAGTCATTTAGAATGTTTTTAGAGCATAAACAGTAGTGTATAATATTTCCTAAAAGCGCGTTCACGACGCTACGGAAGCCGGCAGACCAAACCAGATGAAAGTGCGCATTCAGCGTCTGCTCTGCCGATAATGCAAGCGTAGAAGAAGAAATGTGCTGTTTACCTGTTCAAAGAAAGAAACAACGAAAGAAAAATGCCTGAGGACTTCAGTGTTGAGGAAGAGCATGAGTTCTTTGCCGAGCTGAATGCGCACTTTCATCTGGTTTGGTCTGCCGCGGTTTCCGTAGCGTCTTGAACTCGCAAAAGCGCTTTCAGGAAATCCTATACACTACTGTTTATGCTCTAAAAACATTCTAAATGACTTCGTTTCGAGTAAATTATGGACGCTACCCACTCAGGACACTTGGAATACATTGGACGAGCAGGATGGAGGAATATTGACACGTTTTTTGTGGACTTTTATGGACCTTTCTGCCTCGGGCACCATAGACCTCCATTATTTGAATGTCAGCAGACAGCAAGAAGCCTCCCAGATCTCCAGATGCATTTGAGATATCAAAAAAGTACTCCAGAGTGTTGTTCAGCATGGGGGTGAGTAGAAAATGAAGGCTAATCATGTTTTGGGTGTACTATTCCTTTAAGCATAGTGAGAAATAATAAGAAAATAATGCTGACCAGGAAGTTTTAAAGATAAACTTTGGCCTATTTCTGATTATTCTTTTCATAAATCTGTTTTTTCCCCCCTATAAACTGGTTTAAAGGTTAAAGCAGCAATTTTGTCACTCAAGTGAAGCATTTATCAACAGCTGTTGTGGTTTTATTACTCTTTAGTCACCTGTTTGCTAAATATCATGTAAATCTTTGCTGGTGCAGAAAGTAGCAGATGTTTCCTCCCACAGGTGATCATTTATGTCGAAGATGCCAACGATGAGGTGCCGGTTTTCACCCAGCAACAGTACAACCGCTTAGGCCTGAGGGAGACTGCAGGAATTGGCACCTCTGTGATTGTAGTGCGAGCCACGGACCCCGATACTGGTGAGTCTGTGCTCACATCTGGCACACCTTAAACAGGAGAGGATGCATTCAGACCCAATGTCATTTAAATGTTTCTGCTGGCTTGTAGAGTATCAACCCTGCCACTAGTGGGTGCTGTTTCATTAGAAAGCAACAAAGCATTTTTGTTTAACCTTGCTGTTTAGCTCAGCTGTGTGAAAACCATGGTGCCGCCTGAAAGTAGCATTTAAAAGTCTTACTTCTTCCACAGTTTCAACTTCCTCTGCTCACTTCCCATTATGTAACGGAGACAATGACGCATCTGGTTATCAAATATTTTCCAAAACATTAATACAAATAATTTTTCTAACAGACACCACGGCAGAGGAAGTTAGAGCGACTGCCTTATTAAAAGAATTTAGGATTAATATTTCAGTGTCATTTACTCAGTGGTGGAAAATAACAAAGTAAATTTACTTGATTAATGTACTAACACTGCAAAAACGATCTAGAAATAAGTAAAATTTTCTTAAATTAAGTGCATTCACTCTGAATTAGAGTAGGTAAATGAGATAGTTTGTCAATGGAATGAGTAATTTTACTCTTAAAATAAGATAATTTGATAAAATGCACTTGAAATAAGACAATGCAATTGTGTTTTCTTATTTTAAGTGTAAATTGTCTTGTTCCTTTGGCAAAATGTCTTTTTTACCTCCTCAATTCAACAACAAATACACTTATTTTAAGAAAAAAATGACTTATCTAGATTTAGATTTTTTGCAGTGTAAGTTTTTTTCTGAGTAATTTTACTTGAGTAATTTTTTTATTTTTTTTTTGGGGGGGGGGGGGGGTATTTATAAACTTCTACTACACTATATTTCTAGGGAGCTGCTAGTTATTTTTTCCTTTTGGCTTAGTTGAGCTTTGTAATCCGCTGTTGCTGTTTTTCATTTCAACATGGCAGATAGCAGCCGTTACACTGGAAAAAATCCAAAGTAACATTTTGCCAATGGAACAAGACAATTTATACTTTAAATTAGAAAACACAATTGCATTGTCTTATTTCAAGTGCATATTATCTAATTATCTGATTTTAAGAGTAAAATTGGTCATTCCGTTGGCAATCTATCTCATTTACCTGCTCAAATTAAGGGTAAATCCACTTAATTTAAGATATTTTTTACCACTTTTTAGATTGTATTTGCAGTGTACACTGCAAAAAATAGAAATCTCAATAAGTTATTTTTTCTTAAAATAAGTGTGTTTTTCGTTGATTTGAGGAGGTAAGTAAGACACTTTGCCAATGGAACAAGACAATTTCCTTTTAAAATAAGAAAAAACAATTTTATCTTCTTATTTCAAGTAAATATTATCTAACTATCTTATTTTAAGAGTGAAAATACTCATTCCATTGGCAAATCATCTTATTTACCTGCTCAAATTAAGGCTAAATATACTTAATTTAAGCAATTTTTTACTTATTTCTGGATTGTTTTTGCAGTGTAGGTCTGAATTTGGACTCCCCTGTTTTAGAGATTTGATGACATTCCACAAAAGTTAAAAACTCAGGGCAGAAATTATTTGTAGTTTATAAATGTTATTAAAGCTTGTTAGTTAAAGTTAGTTGTTGCCATGTGGCTAAGTTGTTCAGTAGGACGAGTTCTCAAATCAGAGCTGTAGTTTCTTTGTGGCAATAGATCCAGCCTTAAACCTTTATTCCATAATGAAAGTGTGAGAATCAAGACTCTCCTGTTTTCTTTTTGTTTGTCTTTTTTTATTCAATTCAATTCCATTCAGCTTATTGACATAGCGCCGGTTCACAACACATGTCATCTCAAGGCACTTTAGGGTTTACCAGATCATCCAGTCAGATTGATTCAAGGTTTTCTGTCTTAGGAAAACCAGTTGATTGCATCAACTCATTTACTCAAAAGCAATCCCTCAAACCAAGCATGCTTGTAGCGACAGTGGAGAGGAAAAACTCCCTTTTAACAGGAAGAAACCTCCAGCAGAACTTTGAGCGGCCATCTGCTGAGGCCGACTGGGGTTCAAGGAGACAGAAGCAGAGATACAGAAAGAAGAAGAAATACAAAAGGCAACTGTAAAAGGCGGCCCCGTCCAGGAAACACACAGCGAGGCAGAGGAGCTCTAAGCCAGCTCCTATGTGATGATGAAGTGAGCACATCCAGCCAGTCACAGTCAGAGAAACAGGACTACACTGAAAAACAGGCGGATCTCCAACATCTATGTCCTCCAGCAGTCTAAGCCTATAGCAGCAGAACTATAGAGATAGCTCAGGATAACCTGAGCCACTCTAACTAGAAGCTTTATCACAAAGAAAAGTTTTAAGCCTAGCTTTAAAAGTAGACAGGGTGTCTGCCTCACGGACTAAAACTGGTAGTTGGTTCCACAGGGTAGGAGCCTGAATAAGAAATAATAATCATAAATACTGGCTTTTTTGTGGGATTTTTATGCTTTGAGTTCTTCCAGGTGGAGCAGAATCTGTAGCAGGTAGTTCTATGCATCAATATATCAGGTGGTTTCTGAAAGCAGGGTTCGTACAACTTTTCCAAAGTCAAGGGGGGGGGGGGTTGTGGTTGGGTTTGAAATGAATACATAAACTAAATCCTATCTTAATTTGTCAGAGCACAACCTAACCAACCAGAGGGTGTCGCAATTCAGTATTATCAGGCGTGGACTTATCAATGCTGTTTTAAGGTCTGGGCCTGGCAATGAATTAAAACTTCGTTTTTCGTTTTGTTTTGTTTTGTTTTTTGGAATGTTGGCGAGGCGGTACCGTGAGTTTGGCGAGGCGCCCTAGTGGTTTCATGGGGGCGGAGTCACTCATAGAAATAGACTGGCAGATCGCAGTCACACATAAGCGAGCAGGTTTCATTTTCGGGCTCTCCAACATTTTATTTCTCCATTTAATAAACACACGATTCAGTAAGATAGGTATTTGTTGCGAAAGAAATAGTTACAATTTCAAGCATTTTCAAGCATTTCATCCAAAATATAAGCACTTTTTTAAACCTTGAAAACACAACGTCAAAATTCAAGCATTTTCAAGGATTTCCAGCACCCGTACGAACCCTGTGAAAGTTACAGGTTCTTTATAATTACTCTGAAAATTAAACAGAATGGTACTGATTCGAAAACTTAATTTGTACTTTTGAATACTTAAGTGAGCATTTCAATACTTAAACTTGAGTAGATGTTTGACTGAGTAACTTTACTTGTAGTGTAGTTGAGTAAGATTTTACTATGGGTATCAACACTCATTCATTCTACTGTTGAGTACTTTGTCCAACACTGCATTTACATCATGAGTTATACTTCCTGTTAGGTGCCTTAATTCTGAATAATTCATCCACCTTTCTGCCTTGTTGTGCAGGTGATGGTGGATCTGTTGCCTACTCCATTGTTTCCGGCTCAGACCGCAAATTCCAAGTGGACGTCAGCACCGGTCTAGTCACCACTGTGGACTACTTAGACTTCGAGACCAAGACCTCCTACCTGATGAACGTGTCGGCCACTGACCAGGCGTCGCCATTCCACCGGGGCTTCTGCACCGTCTACGTCACCCTACTGAACGAGCTGGATGAAGCCGTGGCCTTCTTCTCTGCGGGCTACGAGGCGTCTCTCAGGGAGAACATCGCCACGGGGACGGAAGTGGTTCAGGTTCAGGCGCAGTCAGCCGACAACTTGAACCAGCTGACTTATCGATTCGATCCCGATACATCGCCAGCAGCGTTGGCCCTCTTCAAGATAGACAGCGTCACGGTGAGTGGAGTAAAGTCAACAGATCTGGCATTAAGCATAGTCTTTAGAGGATACACTTAGGTCCAGATATTACAGCAAAATATTTAAATTAAATGTAATAAACTTATACATAAGAGCGTATATATAGTATTTGATGGGCAGAGATATATGATGCTTATCGCTCAAGTAGAAGTATAAATCCTACTGTTTAAAAATACTTTAGTAGAAGTTAGAGGATCACTTAAGCATATTACTCAAGTAAAAGTGTAAAAGTACAATTCTTCAAACTAATTAAAGTATAAAGGAATTTTTTTAAGATTTCTGGATGAAAACTTCCTTAGACTTAGTTTATAACTAATGGTAACAGTGTCACATTTAACTTTGCATCATCTTGAGAAACTATTTATTTTGGTATGTGGTGAACAACAAGTTAGGGCAGCACTGAGTCCAACCACAAAGAAATTAATTATCTGGATGAAATTAATTATTTAGATGGTTTTTATTTTTTTTATTTTTTATACCAACAGGCCATAACTCAAATGAGCTTAATTGAAACAAACTAAAATGTAAGGAGTAGAAAGTAGAGATAATTGCAATATATATATATATATATATATATATATATATATATATATATATATATATATATATATATATATATATATATATATATATATATATATATATATATATATATATATATATTTTTTTATAAAAGAGGTAGAAGTAAAAAGTATAGATAGCCAAAATTTCTACTTAAGTAAGGTAACAAAGTATTTGTATTTTGTTACTTGACACCTGTTGATGGGGGAATAATACTTGTTTTAATGCTATTCAGCCTCTTTTTCTAGGTTATCCCAGAATGAAAACGTCCAACTGTTAGCTCCCTCCAGAAGTCACCTAATTAGTAAATAGACCATAGTTGAGCTAATTAGCTCACATGCTAAAAAATTAATCCTGAACCCAACATGCTTCTGGTGAAACTAGTGGGTGCAGCATCATGCTTTTCTGCAACAGGAAAAGGCTGGTCATAGTGGATGAGGAACATTTGTTCAAGGCTCCCAAAGGAAGCCATCTATGTTAAGAGAGAAAAACCAACTTTAAACAGAGGTGGTGGACCCAGATTCCAGCTCCCAAAAACATACAATTAAATCATAGACATGATCCCTTCCTGATATCACCAAACTGGGGGGTTTGGTGATATCACAGAGGAACGAGGGTCCTACCCGCTCCAGCCGGTGAACAATACCTCCCTAACGACAGACTCTTAACAATCATAGACAGGTTTCAGGTATTACAGGAGACAATCCCCCCCTTAACGGCAATCGCCCCCCTTTAACGACCGACCCTCAGAATCATAGACAGGTTTCAGATATTACAGGCTAACGATGGAACCAAACGACCCATTCATCGGTTACCATTTGCATGTTTCCAAGCGACACAAGGCTTTGTCTATATGAGATTCAATCTCACTGCGGATCCAGACATTTGAATTGAGAAAGCTTCCTGGAGAGGTGGAGAAACGTCTTAAAATCTTGGAAACCAAGTCCAGTGGATATTTTTTTGAATTTTTACGGAATGACTATGACCTGGATGACTGAGAACCTTCATCAGCATAGCTCCCAAAGACTGAGGCAGAGGTTCTCCTCCCAGCAGGAACATAGCATAGCAGGGACAGGCACCTAGTAAACCTACCGAGCAATAATTGGTTGGAAAGGCATTGAAAAGATGACATGATTTATGTCCAAACGACGTCGACATTTGGTTGAAAAGTGAAAAGCCGCAATTTTCATCCATGCATCCGTACATTTTCTGTCACTCTTATCCCAGTTGGGGTCGCAAGGGGTGCTGGTACCTATCTCCCGCTTTCAACGGGCGAGAGGCGGGGTCCATCCTGGACAAGGTCGCCAGTCCATCACAGGGCAACACAAACAGGACAAACAGACATTCACACCTAAGGAGAATTTAGAGAAAGCAGTTAACCTAATATTCATGTTTTGGGGCTGTGTGAGGAAGCCAGAGTACCCGGAGAGAACCCACACATGCTCAGGGAGAACATACAAACTCCATGCAGAAAGAGCCCAGCTTGGCAATTGAACCCGGAACCTTCTTGCTGCAAGGCAGCAGTGTTACCCACTCACTGCATTTTAATTAAAACGTCTACCCACTGCCCCAATGAGCTTTTCAGATCATTAAAAAACATTAAAAAACCCTAGTATTTTTGGACTAAAGTGGGACAAAATCAGACCGACCAAACACAGCCCAGTTTGCAACAACTATTTGTGGACTAAATCCAGACTATGACGGATCGACCAGATTTAGTTTAAAAACCAACATCTTAATGACATCTGGTGTTAGGGGGAAGTATGGATCTTAGGCCCCGTCCACACGAAGTCAAAACGAACACGAAACGCTAATATTTTCCAGAACGTTTGTCTTAAAGACGGAGACGTAAAATAAATGTGATCGACCACACAAATACATGAAAACGCTGCAAAATGTATGCCAGGCCTGTAAGTGGCGCTGTGGTGCCAAAGCAAAAATAGGCGAAAACAGGCAACGAAATGTTGGGCATGCGCAGTAATATTTATACAACAACCAAACTGGAAAACCACTAGAAGAAGTGCTGAACTATGTGGTCGATATTGCTCTGTTCTTCCTGTAGATATTCCAGAAGAAGAAGATTCTGTTGTAAGCCCGACAGCAGGGTGAGTAGCATGAGCAGCAACCATTCAACACAGTACGGCGCCATTGTTGTTGTGATACTGTGTCGCGCATGCGTGTTTAGAGGCGACGCTATGATGCATGCGTGTAAGAAAAAAAATGCGGTCAGAGCTTAAAGATGGAAACGCGAAAACGGTGTTTCAAAATCTTCCCACTCTGAAGGCTTAATAAAAAAAAAGATCGTTTACAGACCCCCGAAACTCCGGCTTCGTATGGATGAGAGGCTGGTTTGGTGAAAAATTAGTGAATTTAGGCCAGGGTTTGACTTCGTGTGGACGGGGCCTCAATCACATGAGATAATCTATGACGAAACCGATCAATTAATCAATTTGACTTTAGTTCAGCCATTTGGCAAAGAAGAATGCATAAAAAGTCAGTAGATGGAAAGATACCCCTTAGCAAAAAGTAGTATACCTGAAGTAAATTCTATTAAGAATACTTAAGTATAAGTTTAGAAAGTATACCGAACAATGTACTTTTAGTGTACTTGAAGTATTACTAAAGTAATACTTCTTCAAACTAAATTGGGACATTTTTAAGTTTACTAAAGTATACTTAAAGTATACTTTAGTAAACAATAGTATAGTCAAGTACACTGGACTATAATATTGTAAGGTATTTGAAATATAGTTTAGAATAAGTAAACTCTAAGCGCACTGCCTGATTTTAAGTATGAAATTAGTGCACTTTTAGTATAGATATATAAGATTTTTCCTGTAGTATGTTTCATCTGTTTATCACACAGCGATTCAAAAATACCCTTTTTTTCTGCAGTTGTTGCTGCACGAAGGAAATCTGATCAAAGAGCTCCGTTCTTTGAAGTCATTTCTAAGGTAGTTTTCCTTTTTTATTGACCTTTTTTTGGTGATCCAGGGCCGTATCACAGTAACAGGCCTACTGGACAGAGAGAGGGGAGATTCTTACACGCTGACTGTTGTAGCTGACGACGGAGGACCGAAGAAGGACTCCACTGTGGTACGTCTCTCTGTTTGGAAGTTACAGGCTTTTAATGCTGAATTTTGAGTTCTAATTTTAATGTGTCACATTTGTTTTAGACTAACAGCTTTACCCTTTTATCAATTGCATCCCTCTTTGGATCTATAGAAGGTAAGGTGTTTTCCCCTCACTGTGACACTTTTAACGTCTGTTTTTATTTCACTTAATGTATTTTAAAGGTAAGTGCCAATCTTCAACCTATGGGGGAACCTAGTAGTAATTCTGCTGATTCACAGGTTTCCATTACCATTCTGGATGAAAATGACAACAGGCCGGTGTTTGATATTACATCAGATACGTCTGTGAGCATCCCAGAAAACACGGCCTTCGGGAAAAAAGTGGCGGTGGTGCTGGCGAGGGACACCGATGCCGGATTAAATGGACTGGTGAGGCTGACTAAGCTTAAAGCGGCAGTTCTAAAGATTATTTTATGTTATTAAATGCTATTAGTAGTAGTGATGCACGATATTGGGATTTTGGCCGATATTTTTAAACTCATGTAGCCGATAACCGATATCGATACTGATGTTAAAGCTGGACAAAAATAAGTAGTCATTGAAAATAGCAGTTTGACACTTTTACAAATAATATACTCAAATATATTTTCATATGCTGATATCAAATTGATTTTTAAAAACGCGGTATCGATCTATTTTACTTTCAAAATCTCGTGAAATTTCATCGTTCTGTTACAAACTCTCGTGATATTTTGCAAATTCTTGTGAGATTTTGTTAGTAAAATAGATCGATACCGCGTCAATGTATCAACATATAAAAATATGGCAAAATTTGGTGAATTTTCGGGGGATTTCATAGCATAACGATGACATATAGCAATATTTCATTAGTAAAAGAGATTGATATGGTGTTTTTAAATGGCAATATATCAGCATATGAAGATATTGGGATATTTTAATGTATCAATATTGTTCCCTCGTCTTTAGAAGTTTTTAAGTCTGTAAAAAAGAAGTTTTTGAGGATGAAGAAGAAGTAGTATTATTTTTTTTTAGACTTTAGAAACTCAGAAGCTGATCAAATATCGGGTTAAATATCGGTGGGGTGGCCGATGTCCGATATTCAGTTTTAAGGCCGATACCGATAGGGGGCCGATTATATCGGGAATCCCTAATTAGTAGACAGCATGTGCACTGGAACCTAGAAAAAGAAATAATATAGAGAAGAGCAAAGATGAAAGAGGGTGAAGTTATAGCTAATGATTTGGTATATTATTAGAAAATTAAGCACTAACTGGAGAGCCAAACTATCCAATTTTTTTTAGTTCCAGTCTGAAGTTTTCATAGTTGGGTAGGCGTTTGGGTGCCATGTCTTCTGCTGATGTTGGTCTGCTAGTTTTATTAAATCCAGATTCATTGGAGCTGTCTACTAGGTAGTCCTAGAGAAAGTCACCCTTCAATCTGTTGACAGGATTTACGGAGATGCTGATTTTATTTTTTCCACCTGCCTGCATGGAAAACATCACCAATAATAATGATATGGTAAATGGCATGCTCTTTATTGGTGACTTCCATGTTTGTCAGAGAAGGCTACTGCCACCTACCGGTTTGTGACGTCACGGTGCGGTATCGGCTGTTGATCAAGTCCCAGTGCTGTTTCTGGTGTTTGTCGCAATCCAAGTCATTTTAAATGGTAAATGCCATGCTACTTATATAGTGCTTTTATTTAAGTCTCCTGACTTGAATAAAAGCACTATACACTACATTCATTCACCCATTCACGCACACACTCACACACTGATGGTGGCAAGCTACATTGTAGCCACAGCTGCCTTGGGGCTCACTGACAGAAGCGGGGCTGCCGTACACTGGCGCCACTGGGCGCCATCAGTAGACAATGCAGGTGAAGTTTCTTGCCCAAGGGCACAATGACACTGAAAGTCGGAGTCGGGGCTTGAACCGTCAATCCTTCGATTTCAGGGCAAACTCCTACATCCAACGCCACTGTGTCACTGGGCCTCCTGACTAAACTGGCCTGATATAAAACCCTTTAGACACTATCCTCCAGAGAAAGATGAGATCAGAACCAATCTTTAAGGCCGTTTCTCACAAGAACGCAGGCACGGACTCGTGTCCTCGCCAAGTAAGTTCTTGAGAAGAATACAGGGAAGTCTGGACTCCGGGAGACCAGGAGCATGCAGCATAAATATGGATCAAAGCTCGTCTGGAGCTGCATTTCACCTCCTGTTAGTAATAGTCGCTAGATAATAATAAATTCTTACTTTTTTCATTTTGTGGGGTAATAATAAACACAAATAAAAAAAATGTTCCAAATAAGACAAAAAAAATCGCCATCAGAGCCAGCGGTCCTTCATGCACCATTATGCAGAGAGAGGGCTGCTGCAGACGGGCTGTGGTTACCCTCTAAAGTCTGCTAGGTGCCATGTTCCTCTCAACTTTGGAACTTTTTTTTTTATCACACAGAAGAAATTTACTGTAAAATGACCCATTTAAAAGATTTTTTAAAAATGAACCAAAAGGCTCACATTTAACTACTAAATCCATTAAAGCTTTTCATGAGGCTCCTCAGGGAACTGAGGAAAAGTGATGTCTGGAATCCCAGAAGATCAGAATAAAAACAATGACATAGGAACGGCTTATTCGACCCAGCTTTAATCCCATAGTTCGGCTGTATTGTGATTAGATCCTTTGGATAAATTAGGAGTATTTATTTTTCCACTGATTCGATTGTGTCACTGATTACGTTCTAACAGGTCAATTTCACCCTGGTTGCCGGAAACATGGAGGATGTGTTCATGATCAAAACAGTGAACTACAGCTACGGAGAGGTCTACGTAAACGCTCCTCTGGACAGGGAGTCAGTGGATCGCTACTTATTGAAGGTCAGAAACCAGTGCTTGTGTAGCTATGACAACCAGGTTTCAACCCCCATATACTCTATATATACCTTTATAACTCTTTAATTTTTCACACATAATTCTCAAATCTAAATTTTCATTTTTTTCCTGAAGAGGTTCCCATCCTCCCTAATTTCTGTTCACTTGTGTTTGTGCAGATCCGTGCCACTGACAACGGCTCACCTTCCAGACATTCAGACCACTCACTCACCATCAACATCCTGGATGTAAACGATAATCCACCCATTATCGAGAGTCAGAGAGGCTACAACGTCAGCGTCAACGAGGTGGGAATGCATTCGCGCTTTATTTCGTTCATATGGGATCTATCTGAAGACCTTAAGGTCGGTTTGTCGTAAAGATCGATCGTTTTATCTTTGGCAGAACGTTGGAGGAGGTACCTCAGTCCTGAAGGTCATTGCTACCGATAGGGACATTGGTCCCAATGCCATGCTGTTTTATTACATCACTGCTGGAAACCAGGACTTGACTTTCCGCATGGACCGCATGACTGGAGAGATGGTGACCCGGCCAGCCCCTCCTGACAGAGAGCGACAGCAGGAATACCACCTCATCGTCACCGTGGAGGATGACGGCACCCCCCCTCTGTCGGTAAGATCCAAACTAACACAGTCAATGTTTCTTCTTTGAAATCGCTGCAAGACAGTGGCGGCTGGTGGAGTTTTCTCCAGGGGGGGCTACAGATTCAAGATAGACGTACACCAAAAACCAACAAAACAACAAACATTTATGAAAACAAAACATAATTCCATGTACGGGTTTACTTTTTGTACATAAATCTTAGCCCTTCTCAGGCTTTGTGAAGGCAAATCTGTGTTTTGCATGGTCCAATGTTATGGAGGACCAGCTCTACCATATTTAAAAATAAAGTAAAAATAAAATGAAGTAAATAAATGCTCAATAAATAAATAAGCATACAATTAATTGCCCCAAAAAATACAATAAATAAATAAATGTAGGTAGAAATACATAAATGTATATATGTCTTTGAATTAGCTTCTTTATTTATTCGCCTTTTTAATGTTTACCTTATTTATTTACTGTTGGTCATAATCTTCATCTTTATTTATTAATGACTTATTTTTGCAATAAAATGCTAACCAACCAATGGGCAGAAGTTGACCCTCTAAGACACAGCCCCTCTTCATTTGCATAATGAGACAGAAATGCATACTGAGATAGCATTGAAGAAATACATAGGGTAAAAAAAAAACACAAATGAAGAATAAAAGAGACAAAAATAGTATAAGATGCACATAAATAAACATTATACAGGTGCTGGTCATAAAATTAGAATATCATGAAAAAGTAGATTGATTTCAGTAATTCCATTTAAAAAGTGAAACTTGTATATTATATTCATACATTACATACAAACTCATATATTTCAGATGTTTATTTTGTTTAATTTTGATGATTACAAATGACAACAAATGAAAATCTCAAATTCATCATATCAGAAAATTAGAATATTACTGAAGACCAATAAAAACAAAGGATTTATAGAAATGTTGGCCAACTGAAAAGTATGAACATGAAAAGTATGAGCATGTACAGCACTCAGTATTTAGTTGGGCCTCCTTTGGCCTGTATTACTGCAGCAATGCGGCGTGGCATGGAGTCGATCAGTCTGTGGCACTGCTCAGGTGTTATGATAGCCCAGGTTGCTCTAATAGTGGCTTTTAGCTCTTCTGAATTGTTGGGTCTGGTGTATTGCATCTTCTTCTTCACAATACCCCATAGATTTTCTATGGGGTTAAGGTCAGGAGAGTTTGCTGGCCAATTAAGAACAGGGATACCATGGTCCTTCAACCAGGTACTGGTAGCTTTGGCACTGTGTGCAGGTGCCAAGTCCTGTTGGAAAATGAAATCTGCATCTCCAAAAAGTTGGTCAGCTGCAGGAAGCATGAAGTGCTCTAAAACTTCCTGGTATGTGGCTGCGTTGACCCTGGACCTCAGAAAACACAATGGACCAACACCAGCAGATGACATGGCACCCCAAACCATCACTGACTGTGGAAACTTTACACTGGACTTCAAGCAACGTGGATGAAGTGCCTCTCTTCTTTTCCTCCAGACTCTGGGACCTTGATTTCCAAAGGAAATGCAAAATTTACTTTCATCAGAGAACATGACTTTGGACCACTCACCAGCAGTCCAGTCCTGTTTCTCTTTAGCCCAGGCAAGACGCTTCTGACGCTGTCTGTGGTTCAAGAGTGGCTTGACACAAGGAATGCGACAGCAGAAACCCATGTCTTTCATACGTCTGTGTGTGGTGGTTCTTGAAGCACTCACTCCAGCTGCAGTCCACTCTTTGTGAATCTCCCCCACATTTTTGAAGGGGTTTTGTTTCACAATCCTCTCCAGGGTGCGGTTATCTCTCTTGCTTGTACACTTTTTTCGACCACATCTTTTCCTTCCATTCGCCTCTCTATTAATGTGCTTGGACACTGAGCTCTGTGAACAGCCAGCCTCTTTAGCGATGACCTTTTGTGTCTTGCCCTCCTTCTGCAAGGTGTCGATGGTCGTCTTTTGGACAACTGTCAAGTCAGCAGTCTTCCCCATGATTGTGTAGCCTATAGAACTAGACTGAAAGACCATTTAAAGGCTTTTGCAGGTGGTTTGAGTTAATTAGCTGATTAGAGTGTGGCACCAGGGGCCATCAATTTTGAACCTTTTCACAATATTCTAATTTTCTGATATGATGAATTTGAGATTTTCATTTGTTGTCATTTGTAATCATCAAAATTAAACAAAATAAACATCTGAAATATATGAGTTTGTATGTAATGTATGAATATAATATACAAGTTTCACTTTTTAAATGGAATTACTGAAATCAATCTACTTTTTCATGATATTCTAATTTTATGACCAGCACCTGTAATTTAAATAATAATTAAGAGCAGAGTCGTAATAAGTTATATATTTTTTCCAAAAAGGTAAAAAACAAATAAAACAACAAGTTTGAAGACGTTTCGCTTCCCATCCAGGAACCTTTTCAATTCAAAATGTCAGAAATAGTATTGCGTTCGAGGACCAAAACAAAGCCTTGCCAAGTGAACCGGACAAACAGGTCGGCCCCTTTGGAATAGGGGTCATTTGGGTTCTTAGGTAGCCTGCAATACCTGATACCTGTCTATGTCTCTGAAAGAGTGAATTGTTGGCCTGGCTGAACAGGCGAGGTCTTCTGTTCCCTGTAAGGGGTTGGGGGTTGCGATGATAACGGGAAGGAATCAACTCAGTTGCTTTATTGTAGGTTTTTGAATAGCTTTGAGTCCCCTCCCTCTGTTTAAGGTTGGTTTTTCTATTTTAACATAGATGGCTTCCTTCACGCCTCTCTCAAACTACCTGTCTTCTTTGTCCAAAATGTGAACATTCTGGTCCTCAAAAGAATGTCCTTTGTCCATAAGGTGTAGACGTACTGCAGAGTCTTGTCCCGAGGAGGTCGATCTCCTGTGGTGGTCTATGTATCTGTGGAGAGGTTGTTTGGTTTCTCCAATATAAAGATCAGAACTTTCCTCACTGCATGGAACCGCTGACACCACTCCATATTTGGTCTGGGAGGTTTTGTCTTTAGGATGCACTAGTGACAAGTTATATGTTATGAACATTTATTTATTTATTTTTTTTTTTTGAGTTAGCATATCAATGCATTTCCCAAAATAAAGAATCGCACATAGATATTATAGCTGTATTATTATTTTAACGGTTTTAATCTTTTGACCAAAGCACTTTACACTTCATTCATTCATTCACCCACACGCTGATGGTGGCAAGTTACATTGCAGCCACACCTGCTCTGGGGCTCACTAACAGAAGCCAGGGTGCCGTACTCTGGTGCCACCGGGCCCTCTGACCACCATCAGGTGAAGTGTCACCCAAGGACACAACAATACTGACAGCAGGAGGCGGGGCTTCAAGTGTCAACCCTTAGATTTCAGGGCAAACTCCTTCATCCAACACAGTCGCCCTTGATGTGTTCATCTGCTGTTTATTTTTTTATCATGTATAATCATTTTTGCTTAAAAATTTTGTCTTTTTTCTTTCTTTTTCATTGATAATCTTCTTTAGGAGATATTCAGTGTAAAATTAGAGGAAAAAATGCAGATCTTAACTCTTTATTTTCTCTCTCAGACGAGATGATGAAATAAATCCACCTCTTAATGATTGTAATGCATTACCCAGTGTTTTAAAGTATGCATGGAAACCCTCTGCATCCTGCTGCTTCTCCATAATGTTTGCTCCCTGATAACAGGATGAAGTGTTTGCATTAGGCTAATTAAAAACTTAGCTTATTTTTCTTCAGCCGACTTTATGGCATCAAGCTCCCCAACAGCTAACATGCTAAAGTTCAATAAGAAGCCCATAACCTGAGGCTGCATCCGCCATCCCATGTTTCCCACATCTCAATTTTTACCTCCTGATATATTTTGCACTCGCAGTTTAAAGTAAGGAAACAGTTTGACTCAAATAAATAAAGATAACCGCATTTAGTTATTTTAGTTTATCAGTTCTATTTTTTTTTTCTCATTAAGTAAATCCTCTGGACCAAATGAGGCTCACGATAACAATCAATAGAAATACAGCAAAAGATTAAGATTTCTGAAAATAATTTACAATTAGTTTAATTTAGACCAGATATGGGAGTTTTAGTAAATATCAATATTTTAATTTTACAACAAGCAAAAGCTGACTGATACACAACGGTTTGAATACATTGGTATGAAAGGGAAACATGTGGGGAAGAAAGTTTACTTTATTGCTGTAGATTACAAACCACAGCAATAACATCCTTTTTATTTGGTGGAAGATTTTCTACTTAAACAAAATAAAAAAAAGTATGGTATTCATTTCAGTCCTTAAAGTTACTTTTCATGTGTTTGATTCTACGATATCTAAACTTACAAAGATACCAGATTCCACTACAATTAAAGACATTAAAAAGGTGAAAACTTTAGAGATCTACCAAATTAGATTTTTTAATTTTCTTTAATCCAGCAGGTGCATTGAAATTTAATAAGCCCTGGGCATAAAATAAAGAACAGAAGTTTTGTAAACTAATCTAATTCTAAACAAATTGCACCAAAAACATGCTTTATGATGATGTCAATTCTGACAAAAGAGTTTAAATTTAAAACTATTTTTTTTTTTATGAAAAATGTATTTATAGTTTTTTTGTTTGTTTTGTCAGATGTAATTGCACACAATCTCTCTTAGCCACTAAATAGAAAAATGGGTTACTTACAGATCCAATCGGGGGGTTTTTGTTTTATATCTTATGTCTGGTAATTATCTGACATTTCTTTATGATTAAAATCACTACCTTCTGTGCCTAACCAACTCATTCTCTCGTTTTTTTCCCTATTTGCATCCAATATTTCATTAGGTTTGAGAACATTTAAATATAATTATCCAGCGCAGCGTTGCTACTAAAACTACTCAGCAGTCCTTATTCTATGTTTTTTTTTAGATCCAGCAATGATACAGGTATAAAAACAGATACAGATCACCTAAACTAAAGGCAGTGCAAACTAGCTGCAAACTCAGGAAACGCTGTTTTGTCAACAGGAAAGCCACAAGTCACATTTCCTAAAAGACATTGTTAAGCAGTGGTTTTGCTCTTATAAAAAGCTGTTTAGATGTCTGTTCAGATGGAAGCCATTCGCAGCTCTGCAGGACGTCGTGGGTGGCAAAAATCAGAGATGAAACGTTCCTGTTGATACGCTGTACAAACACAGTTAAAGTGAAACTCTTTCTGCTCTTATATAAAACCTTGTTTTAGTCGTCTATCCTCTTTTTTTGCTGCACAGCCTCTCAGAGGCACACAGTTGGAACGGCCTTGTTTTATCTGGATGACTCCCTGGACGGCAGCTGTAAAATGTCCTTGTATGGCGACGGTTTTGTGGATCTGTCATCTGAGAGGAACAATGATTTCAGAGACGACACAGAAGGCATTTTATAAGGCTCCGAGAGTTCCCTTTATTGTACAGGCTACCGAGAGGACAGTTTAAAAGGAAGAAACTTCCTCTCACGCAAGCTTTTTACAGTATAAAAACACAATAATACAAAGTGATCTTTTTTTTTTTTATGAGGGAAACTAGAAAATCAGTTCTTAAAGCTCTGAAACACACAAATCAGCAGGCTTACATCTCAACAGATCTCCTACCAACCTGTTAAACACTTTCTTCTGCAGGTGATTTCCGCTAAGCACCAGCTGCATGCGTTCTACAGTTTAAAAATAAAACCAACAGCTGGGGAAGTCATCCAAGACCCTACGTTGGTACAATTGGTCTTCGGATCGGATTTCAGACCCGTTTAACAGATTTTGGCTTATCAGATCTAATTGCACACAAATAAAAGCCCGGCTGAACCTTTACCCTGATTAACATAAACATTGTGAAACACACAGGAAGGGTCTTAATGGCAGTGAGGTCAGCTGCTGTTTGCTGGTATCCACAAGGCTACATTCAACATAAAATCTTTTCTTTTTCTTCATTATTAAACACAGAGACCACAATGAAATCTTTCCCAAATAAACTTTAAAACAGCAATAAACAGTTTAAGGCTATGGTGCAGTTTAAGCAGCATATGGAAAAGACAGAAGAGGCATAAGTCTGAGGTAGCACAGAGGAACAAAGAAGAGAAGCAATCTTATATATATATATTTATGCATATATCATCCAGAGAGGAAATGTAATGCCCCGTTTTGGTCTTGTAATATCTAAAGCTCCTTTCACAGAACAGTTCAGTCATAAAGCAAAAGCATGCCACCTTTTAAACTGCTCCAGAGCTTTTCTTTATTAAACCCAAGTCTTGCACCGATGTCGGCTTTGACCAGCGTGCAGTAGAACTCTATCCTATGACATATTGGTGTCCATCTCCCGATCCAAGGTAGAAACAAATCTGCAGCGCGTGAAATTGTGCAGATATCTTTTCTCTAACGAAGGGGATTGGATATCAGGGGAAAAGCCACCCATGTTCTGCCCTGAATAACCTGCACAATATACATCAGGCCACTGACCAGCAATGACTCAACTTCTCTCACTGTGATTAATCTGTGTGGTTTAATTTGAAATTCTGAGCCCAGCTAGGTGCACGGTTCTCCTGTCACATACCTACCCTGCTACTTCACACTCTTAAACCCAGTAAATCTTTCTATAAACCAACCACTGTCATTACCTCGCTTGGTGGTCCTTTTAGAAACACAAACATCACTAGAAAGCACTTTTTTTTGCAAAATAGACCATTGCTACATCACACCCTTGAGCACCAAACTTTGTATAAGTTGAGGTGTTGCTACTCTGTTTAGTAGCTCAGAAGCAGAAAACGGCTGGATCATTTGTCCTGCTCTTTCTTAGTCCTCATCATCAAGAACCCAACGCCAGCGATGCCAGGAAACCCCTTACCTAAGTCCACAGTTCCAGCCCTATTCATTTTCTACCCGACAGCTCAGAAGTGTAGCGGTGGCTTTAACTCTCTCATCGCTTTAGTCCTTTCAGAAGACAGAAATAACCAGAAAGCATCAAAGTTCTGACATGAAGAATTTTGTAACGGGCTTGAGAGTCTGTTTATCTGAACCTGAAAATTCTCTAATGACCGGCAAAAGATCACTGCTGCATTTAAGATTAAAAATTCTGGTGGAAGAAAATTAAATCCTGTAGGGATCGGAATGCACACAATAAAAATATGTTTGTCTCAACCCCTTTAACAGCATCAGCATATAAACTGTGTCACTTATCTCCTACATGACCCCCACATTTTATTAAAAGCACCAATAGAGCAAAAAAAAACCCATAAAAATCTAAGACGAACTGAAGATCAGACGCAACATGCCGACTTAAGTTCAGTTTGGGCCTGCAGCTGTTATTGCAGGTGGACACGGCACGCAGCCCTCCTTCCCTCCTGGGGTCCAGACCAATGTACAGGTTGCAAATCCAGACAGGAAGAATATGTGTTTGTATAGTAACTATGAGACGATTCGTGGAGATAGCATTGGTATTAAAATGAAGAAGAACAGAGCTGCAGGAGTCTCTCTCTCTCTCTGGGACAACAGTTTAGGTGAAGAATCCGCTTTAAATCTGCACCAGGTCTGGAGACTCTGGGATGATGTCTGGGAAAAAAAAGAATAAAAAATGGTGTGAATCAGTGAGAACATAGAAAACCATCTACAAAAAATGTCACTTTAAGGTTTTTTTTGTTTTTTTTTGCTGACAGATACGACACGACATACGAAGGCGTTTGCACATTCAGCACTGCACTTCCTGCATAAATATGACAGAAACATGGCAGGAGGCAAATGACAGCATTTTGGGTCCTTTTTTTTTTAACCGCATCAACTCAAACAGAGGCAGATCCAGACCGATAAAATTCACAGAATGTGTTGTATTCGCTGGAAACTGTAAAAAAAAAAAAAAAAGCAGAACAAAGAGGGCCAAACCAGAGTTTCAACACTATGAAGAAAACAGGGAAGTGTTGCAGGTTCAGATCTGCAAAGCAGAAAGAGGCAGGACCAAAGCTTATAAAAGAAGAAAGAAGTGACAGAAGTGTCGTCAGACAGCCTGTGTATTTCTGCAGGACATCTGGAGGAAATAAACAGCAGCTGTCATGGAGGAAATCCTCCATGACAGCTGCTGAAGATAGAAGTTTCCAAAGTCTTCAAAGATTTGTGAGGGGAAAAAAATAGCCAGTCGTTTTCTCACCAAAACAAATGAACTCCAGCGTTAAGCAAACTGTTTAAAAAGTCCGGTCATATTTAGAATTCAAACTTCTGAAAGTACTTTAAATATGAAATTATTACATACTGTTCAGTGTTTTTAATTAAGAGTAATTTTCATGTGAATGTTCTTTACTGGAGGCATCCATGTTTGTCAAAGAACACTACTGCCACCTACTGGTTTGTGACGTCACGGTGCGGTATCGGCTGTTGATCAAGTCCCAGTGCTGTATCTGGTGTTTGTCACAACGCGCCATTATCCAAGTCATCTTGAAAACATTCTTCTTCCAAATGTTGGCTACATATTACGGGTTTTTTCTCTGGCCAGAAGTTCCATGGCAAATCCTCCCTCTTCGAGTTGGCGATCCAACGACCAACCCGTCCGTGGAGGATCATGAGTCGGAAAGGTGGAATTACTATTTTTTTTTACTTTTACCCGATGTATTCCAGCATCCAGCTGCCATGCACGTGGGCATTGTCAGTTTCACTATAGCTCTGGTGAATTTCAATGGTGAAGTCCTCTGGAAATCTTCAATAATTGTTGTTGATTGCAGATGTGTCTAGTAGTTCCCATTGATTTAGCTTGTAAAGCGGGGAGAATGGCGCTAGGCTTACCGCACCGTGACGTCACTGCTGGAAGATGGCAGGAGGGAGGGGTTACTATCAAAAATGGCCGCTCCCAGACTCTGTGATTGCAAAATTAACGCCAAATTCATTAAATCACCATAAGCCTATTTTCATTTTAGGTATAGCTAATGATCCACTGATCATTCTTTGCTGACCGGACTTTTTCTTTAACCCAACCTGAATGGGATATGCTCAACAAACAGGTTCAATCCATGAATCTTTTATGCCCTCTAAGATCTGCTGATAAATATTAGTGGCAGATGCTGCAGGACACCTCCAGGGCTCTAGTTGAGTCCAAGCCTTGTTGGGTCTCTTTAGGATGATGTGCACAGTTAGATTAAAGGGGTCATAGAATGCAAAACCAAGTTTGCCATTGTCGTAGAGGAATAACGATAGTTCAGTGGGTGAAATGGACGTACAGAAAAGTTCAAACCCCATCGACACCTCCTTTCGCTGCAAATCTAACAATTCTAAACTTCCACCATAAAACGGGCGGATTCAAACGAAGCCCCAAGTTGACGTAAACTCGGGGATGTTGCATTATTTGGTTCTGGGCTGTACTTTTGCCACACCCAGAAATGTACATACAAACCAGCCCACTGGTTCACTGGCTCAATGGAGGGCTGACTGGACCGGATCTCAGCAGAGAGGTATGAGCCGGACGTGGGGGACTGGGGGCCGATAATGCAGACAGGGGGAAGCACGGGGCTGCTGGTGTCCAGGCTACCTTCACCGGGTTGGGTTTGGTCACTCTGTCCCCAACTGGCTCCCTGCCCTCGTCCGCCGGGGATCCTGGACCAGCCAGGGAGCTGACGGCTCGGTTTTAGTACCTGGTGTGTTTCAACTCCGTGTTGCACTGTAGTCGACCAAAATCCCGGACAATTTTGAAATTCCCTCCTGACATTTTTTTAGATATGAAAAGTAGGACATGTCCATGAAAAAGAGGACGTCTGGTCACCCTACCATCTCAACAATTTCGATGTTGCAGTGAGTGAGTGCTTGCTGCTATAATACGTCTTTTCTCAGCAGCTTCGCTTGTAAACCAACCAATCAGAGCACAGCTCATCTAAATATTCATGAGCATACCATAAAAAGACAGAAAATCTCTTGTTTAATTCTAGGGCTTTTAATCGGGCTTGAATTAGGTCTCATAAAACAGCAAATATCCCATTTACAGCCCAACCAATGTTACGCACCCTATTCAGAGACCTTAACGCCCAGCACCGGATACCCTATAGAATCATTCTATCACCCCTTTAATACACAAACTACTCGGATTGCCAATCATTTGCTAAACTGTCTTGTCAGCAAAACCTATGTGAGTCAGCAAGCATTAGTGTTGGCCACAGACCTCTGGAACATCCTGATTAAGTTTACTAGAACTGTTACAGGACTGTTTTTGGGGTGTTTTCATCATCTGAGAATTTTGTTAGGAAGTTCAGTAGTACAACTGAGCACGTCAGAAATGTCTGCAATGATATTAATGGATCCAAAAAATCCCCTGGAGCTGAACAATGGGACGGTCTAGATTCAGTCAAGAAAAGGAAAAGAAGAGGATGTCTGGAAAACCGAGAACATCATCTAATGAGAACAAACAGTCTCATTAGATGAGGTCCAACCATTCACTCTTATCAGCAGCAGTTTTAGAGAGTAAACATGCATTTTTGCATGACAGAGTATTTCAGCAGAGATGCATACTTGTACTGGATTGCATCAGTCACAGCGTAGATTTTGAAATTTAGAACTTTCTTAACCCAGCATTGTGAAAGACTCTTGCATGATGCTGCACGTAACCCTTCTTCATAGTTTGACTTGGAAAAAATTCTCAGCTTAGTTTCAGGCTTAGTAAAAACGTTTTGATACTTTTCAGTTTACTTTCTACCCACGTCTCATAGCTTTAAATAAAGTTTATAAAAGATTAGCTGGAAATGGTGCTGTACTCTTATTTCAGTTCCCAGTCTTTTATGAAACAGGCAACAAGCCTGAAGCAGCTGATTTGATCTGTGATTCTGAAGAAAACTGAGCTCAGCCTAACTGAATGATTTAAAGACCCCACAGATGGGAAACATTATTATTATTCAGGTCACCTTTTATTACCTAAATATTATTATTTCCATTTTTTTTTGGCTTTAAAGGAAAAGTCCAATCAGCAAGGAACAATCAATGGATCATTACCTATACCTAAAACTAATACATTCGTGGTGATTTAATGAGTTTTGTGTTAATCAGGAAAAAATAAAACAAAATCAATACTTTTCGTCATGATCACAGAGTCTGGGAGCGGCCATTTTTGCACAAATATAGTAACCCCTCCCTCCTGCCATCTTCCAGCAGTGACGCCACGGTGCAGTAAGCCTAGCGCCATTCTCCCCGCTTTACAAGCAAAATCAATGGGAACTACTAGACACATCTGCAATCAACAACAATTATTGAAGATTTCCAGAGGACTTCACCATTGAAATTCACCAGAGCTATAGTGAAACTGACAATGCCCACGTGCATGGCAGCTGGATGCTGGAATAAATCGGGTAAAAGTGGAAAAAAAAAGAAAAAAAAAAGGGAGGATTTGCTATCGAACTTCTGGCGAGAGAAAAATACATAATATGTAGCCAACATTTTAAAGAACAATGTATTTAAAATGATTTGGATAATGGCGCGTTGTGACAAACACCAGATACAGCATTGGGACTTGATCAACAGCCGATACCGGACTGTGAAGTCACAAACCGGTAGGTGGCAGTAGTGTTCTTTGACAAACATGGATGCCTCCAGTAAAGCACATTTAAATGAAAATTATTCTTAATTAAAACACTTATAATTTGTTGAACAGTATGGAATAACTTCATATTTAAAGTACTTTCTGAAGTTTGAATTCTAAATATGACCGGACTTTTTCTGGAAACAAGACTGAGCTGAGGTTATCCATTTCAGGGGTGGAGGATGAGACTAACAATCTGCAGGGCATCCTTCTGGTAAAGCTCTGAAAGCCACATTATGACTCAGCCACAGTCCTTGACCTAAAAAACCTGGTATTTAAATTGACTTGAAACTGGTTCTCCGCTCAGGCATTACATCTAAAGCTTGAGCATTTCTGCAAGAAAGTAAAACAGTTTCAAATGATTGTGCACATTTTTTTAAAAAGGGAAGCCATGAGAGAACCTGAGAACATGAAGGCCGCTAAGAAGAGGCCTAAACCAGGCCTCAAAAGGTCATACTTAAAAATAATGCCCTTTATATCTTTAATACATTTTTTTCACACCTTGACTTCTTGTGAATTTAAAACGTGATAAAATAAGACTTATGTATTAAAAAGCAGACATTGATAAAATACACTTAAATACACTTGAGCTGCATCTATGTAGCATACATGTGCCTTAAACAACTCCTTCTCCAAGCATCTTTTGATCCATTTCTATGTTGTTCATCTTGTTTTTTTGCAGCATTTATTAATATTACCTAAAGACAAATGCCTTTTCCCTTAAGATAAAAAAAAAACAAAAACAAAAAAACGACTGAAAATCTCCTAAAGTCTTGTTTTTAGGTCAGATTTAATGAAACCGTTCAGGGCCCTGTCACACCTTGCTTATTTAGTCAGTGTACGCCTGATGTCCCAGAATCTCCTAAAATTCTGGCATACACTGAACTTTCTATGTATTTTTTCAATTTTGGGCGTATACATAGCGTTTTCATAAGTCCAGAACTTATGTCCAAGGATCACCTAACTTATGGGAAATGCACAGCAGCTTAATGCCCATGAAATGTAGCCTCGTGAGACCATCCTGATCTCGCGAGCTTTCAAGGTTTCACTCGCAGATCAGTCTGGAGACTCTCCGTTAATGAAAATTTGGAGCCGTTCACCAAACGAACGTCCAATCAGCGTTGGCTTTGAGGCGGGTTAAGGTGTGACGCAACGAGAAGCGCGACAGTTCAGTCTAAAGAACATGGCGGCTTCAGCCGATGAAACTAGCGTTAGCGTGGCTATCAAGCAAGTTTTATCGGAATTACAGAGTATTTCTTCACTGAAAGAGGAGCAAAACACTGCTCTGGAGGATTTTCTCAGAGGAAAAGATGTTTTTGCTCTTCTCCCGACTGGTTTCGGCAAGAGTTTGATCTTGTGGTTGTGTTTTCGTCGTAGCTCTGTTAGTACGTCATATGCCTCGTTGATCTGATTGGTTTATTTGGCCCGTCTATCACCAACATAGGCCAATCAGCTAACCAGTATTTTCGCCCCTTCCCAAAATTACTTCAACAGAAGGTTTCCAGATGGATATGTGGAGCAAATCCATCTGGCGGAGTCAGGTGAAATGATGCTTGTCCATCAATTCATGGGCATTACGAAGCATCAGTTAAAGCTGCTCCCCTCAGGAGCGCCCGGTCTGCATAAAAAGATGTCTTTGATCGAAATATTAACCTAGCTGTTGCCACCCTCCCAAAACAAAAAAAGAATAAAGAAAAAGAAAAAAGGTTTGCAGTGGCAGCAAATTCAGCAACATTTCTGCTCGGAAGTTTGTTGGTGGTGGGCGGGAACGCAGGGAGGATCCATCACACTCATCTTCACTTACCCAATGATGGGGATGAAGTCAGGAGGAGAAGTTACTCATAGGTTTTGCATAAGCTGGATGCCATGACTTATGAATAACTTACACTTATTGTATATCAACAATCAGATAACTTAACTGTAACTTATGGCTCATGTATGACCATACACTGGCATAAGTCCGGAAATTTTGAGCAAAGTTTTCCGACTTACTCTCCATATGTCGACGTATTTCAGCATGTTTCAGCGTACTTCAGCGTGCTTATAACTTATACAAAACATGCCCATATTTTATCAAATGTTTGCCAGGGTTTTTGGCAGTTTTTTGTACGTCAGGAATACGCTGGTCTAAATCGTCAAGGTGTGACGGGCTTTAGGCTGCAGAAGTCCTTGCAGTCTTATTGATGTGAACACCTTAATAATTAAAAGTGCTTCAACAATTTTGGCTGTTTCTGAAATAGTTCCACCTTCTAGAGCAGTGCTTGCTTTCTTAGAAACTGCAGACGGCCAAAATGTGATCAAGACTAAAGCTTTCCGATGCGCCATGGCTATGATCAGCTGTAGGACGGGAAAGAAACGGAAAGTCTTGGCCGTGACGGCAGAAAGAAAGACAAGGCACAGACATCTAGCCTCGTGAGACCATCCTGATCTCGCGAGCTTTCAAGGTTTCACTCGCAGATCAGTCTGGAGACTCTCCGTTAAAGACAATTTGGAGCCGTTCACCAAACGAACGTCCAATCAGCGTTGGCTTTGAGGCGGGTTGAGGTGTGACGCAACGAGAAGCGGGACAGTTCAGTCTAAAGAACATGGCCGCTTTAGCCGATGAAACTAGCGTTAGCGTGGCTATCGAGCAAGTTTTATCGGAATTACAGAGTATTTCTTCACTGACAGAAGAGCAAAACACTGCTCTGGAGGCTTTTCTCAGAGGAAAAGATGTTTTTGCGCTTCTCCCGACTGGTTTCGGCAAGAGTAGCCTGGCTTGTGGTTGTGTTTTCGTCGTTGCTCTGTTAGCACGTCATATGCTTCGTTGGTCTGATTGGTTTATTTGGCCTGTCCATCACCAACATAGGCCAATCAGCTAACCAATATTTTCGCCCCTTCCCAAAATTACTTCAACGGAAGGTTTCCAGATGGATATGCGGAGCAAATCCATCTGGCGGAGTCAGGTTAACAGACTTCCACCGCATACCAAAAACTCAGTGACAAAAAAATATATATAATAAAAACCAAACTTTCCCCTGTAACGCACAAACCAAACCCACTATGGTAAAGTATGAATTAGCTCCTATAGAAAAGAGTAAGTGTCTCTGAAATAAATCCTCCTTTGATCTCAGGAGGCTGGACTCATCCCTCCAGAGCAACAGCCAATGGAAAACTAGAAACAGGCTCCAAGTATAGATGAGTGAGACCGATGCAAATGATCCCATCCTGTGATCTGCTGCCTTTCTGCTGATATTTATGTTTAAACTCTTCAGTCTCTTGGTAAATGGTTACATTAAGAAGACCAGAGGTGGGTGGAAAATGGGCTTTAGTTCAGCTGATGTTCTCATTGTTCCATAATGTCAAGGTAAAGGTTTCTACTCCACCAACCTTCAGATGGGAAGAATACGTCCCCTTGTGTGGACGGAGAGAGGGGCGTTCCTGGGTCGGTCAGCAAGTGGCGGCCTGTCTCAGAGGGCTGCCTGGCCAAGATCTGGGAAACAGTGCGGGTCTTTATCTGAGGCGACCCCCCCAGAAACACCGGATTCTCATGGCCCTGAGCCTCACTGCAGCCACAAAAACACAAAAAGGGAAGGTTCATCAAACTACAAATAAGACACAATCATCGGTGGCTCACGACAGAAGTTTATGTGTGTCACTATTGTAGTAAATTAACTAGTGAATATTAAATGATTAAAGAGTACCCAGAAACAACGAGGACAGCCTGTATAGGACAGTATTATCATCATAAAGGAGTCCTTCAGCTTCATTAGTTTGGTCAAACTAGATGACCAGGTATGAAAGATGTGTCATCATGACATTTTCCATTCTTCTTTTAAAAGTATTTTTCAAATTTAGTAGGTAGAGGATATTTTCATGACTTAAATTCAGAGGTAGGGAGTGATTAAGTTACATTTACTTGAGTAACCATTTCAATAAATCTATTTTTAGGAGTCGGTTTACTGTGGCGCACTTTACTTTTACTTGTGAAATATTCTAGTAAAGTATTGTTATTCCAACTGGTGTAAAATCTCTGAATACTCTGTCCTCTGTGAGTATTTGATCAGGTAAACATGCAGTAAACAGTAGATATTAACAGTGGAAGTTTGTTTACCTGTCCTAAAAGGTAAACAAATGGGTTTTCTAAGTTTTATGTTGGAAAAAAAAAATTTCTTCTGCACGAATCTGTTCTTTTATATTCATGACATTTATTTGTATTATTTAGGCATCTGACTCGATAAAATACCAGAACCTGCACATAGGCTGTTTGCCGGGGTAATTTATAAACATTAAATCTGATGTTATTATCCAACAGTTACTCAGTAGTAGTTTTTCTGCAGAATACTTTAGTTTTTGTTTTTACTTGAGTAAAAAAAATGTTTAAGTGGTGCAACTGTTGAGTACAATTTTTGGCTACACTACCCACCTCTGCTTAAATTTAACTAAAACCTTGGTTTCTTTGTATATACACTACCGTTCAAAAGTTTGAAATTGAAATGTTCTTATTTTGGAAGGAAAAGCACTGTACTTTTCAATGAAGATAACCTTAAAATAGTCTTAACTTTAAAGAAATACACTCTATACATTGCTAATGTGGTAAATGACTATTCTAGCTAAAAATGTCTGGTTTTTGGTGCAATATCTACATAGGTGTATATAGGCCCATTTCCAGCAACTATGACTCTAGTGTTCTAATGGTACAATGTGTTTGCTCATTGGCTCAGAGGCTAATTGATGATTAGAAAACCCTTGTGCAATCATGTTCACACATCTGAAAACAGTTTAGCTCGTTACAGAAGCTACAAAACTGACCTTTCTTTGAGCAGATTGAGTTTATGGAGCATCACATTTGTGGGGTCAATTAAACGCTCAAAATGGCTAGAAAAAGAGAACTTTCATCTGAAACTCAACAGTCTATTCTTGTTCTTAGCAATTTCTCGCATGGAATAGCCTTCATTTCTAAGAAATTGAAGATTTCCTACAAGGGTGTGTACTACTCCCTTCAGAGGACAGCACAAACAGGCTCTGACCAGAATAGAAAAAGAAGTGGGAGGCCGGGTTGCACAACTGAGCAAGAAGATAAGTACATTAGAGTCTCTAGTTTGAGAAACAGACGCCTCACAGGTTCCCAAATGGAATCTTCATTAAATAGTACCCGCAGTAGCCTGTTTGTAGTGTCCTCTGAAGGGAGTAGTACACACTGTAACTATCTGGGGAGTTGATATTACTCCCCATTTCCTTTGACTGTTCAGATTCCTGTTTGGGTCAGTTGATTATGACTGTGGATTAAATCAAAATGTCTTCTTGGAGATCTCCTGCTCATACATAATATTTACTGGAGTTACATAACCATGTTTCCTTATAGAAAATTATGAGTGGGTCAGAGAAAAAAAATTTTTTTTAGCGTATAAGTACAAGAGTTGTGCCAAAATGAGTCGATGCAATCAGCTGGTTTTCCTTAGATAGAAAACTTTGAACCAATCTGACTGGATGATCTGGTTAAACCGTCTCTATAAAGTGCTTTGAGATTATGTGTCGTGAATTGGTGCTATATAACTAGGGTTGAAACAATTAATCAAATCGCATATGTATTTAATTGATTATTGAAATAACCGTCCACTAATTTTTTATCAATTAATCGTTATCTGGAGTATAGAGACTGCAAAACATCCATTTAGCTGACAGAACGACCAACTTAGAGCTGTAATTGTATCAAAATTTTAATAAAACACACATACAAATTTTGCATTTAATATAAAAAAAACCTTTTTGTCAGTCAATATGGTCTATCCAGAACTCCTCCAGTGGAAAAGTTTTAGTTTCATCTGTTTTAATTTCATGAATAGAATTGCCTGGTTCTGCTGGAGGTTTCTTCCTGTTAAAAGGGAGTTTTTCCTCTCCACCATCGCTACAAGCATGCTTAGTGTGAGGGATTGTATTTAAGTCAATGAGTCGATGCAATCAACGGGTTTTCCTTAGATAGAAAACTTTGAATCAATCTGACTGGATGATCTGGTGAACTGTAAAGTGCCTTGAGATGACTTGTGTTGTGAATTGACGCTATAGAAATAAACTGAATTGAATTGAATAATATTCTTTAAGGAACCTTTGACTATCCGATTCTTAATCGATTAAACCAAAAAAATATTAACAGATTAATAATCATTAGTTGCAGCTCTATAAATAAATAAATACACTGAATTGTGTAGGAAACCTAAAAGACGCAAGCATGAAAGGACCAAAATGGTGAAGGAATGAGTGGATGAGTGGGAACATGGCCAGGATTTGTTTAGCCGCTGCTCTGTGTGATCAGCTGACTGTGGGAAAACATACCTGTCCATCCTCACCAGCTCTTGTCCACCTGGAAGAGAGGAAGCAGGAAATGAGCCATTGTGACTGAACTGAAACCCAGTGGAATGAGAATGTGCTTCCTACTGTGTGAACTACAGTTAATCCCAAACACTTACAGGAAACATGTGTGACTTTGGGAAGCGAAGCATAAAAGATGAAAATCTAAAGCAGAGCTAGGAGATGGAAATGAGTCCCTGCTATGAAGAAGTGTTGGACACATTTCTTCAGCTTTGACTTTTTTGTTACACTGTTTGAAATAACCAATCAAGTTTTAATATTAGGTTTTATTTGAGTTGGAGCAAAATGTTTTAAGCAATTTTATTTATAAAGAAGATAAAAATGCAATAAAAACCAACTTGACAAATATAACCGCCTCTGTTGGTGAATCATGAAGTAACCAGAATAAGGCCCAAATTCTGGATCAATTCCATCATTCACATTAATACCTTATTACTCACACTTAGAACTGAAGAAATACTTAAAATTATTATAACATGGATATTTTCTAAAGAGATTTAAAAATATAGCTCATCACACTATAACAGATGAAAGGTGTTGTGGAGGATTTTTTAAAAGACCCGCCAGGTAAAAAAAAAAAAATACGCATGCAAGAGGCATACAAGCCCATTTCTCCTGGTGCACGCCCAGTTTAAAATGTGCTGATCTCATAACTCGTATGGAAAAAAATCGAAATCTAGATAAGTCAGTTTTTGTTAAAATAAGTGCATTTGTTGTTGATTGAGTAGCTAAAAGAGACATCTTGCCAATGGAACAAGACAATTTGCAGTTAAAATAAGAAAACTCGGTTGCTTATTTTTATTTCACGTGCATATTATCTAATTATCTTATTGTAAGAGTAAAAATACTGATTCCATTGGCAAATCATCTCATTTACCTATTCAAATTAAGGGCAAATACACCTGATTTAAAAAATGTTCCGCTTATTTCTAGATCGTTTTTCCAGTGTACAAGCTTACTGTGTCCACAGCTCAGTTAACTGACCATTTGGACAGATGATCACTACTTTTTGCTCCGTTGGTCACGTTACTCCTCCTCCACCACCACGCGGTGCCTGCGCCATCTTTGTTATTAGTCGCTGCTGTCGGGAAGCGATAGCCTATGACGACAGCAGGCCGCTGTGACAGCAAATCCCATAATGCTTTGTGCAGAGAACTCTCCGCGCAAAGCATTCTGGGATATATCTGCCTCTTCTGAGGCCTTTCTTTTCTCCTCGTTCACTTTGTAGACACTTTTTCCTATTACGACCGTCAGACATTTTCCACGACGGAGCTTTAGCGCCAGGGTAGAGATTTTTTATTTGTTTTTTATTTCGAGAATAAAGTAACATTACGACACTTTATCCTCATAGCTTTATGACTTTATTCTCGTAGAGTTACGACTTTATTAAATTTGAACACTGCTGCATTTTATGGAATGGAAATGTTTATTTACTGTCTGGAAAGCAGTACTAAACGAAATTTCGTTTTGTATACACTCTGTGTCAGTTAAAGTTGTCCAAGATAATTTTCGTAATGTTACGAGCATTAGCGCCAGGGTAGAGATTTTTTATTTGTTTTTTATTTCGAGAATAAAGTAACATTACAACACTTTATCCTCGTAATTTTATGACATTATCCTCAAAATGTTACGACTTTATTTTAGTAATTTTACGGCTTTCTCCTTATAATTTTATAACTATTCTCATTGCGACTTTATTCTCCTAATTTTATGACTTTATTCTCATAATATTACGACTTCATTCTCAAGAATTAAAACTGAGGACTTAAAACTGAACTTAGATATTCTGTCTAATTATGTAAGATAAAGGTATTTTTTGTTGTTAAACAATTCTTATTAATGGATAAGGATAAAAGTAAGAAAGATTTTCAAATTTTTGTTTTCTTCATATTTTGTAGCATTGCCTGTTCTTTTGCTAAAGGGGCCAGAAGCTAACGCTGCAACATGAAAAAGTCTGTGGACCCCTGTTCTGAAAAATATGCAACACATCACACCTCACTTCATAAAAAACGATCCATGAACATACAGGAAACACAAAAACAGATGAGAAACAAGGTCTTTTGACATTTTTCCCTCTCAAAGGGGTTACACACTAAGACTTCAGGATCCCATCGAACCGCAGTAAGACATTATTCATAGACGGTGACCATTCCAAGGCGTGGTCAGCTGACCATAATTACGCAACATCTAAAGCTCTGCAGGCCTCTTTTACCTCAGTTAAGGGTCCGGATTCATAATTTGACAATAAAGAGAGAGAGAGAGTGGGGAAAGTAGCCTCAGGGAGGAACCCAAGGCCTAAACCACTGCTGACTCAAAAGAACCAAAACGTTCTGTCAACATTTACCAAAAACATCTTAATAAAAATATCCTTTGGACTGATGGGGAAAAAATTGAACTTTTTGGGAAAAGTACACCATGTTACATCTGGACTAAAACTAACAGCATTTGAGAAGAACATCACTACAGAGCGCTTAGTATGACGGTCCAAGGCTGCTTTGCTTTGACAAAAGATGCCATTATCTATTGTAGAACTGCTCCAAGGCAAAGTAGATGATTTAGACATGCACTTGTTCCATAAAAGTTAAAAAAATATCCATTGGACTTTGTTTCCAAGTTTGAAGACGTGTCTCTTCCCATCCAGGAAGCTTTTTCAGTTGAAAATGTCAGAAATAGCGTTGAGTTCGAGGCTTTATACAGAGCCTAACAAAGCCTTGTTTTTGCTTAGAGAACATGCAAAATGAAACGGACAAACCTTTGGAATGGGGGTCTTTTTGCTTCTTTTGTTAGCCTGCAATGCCCAATACCTGTCTATGTCTCTGAAAGGGGGGTCGTTAAAGGTAATCGTTGGCCTGGCTGAATAGGCGAGGTCTTCTATTCTCCGGTAAGGGGTTGGGGTTGGGATGATAGCAGGAAGGGATCAACTCAATTGCTGCATTGTAGGTTTTTGAAAGCCTAAATCTGACTCCATCCCCTCTGTTTAAGGTTGGTTTTTGATTCTTATCATAGATGGCTTCCTTCACGCCACCTATTTTCTTTATCCAAAATTTTAACATTTTGGTCCTCAAAACAATGTCCTTTTTTTCCATAAGGTGTAGATGTACCGCAGAGTCCTGTCCAGAGGAGGGCGCTCTTCTGTGTTGGGCCATGCATCTATGGAGAGGTTGTTTGATGTCTCCATAATAAAGACAACAGAAATTTCTGTTCACTGGCAGAAAATAAAACATGGAGAATGTCTGGTCGTGATTTTTTTAGGTATCTCTATAAATTCTCATCTACAAAACATTTTGGTCTCGTCAAGTCAGAGCCTGGAATGAAATCTAGTGGAGATTCAGTGGCTTGAGCCTAAAAAAGTCGATGAAGAACCCATAGAGAGGTAGGGGCCTGTCACGCTGGTTGCCGCCTTCAGGGGCAACGCATTTTCACAATGGAGCAGGCTTCCAAGTTTTAAAACGTTTTCGCTTCCCATCCAGGAAGCTTCCTGAAGCCTTGAGTTCAAGACATTTACCCCAGTTACACTACCCTTGAAAAACCGTGCCGAGGCCGGTCCGAGCTCAGTAACTGAGATAACTTATCATGCGTAAATGGAAAGCAAACTGAACCGAACCGAGCTAGACACAACCGAACCGAGCTAACTGCAGACCAGTGGGCTCGGCTGGGTTTTTCCCTGGCTCGGTTCTCTGATAACAAGAGCGCATGAGCAGAACGCGTCATCTCCGTCTGGCTGCACATCCCGATTCCCACTCCATTCCAGTAGTTGGCGGTAACGCCCCTCCGGAAACAGAAGAAGAACAACTTCTTCTTCAACTATAAACAACAATGAAAATCTTCTCCACGCGACATTTTAAATAATGGCATTTTAAATAACACAGAAGTACAGCAATAATAATCAAGCATCACTTTCTGAATGTGAAGGGCGCCGCCATTTTGATTTGCTTGATTCACTCCTTTTTCGTCTTCTTCTTCTTGTATTTTATGGCGGATGGCAAACAACTTTTGGTGCTTTACCGCCACCAACTGCTTAATTTCCTCCTTCAATACTGGCAGTAATACCGCAGATGGTCACTAGGAGGCGAGGAGTCGAGGAACCGAGATAGCGTGATGTGTAAACGGTCGTCAGACCGGTCTCGGCATGGATCGGTTTTTCAAGGGTAGTGTAAATGGGGCTTATATGTTGGGCTCTGTACGTAGCCTCAAACTCAGGGCTATTTCTAACATTTTGAATTAAAAAAACTTCCTGGATGGGAAGCAAATCATCTTCAAACTTGGAAACTAAGTCCAGTGGATTTTTTTTTTTTACTTTTTTAGAAACATAATTTAATAAAACTACATTTTATACTCAAGTTGTCTATTTCTGATAGTAAAATTATCTGTCTGTAATACATACGCCTGTTTGAGCGGGAGTTCTCCCGCTGTTTGTAGACCAGGACCAGAATAAGAGGCAGAGAGAGCAGAGCCAAAATGCAGGCGGCTAATGCCAAGGCCACGGGCACCGATGCTGCCAAACGAAACAAAGGAAGAATTAGAAAAAAAAAATAAACGACACTCAGTCTGCTTTTCAATGTCTGTGTTGACTTTCATACCTGGAGGAGGTGTGGGATCCCAGAAGGTGCAGTTGGTAGCTCCTTCCCTCCCTAGAACAATGAAAGATGTTCATGTTTATAATATATCGTACTTGTGCACCCAGCCTGTTACGAGGTACCACATGATTTGGTTCCACGTCCGACTCTTGTACCACTTCAAATCAAAATCTTCCATAAAGCTGTTTGCTTTACTTACTTGGTGTAACATGAAGGATAATGTGGCTGTGGGAATTCTGCAGGACCGACAGATGGTCGTGATCTTTCTTAAACTCCAGCGCCATGCAGCAGTAGCGTCCCTGGTCGGCATAGGTCACGTTATGGAGAGTCACCCACATTTTATCATTCGTATGACCCATCTCCAACCCCTGAGGCAAGACGTGGCTCTTAAGAGGGAGAGACAGATTCCTCGGGCCTAGCTTGCCTTTGCAGTGCTGGTCAGTGTGGGCCGTGAAGAGCCAGCGCTCCTTTACGTGGTTATCGTCATACACCTTGGCATGCTTTTGGTTACACACTAGTTTGGCAGTCACCCCCTCTGGACAGGTGTAATACATGTGGGGTGCAGATAGAGCCAGCGGGGAATGGGGGCTGGTGGCTTCCACCTTAACTGGAGAGAGAAGACAGACACAGATTTGTCCGATTACACTTCTGGTAGAATAAAACGTAAAGGAAAAACAATAAATAGAACGAAAAACAGATGGTTTTTAGAGCTACATTTTGGGACGCTTGGTAGAGGTGTTGATTTGATGCAAAGTGGGAATCCTGACATTCCTGTGTGGACTCTGCTTCTACCTAGATTACCCCCCCAATCGTCCAACACCATCTCAGTAGGGCTGCAACAAACAATTTCTTTGCAAATCGATTAATCTGTTGATTAGTTTTTCAAGTGATCGATTAATAAAGGCATAGCCAAGGGTTCCTTAAAGATTTTTTTATGAAATTAAACCTGGTGAAATTATAATGTTTCCACTTGAAGAGGTCTGGATAGGCAAGGCAAGGCAAATTTATATGTATAGCACAATTCAGTACAAAGACAATGCAAAGTGCTTTACATGATTAAAATACAGGAAGATAAAACAGAATCAAAACAAGTAGGAAAAAAATAAATAAATTAAATAAAATAAAAAATGCAGAAACAAAAAAGAATATTAAAAACAGTTGGACTAAAGAAAATATGTTTTAGTTGAACTGTTTAAGTAGAACAGTCAATTTAAAGGAACTCAGGCTTTCCGCACTTTTACAGTTTTCTTGAAGTTTGTTCCAGATAAGTGGAGCATAGGAACTAAATGCTGCTTCTCCATGTTTAGTTCTGGTTCTAGGTATGCAGAGCCGGCTGGAGCCAGAAGACCTGAGTGGTCTGGAGTAGGGATGCACGATATTGGGATTTTGGCCGATATCCGATATGCCGATATTTTAAAACTCATGTAGCCAATAACCGATATCGATACTGATGTTAAAGCTGGACAAAAATAAGTAGTCATTGAAAATAGCAGTTTTGTTATCCATTTCTGACACTTTGAAAAATAATATACTCAAATATATTTTTCACATGCTGATGTCAAATTGATTTTTAAAAACGCGGTATCGATCTATTTTACTTTCAAAATCTCGTGAAATTTCATTGTTCTGTTACAAACTCTCGTGATATTTTGCAAATTCTTGTGAGATTTTGTTAGTAAAATAGATCGATACCGCGTCAATATATCAACATATAAAAATATGGCAAAATTTCGTGAATTTTCGGGGGATTTCGTAGCATAACGATGACATATAGCAATATTTCATTAGTAAAAGAGATTGATATGGTGTTTTTAAATGGCAATATATCAGCATATGAAGATATTGTGATATTTTAATGTATCAATATTTTTTCCCTCGTCTTTAGAAGTTTTTAAGTCTGTAAAAAAGAAGTTTTTGAGGAAGAAGAAGAAGTAGTATTTTTTTTTTTTTAGACTTTAGAAACTCAGAAGCTGATCAAATATCGGGTTAAATATCGGTGGGGTGGCCGATGTCAGATATTCAGTTTTAAGGCCGATACCGATAGGGGGCCGATTATATCGTGCATCCCTAGTCTGGAAGGTTGATACACTGATAGCAAGTCTGTGATATATTTAGCTGCTAAGCCATTCAGAGATTTATAGACTAACAGAAGTATTTTAAAGTCTATTCTCTGAGATACAGGGAGCCAGTGGAAGGACTTTAGAACTGGGGTGATGTGCTCTACTTTCTTAGTCTTAGTGAGGACACAGGCAGCAGCGTTCTGGATCAGCTGCAGCTGTCTGATCCACTTTTTAGGGAGACCTGTGAAATAGATATTGCATATTGACAGTTTTTTTCTTTTTTACTTAAATGCAAAATGTTTATTTATTTTTTTTACAATTTTGATATAATTACACTGGAAAAAATTGATATCTAGATAAGTAATTTTTTCTTAAAATAAGTGCATTTCTTCTTGAATTAAGGAGGTAAATGTGAAATGTTGCCAATTGAACAAGACAATTTACATTTAGAATAAGAAAACTCAATTGGATTGTCTTATTTCAAGTGCATGTTATTAAATTATCTTATTTCAAGAGTAAAAATGCTCATTCCATGGGCAAACTACCTCATTTACCTACTCAAATTAAGGGTAAATACACTTCATTTACGAAATTTTTACTTATTTCTAGATCGTTTTTCCAGTGTACTGCTTTAAGGGAGTCGCTCTGTCAGCTAAAGGCATGTTTTAAGGTCTCTATACTTCAGTTAACGATTCATTGATTACTGATTTAGTTGACGATTATTTCAATAATCAGTTAAACTGAATCATTTTAATTGTTTCAGCTCTTGTTCTTTCAATCTCCTCTAGATAAGGCTAGAATCTGACAGCCAGGAGAAAAACATGATGTGGTTTTGTCTGTCTTTGGGTTCTCTCTAATTCTTCACTGCAAAAATGATCTAGAAATGAGTAAAAAATTCCTAAATTAAGTGTATTCACCCTTAATTTGAGAAGGTAAATGAGAGTTTGCCAATGGAATGAGTAATTTTACTCTTAAAATAAGATAATTAGATAATATGCACTTGAAATAAGACGATGTAATTGTGTTTTCTTATTTTAAGGGTAAATTGTCTCGTTCCATTGGCAGAATGTCTCTTTTACTTCCTCAATTCAAGAACAAATGCGCTTATTTTAAGAAAAATTGACTAGTCTACATTTAGATTTTTTGCAGTGTTCTCGATGCATCTTCTGGACAAAACCTGCTTCTCTCCGCCTGTCCAAAAACAACTGGTCAGGATTTGGTGTTTTAAAACCACAACTGTTTTTTGTTTTATTTTCTAGGTGCATAAATCTGTAGCGATCCAGCAATGATATGAGAATGACACGATATATCATTGCTTTACACTCTCTTAAGCAATGATAGCTTTGAGGATCCGTTGGCAAAGGATGAAAGAAAATCTGAGATATTTTGGTTTGACACAGCTTTTGATTTTCCTCTTTCAGCCAAAATACCTTCCCTGCTGTTGTGTTGCTGTGTCTTTCTTCTACTTGCTACTACAAGAAAAAGTGAAAAACTCTCACAGTTTGTATTTGTCTCTCTATTGCTGAAACAGGAGATTGATAGAACAATGAAAGAATAAATCGTTTCCATTTTTTCAGATTAAAGTTTTTGGATTTTTATGTACCAGAAAAAACAGACTAAAGGATAATGTGGAAATGATAGATAAAATATTTTTTCCTACAAATAATTTGAAAAGTGTTGTATTTGTATCTGCACACCTTTTTGCACATCATGAGCTGGAAATTTTGGTAAATCTTAGCAAAATATTTCAAGTTCAGTCACAATGAAAGAAGAGCTTAATTTATCCTCCTTCTAATTCCAACCAGCTTCCCTTTCAATTCTGTAAAAAGGACTCTGAACAGTTCTAACCGCCATGTTTCAAAGTATTCTTACTGAACCAGACTGCTTCCTTATTCCCCTTATTCCGCTTTTTGTACACTTAAAAACTGTGCTTCTTAGTGTTGGTCTATCACAGAAAAATCTTACTAAAATACACTAAAGGATTTAATTTTAATTGATTTAATTAACCTTTTTGATCTCACATTAGAGAAATTTACCTCTGCATTTAACCCAGCAGTGGGCTGCCATCGTCGGGCGTTAAAGGAATAGTACACCCAAAACATGATTAGCCTTCATTTGCTACTCATCCCCATGCTGAACAACACTCTGGAGTACTTTTTTGATATCTCAAATGCATCTGGAGATCTGGGAGGCTTCTTGCTGTCTGCTGACATTCAAATAATGGAGGTCTATGGCGCCCGAGGCAGAAAGGTCCATAAAAGTCCACAAAAAACGTGTCAATATTCCTCCATACTGCTCGTCCAATGTATTCCAAGTGTCCTGAGTGGGTAGCATCCATAATTTACTCGAAACGAAGTCATTTAGAATGTTTTTAGAGCATAAACAGTAGTGTATAGGATTTCCTAAAAGCGCGTTCACGAGTCTACGGAAACCGCGGCAGACCAAACCAGATGAAAGTGCGCATTCAGCTCGGCAAAGAACTCATGCTCTTCCTCAACACTGAAGTCCTCAGACATTTTTCTTTCGATGTTTCTTTCTTTGCACAGGTAAACAGCACATTTCTTCTTCTACGCTTGCATTATCGGCAGAGCAGACGCTGAATGCGCACTTTCATCTGGTTTGGTCTGCCGCGGTTTCCGTAGACTCGTGAACGCGCTTTTAGGAATTCCTATACACTACTGTTTATGCTCTAAAAACATTCTAAATGACTTTGTTTCGAGTAAATTATGGACGCTACCCACTCAGGACACTTGGAATACATTGGACGAGCAGTATGGAGGAATATTGACACGTTTTTTGTGGACTTTTATGGACCTTTCTGCCTTGGGCGCCATAGACCTCCATTATTTGAATGTCAGCAGACAGCAAGAAGCCTCCCAGATCTCCAGATGCATTTGAGATATCAAAAAAGTACTCCAGAGTGTTGTTCAGCATGGGGGTGAGTAGAAAATGAAGGCTAATCATGTTTTGGGTGTACTATTCCTTTAAGGGTCTTGCTCAGAGAGCCAGAGTGGCAGGCTGTGGGAGTGGGTTTTGAACTCACAACCTCAGGATTTCAAGCTCTATGCCCTAACCACTAGGCCACCACTCCCTGTTTAACAGCACAAACTACAAAAACATTCCAAAAACATTAAAAAACAAACCACTGGACTGGATTTTAATGACTATGACTGGGATGATGGAGAATGTTCACCAGCACATAAAAACTTTGGTACTTTATTTTACATTCCTCTTATAAACTATTAATAAAAGAAGGAATGAGGCATTTAGGTTCAGTGGAAAATAAATAAGAAGCTGAAGGTTTATATAAAGGAGGGAAAATCCCAGTTTTTAAAGATAGCAGACGATAAAGAATAACTTCTGGAACTAAGGGAGTATTAAAGGGGAAAAAAAGGTTATTTAGGGCATGAAGGAACTAGAATTAAAATATTTAAGGAATTCATATTAGTAAGCTGAACCAGAGGACAAGTTTCCAACTTAAAGTTTCCAAAGTAATTTGAGGAGGAAAGGATGATGGTTTCCATCCTGATAGTATTTCCATCCCACTTCAGACGTCTGCTGGTGAGACGTTTCTTTGCTGGTTTGCTGCCAGTTGAGCAGGATTACATTTCAAAGCGGGAGATTAAGGAGACTATTATAAGACTTTAAAGAGTATTTGTAGTTTTTTAAATGTAGAAAAAAATGACTAGACGGAAAGCCCTGATTTGACGGGACATATGATATAGGGGAGTGTTGGCCGAGTGGTTAGAGCTGTGCACTCTCCAGTTGGATCCCCACAGCCTCCACTCTGGGTTCTGGGTGCAAAACCCTTAACCCCTGATTGCTCCTCGGGCGCCGCACAATGGCAGCCCACTGCTCCCCAAGAGGATGTGTCAAAATGCAGAGAACGAATTTCCCCATTGTGGGACAATAAAGATATTTAGATTACATATTTTATTAAAGATACATTTAAGTAGGGGGGCCATATTTTCATTAATGGTCCAATAAAGGTAATTTAAAAAATCAGGACATTTCCTCACTTTCTAAAAACAAAACCCGGGACGCCCGGGACAGGACGTGAAATACGGATATGTCCCGGGAAATACAGACATTTAGTCACCCTAAATTTAAGTCCAAAGAAATTTCCAAATTTCTTTGGACATCCTGACTTTAAATGGATATTTCCAAAGAAATATCCATTTAAAGTCAGGATGTGATTTTGCTTGATAAAATAAGCTGAAGCCTTATATTAATGGCTGCACGTTTGAATGGAATGCCGTTAAGATTAACACCCTGAATATGAAAAACTATATGCACCTTTATAAATCTTCTGTCTTTGTTGCACATAAATAGCTTTGTTTATGTGTACAAATGTTCACGATCAGATTAAAACAATAAAAATCCGATTGTATTGATTATATAGACATCGGATTCCTAATGCGTCGTGTAAACATGCCGACTGGTATATTTTAATAACAGCTAGTCCGAGCGATTAATGTTTGGAACACATCATGTTGATGCAGGATCCTCATTTACCTGCAAGCTGATGGGATTATTCCTCAGCATAAACCGTCCCGCTCCGCTGGATTACAGTCCCATTCTGATCTTTCCTAATCCAATCAGAACATATTCTGACTGACATGTTTACATGACACGTTTATGCTCATGTAAACGTAGCAACTGTGTCGGATCATAAACCAGATTTAATCAGAGAAATATTAATGCAGTTTCTAAATTATGGGTTTGTTTTCAAAGAGTTAATAACGTATCATCACCACTGTTTGTATGTAGAATATCAAAAGACTCATGAAGCCGATAAGAGCCTATTTCACCTTTAGCAGCAATTATTTTTAACCTTCCAAAACTTTAAATTATTGCTCTTTAGTTAGCAGCATGTTGGGATAACAATGTTTCATCATATCAACAGTTATTTTCTTTCTGGAAATAAGAAAAGTAAATATTAGGGATGCACGATATTGGGATTTCGGCCGATATCCGATATGCCGATATTTTAAAACTCATGTAGCCGATAACCGATATCGATACCGATGTTAAAGCTGGACAAAAATAAGTAGTCATTGAAAATAGCAGTTTTGTTATCCATTTCTGACACTTTGAAAAATTAAATACTCAAATATATTTTCATATGCTGATATCAAATTGATTCTTAAAAACGCGGTATCGATCTATTTTACTTTCAAAATCTCGTGAAATTTCATCGTTCTGTTACAAACTCTCGTGATATTTTGCAAATTCTTGTGAGATTTTGTTAGTAAAATAGATCGATACCGCGTCAATATATCAACATTTAAAAATATGGCAACATTTGGTGAATTTTCAGGGGATTTCGTAGCATAACGATGACATATAGCAATATTTCATTAGTAAAAGAGATTGATATGGTGTTTTTAAATGGCAATATATCAGCATATGAAGATATTGGGATATTTTAATGTATCAATATTTTTTCCCTCGTCTTTAGAGGTTTTTAAGTCTGTAAAAAATAAGTTTTTTAAGAAGAAGAAGAAGTAGTATTTTCTTTTTTTTTTTTACACTTTAGAAACTCAGAAACTGATCAAATATCGGGTTAAATATCGCTGGGGTGGCCGATGTCCAATATTCAGTTTTAAGGCCGATACCGATAGGGGGCCGATTATATCGTGCATTCCTAGTAAATATAAGTCCCACCTTATGTTGTCTGGTATTTTATCCTTAAAGGAACAATAAAAAAAATAAAAACTGTAAAATTCTTTATTCTCATTTTTCATCCAGGATGTTGGTAACAACCTATATGCTACGGTTATTTTCCACATCCCTGATGTTGTTGCTATTTTCAAATATCTATTATGGTAAAAATGTCCATAGCTGTATATATTTTATTTATTCTCTAGGTGAACAGTTTTTAAAGTGTTAAAAAAATTTACAGTACAGTATTTTATTGTTTAACTTTTCACTATTATGTTATTCTTATATACTTTTCTACGGTACATATTTGAGTTACCGTTATTTCTGTGATCTTTTTTTTGGCTTCACCGATTCTGGAACCTGAACGCTCTCCTACACTGGAAAAAACTAAATCTAGATAAGTAATTTCTTCTTAAAATTAGTGCATTTGTTCTTGAATTGAGGAGATAAAAGAGACATTTTGCCAATGGAATAAGACAATTTACACTTAAAATAAGAAAATACAATTGCATTGTCTTATTTCAAGAGCATATTATCTAATTATCTTATTTAAAGAGTAAAAATGCTCATTCCATTGGCAAATCATCTTATTTATCTACTCAAATTAAGGGTAAATACACTTAATTTAAGACGTTTTTACTAATTTTTAGATTGTTTTTGCAGTGTATATTTTTTTCTCCGGTGTTTTATCGTCACAAGAGAAACAAAATTAACTCTCTGCATTTAACCAATTAAAGGTCTTGCTCAGGATCCCAGAGTGGCAGTCTGTGGGGTTCGAACTCACAACCTCAGGATTCCAAGCCCTATGCCACTAGGCCGCCACCCCCTAATAGAGCTGCTCTCTAATTTGAGTGTTGTTCCAATTTGAAACACAAGAGTTAATCATTACTTATTGCTCCTATTATTTTCCCCCCATTGTTCACTGACTGACTGCATGAACAGCAGAAAATTTTTACATCTGATGTCATTTTCTTGCAAGGAAGTTCAAGTTTTCTCTAAAAAATAGCAAAATACATTTACACTGGAAAAAATCAAAATCTAGATAAGTAATTTTTTCTTAAAATAAGTGCATTTGTTCTTGAATCGAGGAGGTGAAAATGACATTTTGCTAATAGAACAAGACAATTTACATTTAAATTAAGAAAATACAAGTGTGTGGTCTTATTTCAAGTGCATTTTATCTATTTATCTTATTTTAAGAGTAAAAATATTCATTTCATTGGCAGATCATTTAATTTACCTACTCAAATTAAGGGTAAATACACTTATTTTAAGACATTTTTACATATTTCTAGATCGATTTTCCAGTCAATGAGGTAAATCTCACGCTGCAAAAAATGCAAATCTAAGTCATTTTTTCTTAAAATAAGTGCTTTTTTCTTAAATTATGTTACAAAGTAACAAGACAGTTACTTTGTTCTGGAAAAACGATCTAAGATAAGTCAATATTTCTTAAGTTAAGTGCATTTACCCTTAATTTGAGTAGGTAAATGAGATGGTTTGCCAATGGAATGAGTATTTTTACTCTTAAAATAAGATAATTAGATAATATGCACTTGAAATACAACAATACAATTGTGTTTTCTTATTTTGAATCTAAATTGTCTTGTTCCATTGTCAGGGTTTCTCACTAATGCACTTATTTTAAGAAAAAAATATTTATCTAGATTTCGATTTTTTTTCTAGTGTGCCAATTGAATAAGACAATTTACATTTAAAATAAGAAATAAAACAACTGCAGTCTCTTCTTTCAAGTGCATAAAAACTAATTATCTTATTTTAATGGTAAAAATGCTCACTCTATTTGCATATAATCTTTTTTCATACTAAAATTAAAGGTAAATAAACCTATTTTAAGACATTTTTGCTCATTTTTAGAACGTTTTTGCAGTGCAGCTTCATTTCGTTGCTGATTTAAATATCTACTCTTATTCTAATCTGATTCCGCTCTACGTCACAGAAAAACAAACCTCCCTAGAAGCCATCAACCCTAACTGTGATCATAAGTCACAGCTCGGCGTTTTCTATGACCGCTTTCTGCATGTTTTGCCTTTTTTTGCGCCTTTGGATCTGCAAGTTTTGTTTTTCTTTCTGCGGATTCAAACAGTGGTTAAAACCATTGCAAAGTCTGCTGACTTTAACAAATATACTGACCTCTTCTGGGAGACAAATAAGCTTCTTTTAGACATGCAATACCGGCTCACTAACACATATATATTTATGTATATACATGTCTTTATGTATGAATATGCAATAAAAATCTAGAAGAACAACACTACCACTGTACTACGGAAGGAATTGCCTTTTCGGTTGTTAGTGATACAATAACAGTGTATTTTTATACACCAGGAAACACACAAGACGGCTGCGAGACACCTAACATATTGTACCACTCTGAAAACTCAGTTCTGTTTTTAACCACATCCTGTTTTAACTTCTTTAAAGCTGCAGTTAAAACGCTTTAGAAGATTCGTGTTTTTCACTAGAGTGACTTTATTTTGTAGCGGCTAAATAAAGACTGTCCAAAGCTGCAGTCTAGCAGCCACCAAGACCCACAGGAACACTGGAAATGTTGAGAATGCCTGGAATATGGCTCAGCGCTATAAATGATTGCAGTACAGCCGATCCACAGAGCAACCACTCTACGCCTGCAGCGCACTGCAGAGCGGCTGCACCACTTTAAATTGCTATGTGCTGCTAAAGAGGACAGGAAGAGTGCGTGGAGGTGTGTACGAGCTAACTACAAGTATGCGAGGGGGTGGAACTTATCAATAGAGAATTACGAGAAGTATTGACGGTTATAAGTATTACAGAAAGTTTAGAAATATGCAAATGTGGAATTTAAAGGAGAAGAAGGGTCAGCGGCGAGTTTTAGAGGAGTGGACTTCCTTCCTGAGTTATCTCGGAATGTGAAAGCTTCTCCTTATCTCCCATCTGTCTGCCCTCCTCTAAACCTAAACATGAATACTACACTGCAAAAAATCTGAATCTAGATTAGTCATTTTTTCTTAAAATAAGTGCATTTGTTATTTTGCCAATGGAACAGGTCAATTTACACTTAAAATAAGAAAACACAAGTGCATTGTCTTATTTTAAGTGCATTTTATCTAAATATCTTATTTTAAGAGTAAAAATACTCATTCCATTAGCAAATAATCTCCTTTACCTGCTTAAATTAAGGGTGAATACACTTAATTTAAGACATTTTTACTTATTTCTAGATCGTTTTTGCAGTGTAAGAGTGGTTTTCGTTTTATTTTATTTTTGTTAACGTATAAAATTCGGAAAAGTGTGGATTAAACCCGAGTGCGCATCTGTAAACCCTCTGGGTGTCTCTAATCACCTTTGCACATCTAGAGGCTGCAGATCTTTACCACATAGCTCAGCTGAAGTTAAAGTCTGGTTTATGCTCAGAAACCAGGTTGTCACAGTTAACGCAGATACAAATATGCGATTTTGTGTTTGTAAATACGTGATTGCTATTGATTAACTTGGACTTGCACTGCAAAAAAATTAAATCTAAATAAGTAATTTTTTTCTAAAAAGAAGTGCATTTTTTCTTGAATTGAGGAGGTAAGTTCAACACTTTACCAATGGAACAAGACAATTTACATTTGAAACAAGAAAAAACTATTCAATTATCTTATTTTAAGAGAAAAAATACTAACTCCAAATCATCTTATCAACCTACTCAAATTGAGGGTAAATATGCTTGATTTAAGAAATTTTAACTTATTTTTAGATCGTTTTTGCAGTGTAGACAACTTTTATTCTTACACTGAAAAAACAATCTAGAAATATGTAAAAATGTATTAAAAATAAGTGTATTTACCCTTAATTTGAATAGGTAAATTAAATGATCTGCCAATGGAATGAATATTTTTACTCTTAAAATAAGATAATTGCATAAAATGCACTTGAAATAAGACCACACAATTGTATTTTCTTAATTTAAATGTAAATTGTCTTGTTCTATTGGCAAAATGTCATTTTTACCTCCTCGATTCAAAAACAAATGCACTTATTTTAAGAAAAAATTACTTATCTAGATTTTGATTTTTTTCCAGTGTATTTTGTATACACTCTGTATATACAAAATGAGATTTCATTTAATACAGCTTTTCAGGCAGTAAATTAACATTTCCGTTCCATAAAGTGCAGTACAATTTGTCCATTTTAATATATTGACTTTTATTTACAAATTTAGACATCTACAGATGCTCTTTATTGGCCGTTATCTCACCCTACATTTGACAGACTGACATTATAATGTTTGCTTATTTATAAAATTCATTTGAAATTCAACCTTAGCCATTTTTATTCCGTCCAAAATTCCCAAACGGGAAGTTTTGCAACATGTGTGAAAGTTTAAGCAGAAATAAAGCAGTTTGAGCAACTTCTGTGTGATCGTCGACTAAGTCATGAACTTTGTGCATTTAGGTATCATAGAGCAGTGTTTTTCCAACCCTGGTCCTCAAGGCACCCTGCTCTGCATGGTTTGGATGTTTCTGAGCTTCAGCAAAGCCTGATAATCTGCTATCAATTGATAACAGGTGTGTGAAAGCTGGGAAACATCTAAACTAGGGATGCACGATATTGGGATTTTGGTCGATATCCGATATGCCGATACTTTAAAACTCATGTAGCCGATAACCGATATCGATACTGATGTTAAAGCTGGACAAAAATAAGTAGTCATTGAAAATAGCAGTTTTGTCATCCATTTCTGACACTTTGAAAAATAATATACTCAAATATATTTTTATATGCTGATATCAAATAGATTTTTAAAAACGCGGCATCGATCTATTTTACTTTCAAAATCTCGTGAAATTTCATCGTTCTGTTACAAACTCTCGTGATATTTTGCAAATTCTTGTGAGATTTTGTTAGTAAAATAGATCGATACCGTGTCAATATATCAACATATAAAAATATGGCAACATTTGGTGAATTTTCGGGGGATTTCGTAGCATAACGATGACATATAGCAATATTTCATTAGTAAAAGAGATTGATATGGTGTTTTTAAATGGCAATATATCAGCATATGAAGATATTGGGATATTTTAATGTATCAATATTTTTTCCCTCGTCTTTAGAAGTTTTTAAGTCTGTAAAAAAGAAGTTTTTGAGGAAGAAGAAGAAGTAGTATTATTATTTTTTTTTTTTAGACTTTAGAAACTCAGAAGCTGATCAAATATCGGGTTAAATATCGGTGGGGTGGCCGATGTCCGATATTCAGTTTTAAGGCCGATACTGATAGGGGGCCGATTATATCGTGCATCCCTAATCTAAAACATGCAGGGCAGGGTGCCTTGAGGACCAGGATTGAAAATCACTGTCATAGAAGGTAAACATGCACCATAGAAGGGAACCTGGGTTGGGTTCAGGCTGAATTTTAAACCAGGAAGCATAACAGCTTGTTTTTGTCTAAAGGTCAAAGACGGTTGAAAATGATTTATTATCAATCTGCAGAGAAGGAAGCACAGTAGAGTAAAACGCTCCAACCCTTGCTCTTTGATTAGCCGTGCATGCACGCACGGCTAGTAGTTATCCTCTGCGCGTGTGAATATTTTTCCTGTGTTGGCAGCTGAACCCTACAATCCCCATTGTGTGCAAAGAGAAGCAATAGGAAGAAGATGGAGGGTGATTAAGGTGAAACTGGTATCCTCTTGCTGTTCCGGTCCGCTCTGTGGGACAATGGAAGGGCTTCTCATCTGTTTCACACCCACCCCGCCTTTCTCACTGCTCAAGCTGCCTTTTCTTGTCTGATTTACATAAGAGTTCAGTATCTGGTCAGAATGATTCCAGATTACAGGGTCACAGGTTCACACAGATAGTATTTCTCCAGTAGAAGCAGGCTTTTGTGTAGAGGTGTTGGGAGGTACGTGTATTCTCATGTTTTAAGATGTTGTGGAGTCGCCCCTGAACTCTTCTCATCTGGCAGACGGTATAAATAGACAGCAAGCTTATGAATATGTGCAGTAAGAGCTTCTCTGACATGCACAGCTGTCATCTTTGTTTTTGGCTTTATTAAACAACTCGATTTCTCCTCCTGTGATCTCTGTTCACAGGATCCTAATAGTCCCCCCGCACCCCCCCTGGGGGGCCCTGGGAACAGGCCCTCTTTGTTTCAAAATGCCACCTGCTCCGGGCGTGTTGTTCCTGACAGCTATCCTGCTAAAAAAAAAAAAAACACGAGGAGTTGAAATCTGATTCAACTAAGCAGATTTGGTTCTTTAAAATGTTCCAAACCAGCCCTTTAAAAAGCAGCTTCTGGTGTAACAGAGGAAACATTATGTTCAGCAGGAAGTGTTGAAATCAGGTGTTTTGAAACCTGGTTAAAAAAAAAAAAAAGTGGTAATGTTAGCAGGTCATTGTTTGCAGGAAAGCATGACATGTGGTTAGAGTCATTTTCTTTCTGTCTTCGATGAGGCGACTTGAACCCGACATGATTTCCATCCGTGATTAAGCAGATTTCTGAGGGCTTAAAAGAGGGGTGCAATTTATCCTCTTTAAACATTTTTATTATTTCATAATATGCACCCATTAACTGAACCCAATAATGACTTGCCCACTTATTTAAAGGCGAGTTAGTTTTGTTTTCTTCCAATCATCCGACAGGGTAAATTCCTCAGAGAGTTCTAGACTGACAAAGCTGCTCCTTCTCTGTGTGTTGCAGAGCACTGTCAGTCAGCTGGCTGGAAAAAAGATGCCTACTATGTTTGTTTTTTTTCTCATCTAAAAGAAGATCAACTTCTCTTTGAGGAAAAGTTTCCAGTCACACAAAAACAACAAACACCTGAACTAACAAAATATAATTTCTGCTGAAAATGATGTGTTGCTTTCTACTGTCGCCACATGCTTTTTGCTAGAGGGGTGATTGTCACAGTCAATGTCTTGGGGTGTCCCCATCCAATATTAATAATGAATATGGGACCACTATTAGACAAAAAAAAACACATCGTTTTCTATCAGGCGGTGTTCTGTCAGATCAGCATAACCGTAGCATGCGCAAGAATTCAGATTTATGTTTATCACTTTGGTTTTGTACAAAAAATTACGGTGGACCTGAAGTGCAAACTGCAACTACAAATCTAAAAGCGCAACTACATTAAGGAAAGCGCAACTACATAAAGCAAAGCGCAACTACATTAAGGAAATCGCAACTACAAATCTAAAAGCGCAACTACATTAAGGAAATCGCAACTACAAATCTAAAAGCGCAACTACATTAAGGAAATCGCAACTACATAAAGCAAAGCGCAACTACATTAAGGAAATCGCAACTACAAATCTAAAAGCGCAACTACATTAAGGAAATCGCAACTACAAATCTAAAAGCGCAACTACACTAAGAAAATCGCAACTACAAATCTAAAAGCGCAACTACATTAAGGAAATCGCAACTACAAATCTAAAAGCACAACTACATTAAGAAAAACAAAACTACATAAAGCAAAGCGCAACTACATTAAGGAAAGCGCAACTACATAAAGCAAAGTGCAACTACATTAAGGAAATCGCAACTACAAATCTAAAAGCGCAACTACATTAAGGAAATCGCAACTATAAATCTAAAAGCGCAACTACATTAAGGAAATCGCAACTACATAAGGCAAAGCGCAACTACATTAAGGAAATCGCAACTACATAAAGCAAAGCGCAACTACATTAAGGAAATCGCAACTACAAATCTAAAAGCGCAACTACATTAAGGAAATCGCAACTACAAATCTAAAAGCGCAACTACATTAAGGAAATCGCAACTACAAATCTAAAAGCGCAACTACATTAAGGAAATTGCAACTACAAATCTAAAAGCACAACTACATTAAGAAAAACAAAACCACATAAAGCAAAGCGCAACTACATTAAGGAAAACGCAATTACATTAACCTACCGGAAAAGGTAGGTACCAGTGGGAAACATGAGACATCGCTGATTGGACGACGGCGCCGTTTGTCCCTTGAACCGGAAGTTGCGTCGTCTGAACAGTCCAGCTTCTTTTAAGTGTGTCTTCAGTGTACGCAAACTGACTGAAATTTCGTGATTAGTCTTGAGCATATCCATTATCACCTCGTACGTATATCCTGATTCAAAATATTCCTGGATAACGGCAGCTTTGTTTGGGGCGCCGACAATATCCATGTTTTCAAAAGCCGCAGCAGGCAGAATGACTTCCGGTTCAAAGGTCAAACGGCGCCGTCGTCCAATCAGCGATGTCTCATGTTTCCCACTGGTACCTACCTTTTCCAGTAGGTTAATGTAATTGTGTTTTTCTTAATGTAGTTGCGCTTTGCTTTATGTAGTTTTGTTTTCCTTAATGTGGTTGCGCTTTGCTTTATGTAGTTTTGTTTTCCTTAATGTGGTTGCACTTTGCTTTATGTAGTTTTGTTTTTCTTAATGTAGTTGCGCTTTTAGATTTGTAGTTGCAGTTTGCACTTCAGGGCCACCGTAAAAAATAGACTTTAAACTCCTTCAATGGACATGTATCCCTTTAGTCATGTACAACAAAAAAAACTATTTAAAGGTCAGTTCACTATACACTTCAAAAAACACCAAAAAAGTAGGTAATCAAATAGTCCGTTGAGATAGTTTAAAATCTAATTTTCATACAAAACTAAAGGGATAAACGGGTAATGACTATAGGTATGCTGGTCTGACAGAACACTGGAATTTAAAATCTTAAACGTTTTGCTTCTGTTCAATGTTTGTGTTGCTCATTGGTTAATAAGACATGAGGCTAGAGCTGAAATATTTAAACAGATTAATCGATTATTGAAATAATCAAACTAATTTAGTAATCAAGTAATCATTATCTGGATTATAGACACTCTAAAACATGCGTTTAGCTAACAGAGAAACCCACTTAGAGCAGTAAATATACTCAAATTGAAAAAACAAATTTACATATTGCACCTAAGATTAAAAAAAAACTTTTTTGTCTGTCAACATGCTCTATCCAGACTTGTCAGTTGGAAAATTTAAGAGTTTCGCCTGGTTTGATTTGGTATTTCTAAAGAACCTTTGGCTATCTGATTATTAATAGAAAAAAATTGTAAACAGATTAATCGGTTCTCTGTTCTAATAATATCACTTTTCTAACACTATACAGTAGAAAATGATGTAATACAAGGATGCATTGGTGCTAATATTATAATGGGTCCATTTTCAAAGCTGCTACATTGGTATCATATCGTAAATAAAGACGTTTTGGGACATCCCTAGTAACTCTCATCAGGACGATGATTTAACTTTATATGTAATATATATATATATAACCTAATTAAAATCCATGTAATGGAAGGAGAATCTGTTTAATTAACTGGATTTGATCACATATTTGTGTAAACTGTAAACTGACTTTATATTTGCTTTACAGAAATAAACTGAGGCTAAATGTTGAACAGCTTTGTCATTGCTGCAATGATTACTAGGTTTTGCACTGCCAAAACGATCTAAAAATTTGTTAAAAATTTATTAAATTAAGTGCATTTACCCTTAATTTGAGCAGGTAAATGAGATAGTTTGCCAACGGAATGACCAGTTTTACTCTTAAAATCAGATATCTAGATAATATGCACTTGAAATAAGACAATGCAATTGTGTTTTCTAATTTTAAGCGTAAATTGTCTTGTTCCATTGGCAACATGTCTCCTTTACCTCCTCAATCCAAGAACAAGTGCACTCATTCTAAGAAAAAATGACTAATCTAGATTTGGATTTTTTCCAATGTGTTATAGACAACAGGAATCGATCTAGAAATATCAAAAAATTTCTTAAAATAAGTGTATTTACCCCTAATTTGAGTAGGTAAATTAAATGATCTGCCAATGAAATGAATATTTTTACTCTTAAAATAAGATAATTAGATAAAATGCACTTGAAATAAGACCACACAATTGTATTTTCTTAATTTAAATGTAAACTGTCTTGTTCTATTGGCAAAATGTCATTTTTACCTCCTCAATCCAAGAACAAATGCACTTATTTTAAGAAAAAAATTACCTATCTAGATTTTGATTTTTTCCAGTGTAAAATCTTTTATTCAAAATAACCAAAGACATTAAATCATGGTTTTTTGTGCGTACTGTGAAAGCATGGAGGTTATAACACCATGAGAATCTCACGTTGTTCCTAAAGAGTCAAGGTTTTTTGTTTTTATGCGTGGTTAACGCTGCGACCCTGGGCTGCTCAGAAAAATCACCCGCTTCGGGGACAAACTGTTCCCAGCAGCGCGGAGGTCACCGGCTTCAACACGAGGCAGAAATCACTGCATGTTAAACGTGACAAATGTACAGACCTATAAAGATGATTGTACCTGAAAAACTCTCAAAACAAAAAGGACCTCCCCCTCCTCCACTCTCTTACTATTACTCATCCACAAGCAGCTAAAGCCCACACAACCATACGCTGGCTTCCTCCCTTAGCAGGCAAGTTATCGTCGATGTGATTGATTACGGAAACCGGCTGCCTAATAAAGATGCACTCATTTAGCTCAGGATCAATGCAAGCACATCACACACACTGCAAGAGGAACAAGCAGGGGTGGTGAAGAGGGAAACAGGGCGGTGTCAGGCATTATGGAATGCAAATAATGTCCTTATGCAATCAGTAGTTATATGTTAAAATCAGATATTCGTCAGTGCAGGTTGTTTTTAAGACCGACGCATTAACAGAACCCCGATCTAAGGATTATTTTACACTGGAAAAAATTGAAATCTAAATAAGTTATTTTTTCTTAAAATAAGTGCATTTGTTCTTGGATTAAGGAGGTAAAAGAGTCATTTTGCCAATGGAACGAGACAATTGACACTTAAAATAAGAAAACACAATTGCATTGTCTTTTTTCAAGTGCATATTATCTAATTAGCTTATTTTAAGAATAAAAATACTCATTCCATTGGTAAACTATCTAATTTATCTACTCAAATTAGAGGTATATACTCTTAATGTAGGAAATTTTTACTTATTTCCAGATTGTTTTTCCAGTGTAGGCTGATTTGCCTAAAATAATCCTGTTTTTTAGCCTGTTTTGCTTTTCTTCCTTCATTTACATGCTTGTAATGATGCAATAATAGCAAATTGTACACAAGTCACAGCTTAAACAAAGCAACAAACTTTATAAAAGTCTTTTTCTAATTGAAATGCATCTGGAAATCAATAGATTTAAGGAATAATTCATGTCTGCACTGGAAAAAATGAAAATCTAGATAAGTAATTTTTTCTTAAAATAAGTGCATTTGTTCTTGAATCGAGGAGGTAAAAATGACATTTTGCCAATAGAACAAGACAATTTACATTTAAATTAAGAAAATACAATTGTGTGGTCTTATTTCAAGTGCATTTTATCTAATTATCTTATTTTAAGAGTAAAAATATTCATTCCATTGGCAGATCATTTAATTTACCTACTCAAATTAAGGGTAAATACACTTAATTTAAGACATTTTTACATATTTCTAGATCCTTTTTCCAGTGTGTATCACAGACACATTTGATGCATCGCCCAGCTAATATTTTTGGTAGAAATATGCTTTAATTTGCATCAGTATCATCTAGTACACTGGAAAAACGACCTCGAGATAAGTAAAAATTCCTTAAATGAAGTGTATTTATTCTTAATTTGAGTAGGTAAACGAGATAGTTTGCCAATGGAATGAGTATTTTTACTCTTAAAATAAGATAATTAGATAAAATGCACTTGAAATAAGACAAGGCAATTGTGCTTTCTTATTTTTAAATGTAAATTGTCTTGTTTTATTGGCAAAATGTCTCTTTTATCTCCTCAATCCAAGAACAAATGCACTTATTTTAAGAAAAAATGCCTTATCTAGATTTCGATTTTAACTTATAGTTGGAAAATGTAAACGATTTGTTGTAGTTGTTATTGAATAATATATTTATTTATTGCACTGTGGCCTATTTGGCCCATTTTTTTCCATGCCATTGTCCTCCACAAGAAGCTAAAAGCTTATCTAGAGGAAAGGAGCCACTGATTACAGCAGGCTTTCACTCAGGTCATATTTTTGCAGAGTGGAAATCCATTACTGGCAGTGGCACAAGCCACTGTTTTCATGGTTGCCTTAAAGTGAAGGAAACCCCCAAACAATGAGGATCTAACAGAGAGAGGGTGAGGGCATTTCCAAAAAGACTTGTTATGTCTTAATGGAGACTCTCAGTCTCTCTACAAAAAGAAAAAAATAAACAATTACAACAAAAAGAAAAAACCTACATGGGATTATTTATCTCAAATAAACTGAATCCAATTTCACCGTTTTATTCTCTTAAAGATCTAAACCAAATATTACTTATTAAGGTTTAATGATGTCTGCTGCTCCCTTTATGTAAGCTTTTTTAAACTCCTAACTATTGCTATTTTATTTTAAAGTGATAAATTCAGCAAATATAGCAATGATATTTCTTAATAACGTCAGCTATTATGAGGAGCCATTTGGTGGGAAAATGAATTGGTTTTTTTTTTATGGTTTCAAGGTGAATTTGATTTATTAATTTTAGGAATTAGTCATCAGTAAACATTGAATTTCATAAAGTGGAATTAAAGAGGAGAAATATCTAACTAATTTGAGTGTGAAGGGTTGGGAGGGCTGATTATTATTAGTATTTTTTATCTTTAGTGGCATCTTGCTTTAACTCTGTATACTCCATATAAGCTACTGGGAGTAGGGATGCACGATGTTGGGATTTTGGCCGATATCCGATATGCCAATATTTTAAAACTCATGTAGCCGATAACCGATATCGATACCGATGTTAAAGCTGGACAAAAATAAGTAGTCATTGAAAATAGCAGTTTTGTTATCCATTTCTGACACTTTGAAAAATAATATACTCAAATATATTTTCATATGCTGATATCAAAATGATTTTTAAAAACGCGGTATCGATCTATTTTACTTTCAAAATCTCGTGAAATTTCATCGTTCTGTTACAAACTCTCGTGATATTTTGCTAATTCTTCTGAGATTTTGTCAGTAAAATAGATCGATTCGCGTCAATATATCAACATATAAAAATATGGCAAAATTTCGTGAATTTTCGGGGGATTTCGTAGCATAACGATGACATATAGCAATATTTCATTAGTAAAAGAGATTGATATGGTGTTTTTAAATGGCAATATATCAGCATATGAAGATATTGCGATATTTTAATGTATCAATATTTTTTCCCTCGTCTTTAGAAGTTTTTAAGTCTGTAAAAAAGAAGTTTTTGAGGAAGCAGAAGAAGTAGTATTTTTTTTTTTTTTTTTTTTAGACTTTAGAAACTCAGAAGCTGATCAAATATCGGGTTAAATATCGGTGGGGTGGCCGATGTCCGATATTCAGTTTTAAGGCCGATACCGATAGGGGGCCCATTATATCGTGCTTCCCTAACTGGGAGCAGAATTTTCCTGAAGGAGTAATCCCAACGGATGAATAAAGTTGAGACTAAGTCTAAGTCTATTGCAAAGAAATGGACAACCTGTGCAAGAGCCGGTTTTTGGGTTTTACCAACACAGGTAGCAATTAATCAATATTTAGGTCCTGGGATAAGAGGGGAGCCTCACTAGATGGATCACATCCACAAGAACAAACTTTAATTGTAGGAACAAGTCTTATTTTTTGTTTTTCAATGCAGCTAATGTTTTATGGATCTCTAAGATGTTCTACAAAAAAAAAAATCGATTTCATTTTCAAATAATTTTTTCTTAAAATAAGTGGATTTTTCTTGGATTGAGGAGGAAAGGGAGATATTTTGCCAATAAAACAAGACAATTTACATTTAAAATAAGAAAACTCAATTGCGTTGTCTTATTTCAAGTGCATATTATCTAATTATCTTATTTTAAGAGTAAAAATACTCATTCCATTGGCAAACTATCTCATTTACCTATTCAAATTAAAGGTAAATACACTTAATTTAGGACATTTAACTTATTTCTAGATCGTTTTCCAGTGTAAAGAACGTGTTCTCAGTTCTGAACCCTCTAATTAAGGTTTTCACCAAATAATTTTATTACAGCCTACAAATGTCGTTTCTGTGGCTTTTCTTTTTCTATAAAGTCCAGAAAGGTATTAATAATTAACACAATTTAAAGTAGGACTTAACTTTTTTTTTTGTTGTTGTGTGCAAACCTTTTCTTAGCCCACTATGTCAACATGCTTACTTCCTGTCTAACATCCAGATACGTTCTGGTTTTCTCAATTTAAAAGTCTGTTCTAGTCAGGAGAATGTGTAGCGTAGGGCTGACGTACGGAAGTCCGTAAAGGACACTCCTGCTGTGACGTTTCCTCCCACTTTCCCCGCCCACTTTTCTAACTAGTAACATAAAAGTCAGACAACAAACAAGAAAAAAAAAACTTCTGCTAAGAGGATTTGAAACAAGCTGGTAGACCAAAGTTACTTAAAAAAATGAAACTAAATACAGCAATTACCATCAACCCAGACCACTAGATGGCGGTAAAGTGCAATTTGGATATAATATAACCTGTAGCAGTTTAATTTAAATAGATTACACTTTTAAACCTGGCAATTTTAAAGCATATATGAACAATGATGGTGGTTAAAAGTTCACACATGGATGGTCTGGTCCTGTTCATGTCAGGCCTCTCTGTTCAAAGCCCGGTTGGTTAAATACAAAACATTATAGAGTTGGCCATTTACTTTAAGGCTTATCAAGATCCTGGACTGGCAATAAGATGTGAAACTGTGCAACACGACTAGGATCTATTTTATCAACTCAATTCACTTTATTTCTATAATTATTATTTATCACAACACGTCATAAAATTAACCAGATCATCCAATCAGTTTGATTCAGAGTTTTCTATCTAAGGAAAACAAGCTGATTGCAGCGACTCATTTACTCTTCAGCAATCCCTCACACAAAGCATGCTTGTAGCGACAGTGGAGAGGAAAAACTCCCTTTTAACAGGAAGAAACCTCCAGCAGAACCAGGCTCAGTGTGAGCGACTGGGGTTCAAGGAGACAGAAGCAGAGATACAGAAAGAATCACTCAGTGTTGTCAATCCAACCATAGCTTACATGGTTAATTAGCAAGGGTCCTTTCTGTATCCTACAGAGAGTCACATCTGGGCTCCATTATTTATACCATATCTGTCCCATATAGAAATAGCTCAGCATTACATGGCAGCTGCTCTGAAATATAATGTTACAGAAGAGAAAGGAGGCTCTTTAATGAGGATTTTTTCATTCGACTTGTTTTTCTTTTTCAGGAGAGTGAAATGGTGTGAAATGACAGGATAACATTAGTGGGAATGGGGGTGTAATGTTGGAAGGAGGGCATTAAACAGTGGGGCCAATTTAGATTCTGCCAATATCTGATTAAATCCCTTTAAATGCGCCCTAGTATTCGACATCCAGCCTCTTATTGGTCATTTTACTAAAAATATACCCTTTTTTTGCCCCAGATCTCTGGTAAAAGCAGCTAATCGCCTCTTTTCACTGACCTTTTGAGTTTGCATATCTAAATAGACTTAACCGTGAAGCCTAGAAGTGATAACCCAGCGCCTGCTGAGGCACCAGCTGCGTCTCCTCCAGACTCATCCAAACGCGCACAATCCTACAGACATCAAGCAGCACTTTCCATTCAAGATTTCCGCAATTATCCTTGTTTGTTTGTTTGCAAACATTATTTCTAGACATTTAAATCTGAATTTAAAAAAAGAAAAGAAAACAAACTGGCCCCAAAGAGTCGCGTGTTTTTGGAGTGACTTTCCCCGCAGGGAGGGGCCCCTGAAGCCGCCAGATGTTCTGCCTCAAAACAACAGCAGCAACCCGAGAAATGTGGAAAATGTTTTCACCTCAGAGGTTTTACAGAAGCGCTCTTGCATGAGCTGTGATCCTCTGCAGCTGTTTGTAAAAAAATAAAGCTTCAGAGAAGATGAGGAGGAGGAGGGGGAAAAAAGTGGTTAAAATCATCAAATTACAGCTGGATGGAGCTGTCAGCAGACTGCTGGAGAGTTATAACCACAATTAAACAGAGTTTAAAAGTTTCTGAAGGAAAAAAACAGCAATAAAACATCTTAAAATAACTTTAGTTTACGGTCAGTTAAAGTGTGTCCTGTAGTGAGCATCTAGTGTCAGATATCAGAGGGATTTACTGCTTACCTACAGAGACAGCAAACAGAAAACAGAAAATCCAAATCATGCCCTTTATTTCCCAAACTGATGTCCTTCGCCTCTCCATGGCCGCCAGGAAGGTTGACTTCAAGAAAAAAAATCAAAACAGATGAAAGCAGAAGTGGAAAGTAGGATCTGCTTCTTCGGCTGCTTCTCTCTCTGCGTCTGTTCACGTTTAAACTGTAGTAAAAAGCAGAGAGACAAACCCTTTGGTGCGCAAAGACTGTGGAGGAAAGTTCATTAGCCCCGCCCCCTCCATATACAGGAGCCCCGCCTCTTCTATCTTAGGGAGCCCCGCCCCCGGAACTTAAAAACACAAACATGGATTTATTATTCATGTCTATGATGAAATATCTGCAAATGGCAAAATATGCTTTAAAATATGCTTTAAAAATAAAAGTCATGAATTCGTTATTCATGTCTCTGATAAAACATCTACAAAGTGCAAAATAAAAATAAAAGACTGGACCTCTGCATTTTACGGAAGAGGATTAGGGCCACCAGAAAAAAACAACAGATTTTAAAATTTTATTTCAGTTTAATATTGGGAAATGTTGGTCAAAAATCTGAGATTAAAGTCCGAATTCTGACTTTTTTTCTCATGTCTATGGAGGACCAACTCTGCCATATTTAAAAATAAATACAGAAATAAATAAATGCTCAATAAATAAATAAGCATACAATTAATTGCCAACAAAAATACAATAAACAAATAAGTGTAAGTAGAAATAAAATGATACAGTGAGACATAAATGTATATAACTCTTTTAATTAGCTTCTTTCTTTAAAAAGGGCAGACAGAAATAAATAGCGGCGAAGAGATAACTAAGGTAAAAAAAAATACAAAGGAAGAATAAAACAGACAAAAATATTATAACATGCACATAAATAAATACTTAAAAATATAAGTGATTAAAAAATAAAGTTGAAGATTATAAAGGACAAAAAAATAAATAAGGTAAATATTACAAAGGCAAATAAATATAGAAGCTAATTAAAAGAGTATAATTTAATTTCTACTTACATTTATTTGTTTATTGTATTTTTGTTGGCAATTAATTGTATGCTTATTTATGTATTGAGCATTTATTTATTTCTGTATTTATTTTTAAATATGGCAGAGTTGGTCCTCCATACATATCATACTGAAATAAAAGGTAAAAATCAGTTAACTTTTTTATTTTTCAGTGGCCCTAATCCTCTTCCATAGGATTTACTGAGCCTTGTGGAGTTAAGTTTGTTCCATTAATGTTACAAACACAGATTTTGTTTTTTTATGGAAATTTGAAGAAAAAAATTGGAAAAAATTCTTAATTTTTACAATACCTGGCTTCTCAGTTTTAAGGTTTATTTAAAAAAAAAAACATTCACCAATATATATATATAGTTTTTTTTATTTTCAACATTTTATATTTTCAGTTTTTGTTTTTCACAGATTTAATAGTTTCATATAATGTAAAATATATATATAAGTATTTATAAGAAGACATTTTTTAAGGGAAATTCGAAGGAAAAAACTTTGAAACCTTCTCAATGAAATAAAAGTCCTGGTTTCTCAGGGCTAAGGTTTCTAAAAAATACAGATATATATACATATATAACTTATATATATATATATATATACATATAATTTCAGAGATTTTATATTTTGATATTATATAGAATCTTCCAAGCGTATCTTTCTCAGATTAAGTTTTATGACCTGCATTCTTTTCAAATGACGTCTTACAGATCCCATTCTCCTCACTTCAAGCCCAATACAAGCGTCTGCTCTTTCCGTGCACATTAACCAATAGAAATGCTGTTGCTATCAATTATGCAGACCAATAGAAATCAACTTAGAGGAAATCTGAACCCCAGAAGTGAAGAGAAAGTAATCTGTTAAGCCCAATTTGAAAAGAATGCAGATCAAAAAAACTCAAAGTGCTTTGCAGTCATGTATGGCCCATTTTATTCTTATACTGCTAAAAAAAAAAGATGTGCAATTAAATGTGTTCCATGACTGCTAATAGAATGCAGCTGCTCGTTTAAACAGCATGCAGACAGAGGAAGAGCACAGAGAGGAACCTGTGATGATGTTTAAACCAGGGCTCAGTTATGAAACAATATCTGGGACTTTGTGTATCACGCTGGGCGCCATTTCTACCATAAACAATAACAGAAGAATGACAGAAATGCTAACCTAGACGTAACTCTGGAAGCCTGTACTATTTTCCATCCCAGGGTGTTTATAGTTAGGAGAGACAAACCAAAACATGCTTTTGAAGCATCTTTGCTACTTTGCGTTAGTCTTTTTCATGAAGTCTGTCCTGAATACAACGTTTGAGGCACTAATGTCACATTATGCAAATGATGCAGTTGTTGCAGTCAAAGCCTCGTTGCCTGAGTGATTAAATTATTCTGGAATCATTTATATCAACACTACATTTTTCATATAAAACCAAAATGGCCGACATATAAAATCTCTAGCATTAAGCACACTTGATCTGTGTATGTTTTGTCAAATATACAAGTTCAACCAAATACTTTTTGTATGATTCATGTAAATTACACATTAAGCTTTAATTAGAAGTTGAACAGTTTAACTATTGATCTAAAAAAAACTGTATGGATTTGGAACTCAAGGTGTTAAAGACAATCTCCTGATATTAACCTAAGAAACCAATATGGCTGCCTTGCATCAACAGTAGTTTTTAGGCAATGCATTATACAAAGAAAAATCTTTCCCTCCCTCCATTACAGTAGTTCATGTGTAGCTTGGTCCCTAAACGTGTCAGTTATTCAATCCTTGCTGGTTTCATCCAGACTTCTGATTCTCAGTTCCAAGTTCTGATTGCAGAGGTACATGAAACACATCATAGAAAAATGGCTTCAAGCATTTGTTCCTGATTCCCTGATGCTGAGCTCAGATTATTTTAGAAGTTCCTGAAATGTTCGTCACTGCTCTTTTCTTTTATGATGTTTCTAACAAAGTAAAGGTCAGCGTGTTTGAACGTCCCCATTTCTGTTATTAGTTCTGCATCACAGTTTATTCCATTCAGGTTCATTATATCAACATTTCTCTGCTTATAAAGTTCCTACCACTAGGATTGGTGTAATAGGCCACTAAAAAAAAAAAAAAAGAGTTTTTGTCTTTTCTGTACGGAAGATGATTAGGGCCACTGAAAAGAAAAAAAGTTAACTGATTTTAAATTTTTATTTCAGTTTAACATGGGAAAAATCTCAGAATTCTGACTTTTTTCTCAGAATTCTGACATTAATCTCAGAATTCTGACTGAATTCTGACAATAAAAAAAGTCAGAATTCTGACTTTAATCTCAGAATTCCTACATTTTTCTCTGAATTCTGACTTTTTTCTCAGAATTCTGACTTTAATCTCAGAATTCTGACTTTAATCTCAGAATTCTGGCTTTTTTCACTGAATTCTGACTTTAATCTCAGAATTCTGACTGTTTTCTCAGAATTCTGACTTTAATCTCAGAATTCTGGCTTTTTTCACTGAATTCTGACTTTAATCTCAGAATTCTGACTGTTTTCTCAGAATTCTGACTTTAATCTCAAAATTCTGACTTTAATCTCAGAATTCTGACTTTTTTCTCAGAATTATGACTTTAATCTTAGAATTCCGACTGAATTCTGACAATAAAAAAGTCAGAATTCTGAGATTAAAGTCAGAATTCTGAGATTAAAGTCAGAATTTTGACTTTTTTCCCATACTATACTGAAATAAAATAAAAAAAATCTGTTAACTTTTCTTTTTTTTTTTTTTTTTTCAGTTGCCCTAATCCTCTTTCGTATTTCTGCATTTACATTATTGTTGATATAATGAACCATGCAGGTTCATTATATCAACATTTCTCTGCTTATAAAGTTCCTACCACTAGGATTGGTGTAATAGGCCACTAAAAAAAAAAAAAAAGAGTTTTTGTCTTTTCTGTACGGAAGATGATTAGGGCCACTGAAAAGAAAAAAAGTTAACTGATTTTAAATTTTTATTTCAGTTTAACATGGGAAAAATCTCAGAATTCTGACTTTTTTCTCAGAATTCTGACTTTAATCTCAGAATTCTGACTGAATTCTGACAATAAAAAAAGTCAGAATTCTGACTTTAATCTCAGAATTCCTACATTTTTCTCTGAATTCTGACTTTTTTCTCAGAATTCTGACTTTAATCTCAGAATTCTGACTTTAATCTCAGAATTCTGGCTTTTTTCACTGAATTCTGACTTTAATCTCAAAATTCTGACTTTAATCTCTGAATTCTGACTTTTTTCTCAGAATTCTGACTTTAATCTCAGAATTCTGACTTTAATCTCAGAATTCTGGCTTTTTTCACTGAATTCTGACTTTAATCTCAAAATTCTGACTTTAATCTCTGAATTCTGACTTTTTTCTCAGAATTCTGACTTTAATCTCAGAATTCTGACTTTTTTCTCAGAATTCTGACTTTAATCTCAGAATTCTGACTTTAATCTCAGAATTCTGACTGTTTTCTCAGAATTCTGACTTTAATCTCAAAATTCTGACTTTAATCTCAGAATTCTGACTTTTTTCTCAGAATTATGACTTTAATCTTAGAATTCCGACTGAATTCTGACAATAAAAAAGTCAGAATTCTGAGATTAAAGTCAGAATTCTGAGATTAAAGTCAGAATTTTGACTTTTTCCCCATACTATACTGAAATAAAATAAAAAAAATCTGTTAACTTTTCTTTTTTTTTTCAGTGGCCCTAATCCTCTTTCGTATTTCTGCATTTACATTATTATGGAAATTTTCCAATCTGGTCAGATTGTCCCATAACCATCATGGATAAAATTCTCCAGAAAGTGATCCACCAAATGCACCAAATGTTTTACTGAAGGTTACACTGGAAAAAAATCTAAATCTAAAGAAGTAATTTTTTTCTAAAAATAAGTGCATTTCTTCTTGAATTGAGGATGTAAAAGACACATTTTGCCAATAGAACAAGACAATTTACATTTATAATAAGAAAACACAACTGCATTGTTTGATTTCAAGTGTATATGATCTAAATATCTTATTTTAAGAGTAAAAATACTAATTCCATTGACAAATAATCTTATTTACCTGCTCAAATTAAGCGTAAATATACTTAATTTAAGAAATGTTTACTTATTTCTAGATGGTTTTTCCAGTGTAAAAGTCGTTTGGGGTGCTGGACAAACTCAAATTGCTTTATCAATTTGCACAAAGAGCTTCTTTCATTTCATTTCAGCCATAAAACATCTCTATAACCCACCTAATTATTGCATATCAGCCTTTTCCTCCATGTGTTTATGTATTATGAAGAATTATGGACAAACAAAATGGTGTAAAAATAATAAATTTCAGAAATTTATATCAGTTTTTCTTTTTGTTGTTGTCTTTTTTTCAGTGGCTGATGTTTTAATCCTAGTCTGAAGCAGCATATTTCCATAAACTCCTCCTCCTCATTAGACGTTCCTCTCCACTGTCTATTTTTTAAAACACATCTTAAAACCTTTTTTTATTATTTGGCTTTTAACAGACCATAAGACTCTCTGTTTTCACTGGAAAAAAGATCTAGAAATATGTAAAAATGTCTTAAAATAAGTGTATTTACCCTTAATTTGAGTAGGTAAATTAAATGATCTGCCAATGAAATGAATATTTTTACTCTTAAAATAAGATAATTAGATCAAATGCACTTGAAATAAGACCACACAATTGTGTTTTCTTAATTTAAATGTAAATTGTCTTGTTCTATTGGCAAAATGTCTTTTTTACCTCCTCGATTCAAGAACAAATGCACTTATTTTAAGAAAAAATTACTTATCTAGATTTTGATTTTTTCCAGTGTTTGCATTTGGTTCATTTTATTGTATTTTATTTGGTTTAATTCATTTATTTTATTAGATTTGTTTTATGAATTTAAACTTCCATATAATTTTTATACAGTTTTGATGTTACCTGATATGAACAACATTTTGTGGCAGCTTTGGTTGTTTTAAAAGGCTTTATAAATAAAGTTGAGTTGAGTAAACTAGCTCACACTTTTACCCATAATCAGGACAATAACAGATTTTATTTATTAATGTAACTTAAAGTCCTTTTCTTAGAAAGTTTCTCATGGTAGAAAAAAATTCAGTTGCTAAAGAATATAATCGATATAATAGTTGGTATAAAAGATTCATTGCTTGATACAAAAAGACTAAAACTTTATTAGCACTGAGTACAGAAGGCTGAAATGAGCACCAACCAGTTTTTGATAAAATTACATCTTAAAAAACTTTGACCAATAAAACCAATCAGAGTTCATGTTCAAAATGTCACCTGAAAAGCCCAATTTGAAAAGAACCATACATTTTTTTTTCCCAGACAGTTTTTACCAATGTTCTGTTTGATCGAAGGATCGCGCCCAGAACCCAAAGAACAACAGGAGGGTCTCTAACAAAGAAAAGGTTTTCCACAAACAGAAGGATTGTTAAAATAAATCTGAACTGAAAGAATCTTGTTACCAAAACATCTTAAACTGAAAAGCTCTGGTTCTACACTACAAAAACGATCTGGAAAGGAGTAAAAATGTCTTAAAATTAGTGTATTTAGCATAATTCAAGCAAGTAAATAATAAGATTTGCCAATGGAATGAGTATTTTTACTCTTTAGATAAGATAATTAGATAATATCCACTTGGAATAAGACAACGCAATTGTTTTTTCTTATTTTAGATGTAAATTGCCTTATTCCATTGGCAAAGTGTATCACTTAGCTGCTTAATTCAAGAAAGAAACCCTGTAATTAACGAAAATAAACTTTCTTAGATTTCAATTTTTTGCAGTGTAAAGCATGAAGATCCAAAGGCATCATGAAATTATCAAAACATGTCAAGCTGGGGTTCTGTTGAGTGAATACTTTGGTAAAAAAAAAAAAGCTCACATTCAGGTTGAGAAATAAAGAGAAATAAAGTGTTAAATCTTTCTTCCCCTCACAGGTTCAACAGGACAGGCAGGTTAAACAGAAAGTGCTTAAGCTTGTTTCAGTTTGATGATACTTACATGTTTTATGTTTAAAATCTTTCACTGGATTCAGTTTTATCTTAAAAAATGATCTCTCCATATTCACGTCATGCCTAGGCCATTTTTTTCATGTTCTACTCTATTTTATTCGTTACAATTCCCTTTCAGTTCTCCCTAAAGGACTTCATTCTGACTCAGCCTTACTTTCAATTTCTTAATTACTTTTTGACAAGCGATTCTTGTAAATTACTTCACCATGCTATCACATTATCATTATGACATGACAAAAATTCATCAGAGAGAAGCTAAACAAATGATGGCGTTTCTACCTGAACCTTAGCGCCAAAACTACTCACACTTATAATGAAAAAGAGTCAAAACTTTCAAATTCTTTATCAAACTTTGAGATTATAGAGCTTTATATGTTTTCTCTACTTGTTTACCCCTTTATGTCTTGTGTTTGGTTTTCATTTTGACAGAAAGTACTCCTGGCCCTGTCCCTCCTTTTGTTTCTGTCTGTTTGTTTTATAGATAAAGAGTTTAACAATCTTTCTTTTTTTTTTTTTTTGAACATGTGTGCCCCTCTTTTTCCCCCATAGAAAGTACTCCTGCCTCAGTTTTTCTGTGTTAAGCTTTTATTCTTTCTTACCAGATAAAGAGCTAAAAGAGACGTTACAGCCCTTTAACTCTCATTATCCGTTACATAGAAAGTATGAATCTGGTTCTGCTGGACGTATCCTTCGGGTTAAAGAAACTCTTCCCTTGTTTTCATTGTTTTTGCAACATTTATGCTTCAGATGCAGATTAAAAGCATGAACTTTTGGCATTTTTTATGATCAGCTGAATTCGACTGTGTTGAACTGCTGATAGATAAAAGTGAATGTATGTGAAATTTACAATATTAAATCGTTTTAAGTAACCAGTTTCATTTGAAATGCATTATGAAATAATGCATATGACAATATATCAAAAGGATATTTTTCTTTTTTAAACACCTTGATATTTGGGGTAAAAGAAAACAATCGATTTTGTAAAATATCACAATGTCTTCTCAGGCAATATTTGTCATTACAAAAAAAACAATATTGTAATATTTCACGAGACGATATTGATATTGATTTAAAATATGGGTGAATGTAGGACGGAGTATTAGGGCAAGGCTAGAGATTTTTTTTTTTTTTTTCGAGAATAAAGTCGTTATTTTATGAGAATAATGTAATAAAATCATGAAAATAAAATCGCAACCAGAGTAGTCATAAAATTCCAAAAATAAAGTCGTAATATTATAAGAATAAAGTCATAAAATTATTAGAATAAAGTTGCAACAAGAATAGCCATCAAATTTTGAGAATAAGTCATAGAATTACGACAATCATGGGGTAACATAATGCGCAAAAAGTCATAAAATTACCAGAATAAAGTCGTAATATGAGAATAATGTCATAAAATTATTAGAATAAAGTCGCAACATTACCAGAATAAAGTCGTAACATAACGAGAACAGTGTCGTAACGAGAATAGTCATAAAATTATGAGAATAAAGTCGCAACATTACCAGAATAATGTTGAAATATTATGAGAATAAAGTCGCAACAAGAATAGTCATAAAATTATGAGAATAAAGTCGCAAAATTACCAGAATAAAGTTGTAATATTATGAGAATAAAGTCATAAAATTACGAAAGTAAAGTCATAACATAACGAGAATAAAGTCGTAACGAGAAAAGTCATAAAAGTATGAGAATAGAGTCATAAAATTACGATAATAAAGTCGTAAAATTACCAGAAAAAAGTCGTAATATTAGGAGAATAAAGTCATAAAATTAACGAAAATAAAGTAATAAAATTATGAGAATAAAGTCGCAAAATTACCAGAATAAAGTTGTAATATTATGAGAATAAAGTCATAAAGTTACGAAAGTAAAGTCGTAACATAACGAGAATAAAGTCGTAATGAGAAAAGTCATAAAAGTATGAGAATAAAGTCATAAAATTATGAGAATAAAGTCGCAACATTACCAGAATAAAGTTGTAATATTATGAGAATAAAGTCATAAAATTACGAAAGTAAAGTCATAACATAACGAGAATAAAGTCGTAACGAGAAAAGTCATAAAAGTATGAGAATAAAGTCATAAAATTACGAGAATAAAGTCGTAAAATTACCAGAAAAAAGTCGTAATATTAGGAGAATAAAGTCATAAAATTAACGAGAATAAAGTCATAAAATTATGAGAATAAAGTCGCAAAATTACCAGAATAAAGTTGTAATATTATGAGAATAAAGTCATAAAGTTACGAAAGTAAAGTCGTAACATAACGAGAATAAAGTCGTAACGAGAAAAGTCATAAAAGTATGAGAATAAAGTCATAAAATTATGAGAATAAAGTCGCAACATTACCAGAATAAAGTTGTAATATTATGAGAATAAAGTCATAAAATTACGAAAGTAAAGTCATAACATAACGAGAATAAAGTCGTAACGAGAAAAGTCATAAAAGTATGAGAATAAAGTCATAAAATTACGAGAATAAAGTCGTAAAATTACCAGAAAAAAGTCGTAATATTAGGAGAATAAAGTCATAAAATTAACGAGAATAAAGTCATAAAATTATGAGAATAAAGTCGCAAAATTACCAGAATAAAGTTGTTATATTATAAGAATAAAGTCATAAAATTACGAAAGTAAAGTCGTAACATAACGAGAATAAAGTCGTAATGAGAAAAGTCATAAAAGTATGAGAATAAAGTCATAAGATTATGAGAATAAAGTCGCAACATTACCAGAATAAAGTTGTAATATTATGAGAATAAAGTCATAAAATTACGAAAGTCATAACATAACGAGAATAAAGTTGTAACGAGAAAAGTCATAAAAGTATGAGAATAAAGTCATAAGATTATGAGAATAAAGTCGCAACATTACCAGAATAAAGTTGTAATATTATGAGAATAAAGTCATAAAATTACGAAAGTCGTAACATAACGAGAATAAAGTCGTAACGAGAAAAGTCATAAAAGTATGAGAATAAAGTCATAAAATTATGAGAATAAAGTCGCAACATTACCAGAATAAAGTTGTAATATTATGAGAATAAAGTCATAAAATTACGAAAGTAAAGTCATAACATAACGAGAATAAAGTCGTAACGAGAAAAGTCATAAAAGTATGAGAATAAAGTCATAAAATTACGAGAATAAAGTCGTAAAATTACCAGAAAAAAGTCGTAATATTAGGAGAATAAAGTCATAAAATTAACGAGAATAAAGTCATAAAATTATGAGAATAAAGTCGCAAAATTACCAGAATAAAGTTGTAATATTATGAGAATAAAGTCATAAAGTTACGAAAGTAAAGTCGTAACATAACGAGAATAAAGTCGTAACGAGAAAAGTCATAAAAGTATGAGAATAAAGTCATAAAATTATGAGAATAAAGTCGCAACATTACCAGAATAAAGTTGTAATATTATGAGAATAAAGTCATAAAATTACGAAAGTAAAGTCATAACATAACGAGAATAAAGTCGTAACGAGAAAAGTCATAAAAGTATGAGAATAAAGTCATAAAATTACGAGAATAAAGTCGTAAAATTACCAGAAAAAAGTCGTAATATTAGGAGAATAAAGTCATAAAATTAACGAGAATAAAGTCATAAAATTATGAGAATAAAGTCGCAAAATTACCAGAATAAAGTTGTAATATTATGAGAATAAAGTCATAAAGTTACGAAAGTAAAGTCGTAACATAACGAGAATAAAGTCGTAACGAGAAAAGTCATAAAAGTATGAGAATAAAGTCATAAAATTATGAGAATAAAGTCGCAACATTACCAGAATAAAGTTGTAATATTATGAGAATAAAGTCATAAAATTACGAAAGTAAAGTCATAACATAACGAGAATAAAGTCGTAACGAGAAAAGTCATAAAAGTATGAGAATAAAGTCATAAAATTACGAGAATAAAGTCGTAAAATTACCAGAAAAAAGTCGTAATATTAGGAGAATAAAGTCATAAAATTAACGAGAATAAAGTCATAAAATTATGAGAATAAAGTCGCAAAATTACCAGAATAAAGTTGTTATATTATGAGAATAAAGTCATAAAATTACGAAAGTAAAGTCGTAACATAACGAGAATAAAGTCGTAACGAGAAAAGTCATAAAAGTATGAGAATAAAGTCATAAGATTATGAGAATAAAGTCGCAACATTACCAGAATAAAGTTGTAATATTATGAGAATAAAGTCATAAAATTACGAAAGTCATAACATAACGAGAATAAAGTTGTAACGAGAATAGTCATAAAAGTATGAGAATAAAGTCGTAAAATTACCAGAAAAAAGTCGTAATATTAGGAGAATAAAGTCATAAAATTAACGAGAATAAAGTCATAAAATTATGAGAATAAAGTCGCAAAATTACCAGAATAAAGTTGTTATATTATGAGAATAAAGTCATAAAATTACGAAAGTAAAGTCGTAACATAACGAGAATAAAGTCGTAACGAGAAAAGTCATAAAAGTATGAGAATAAAGTCATAAGATTATGAGAATAAAGTCGCAACATTACCAGAATAAAGTTGTAATATTATGAGAATAAAGTCATAAAATTACGAAAGTCATAACATAACGAGAATAAAGTTGTAACGAGAATAGTCATAAAAGTATGAGAATAAAGTCGTAAAATTACCAGAAAAAAGTCGTAATATTAGGAGAATAAAGTCATAAAATTTACAAGAATAAAGTCATAAAATTATGAAAGTAAACTCTTATAATTACCAGAATAAAGTAATAAAATTATGAGAATAAAGTCGTAAAAATTCGAGACATAACGAGAATAAAGTTGTATTTTATGATAAAAAATTTCCCCTAAAGTGAGGAATGTGGAGCATCATGTGAAGTTATACTTTAGCATCGGTTTGATAAATAAGGAAATCTTTTAGCAGCAGCATCAAACTGGGCAGGATGTCAAAGTGGACTCAGGTTTCTGATTGGTGGAGCTGGTCGGCCTTCATCTGCTGGGCGGAGCTCCAAGCTTTCTAGCTGCATTATTTTTTTACTTTATTCTCACAATATTATTACTTTATTCTTGTAATATTACAAATTTATTTTCGAAATAAAAAGGAAAACAAATCTCTAGCCTGGCCCTAATACTCCGTCGTATGAATAGAAATGAATTGAAAAAAAATTAAAGGCAGACATGTATTTCATTGTCCTACTTTTATTTAACTCGCCACTAGTTGGCAGCACACAACCCATGAGCCCATGATTCAGCTGTTCTGCATAGCCTGCAGCAGAACAATAAAGCATCAGAGCAAAAAAAACTAGCTCTGATCAGGCTTTCTAGAGATTTATTATCTAAAAAATTCACAATATATTGTCTTTGTTAATGCATTGGGCCACACTTGGATAAATCGTAGTGTTACACATGTATCGTGATGCGTATCGTATCAACAAAATAAATTGATCTAAATCGGTTTCCGTCTTGATTTTAGACCTCGACCACCATCTACGTGCGAATTGTTGACGAGAACGACAACGCCCCAGAGTTTCCTGAGGAGGAGTACGTCACAGTGCTGAGCGAAGGACCTGACACCGTGGGGGCCACCATCGCCACGGTAACAGCCATTGACCCTGACGAAGGTCTTAACGGGACCCTGAGGTATGCAATCGCCCAGGGCAACGTGATCCAGACGTTCAACATCAACAGCGTCACGGTGAGGCAACTAAAACCTGCAGCAGGTAGAGGGGACGACAGCTGATGACAACATGTGGGTGTCATGTGTGTTTTCAGGGCAGAATAACTGCTGTGAAGGAGCTGGACTATGAAATCAGCAGTGGGCATTATGCATTGGTTGTCACAGCTACTGACCAGTGTCCAAATCCTGCTCTGCGCCTGACATCCAGCACAACGGTCTTTCTTTATGCTGGTTTTCCGAAATCATCCAAAATTTCATCCTACATCTTACATTCTTTAATGGAGGTCTGTCTCCTTCCTGCTTTCAGGTGTCGGTAAAAGTCTTTGACATAAACGACGTGACGCCAACCTTCCCCAGAAGTTACGAGGGTCCCTTTGAGGTGACGGAGGGCCAGCCGGGTCCACGGGTGTGGACCCTCAGAGCAAGGGATGAAGACTCTGGTCTTAATGGCAAAGTGGAGTACAGCATCAGTTGTGGAGATAACCAGAGTTAGTGTCAGCTTGTTGTCTCTCTCACTATACCTGCAATGGAAGAGTGTCACTTTTCAGCTCTGGGTTTTCTCTTCCTTACTCTCAGATGAGTTCATGATTTCCCCTGTGGAGGGTGAGCTTCGGGTGAGGAGGGACGTGGAGCTGGACAGAGAGACCACAGCTTTCTACAACATCACTGTAACCGCACGGGACCTGGGAATGCCGCCGCGCAACAGCTCGGTGAGCAGATTGACGTCAACGCCGTTAAACGCAAGCAGACACACTTTTATCATCATATCCTCTTTCACATATGGGAACTTGGAAGCTTCACTTCTGCATTTTTTTTATTTAACATTCATAGAAGCAGAACAATAGTCACACAAATTTGAAACACCTTATATATTGGATATACAAGTAAAAATATTTGTAATGTAGAAAATATTAGTATTTCAAAACTGCTTCCATGGTTAATGGAGGACATGTCCTGAATTGTTAAACTAATTGTGTAAGATTGTACTATTAAGAAAAAGTGCAATAACCTGGTTGCAGAAGTGTACACACCCTTTTAAAGTAATGCATTGTTAATCCACTTGCTTTAATTACAGTTTTTTCTAATTGCTTAAGAACATTTTTTGTAACTATTGGCTATTTTTGCAAAACTCTACACACAAATAAGAAAACCTTTCACCCAATTATCAAAACATTGCAGTTCTCTTGCAAAAGCGAACACAGCTAGATTAACTTTTCACACCTTTGTAAAAATGGTGTTTTGGTATCAAACAGTAAACACAAGCCATCATCTACTAAGCACACAATGTGCCAACTACACACTGATGGTATGAATACAAAACACATCTGGCTTTCTCTTTCTCTGTGTACAGATGTCAATTTGAGGGCATACTTTTGTCATAGTGTCATGTAAACATACAAGGATCCAAATTTCAAGTATTGCTGTTTATTCACACTCATCAAAACCAAGACAAAGTCAGAACACAAAGGGCCGGATTTATCAAGATCCAATTTTGCGTGCAGTAATTTGTGCTCGCAAACTGGAATTTTGCGCGAGGGGCTGAACCATGGTTTGCGTGTGATTTAACAAGAGTGATTGCGTAACTGGTGGCAGGTGCAAAACTGTTGGAGACGCCCTATTTAAATGATGGTTTTGCGCGTTTTGTGGTTTGCGGCAAAGTAGTTTGTAGTTTGTACAAACTAGTGCATTAAGAAATTTAAATCTTACAGTGACCCCCCAAAAAAAAAAAAAATATATATATATATATATATATATATATAAAGAAAAAACTTTAGCAAACTTTATTCCCTAAGGTGGTATGTGGCTGAATTTCTACTTCACTGCAGTAAAAAAAACAAAAAAAAAAAAACAGGTGTTTTGTATTGGCCTGTAGAAAAATGCACATACAAAATGGCTCACAAGAAGTGATTGTGGATGAGATTACTGCGCGTACGCATCCCCGCAGCATTGGCACGTTGCTCCGCAGGCGCAGGGGGAGAACCCCGACCCCGTCGGACAGCACTTCTGAAAAAATGAGATTGGGAGATCCCAGCTCTCGCTGCAACCGTACGCTGGAATGACCCAGATGCAAAAAAGTGTAACGTTGCAAGGAGTTTTGTGATATCTGGTATTGCGTGGGTCCTCCTTGTGGCTGGCTCCAAATCCATTCGGAGTTCCCCCAACAGCTCCAAAATGGCAATGCTGGATAAATGATATGTTTTGATGATCGTTTCCTCCTTCATTGCAAAAATATTCACAGGGAGTGAAAAAATGCGTTCTCTGCGTCTCCTTGCTTCATTTCGATGTCTCCTTCTTGCAACAATAACCGCTGCCATGTGTGCGCAATTACGCATACAGACCATTTGCACCTTCTTTTGAAACGTGTTAAATATAGAGTCAGATACCGTTAGCAAAATTGCTTTCAGGTTTGATAAATCACTTTGCGAGTGCTAAATTAATATATTTACATGTTCTCCTCCCACAAGACGCACTTTTGCGTGTAAACGCCCCTTTTTGCATATTCATTGCAGAAAAAGTACTAAATGGATAAGAGGCGCTATTTAGCACGTTTTAAAGACCAAATCCTTTTAGCACGCTGTTGATAGATCAGTTTGTACATTTTTTAGCGTGCGCAGTGAAATAGCTCACGTTTTTATACACGCAAACCTTTGATAGATCCGGCCCAAAATAATAATTTCACAAAAGACAAAAACACAATCAGCCTACATCATGTCGTCTTTCTGGGTCCGGCCACAAAATTTCGTCCACATCTTATGCGATACCCTCCAGTCCAAGGCACCGGGGAAAATATCTCTGTGAATGCCGTATCCAGGCCTGACATGACGCCTGGTCAATATCTCCACATGCCTCCTCCATTGCTTGTAAAAGGGCTACCTGTTGATGAGGATGGAGGGAGGATGAGTGCCATGAAGAATGGATGGTCTGTAAACCAGTTGCAGACCAAAGCAACCCTATGGAAACTAATATTGTCCCATATGATGAAATATCGGGTATGCTCTGATCTATGAACAGTGAGCATGTCATGTAAGGTGTTCGGGAATGCAATAATGTGTGCAGTGTTGTATGGGCCTATGGTTGCATGATGGTGAACAACACCATTTTGGCTTATAGCTGCACACATGGTTATGTTACCACCACGTTGTCCTGGGACATTGATGATGGAACGGTGTCCAATAATGTTCCTGCCACATCTTCTGGTTTTACTGGGGTTAAACCCAGCTTCATCTACAAAAAGTAGATCATGTCCCATAGCATCTGCTTCTAGTTCCATCACTCTCTGAACAAGAGAAAACAAATGCATCTCATCAGGCCCATGCACAGCACTACAGTATGCACTTCCAAATTCAGAACCAACGACCTTACCTGCACATAGTCATATCGCAGTTGCTTTACACGTTCTGTGTTCATCTCGAAAGGAACTCTGTAAATTTGCTTCATTCTTATTCTGTGGCAAGCAAGTACACGACTGTATATACACTATATTGCCAAAAGTATTTGCTCACCTGCCTTGACTCACATATGAGCTTAAGTGACATCCCGTTCCTAATCCATAGGGTTCAATATGACGTCGGTCCACCCTTTGCAGCTAGAACAGCTTCAACTCTTCTGGGAAGGCTGTCCACAAGGTTTAGGAGTGTGTTTATGGGAATTTTTGACCATTCTTCCAGAAGCGCATTTGTGAGGTCGCACACTGATGTTGGACGAGAAGGCCTGGCTCTCAGTCTCCGCTCTAATTCATCCCAAAGGTGTTCTATCGGGTTGAGGTCAGGACTCTGTGCAGGCCAGTCAAGTTCATCCACACCAGACTCTGTCATCCATGTCTTTATGGACCTTGCTTTGTGCACTGATGCACAGTCATGTTGGAAGAGGAAGGGGCCAGCTCCAAACTGTTCCCACAAAGTTGGGAGCATGGAATTGTCCAAAATGTCTTGGTATGCTGAAGCATTCAGAGTTCCTTTCACTGGAACTAAGGGGCCAAGCCCAGCTCCTGAAAAACAACCCCACACCATAATCCCCCCTCCACCAAACTTTACACTTGGCACAATGCAGTCAGACAAGTACCGTTCTCCTGGCAACCGCCAAACCCAGACCCGTCCATCAGATTGCCAGATGGAGAAGCGCGATTCGTCACTCCAGAGAACGCGTCTCCACTGCTCTAGAGTCCAGTGGCGGCGTGCTTTACACCACCGCATCCGACGCTTTGCATTGCACTTGGTGATGTATGGCTTGGATGCAGCTGCTCGACCATGGAAACCCATTCCATGAAGCTCTCTGCGCACTGTTCTTGAGCTAATCTGAAGGCCACATGAAGTTTGGAGGTCTGTAGTGATTGACTCTGCAGAAAGTTGGCGACCTCTTCGCACTATGCGCGTCAGCATCCGCTGACCCCGCTCCGTCAGTTTACGTGGCCTACCACTTCGTGGCTGAGTTGCTGTCGTTCCCAAACACTTCCATTTTCTTATAATACAGCTGACAGTTGACTGTGGAATATTTAGGAGCGAGGAAATTTCACGACTGGATTTGTTGCACAGGTGGCATCCTATCACAGTTCCACGCTGGAATTCACTGAGCTCCTGAGAGCGACCCATTCTTTCACAAATGTTTGTAAAAACAGTCTGCATGCCTAGGTGCTTGAATTTATACACCTGTGGCCATGGAAGTGATTGGAACACCTGATTCCAATAATTTGGATGGGTGAGCAAATACTTTTGGCAATATAGTGTATTTTGAAAGATGGTATCATTATCAGTTATGCGCTGCTGTATTTCGGCCAGTCTTATTGCATTATTGGCAATCACCATGTTCACTATATGGGTCTCTTGCTCTGGAGTGAACATTCTTCCTCTGCCACCAACATCTGGCCGTCTAGCAATTCTGTAAAGTTACAATTTCTGTATTTTTGCATATATGGTACTGTTGTGTTTCTCATTATAGTATGGCGGTGCTACAAAGTACTTACCGATTCTCATTTCGAAATGTCCTAACGATGCTTGCCACAGTGTAGCGGCTCAAATTAGGCCGAACCCGTTGGCCAGCTTCCCTCAGGGTCATCCCATGGTTGATGACATGGTCCACTATTGTAGCTCTGATGGCATCAGTTGTTCTATTTCTTACTCTTCTTTCCCTTCCTCTTTCCTCTTCTTGCTCCTCCTTGTCCTCTTCGTCTAACTTCCTCTAACACTCTTGCTTCTTCAACTCCACGTCCTCTCCCTCGGCCTCCTCTAAATCTCACTCTTCTCACTCTTACTGCTCCATCCATTGTACTCCACACAGACAGCTTACCTGTGGCTTATTTATAGTGCTTAGGCTGACTGCAAAGTGAACTAATTAACTAAAACAGTTTTCACATGTGAAAGTGTGCCAGACAGTTGGCAAAATAGTGTTAATGAGAGCTATACATTTGTATAATTTTGGTAGGAGTGTGTTGGAAATTTGGTAATAGAGTGTTGTGCAGTGAATTGTGCCTACAGTTTTGCAAAATGTGCGTTAAAAAATTGCAAACTGAGTGCAATGCAGTGTTTGTGCTTTTAGTTTTGCAAACTCAGTGAGTGGTTTTGCTATAGGTATTAATAGTTTTAGAAATTGTGCTACAAGAATCCCGATTAGTGCTTAAGCATTCAGAAAAAACTGTAAATCGGTGTTCTGTCAGACCAACATACCTATAGTCAATCCGGGTTTATCCTTTTACACTGGAAAAATGATCTAGAAATAAGTAAAAATATCCTAAATTAAGTGTATTTCGCCTTAATTTGAGTAGGTAAATAGGATAGTTTGCCAATGGAATAGTAATTTTACTCTTAAAATAATATCATTAGATAACATGCTCTTGAAACAACAACGTAATTGTGTTTTCTTATTTTAAGTGTAACTTGTCTTGTTCCATTGGCAAAGTGGTTTTTTTAACCTCCTCAATCCAAGAACAAATGTACACAAGAGGATTAGGGCCACTGAAAAACAACAAGTTAATGATTTTTAAATTTTATTTCAGTTTAACATGGGAAAAAAGTCAGAATTCTGACTTTTTTTCTCGGAATTCTGACTTTAATCTCAGAATTCTGACTTTTTTATTGTCAGAATTCAGTCAGAATTCTGAGATTAAAGTCAGAATTCTAAGAAAAAAGTCAGAATTCTGAGAAAAAAGTCTGAATTCTGAGATTAAAGTCAGAATTTTGATTTAAAAAAGTCAGAATTCTGAGAAAAAAAGTCAGAATTCTGACTTTTTTCCCATACTAAACTGAAATAAAATTTAAAAATCAGTTAACTTTTTTTTTTTTTTTCCACTGGCCCTAACCCTCTTCCGTACAAATGCACTTATTTTAAGAAAAAATTACTTATGTAGATTTTGAGTTTTTCCAGTGTAGGTTATCCCTTTAGTTTTTCACTTTAATTTTGTATGAAAAATAAACTTTAAACCACATCCAGGGCATGTATCCCTTTAGTCATGTACAAAAAAAATGTAATTACTTACTTTTTGGTGTTTTTTTAAAGCATATGGCGATCTGACCTCAAACTGTTTTTTTTTTGTACATGAGATAGTTTAAACACTGGGAAAATGATCTAGAAATAATTAAAAATGTCTTCAATTAAGTGTATTTACCCTTAATTTGAGCAGGTAGTTTGCCAACGGAATGAGAATTTTTACTCTTAGGATAAGATAATTGGATAAAATACACTTGAAATAAGACAATGCAACTGTGTTTTCTTATTTTAGGTGTAAATTGTCTTGCTCCATCAGCAAGATCTCTATTTTACCTCCTCAATCCGACAACAAATACACTTATTTTAAGAAAAAATTACTTATCTAGATTTCCATTTTCTCTCGTGTCTATTTTTGTACAAAACTAAAGAGATATTCGCAAATCTGACATCTTGTACATGCTTTTGACTATGGGTATGTTGGTCTGATGAGGTATGCTCATCTGACAGAACAACGGCATTCAGTATTTTTTATGTTACCCATGTACATACAGTTAGAATGAACCTGATGTACCTGTAGTTGTCCTGTTAGGATTTTCCTCACATTTACATCCTTGGAAAAGATGCCATAGTTGAGTTTCAAAATGTTAAAATAATCTATTTTTATGAAGAGATTATACCTTTTTATGAAGGTATAATCCAGAAAATAAAGAAATATGCTGAAAAAGTGACAGGATTTTTAAACAGCTACAGGTCATATCGGCCATATTCTTTGTAGTGTCGTTTGTTAGAGCAGCAGCTTATCTATAGCTGAGGGGAAATGGTTAGATAAGCTCATCAGGAAGGCCAGCGCTGTACTGCACCCTTGGCCTAATACAGCTGATTGCAGAGAGCCAGCAGAAATAATATTACTGTTGGACAATGTCTCCCACCCCCAGGCTGAAGCTAAAGAGCTCCTTCAGTAAAACACTTTACAATCTCCTCAGCTCTTCATATCCAGCAGCCGTTAGGCTTTTTAAACCATCACTGCTCCCAACAAACTCAGGAATTTGTCTAGATTTCTGCTTTTTCCTGTTGCTGTTTTGATGCACAACTGTTACAAGCACATTTCGTACATTTTTATTTAATCCTTTCATTGGCGTGAGGATGCTGTTTGTTCATAACCATAAAGCGGTTTTTGTTTCCTCTGTTGTGAACTTTTCCCCTGCTGCTAAAAAAAACAACCTGTTTTTCCCTCTGTGGGACGATAAACCATCAATCTAAGCTTTTCTGTTCTGCTTTCTGTATATGATAGCAATCTCATGTACTCTCTTTAATCCTGATGTACGGTGTAGGTTTGCAACATGGATCACTTTCATCCTGAGAAATGATCCACGTCATGCCAGAGATAGAGTTAGGGTCTGATAGAGCTGAAAAAAAAGCAACAAACAGAGAAAAAAAACATGGCGGTGATGGGATTTGGGTATTTTTTATCGAACATTGTTTATCAAACAGTTATAAATGGCAAATATAAAATCCATGTTGATGCTGAATGTTCAGGTGACTAAAAGCTGAAGGTGAGGTAGAGGTTTAGTTATTTAGCATCGCAATTATTCCAGTTAGGAATCATATATCAACCTGATGAGGATTTCTGAAGAATAGAATTAAAGTTTAGTGTCACGGGAACAGATGGACCCAGTATTCAAGGAGAGACAGTCAGTAGGAAAGTTCAAAAAGGTTTATTAAATTAGCAAAAACTAAAGTGGAGCAGTGGCTCGCGGACACTGCAGGATGGAGAGCGGGGCACCGCCCAATCACAGAACTCTGCAGGAGAAACACAGGTAAGTGACCACGATCATCTGACAGAAGATGATTATCTGAGTTGGCCACTTACCTGGTTTAACAGTCCAGACCAAGAATGTCCCCAAGAGCTGCAGTCCCAGAGGACATGCTGGAAGCCGATCCTGGTCAGGGATCCAGAACAGACAGGAACAGGATCCAGATCAGGCAGGAACAGAAACAGGAGGCAGGATCCAGACTTCCAGGCATCCACAGGGTCCAAAATCGTGACCAGGTGGTCACGCACACGAGCAGACAGGATCAGGTGCCAATGAGCAGACTCAGTGGAAGAGGGTAGCCGAGACGGGACGTGGCACCAGAACTTGATGCAGGACTTTAAACTGGTCTCCATCTTTGAGCCAGGCTAACTTGGATAAAAACTGAACCTCCCCGCATATAAAGCCAAAAACCCAGCGGACTCCGCAGGGGAGGAACAGTGGATGATTAGGAGACGAGACAAACACAAAACCCTCTTTCCACTGGCCGTCGGGATCCAGGACATGAACCAAGAAATAAAATGAACAGACAGGCTAACAGAAAAGCAGTGAATGATCTGGCCCTGAATGCTCAGGTGGAACTGAATATAAATCAGAGGAAACAGGTGAGAGGAATAAATGATAATTGAGGCAGGGAGGGAAAATGACAGGTGAAAGGAATGACTAATTAAGGGAGAGCAAACAGGCCAGATCATGACATTTAGGAAACACCAATTAAAATACAACTCTGTAGACAAAATATGTCATTATCAATTTGTAGAACTGTTCCAAGGCAAAGTAGATGATTTAGACATGTACTTGTTCCAAAAAAAAAAAAAAAAAAAATCCACTGGACTTTGTTTCCAAGCCTGAAGATGTTTTGCTTCCCATCCAGGAAGTTTTTTCCATTCAAAATGTTCGATAGACGGGTGTGGGGCATTGCAGGCTAACAAAAGAAGCCAAAGGAACCCCATTCCAAAGTCTGGAACTCAACGCTATTTCTGACATTTTGAATTGAAAAAGCTTCCTGGATGGGAAGTGAAACATCTTCAAATGTGGAAATAAAAATAATTAAAAAAATTGTGTTTTTTTTTTTTTTTTTTTTGGAATGACTATGACCTGGATGAATGAGAATCTTCACCAGCATGTGCAGCATGAACGTTTCCCTGTCCTCTGCTGTCCTCAGGTAGTGGTGGGCGTCTACGTTCTCGACATCAACGATAACGACCCAGTCATACTTAATTTGCCTCACAACACCAGTGTGAGCGAAGGTGCTTCAATCCACACCTCCGTGGCCAGAGTACGAGCCCAGGATGCCGACAGGGGACTCAACGCTCTCCTCACCTACAACATCACAGCTGGAAACCTGGGCGGAGCCTTCTACATCAACGACACGGTAAGCAAATCAAACAGTCAGCTTCATGCAGGAAGCTTGACATTTAATTTATCATAGATCAGTTTAATTTTATCCAGACTCAGAAGATCAGTTGTGTTGGTTTTTATCCCAACAGCTAAGCAAGGCAAGGCAAGGCAAGGCAAATGTATTTGCATAGCATAACTCAGTACAAAGACAATGCAAAGTGCTTTACATGATTAAAATACAGGAAGATAAAACAGAATCAATGCAAGTAGGAAAATAAATAAATAAAATAAAATAAAAAATGCAGAAACAAAAAAGAATATTAAAAACAGTTGGACTAAAGAAAATATGTTTTAGTTGAACTGTTTAACTAGAACAGTCGAAGGCAATCCTAAACAAATGTGTTTTTAGTCTTGATTTAAAGGAACTCAGGCTTTCTGCACTTTTACAGTTTTCTGGAAGTTTGTTCCAGATAAGTGGAGCATAGGAACTAAATGCTGCTTCTCCATGTTTAGTTCTGGTTCTAGGTATGCAGAGCAGGCTGGAGCCAGAAGACCTGAGTGGTCTGGAGGGTTGATACACTGATAGCAAGTCTGTGATGTATTTAGGGGCTAAGCCATTCAGAGATTTATAGACTAACAGAAGTATTTTAAAGTCTATTCTCTGAGATACAGGGAGCCAGTGGAAGGACTTTAGAACTGGGGTGATGTGCTCTACTTTCTTAGTCTTAGTGAGGACACGGGCAGCAGCATTCTGGATCAGCTGCAGCTGTCTGATCCACTTTTTAGGCAAACCTGTGAAAACACCGTTGCAGTAATCAATTCGACTAAAAATAAAGGCATGGATTAGTTTTTCCAGATCATGCTGAGACATTAGTCCTTTAATCCTGGAAATGTTCTTCAGGTGATAGAAAGCCAACCTTGTAATTGTCTTTAAATGCTTTTGGAGGTTCAAGTTGTTCAGAAACACCACCAATTGAGATACTAGAAAAAAGAAACATGCAACATCTTTAACAGCAGCTTACATTAGAAGAATGTGCAAAGATATTTCCTAATCCGCCCTATTTCTGTAACCACTTGTTAAAAGAACAGAAAGTTGCACTTGTTAGCAATCACTATTTCAACTGCTCTTACATAAACATGGAGATTTCCATGTCGCAGACTACTTGGTTTTTATACAATTACCCTGAAAGTTCCCATAATAGTCAGTTAAGCTCTTCCTGTAATCAGACACCTCAGACAAATAGAGCCTCTCAGCTGTTTGTAAAATAAAATCACTTTCTATGCATTGACGTAATTTTTTAGGGGGGACGTGTCACCTGCATTTTATCAAATTATGTTAGAATCTAGATAAGATCTCGTATTTATGAGATCTTTTCTGCATATTTGTTTATGATTACTTGAGCCAATAATGTAGCATCTCTCAGAAAGCTGCTCTTCATGATTACTTCTTACAAATATCTGCACCTTTTCCACTGAACAGTTCTCTGTACCGAGGTCTGACCTGGTAGGCGTTGGAGTTCCACCCGTTTTTCGCTTCATCAACAAAGAACGCAGCTATAACCCTGGGATTACTGCTAGTGGAGTGAGCATGCAGCCTTATGGCCAAATGTTAAAATCCGTCAACAGCTCCATTAAAACAGATTCCATATGTTTTTAGTTATTCATTTGAATCGGCATGCCACATAAAGTTGGGACCTCTTCATTTTAAATGATGCTGAAGCCTCAGCTGTACTCCTTGTGGATCTAGGATTTTAGACTTAGACTTAGACAGAATTTTATTGATTTCTTAGGAAGACTCCCTCCGGATATTAAGGTTACCAGCAGCTTACAGGGCAAAAAAGTATTAAGTTAAATTAAATTAAAATCAAGCAAAATAAAAATACAAATAAATATGGAGTTCACATTTAACAGAAAAAATAAAAAAGTACAAGTGTTGCTACTCCTTCCCTCTTCCCCCTGTCCTGTGTCGCCTCCTCGCCCCCAGTGAGGCGTTGTACAGTCTGATGGCGTTGGCGTTTTGAGAAGGTACCGGCGGGCAATTCTTTAAGTTAACGCCAAGCCAGCAGGAATGCATTTCAGATGCATTAATTTATTGATATAAATCATCCTGTGCTGGTTTAAATGCTTCTGCAGGAACAGTGTGACTTCCAGCAAGTCAGTAGTAGATTGGGCCTTTTTGTTTAAACAATCCTAAGAACTTAAGGTACCTGCACGATGCTGACAAACTAAAACTAATTCCATCCACATTGAGGAAACTCATTATTTTCCAGTGTGGCATACCTAAAAGGAAATAAAAGCATATTGATCTCACAACAAACTCACTGTTTACGTTTCATGTAGCGTAGCCCAGCAAGGACTATACTTCCTCATCCCCTAAATATAACATATCATCTTATAATTATGAGATCGGTGTCTCGTAATTATGAGAAATACCTTCCTCTCCAAATATATCTGCTAACTATAGCAGTCTACCTTTCTTTGAACGTATCCAATTCTAAATTATATTGTCTGAGCTTCCATTTTGCCCCTTTAACGGATGAATGTGCTTTAATCGAAACCAATCCATTGCAGTTTTTGCAGTATGTTAAAATCTATCTCCTGCTGGACATTGACACTCCTTAGTTTTTACCCTTCTACAAACCTCCAATGAAACCAGCTAGGATCCCCTGTCCCTGCGGAAAAAAACAATAACAAAAAAATAAGATTTGTAGCTTCTGTAGTGTAGACTGCGGCCCCCTAATTTCGTCTCTTTGGAAATGGAGCGATCACTCTCATAGACTTAGGCCGCGCTACACTGAGCGATATTTTCAATCCTTGCACGTAGCTACAGCTCACATTCTACGACGAAACTGCAGAGTTTAAAAGTTCACAGCTCACGATGTATATTATCACACAGTGTATTCTCATTATGGGTTCGTATGAAATCGTACGAAAAGTTATGCACCCTAATTTCGTACGTTTTGGACGTTTTTTTCGTCGTATGCGCATCTGACGTACCATTCAAGAACATAGAATTTAAAAAACAATTAACTCTAACCCTAAGATATAAAACAGCAAGCAACGTAGTTAGAGACATGAAGAAGTGATTATTGCACTGTTTTTCCCAGTTTTACGTCCGTCCGCGGATCTGCTTTTTTTTTCTGTCTGCCAGCGCATGCGCACTGATCTGGTTTTTTGAGGAAAAACGTCCAAAACGTACGAAATAATGTACATAACTTTTCGCACGACTTCATACGAACTGATAATGGGAATATGTTGTATCACACTGTGCGACCCGACGCTCTGATGCTACCTTACAACGCCCGACTGAATTTCAAACATGTTTGATTTTCTTCCAACCTTATGATTCCTGATCGGGAATTCCTGATGGGGATGAAAGTCAGGCCAATCGAAAAATTCTCGCACGGCTGGAAAATCAGCCCCAAAAGGACAAAAAATTGTAGAGTATATTCCCGGCTTTAAAGGAATAGTACACCCAAAACATGATTAGCCTTCATTTTCTACTCACCCCCATGCTGAACAACACTCTGGAGTACTTTTTTGATATCTCAAATGCATCTGGAGATCTGGGAGGCTTCTTGCTGTCTGTTGACATTCAAATAATGGAGGTCTATGGTGACCGAGGCAGAAAGGTCCATAAAAGTCCACAAAAAACGTGTCGATATTCCTCCATACTGCTCGTCCAATGTATTCCAAGTGTCCTGAGTGGGTAGCATCCAGAATTTACTCGAAACGAAGTCATTTAGAATGTTTTTAGAGCATAAACAGTAGTGTATAGGATTTCCTGAAAGCGCGCGCCTGCGAGTTCACGACGCTACGGAAACCGCGACAGACCAAACCAGATGAAAGTGCACATTCAGCTCGGCAAAGAACTCATGCTCTTCCTCAACACTGAAGTCCTCAGACATTTTTCTTTCGTTGTTTCTTTCTTTGCAAAGGTAAACAGCACATTTCTTCTTCTACGCTTGCATTATCGGCAGAGCAGACGCTGAATGCGCACTTTCATCTGGTTTGGTCTGCCGGCTTCCGTAGCGTTGTGAACGCGCAGGCGCGCGCTTTTAGGAAATCCTATACACTACTGTTTATGCTCTAAAAACATTCTAAATGACTTCATTTCGAGTAAATTATGGACGCTACCCACTCAGGACACCTAGAATACTTTGGACGAGCAGTATGGAGGAATATTGACACGTTTTTTGTGGACTTTTATGGACCTTTCTGCCTCGGGCGCCATAGACCTCCATTATTTGAATGTCAGCAGACAGCAAGAAGCCTCCCTGATCTCCAGATGCATTTGAGATATCAAAAAAGTACTCCAGAGTGTTGTTCAGCATGGGAGTGAGTAGAAAATGAAGGCTAATCATGTTTTGGGTGTACTATTCCTTTAAACTTACACAGGATTTTATCTAAGTTTAACCGACAAATAGTTACAGGTGTCAGCTGGGGTTCCTTTAATACTGTTATGGGGGGAAAAAAGAATGTAGAAAGATCCTTAAATAATGGTTAAAGCAGCCTCTTGTACAGTAGCTCAGAAGGGACATATCCTGAAGAAACCAATGGAAACATTTAACACTACATTTAACACCTAAGCTGTTTCTGTGCTTTTTCTTTCTTTAAAGCCTTTCTGAGTTGGTGTGTAGTGAAATGTCCTTAAGCTTGTCGCTCTGATTCGTTTCTGTCCCCCTCAGACCGGAGTGGTTCAGGTGAACAGGCCACTGGACAGAGAGCGGGTGGCGGAGTACATACTAACCATCACTGTTCGGGACAACCCAGAGAACCCGCGCATCGCTCGCAGGGTAACTCCACTTTCTTGTCCACTCTCAGTCTTAACTGGAGAAGTCATGCTCTTTAGGCAGAGAGGATTTCTGGTTTAAAATGTGTCAAACATAATTATTCTTTGCAATATTCATAAAATCCAATAAATATACACCGGAAAAATTGATATCTAGATAAGTAATTTTTTCTTAAAATAAGTGCATTTCTTCTTGAATTGAGGAGGTAAACGGGAAATGTTGCCAATTGAACAAGACAATTTACATTTAGAATAAGAAAACTCAATTGGATTGTCTTATTTCAAGTGCAAGTTATTAAATTATCTTATTTTACGAGTAGAAATGCTCATTCCATTGGCAAACTACCTCATTTACCTACTCAAATTAAGGGTAAATACACTTCATTTATGAAATTTTTACTTATTTCTAGATCGTTTTTCCAGTGTATTTCAATTACAGCTAAGTGTGCAGGGCCTTTGCAAGCACTAAATGCAATAGGGTCACAGCTGTGTCATTTCGAAAAGAAAAAAACGACATGCAGGTATGCTAAAAAGAGCCTTTGTAGAAAAAGGTGAGAACCTGCATTTGCAAAGGTATGAAACCTGTTAACCACCAAAACTACTGCACAGTTCTGCAAGGCTCTGAATACAAGGCTGTGCTCTGTGCTAGTATGATTTTTAAATGTTCTATTTGTCGCCGAACAGCAAAGTAAACACAAGCATGAAACTCTGAGCTAGAACTGTAGAGATGATGTCTCAGATAAACCATGCAAACAATTCTTTCATCTTCTGCAACAATCAGGACTCTGACTTCTTGGTCATCACCGTTCTGGATGAGAATGATAACAGGCCAGTTTTCACCAGGACCAGCTACAGAGCTGAAATCCCAGAGAACTCTGCAGCAGGTATCTCCCCTTCCTTCTTTTAATTTGATTAGGAGAAGCAACGCATGCAGGGTTAAAATATTGCCACTCTGTCTCAATAACTTCCTGACTCTGTTTGTGCATAGTTCATGCTTGATTTTTTTTCTTTTTTTTTTGCTCCACTTTGCGGTTTAGAAAGAGGAACTGACAGCTGTTTTCTGCTCGCACCTTTAAATGGCATTGATTCATGTTGCTGAAAGGATTAACAGATCATCAACCAGAATCATATTAGACTAGATGGTTAAATAACAGTGAATCTACTGTAAAAAACAGTTTAAGTGTCAAAGCTGCAGCAGTTCTTACCTTACTGACTCATTTAAGGAAAACAGCCTCTCGATCAGCTAAGCTGCTTTTCAAACCGCCCTTTTTACCATTTTATCACACATTAGTAGTGAATTAAAAACTATTTATTTAGGCTGTAAAGTTTAGAACCTTTTACAAATAAACTCTGACAAGTTGCATATTGTTACACTGCAAAAAATCTAAATCTAGATAAATCATTTTTTCTTAAAATAAGTGCATTTGTTCTTGAATTGAGGAGGTAAAAGAGACATTTTACCAATGGAACAAGACAATTTACACTTAAAATAAGAAAACACAATTGCATTGTCTTATTTCAAGTGCATATTATCTAATGATCTTATTTTAAGAGTAAAATTACTCATTCCATTGGCAAACTATCTCATTTAGCTACTCAAATTAAGGGTGAATACACTTCATTTAAGAAATTTTTACTTATTTCTAGATCGTTTTGCAGTGTATATACAGCACCCATTACACTGCAAAAAATCCAAATCTAAATAAATAATTTCTTTCTTATAATAAGTGCATTTTTTTCTTGAATTTAGGTGTTAAGTGTGACACTTTGCCAGTAGAAAAAGACAATTTACATTTAAAATAAGAAAAAAACGATTACATTGTGTTATTTCAAGTCCATATTATCTAAATATCTTATTTTAATACCAAACCTACTCATTCTATTGGCAGATAATCTTATCTACCTGCTCAAATTGAGGGGAAATACACTTAATTTAAGAAATGTTTACTTATTTCTAGATCATTTTTGCAGTGTATGAACAAAAAATATCTGTACCAGTTCTCAACATTGAGAGATGAAGGCGATTTAAGGGAAGTGAGACTGGATGGAGAGAATAACATATCATAATATCAAAGTCAGATCAAAGTCTGTCAGAGATTCAGATTTAGGTCTGGACTTTGACTAGGCCATCGTTTTATATATGCATTCTTCCAAACCATTCTGTTTAGGATTGTTGCTCCCATGGAAAGTGAACCTCGGTATTACATCTTTTGCTCATCTTATAGATTGTTTTTCAGGGTGTTTTTCTAAATTCAGTTCAATTCAGTTTTAATTTATATAGCGCCAATTCACAACACATGTCATCTCAGGGATCTTTACAGAGACAATTCAACTAGATAATACAGTCAAATTGATTAAAAATGTTTCTATCTAAGGAAAACCAGTTGATTGCAACGACTTATTGACTCAAAGGCAATCCCTCCCGACAAGCATGCATATGGCGACAGTGGAAAGGAAAAACTCAACTTAACAGGAGTAAACCTCCAGCAGGACCAGGCTCAGTGTGAGCGGTCATCTGCTGAGGCTGACTGGGGTTCAAGGAGACAGAAGCAGAGATACAGAAAGAAGCAGAGTTACAAAGGAACTTGATAACCAGCTCCTGAGGCGGCACCGTCCAGGAAACGCACAGCCAATCAGACGAGCTCCCAGCCAGCCCCCATGTCAGAGGATAAAGAGAGCACATCCAGTTACTCACAGTCAGAGAAACAGGACTAAACTGAAAAATAGGCAGAACTCCAACATCTATAAAAAAAAATGTGTTGATGGCAGCAGCACAGCTGATATTTCTCTCCAGGGTGGAGTCACAGCCAAACAGGAACAGACCAGATGAAGCTAATATGAGAAAAAGCAGAGAGAGCAGAACGTTAGAGATTGAACTAACAGATTCTGCAGAGTGGGAGAATAGAGATAGAATGAAGCAGAATGATACATTCGACTACATCTTCAGATCAATGCTGTCTCCTCTTTGGTTTTTCCACTGCTTTATGTTACATTGAGAATATATATTCAGGATGATGTATAAAATATTCATTTTCCAACTAACAATGAGTTTTGCATAAAGGCCAGAATGTTCAGTTTTCTGTGCTCCGATCCAGAACTCTTTCCTCCACTTGTTAGCTGGTGGTAAGGTGCCATAGAGCCTCTAGTTTTCTATTTCTTTGTGCCCCTTTGTTGAGTCCAGAACTAATAGGTTTCCCATGGACAGACTAATTCCTGAGCAGCTGATCTCTGTAGTTCCTCCGAAGGTTTCACAGGTTTTTTTAGTGCACAAACAAGAGCAGGTTTCACAGAATATCTGTGAATATATCATTAAGGTGTATCAGAGTGCATTATTTCTAAATAGTTTTTAGATTTTTAGACATAAACCTATATGAAAACCAGGCATCTGTTTTTCTTTTCCATTGAACTTCTGTGTTATGTCTCATAATTTCAAAAGCGGTTGCATAAGGTTTGTGCAAAAAATACTAAAACTTGTACGATGTACTGTCTGTTTGCTGTGTTTGTAATCTCCCCAACATCTCCTTATAACAATCTTCTCTGTGATTCATAAAGTCTTTCATAAATCCGTCTGTCTTAACATTCCTACATGTTGTTTAGGCAGCACGGTAACTGTTTTGAACGGGCCTGTTCTGGCCGAGGATAAAGACATCGGGCCAAATGCTGTGGTGAAATACCGACTGTTTGGACCCAGGGTTGACCTCTTCACTGTTGACCCCACCACTGGTAACCTTGTTTCTGTGCAGACTGTAACCTTGACGCCATACTGGAAAAGTCCAGCCAGGCTAACGCTCTGTCTCTCTCTTCAGGGGTCCTACTTGTGTGTCAAGGAGCAAAGTTGGATCGCGAAGCCTTTCAGGACCCACGAGTCGAGCTGATTCTGGTTGGGGAAGACATCGGGGGTTTAAACAGCAGCGTACCTCTGACCGTGACAATCCTGGATCAGAACGACAATCCTCCTGTCTTCAGTCCCTCCAGTTTTAGTGTGCGGCTGCCTGAAAACAGCCCCACCGGTGGGTAACTGAGACCTCTATGTTGATGACAGCTTTATTAGTAGTAAGCTAAGGCTAACTTGCTATGAACAGGAATGCCTGCCCTATTGATAACCTTTATATTTCCGTCACTTCCAGGCGTTGTGGTGACTCAGCTCTCTGCCACCGATGCAGACTCTGGCTCCAACGGTTGGCTGATGTACCGTCTGGAAAGCGGCGCTCAGGACCGCTTCGTGGTTGACCAGGTCTCTGGCGCCGTCCTGGTGGGCAACACGACGCTCGACAGAGAGGAGCGTGGGTCCTACCGCCTCGTTGTCATGGCAACTGACCGCGGCACGCCCCCTTTGTCCGGCACGGCCACCCTGACCGTTATCCTCGACGACGTCAATGACTCAAGACCGCGGTTTATAGAGCCTGTCACCATGATTAACGTCAACGAGTCAACCCCGCCGGGTGTGGTGGTAGCTACGCTCACTGCCGAAGACCCCGATCTCCATCCAAGGCTTGAGTACTACATCATCTCAGTGGAGGCAAAGGATGATGGGAACAATCCAGTGGTTGGCTTGCAGGACTCCTTCGGTATTGATCTACACACAGGTTAGACCGCTGGCTTAAAATATGAGCTGTTATAGCTGATGTGGTGGATTGTTGTGGGAGATCAGAAACGCTGAACTGTTTTGGGGTATTTCCAGGTGCCGTATTTGTACGCAACCCATTGAACAGGGAGCTGGTGGCTACGTTTGAGATCATCGTGTCTGTCCATGACAACGCCAGTGAGGTTATAGACAGGTCTGGCAGTGTTCCCAATGGTAAGTCCAGGTTATGCTTATTTTCAGGCTCTGTTCTGCAACCTGCACATTTTATTTTACAAGCTCCTCCAGTAACAGGTTTAAAGTAAATCTTATTCTTATGGAGTGAACTTTGTTCCATGGGGTTTACAAGCAAAAAAACATGTTTTGTAAATGGAAATAAAAAAAACCCACATTTTCTATATTGTAATTTGAAGAAAAGGCCCCCCCAAAAAATTCTTTAGTAGCATTGTTGTTGTTTTCTCTTATTTTCTAAATGTATTATTTCATATTTAAAGTTTTCGAAAAATTTTATATATATACTCTGCAAAAATGATCTAAATATGAGTAAAAATATCTTAAATTAAGTGTATTTACCCTTAATTTGAGCAGGTAAATGAGATGATTTGCCAATGGAATGAGTATTTTTACTCTTAAAATAAGATAATTAGATAATATGCTCTTGAAATAAGACAATATAATTGTTTTTTCTTATTTTAAATGTAAATTGTCTTGTTTCATTGGCGTTTCATAGCGTCTCCCTTGCCTCCTTAATTCAAGAAAAAATTCAATTATTTTAAGAAAAAAATGACGTATTAAGATTTAATTTTTTGCAGTGTATTACATATATATATATATATATATATATATATATATATATATATATACGTATATATATATAAGTGTATATATATAAAGTTCAATTATTATTATTATTTCTATCGGTCTATATGGAAACTGGCAACAATTGAAAAGAAGGTAATATCTAAAACTCAATCTGAAAAACAGAAATTTGAGAAACAAAAATGAAAATGTAGAATCTGTAAAAAAGAATTTAGGAAAAAAAAATATTTGAGTAAAATTTAATTTGAAAATAACAAGTCCGAAACATAAAATGAAAAATTAATTTGAAGAAAAATATGATTTAAAAAAATTTATTTTAAAAAATTTGAATAAAATCTTTTGCTCTCAAAACTTTCTTTTGTTTAAAAAGTTTTTAAATGTTTAATTTCTGTTTTGCCTTTTTTTTCTAATTGGTTGCAGCAATAATGGAACAAATTTCACTCCATATGTCATATTGCTGCCCAAATCTGACCTTTAAGTTAAAAATTAAAGTCAAAAATTAACCTAAATTAGTGGTTCTTCATATTAGGTCACTTAATATCACCAAACCTTATCTACAGATCTTTTTTTTTTTGAAGCTGCTGTATTTACCTTTTATTTTTTCTATCTCTCCTCAGCGAGACTAACCATTAACGTCCTGGACGTTAACGACAACGCTCCTCGTTTCCGGCCCTTCGGAGTCACCAACTTCACCGAGAGGATTTTAGAAGGAGCTCAGCCGGGCACAACGTTGCTGTCAGTGTCGGCTGTAGACCCTGACAAGGGTCCCAATGGTCAGGTCATTTATCAGCTCCTTCACGTGCCGAGAGGCGGATATGTGAGGCTGGAAGATTTTTCTACTGGTGAGGTCATCCATTAGCTGCTGCAGATTTCTTGCAAAGAACAAACACATCATATATTATCTTTGTGTGTTTTCATAAAAAAAGTCTAACAGCTTCTGCTGCTTTTTTAGGTAAAATCGTGGCCAATCAGACGGTGGATTTTGAGCAAGTGCAGTGGCTGAATTTCACCATACGGGCTCAGGATCACGGGACGCCTCCAAGGAGCGCCGAGCTTCCAGTTTATTTGAGGATAGTGGACGTCAACGACAACAACCCAGTTTTTCTACAACCCTCCTATCAGGTGACGGAATGATTCGATCCGCAAACGGCTGCTGGTTACAGAACCGTCCCCATAAAACCCTGGAAAGATTTTTGGTTTTTATTTTAGATTGCTTGCTTATATATTAATGAATGAATGAATGAATGAATGGGAATTTATAATAGATACACTCACCGGCCACTTTATTAGGTACCCCATGCTAGTAACGGGTTGGACCCCCTTTTGCCTTCAGAACTGCCTCAATTCTTGGTGGCATAGATTCAACAAGGTGCTGGAAGCCTTCCTCAGGGAGTTTGGTCCATATTGACATGATGGCATCACACAGTTGCCGCAGATTTTTCGACTGCACATCCATGATGCGAATCTCCCGTTCCACCACATCCCAAAGATGCTCTATTGGATTGAGATCTGGTGACTGTGGAGGCCATTTGAGTACAGTGAACTCATTGTCATGTTCAAGAAACCAGTCTGAGATGATTCCAGCTTTATGACATGGCGCATTATCCTGCTGAAAGTAGCCATCAGAAGTTGGGTACATTGTGGTCATAAAGGGATGGACATGGTCAGCAACAATACTCAGGTAGGCTGTGGCGTTGCAACGATGCTCAATTGGTACCAAGGGGCCCAAAGAGTGCCAAGAAAATATTCCCCACACCATGACACCACCACCACCAGCCTGAACCGTTGATACAAGGCAGGATGGATCCATGCTTTCATGTTGTAGACGCCAAATTCTGACCCTACCATCCGAATGTTGCAGCAGAAATCGAGACTCATCAGACCAGGCAACGTTTTTCCAATCTTCTATTGTCCAATTTCCATGAGCTTGTGCAAATTGTAGCCTCAGTTTCCTGTTCTTAGCTGAAAGGAGTGGCACCCGGTGTGGTATTCTGCTGCTGTAGCCCATCTGCCTCAAAGTTCCACTTACTGTGCGTTCAGAGATGCTCTTCTGCCCACCTTGGTTGTAACGGGTGGTTATTTGAGTCACTGTTGCCCTTCTATCAGCTCCAACCAGTCTGGCCATTCTCCTCTGACCTCTGGCATCAACAAGGCATTTCCGCCCACAGAACTGCCGCTCACTGGATGTTTTTTCTTTTTCGGACCATTCTCTGTAAACCCTAGAGATGGTTGTGCGTGAAAATCCCAGTAGATCAGCAGTTTCTGAAATACTCAGACCAGCCCTTCTGGCACCAACAATCATGCCACGTTCAAAGTCACTCAAATCACCTTTCTTCCCCATACTGATGCTTGGTTTGAACTGCAGGAGATTGTCCAACGAGCAGTTGGACAGGTGTACCTAATAAAGTGTCCGGTGAGTGTATATACCAGATAACAAGAGTTATCGGGCAATAGTGGTATAAGAATTAACTTATTAAATCCCCACCTCTTTTCCAGAACTTTAGAATGTAGATAGATAGATAGATAGATAGATAGATAGATAGATAGATAGATAGATAGATAGATGATAGATAGATAGATAGATAGATAGATAGATAGATAGATAGATAGATAGATAGATAGATAGATAGATAGATAGATAGATAGATAGATAGATAGATAGATAGATAGATAGATAGATAGATAGATAGATAGATAGATACCTTTTTTCAAATCTATTGGTCGATTCATATGCCTATAATAATATAGCTATAGATTTTAGTTTAATAATTACTGCAATTTGCAATGGCAGTAATTACAGGAAATACTGCTAAAGTTAATCCTAAAAAAACATATATGTTTATGCATTAGAATCTATAAGGACATGAGTATATCTAAGCTTAGCCTCTGCAAATGATTAACAGCAGTGTTTTATAAGAATAAGAATTTCAGCAATTCATGATGTTCAAAATCCTGCTTTCAAACATTTATAGTTAAGGTTTACTGGATTATTAGAGGATTATGAGAAAAGACACAGATTAACTGTAGCTGGGGTCAGAACCACCTACTGCCCTGATGAAGACATGAGCTTCCACTGTTGTATCATGAAGCAGAGACGACGGTAGAAACGTTCCAACCTGAGGAGAAAAGGAACCGGACTGTTATCCAGTGGTTCAGTCATCTTTTCGAAAAAAAAAATAAATAAATAAAACGGTACATTTTATAATGGTAAATTCTGAATGAAGACTTCAGCTTACACTACAAACAAAAAACAAAAAACAAAAAAGTATAATAATAAATAGATAGATAAAATTTAATAAAAAATAAGATGATTAAAATAGAAAAATGTGAGTTGAGGAGCAAAATTGATAATAATAAAAACGCAGAATGATATTAAAATTTTACCAGTTATATTTTTTAGCCAAACTACATAGAATTTAAATACATTTGACTGTGAGATCTGGTTGAATTATATCTATAAAGTGCCTTGAGTGAGGAATTGTTATATAAATAAACTGAATTGAATTAATTTGAACATGTTCTGATGAAGAGACGATCACTTTAGCCTTTTTAGGTCAGTTTGTTCGTTACTAAAGGAAGGCAAGGAAGCATTTAACCCCAGATCCATGCAGTCCAGATGAGTCATGTTACCTGATGATTTGATTCAGTGGCTTTTATATGTTGACTCATTCTGATTATAATCTGTAGCTCCCGTTTTGAATTGAATTACTGATATAAAGGATGTTTCAGATGATTCATTTCATTCGCTGATTTACACACATTGTTTGTCTTGTTTTTAGGAGCCCATCTTTGAGAACGTGGACTTAGGCACCACCATAGTCCGTGTTAGAGCCACGGATGCTGATTCCGAACTGTTCGCCGTCATAGAGTACAGCCTTGTAGACGGAGAGGGCAAGTTTGGCATCAAATCGTCCACTGTGAGTTAATCCTGGGGGAAATCTAAATCTAGATAAGTCAGTTTTTCTTAAAATAAGTGCATTTGTTCTTGGATTGAGGGGGTAAAAGTGACATTTTGCCAATGGAACAAGACAATTTACACTTTAAATAAGAAAACACAATTACATTGTCTTATTTTAAGTGCATTTTATCTAATTATCTTATTTTAAGAGTAAAAATACTCATTCCATTGGCAAACTATCTAATTTACCTACTCAAATTAAGATTAAATACACTTAATTTAAGAAATTTTTACTTATTTCTAGATCGTTTTTCCAGTGTATGAGTTTAGAAAGTCCAAAAGTTTTCCCTCCTACAGGAATCAGGATGTTTACCTTCCTCGTGTTTTAGGCCCGCATAGTTTTTGTTGCAGCAGATTTTATCCAAATAACTTTTTGAACTGCAGCTTTTTTAGAACAGGCAACAATCAAGATATACATGCAGCGACCCGTAAGAAGCAACCTGCTGTGGTTTCTCTTTTCAGGCAGCTAAAAAAAATGCGGTCTGGAAAGGAAAGTGTCCCATGTACAGTCCTGATATCACAGCTCCATGCTGTGTTCTGTCATATTAGGAACAGCGTGGAGCCAGAATAATCTTTAGAACTCCATCACTCCCACTGAGAAACTTCTTCCCAATCATTCCTTGTCCTCTTTTTTTCTTTTATTTTTCTCCCAAAGGGAGAAATCTACATCCTGTCCCCTCTGGACAGGGAGACCAAGGACCACTACACTTTAACTGCTGTTGCACGAGACAACCCTGGAGGGAGCCCCAACAACAGGAGAGAGAACTCGGTTCAGGTTGGGACAGTAAAGCTTTACATCGACTTTTACACGATTTTAGATTATAAAAATAAACGTACATATATCATGTAAAAGTACATTTTTTCATCACTTTCTGATATTAAATCAGGCTCAATCTTTGAGCTTATTCAGGAATTTTATAGTTATTTTAATTTTACAAAGTGTGAGGATTATAAGACGACTATTGGGGCATTTTGCTGCAAAAATTGGTTATTTTTGGTGTATTTTACTTTTATTAGAGCAAATAAGATCATTTTCCAATCCAATAAGTTGGTAGACTAGATAAGACATTTTTTTTCTTAAAATAAATGCTTTTGTTCTTGGATTGAGGAGTTAAAAGTGACATTTTGCCAATGGAACAAGACAATTTACTCTTAAAATAGGAAAACACAATTGCATTGTCTTATTTCAAGTGCATTTTATCTAATTATCTTATTTTAAGAGTAAAAATACTCATTCCATTGGCAAACTACCTCATTTACTTACTCAAATTATGGGTAAATACACTGAATTTAAGAAAAGTCTACTTATTTCTAGATCATTTTTCCAGTGTTTGCAGATCATCTCAAATCAAGGACAAACAGACTTGTTTTAAGAAATGTTTACTTATTTTTAATTCAATTTTTGCTTCGTCTGTTTGGTAAATTCACATTTGGATTTAATGAAGGCAAACTAATGAATGAAACATTGAAAAAGTACTTCAGATGTTCTGATGTGACGTTCTGGAACAATCAGGAGACTTCAGCAAAGGAGAAAATGTTGGACCTCTTATGTTTGATCTCCAGTTCCCTGAAGGAGCCACATTCAGCAAAGTTATAGAAGCAGCAGGAAAATGTCTGACCATCATGCAGGAAGGAGATGGCTTTTGAAAGAAGGAAAACTCCAGACATGAAGGCTTTTTGTTGTTTCCAACACCCTGGAGAGTTTTATAATCCATTAGTTGAAAGGCCATCAGTAAGGAAGAAGCCGTGACTCCAAAAACAACAAAGAGAAACCGATTACAGTTTATAAAAGCCCTGAGTGACTAATGGTTTCATTTTTCTGTTTCTGTAGCCTAATGAAGCTGAGACTGAAATATGTGATCATAATAAAAGATGCAAAGTTAGAAGGAAACATGAAAATCACACCATGTAGAATAGAAAATCCTTTTATTTCACTTCACTTTCACTTTATTTTTTAGCAAATAATCCAACATTAAACAACAAAACAACAATATCAAAACAAAACCAACAATTTACCAAAAGAAAAGAGGAATAGGCTGAAGCAAAGCTTATTATTGCCTACCCTTTATTTCTACCACAATGGGGAAATTCTGGTGTTTATATCTCAAAATGATTATAGAAAAAAATGGTCACACAAATGTGGACCTTAGAAAAATTTATAAGAATAACATAACAGTGAAGAGTTAAAAGATAAACAATAAAATAAGGAACAGTAAAGTGTTTTAGCCCTATAAAAAATGTGTAACTGGAGAATAAATAACCAATATCCAACTATGGAAATACAGTGATGGATATTTTAGATGTGCAAAAGGACAGCAGCATGTTATTTAACTGACTAAGATAGAAACTGTGCAAAAGTCGGCATGAATGTAACAACTTATTGAGGTTGTTGGGACCAGTGGTGGTTCTAGAGTCTTCCAGCTGCTGGGAGGAAGGATCTGTGATAACGCTCCCTGGTGCATTTAAGGAGCAGCAGTCTGTCACTGAAGGAGCTCTCCAGTTCAGCACCAGCTTCATGCATGAGGTGGGAGACATTATCCAACAGAGATGTTAATTTAGTTAGGATCCTTTTGTTTCCTACCTCCTGCACTGAGGGCATCCAATCACAGAGCTGGCCTTGGGAGTGTTTTATTATAAAGGGGGTTTTACATAATAGGCATCATGAAAAAAAGTCAAGAAATATTAAAGCAATGTTATACAGGTATTAGCCAGGAGTTGAAGTTGAGGCACAAAGAGAAAAAGTAAATTTAGAGCCGCCATCACTAAAGCTGTGATGGAAAAGAGTCTTTTTAAGACTGCTTATAAACCTGACCCACATACAGCAGTTGTGTTTGGAGGAGGTGGAAAAGGTTCCACTAAACTAGTGATGCAAGATATTGGGATTTTGGCCGACATCCGATATGCCGATATTTTAAAACTCATGTAGCCGATAACCGATATCGATACCGATGTTAAAGCTGGACAAAAATAAGTAGTCATTGAAAATAGCAGTTTTGTTATCCATTTCTGACACTTTGAAAAATAATATACTCAAATATATTTGCATATACTGATATCAAATAGATTTTTAAAAACGCGGTATCGATCTATTTTACTTTAAAATCTTGTGAAATTTCATCGTTCTGTTAAAAACTCTCGTGATATTTTGCAAATTCTTGTGAGATTTTGTTAGTAAAATAGATCGATACCGCGTCAATATATCAACATATAAAAATATGGCAAGATTTCGTTAATTTCGGGCGATTTCGTAGCATAACGATGACATATAGCAGTTTTTAAGTCTGTAAAAAAGAAGTTTTTGAGGAAGAAGAAGTAGTATTTTTAATTTTTTTTAGACTTTAGAAACTCAGAAGCTGATCAAATATCGGGTTAAATATCGGTGGGGTGGCCGATGTCCGATATTCAGTTTTAAGGCCGATACAGGCCGATACCGATAGGGGGCCGATTATATCGTGCATCCCTACACTAAACTATGCTGTGAAACTTGTTGAAGGATATCCTGAAAAAATTACCCATCATGCAGTTTAAAAGCTGAAATACAGGAAAATGAATAGATGGAGACATTTAAACATTAAGTACGGTTTGGTGATCCCAGCTGACCTGAAACAGAAAAGGTTTGGATGATTTACAGTGAGACTAAGTGTTTTATGGATTATAGTTGAAAATCCGCCAACTGTTAATGATTTTTATTCTGCCAATATTGACCGTGTCTTTATGGACCCTGAGTAAAGTTTCTTTCCTGTTTGACATACGAGGTTCTGGTGACGGTTCTGGATGTCAACGACTTCCGCCCCCGCTTCACGAAGCGAGTGTACAACACCAGCGTGTTTGAGAATGAGCCCAGCGGCACATCAGTGATCACGATCACAGCGGTGGATCTGGACGAAGGACAGAACGCTGCGTTGATCTATAGCCTACTTGGAGCACATTTAGGTAGGAATCTACCAACAAATGACAAAAAATGTGTCAGAGTGTTCAATTCCACTTAAACTTTTTCACAATTCTCCGGATCAAATTCACAAATCCTCTTTGATATTATTGCGTTTTATGCAGTTTAATAATGTGTAACTGAAGCAGCAGAAAAGTAATGCACACTTTTCTATACTTAAAATGTCTTATTACAAAGGGGATGTGTTGGATCCAAATTTAGATTTACGGGAATTTAAGTATTAAACTATTCACCCCAGTTAAATAAACAAAGATCGCTGGATTTCACTCAGTCGGCGCTTTATTTTCATATACAGGTGCTGGTCATAAAATTAGAATATCATGAAAAAGTAGATTGATTTCAGTAATTCCATTTAAAAAGTGAAACTTGTATATTATATTCATACATTACATACAAACTCATATATTTCAGATGTTTATTTTGTTTAATTTTGATGATTACAAATGACAACAAATGAAAATCTCAAATTCATCATATCAGAAAATTAGAATATTACTGAAGACCAATAAAAACAAAGGATTTATAGAAATGTTGGCCAACTGAAAAGTATGAACATGAAAAGTATGAGCATGTACAGCACTCAGTATTTAGTTGGGCCTCCTTTGGCCTGTATTACTGCAGCAATGCGGCGTGGCATGGAGTCGATCAGTCTGTGGCACTGCTCAGGTGTTATGATAGCCCAGGTTGCTCTAATAGTGGCTTTTAGCTCTTCTGAATTGTTGGGTCTGGTGTATTGCATCTTCTTCTTCACAATACCCCATAGATTTTCTATGGGGTTAAGGTCAGGAGAGTTTGCTGGCCAATTAAGAACAGGGATACCATGGTCCTTCAACCAGGTACTGGTAGCTTTGGCACTGTGTGCAGGTGCCAAGTCCTGTTGGAAAATGAAATCTGCATCTCCAAAAAGTTGGTCAGCTGCAGGAAGCATGAAGTGCTCTAAAACTTCCTGGTATGTGGCTGCGTTGACCCTGGACCTCAGAAAACACAATGGACCAACACCAGCAGATGACATGGCACCCCAAACCATCACTGACTGTGGAAACTTTACACTGGACTTCAAGCAACGTGGATGAAGTGCCTCTCTTCTTTTCCTCCAGACTCTGGGACCTTGATTTCCAAAGGAAATGCAAAATTTACTTTCATCAGAGAACATGACTTTGGACCACTCACCAGCAGTCCAGTCCTGTTTCTCTTTAGCCCAGGCAAGACGCTTCTGACGCTGTCTGTGGTTCAAGAGTGGCTTGACACAAGGAATGCGACAGCAGAAACCCATGTCTTTCATACGTCTGTGTGTGGTGGTTCTTGAAGCACTCACTCCAGCTGCAGTCCACTCTTTGTGAATCTCCCCCACATTTTTGAAGGGGTTTTGTTTCACAATCCTCTCCAGGGTGCGGTTATCTCTCTTGCTTGTACACTTTTTTCGACCACATCTTTTCCTTCCCTTCGCCTCTATATTAATGTGCTTGGACACTGAGCTCTGTGAACAGCCAGCCTCTTTAGCGATGACCTTTTGTGTCTTGCCCTCCTTGTGCAAGGTGTCGATGGTCGTCTTTTGGACAACTGTCAAGTCAGCAGTCTTCCCCATGATTGTGTAGCCTATAGAAATAGACTGAAAGACCATTTAAAGGCTTTTGCAGGTGGTTTGAGTTAATTAGCTGATTAGAGTGTGGCACCAGGGGCCATCAATTTTGAACCTTTTCACAATATTCTAATTTTCTGATATGATGAATTTGAGATTTTCATTTGTTGTCATTTGTAATCATCAAAATTAAACAAAATAAACATCTGAAATATATGAGTTTGTATGTAATGTATGAATATAATATACAAGTTTCACTTTTTAAATGGAATTACTGAAATCAATCTGCTTTTTCATGATATTCTAATTTTATGACCAGCACCTGTATATTCAAAAAGAGAACAGTTCATCATACGGCCCTTATGGCACGGTAATCAGCCCTGTTCTGACCCAGACAGAGTTCTTCTCCCTTACTTATAGTGAGGAAAAAGCTGTGAAAGTTGTCGTAGTCAAAACAAATTACACACACTTTGGTTAAACAATAACAATTCTTGAGAAAGAATCTGGCTTGTTATGGAATAAGTATTCCTTGTATGCAAAACACTTCTCATTCAAACATTTTGTGGCCTTGCAGGATAAGCAGACTGTGTAAAAACATTATGAACTGGATAAATAGCATACCTAATATAGGATAGGAGGATTAGGGACGCTGAAAAAAAAAAGTTTACTGATTTTAAAATTTTATTTCAATTTAGTATTGGAAAAAAGTCAGAATTCGGAGAAAAAAAGTCAGAATTTTGACTTTTTTCTCAGAATTCTGACTTTAATCTCAGAATTTTGACTTTTTTCTCAGAATTCTGACTTTAATCTCAGAATTTTGGATTTTAATGTAGATGGGCACCATGAAGGTAGAGATGTGGAGCAATCAGCTTCACTGAGAGGGCAAGTGACACATTGGTGGAAAATGACGGAATTAGGCAACTTTTTACGTGCCCGAGGGGTCCTCCTCTTGATGCTAACATGTTTGTTATCTGTCAGAATTCTAAGATCGAAGTCAGAATTCTAAGAAAAAAGTCAGAATTCTATGAAAAAATTCAGAATTCTGAGAAAAAAAGTCAGAATTCTGATATTAAAGTCAGAATTCTGATATTAAAGTCAGAATTTTGAGTTTAAAGTCAGAATTCTGACTTTTTTTCCGAAATTAAAATGAAAAAAAAAAGTCAGTAAACTTTTTTTTTTTCACTGGCCCTAATCCTCTTCCGTACTAATATATGAAACAAGAGAAATCTACATTTTCACAACACTTTCAAATTGCTATGCTGGGGCAGAAAATCCCTCTTGAGGGCCAGATTCGGTCCCTGAGCCTCGACTTTAACACACGTGGTGCATCAGTGCGTGTGCCAGCCATGCTGCTCACTTTGTGTCCTAAGAAAAACTATTGGTAGGATTCTATGTGGAGAATCTAAATATAATAATCTGGTTATACAGATATTAAAGTGTTAAAGTAAACAGGAAATTCTTTAAAATTCTTTTCAAAATAATACAATTTTGAGATAATTGGAATGAGCATAGATTAGGGAGTAAAAGCTCATAACCCAGTGATATTCTGCACTTATTTGAAAAAGTGAAGCTTAATAATTTTTTTATGCAGCCATTAATTGTCCAGCTTTCTTATCTGTTTTCTTATCATGTGGGTTTTCAGACGCCTTCTCCCTGGATCCAATCACCGGATTGGTGCGTTCCCGCCGCCTGCTTCAATCTTCAGAACGTTTCAACTTTACCGTTGTAGCTACAGACCAGGGACGCCCCCCTTTATGGGGCACCGCAGACCTGATCATCACTGTCATAGACGTCAATGACAACAGACCAGTGTTTCGCAGACCAGCTAATGGAACCATCATTCATATCTCTGAGGTATCTGCACCAGTCTGGGTGTAATGGCTGCCCTCCTTTTGCAATTATTTGTTTTCTTCATTCAGCTCTTCTTTGAGTTTAGTTGAGTGAAAAATTAACTCCTGATCTACATGTGCAATGATGTGCACATGTGGATTATTTTTATCTTCTTCCTGGGTATAATCATTTCTGTGAAGCAGCTCACCCATGCATGCAGTGGGTGAACATGTGGCTAATCTATATTTATCACAATCAAACCTCATTTGACCTGAATGTGTGTTTTTATGCAGAACAGACATCATTTAACACTGAGCTGCTCCATAAAAAAAAAAATGTATAATTGTAAACCTCACTCTTCATCCATAGTTAGATTTATTTTTATACTCAAATGGATCTGAATACATGAAGATTCATTAACTCTGAGTTTAGCTGCCATAAACAGCTTGTTCTGATGTTTTGTTCCAACAGGATTTTCTGCACATCCAACATTAAACTGGGAAAATAATTTAACATACACCTTTTTGGCTTCTAACCTTGTAATTGAGACCTACAGAGAGATTTATTTAGCCTCAGGCTATTTTTTATCTGACAGTTTTTAGGCAGAAGTTTTTTATGCTACGCTAATATTAGCATCTTATTCTGTTTTTCAATAAAATTCAATTCCGTTTATTTATATAGCGCCAAATTCACAACACATGTCATCTCAAGGCACTTTCCAGTTCACCAGATCATCCAGTCAGATTTATTCAAAGTTTTCTATCTAAGGAAAACCAGCTGATTGCATCGACTCATTGACTCTTCAGCAATCCCTCACACTAAGCATGCTTGTAGCGACAGTGGAGAGAAAAAACTCCCTTTTAACAGGAAGAAACCTCCAGCAGAACCAGGCTCAGTGTGAGCGGCCATCTGCTGAGGCCCGCTGGGGTTCAAGGAGACAGAAGCAGACATAGAAAAAGAAGCATAGATACCAAAGGCAACTGTAAAAGGCGACCCCGTCCAGGAAACACACAGCCAGGCAGACGAGCTCCGAGCCAGCTTCCATGTCAGAGGATGAAGAGAGCACATCCAGTTAGTCACGGTCAGAGAAACAGGACTACACTGGAAAACAGGCCGATCTCAAACATCTATAAACAAAGGTGTTGATTACGATGGAGGCTAGAGAATAATAAATAATAAATTTTTCTATTTCGAGAATAAAGTCATAAAATTATGAGAATAAAGTCATAAATTTACGAGAATAAAGTTGCAACATTGCCAAAATAAAGTTGTAAATTTATGAGAAAAAGTCCTAAAAATATGAGAATAAAGTTATATTATAAGACAACTCTTACAAGAAGTGCTGTCTCCTAAAATGAGGAATGTGGAGCATCATGTAAATCTCTAAAAAAGGAAATCTTTTAGCAGCAGCATCAAACTGGGCAGGATGTCAAAGTGGACTCAGGTTGCTGATTGGTGGAGCTGGTCATCCGTCATCTGCTAGTCGGAGTGCGAAACTTTCTTTCTGAAACGGGTTGTGGTATGATGACTTCATTCTCGTAATATTACAACTTTATTCTCAAAATAAAACAAAAATTAAAAAAAATCTCCAGCCTGGCCCTAATACTTTGTCGTAGTTGATGGCAGCAGCACAGCTGATATTTCTCTCCAGGATGGAGTCACAGCCAAACAGGAACAGACCAGATGAAGCTACTATGAGAAAAAGCAGAGAGAGCAGAACGTTAGAGATTGAACTAACAGATTCTGCAGAGTGGGAGAATAGAGATAGAATGAAGCAGAATGACTAAAATGTGTCCCTTTGATACAAATGCTGTAAAAAGTGGGTCTACTAATTTTAGGGGGGTTGTTATTCCTTTTTTTTGTTCATGCAGAAAACACTAATAGATTCATATCTAAGGTTGAGATTTGTAAGTTCTGGGGGTAGGAAGAGGTTTGCACTATGTAAATAACGTAGTTTGGATTTATTTAATAAATGTGCAAAACAGAATCAAACAATGACAGGTAGAAAATGTACAACTAACTTTATTCTTCAGCCATTTACTGCTTGTTAATCCCTCCTGCTTAAATCAGTTAGATTATTTTCTCAGCAAGTCCTAAAATATCACCAACTTCAGTCAATTCAAATCCCACCAAGTACTTCTGTTTGTGGAACCGGTCTGTTTGTGCAGGAGCAACCTCCAGGCCTGCCCGTATATGAGGTCCATGCAACCGACTCCGACGAGGGCGTGAACGGAGAGGTCCGCTACGCCTTCCTGCAGACAGGAGCTGGGAACAGAGACTGGGAGAGTTTTCACATTGACCCCACGTCCGGAGTCATCACCACCACAGTTAAACTGGACCGAGAGAAACAAGCCCTGCTTAGCGTGAGTCTGCCACGTCCGTGTAGCCTCAGCATCCGACAGCACATTAAGTAAATGTGTGAATCTCTCTCTCAGCTTATCATCGTGGCCCGGGACATGGGTCAACCAGTGCCTTATGAGACCACGCAGCCACTGCAGGTGGCGCTGTTGGATATTGACGACAACGAGCCGGTCTTCCTGAAGCCACCGGTAAGCACTGAGATGAAGTTCAGATGTACAGTTAAGGGTCGTGTTGTGTTAAATGAGGGCGTTATGTCCCCTAAAAAAGGCTGTTGCGCCTCGGGGGCTTCCTCACGGTTCTTTTCCTGGGAGCAAGTTATTTACTACTCTTAACTCAAACTGGGTAATAACATGTAAAAAAGGACTATAAAATAGGGGTGTAAATCACATCCATCATGGCGATTCGATTCAGTATCGATTTCCTGACCCAACGATTCGATTATTTTCGATACTCAAGAATACACCACGATTCGATTCGATTAATCGGTAAAAATTTTTTTTTATTTTTTTTATTTTTTTTTACAGCTTACAGGCTAAACAAAGTTTCAAGTTTGAAATAAATCAATGAAAACTGTATATCATTATGCATTTTTTTTAAACAACAGCAAATAACAGAAGTAGAAAAGTTGCATCAAAAAATACTGCAAAAATACAAAATCAGTGCAATGAGTTCAATGAAATACCTCGGCTCCAGAGTGTCGACGTCCCCGCCCCCTTGAGAGACGCTCCGCTGCTCCTCTCCCAAATTGTAGCTGATCGCAAACAGTGCAGCAGACAGGAGGCCGGCTTGTTTTGTTTTTATGAACGAAATTGCGGAAAACAACTCGTGAAGTTTGACCCGCTAGAAGAGCGAGGTGCGCGAGAACGCTGGGACCCTTTTTCCACCTGGATCTCCGCTCTTTTTGGCCCTCATGTCCCTCCGTCGTCGGACTAAACTCGCCCTCACTTCCTCGCCGCCTCGGCCGTATCTAGACCCACAGCGTGTAGCTCAGACCACGCTTCAATATTGAGCATAATTTAAAAATGTCTGTGTCAAGCTTGCTGCAACACACTGCTGTAAGAGTATAACCAGGAAGCGAGGTAGGAGGGCAAAATAGGTTTAGCGCCACCACAGCACGGGAGGGAGAATTACGTCCAGGAGCAAATGGATAAAAATAGACCGGAGGAAAAAAAAAACATGAATCGATTATCTTGCGGACGTGTCGATGCATCGAATCGTCGGCTTTTGGATCGATTAATCGTTAGAGGACAGAGAAAATACTTGGAGCTTGCACAGCTGTGGGCTCAAAAGTCACGTCTGCGAGCGTCCGGCAAAGATTGAGCCCCAAACAAGGTCATCTTCTCCTTCTTATTGCTCATGAGCCTATGTGTTGCATCAGTGCATGCTTAGCTGTCCGTATCAGAAACTGACACGCCATCCATGACCAAGGATTACAGATAGCTCTCCTCTATCAGTCCGGCTCCAAGATGTTCCCATATCCTGTGTTTTTTTAAAGACACGAAGGCTGTCCTGATTAGATGACCTCCGTACACAGTGACATCTACTCTCTCTAATCTGGCTAATAAAGTAACAGTGCACATGATGTATAAAGCATAAACCTAACAGTTGCATCTCGTAACGGTTTGTTTCTCCTCTCAGCGGGGCAGCCTGCCCTACCAGAAGCTGACCGTTCCAGAGCACTCCCCCCCTGGTACTGTGGTGGGCAACATAACCAGAGCTGTGGATGCAGACGAGGGCTCCAATGCCATTGTCTATTACTTCATTGCCGGTATAATGGCTTTCTTTGAAGATGTTTGTGCTGTTTATCATTTCATGATGAAAGATATCCTTTTTTATGGTAACCCCTGGATTTCAGAACAGGTTCTAGGGATTATTTTCTGAATATATCATCTTCCTATTGTGTGAAGAGATGACAGCTTTTGCACATCAAAAGCTGGAGAACAATGCAGGAATTTAGAAAGATCCATCTTCATATGACATCTTTTTCATGTCCTGCCGAAGGAGGAAACAGCGACGGAAACTTTGGCCTGAGTCTCGATGGAGTGCTGAAGGTTTTCAAGGATCTGGATAGGGAGGAGATCCCAGCCTACCTCATCATCATCAAGGCCTCCAGCAACAGGAGCTGGACTCCACCCAAGGGTCAAAGGTCATTACGAGCCAAAGCACTGGACCCCAATCTTGACCCGAGCCTTCTGGAAGTCCGAATAGAATTGGATGACATTAACGACCAGACGCCACGTTTTTCTAAGACAGAATACACCGCCGGTAAAGATGTTACCGCTCAGTGTAAGAGGCTGCATGGAAATCTAACTTATCGACTAACTTGGTGTTTTTGTTTAAGGTGTTGCTGCGAATGCTAAAGTCGGCTCAGACCTCATCAAAGTGGTGGCTGTAGACAACGACATTGGAAACAACAGTGTGGTCCAGTACCACATTGTTACTATCCGCTACTTCCAGACCCAGAGCAACGGCAGTGAAGACGTGGGCAACATCTTCACCATTGGTGAGAAAACGTGTTTCACCAACATATACATCGATCTCACTTGGTACAACAGAAAACACTTATTTTCAATCGTTTTTAGTAAATAATGTGTTTTAAAAATTTGAGATGCAACAAAATGTACCAGTTATTTATTTTTTTTCACCATTGTTTGATTCCCGGTGGGATTCTTTTCCTGCTTCATCTCGTTGCAGGTTTGACGGATGGAATGATTCGGAGTTATGACCTCTTTACGGCTTACGACCCAGGCTACTTTCAGCTAGAGATTTTAGCTTGTGACCTGGCAGGTCACAGCGCCACCACTAACGTAAATATCTACATCCTCCGAGATGACCAGAGGGTCAAGATAGTCTTCAACGAGATCCCTGACTGGGTTCGGGAAAACCAGGACGATTTCATCAGCCTGCTGTCCAACATCACAGGAGCCATCGTAAACCTGGATGACATACAGGTCAGACTTTCTCCCTTTCTCCGTCTATTGCTACGTTCAGACCGCAAGCAGCAGAGGCAGCAGAAGCAGCTGGTTTACATGCAAAGTCAATGGTTGACGCGCATCCTGGTGCAGCAAAAAGTCCCGCAGCTGAAGCAGCGCGTCGTGAGCTTCTGAGCATCTGACGCACTTCAGAAGCAGCATCAGCATCAACCAATCAGAGAAGCTGATATGGGAGCTGGCAGTGAGACAGACACAGCACTGCTGATGCAGAGCGCTATGATCACTCCCCTTAAACAGTTTATTAATGCCGAAACCTGCCGGCAAAATATGTTTGATTTTACATATTTATTACATACATTAGCAGAAAACTGCGAAGAGGTGACCGGGCCAGAGGCTGCTGTTCAACGAGGTTCCTAGTGACAGAGCACTGCCGGTATACGGGGATCTAAGTGGCTCCTACTGAGAAATAATATTTGAAGACCGGATATTAATCTTGATGAACTGACTGCACAGATGAAGTTTTCAGGTGGACTATCTCACTTAAAAACACATTAAAACTAATTTTTACCCACTGATCACAGCAAATATAGCTGCCATTGTTACAGGCAAAGAAAGGATAGAGTAGCCCCGCCCAACGCGCATTAAACACACTTTTTGACCCCGCAGTTAGAGCAGCAAAGATATTACAGCCGTGTGTCAGAACTAAAGTTGTACAAGCATCAAAAATGAAGCAGCACGCATGTTTTTGCTGCTCCTGCTGCATTATACATACTTTTTTTGTCGATGCAAAGAAAAAAAAATATTTCTACACCTTGATACGGTGGCCCTGAAGTGCAAACTGCAACTACAAATCTAAAAGCGCAACTACATTAAGGAAATCGCAACTACATAAAGCAAAGCGCAATTACATTAAGGAAAACACAATTATATTAACCTACCGGAAAAGGTAGGTACCAGTGGGAAACATGAGACATCGCTGATTGGACGACGGCGCCGTTTGACCCTTGAACCGGAAGTCATTCTGCCTGCTGCGGCTTTTGAAAACATGGATATTGTCGGCGCCCCAAACATAGCTGCCGTTATCCAGGAATATTTTGAGTCAGGACATACGTACGAGGTGATACTGGATATGCTCAAGACTAATCACCAAATTTCAGTTAGTTTGCGTACACTGAAGACACACTTAAAAGAAGCTGGACTGTTCAGACGACGCAACTTCCGGTTCAAAGGTCAAACGGCGCCGTCGTCCAATCAGCGATGTCTCATGTTTCCCACTGGTACCTACCTTTTCCGGTAGGTTAATGTAATTGTGTTTTCCTTAATGTAGTTGTGCTTTGCTTTATGTAGTTTTGTTTTTCTTAATGTAGTTGCGTTTTTAGATTTATAGTTGCAGTTTGCACTTCAGGACCACCGTACCTTGAGCATTTCCATATTTTTTGTGTTATAGCCACGGAAAGTGTGGCATGCATTCATCCCCAGTCAACACACTGCAGAGAGACATTTTGCTGCAATTCCCTACACGTTTTATACTTTTTTTACCCTGGACTGACTCGGCTGTTTGAACTCAGAAACATTTCCTTCCAAACAATTATATCGTAGCTATGGTCACATGTTTAGCTGGTTCTCCTGCTGGAAGGTGAACCTCTGCTCCAACCTTTGGTCTCTTCCTGTATTTACCTTTATCCTACTTACTCTAACCAGACCCTTATTTTATGAGGAAAATAATTCCCACATCATGATGCTCATCTACCGATGTCCTCAAAGCCAAATGTAAATGGCATAAAGGTCATTAAATAATTAATGAACTAAAAACTTAAAGGGAGTATTAAGGAAAAAGTAAGTTAAGATGACATTTAAAAAATAAGTAATAAAATGAGAGAAAGTTGGACTATAAAAAATCTTAACATATGTTTTTAATTTCCCTGTGAAGCAGCTGAGAGTTTCAGCGCATACAGGTTTATGGGAGTTTATTCCAGATCAGTGGAGTGTAAAATGTTCATGTTTGGTTCTGGTTCTGCAAAGTAGATTGGAGCCAGAGACCTGAAAGGTCTGGATGTTTTGCAGGTTGGTGTTTTTCCCAAACAGTGGGTTTGTGGCCCTAAAAATGGACTAAATGTGTTGATATGCCACATATTTCTCCTTATCTGTCAATTTGAAGATCATGTTTGTTTGTTTATCGGATCAAATCACAACAAAATACATTGAAAATGTGTTCTTGTAAAATAGAACATCGCAAAAAAATTGGCATTTTACTTTCACTCTAACAACCTGTAGTTTCATGTGGACAAGAAAGGCAGAGTGAGCTACGCTCAGACTGACATGCTCATCCATGTTGTCAACAACCAGACCAACACCATCCTCGATGTGGAAAGGTATGTTTCCCTTTTGCATCCTGCAGGTTTGGATCATTCAGGCCTGTGTATTCACAGTATTAACTGTGTGTTAACGTTTGCAGAGTCATCCAAATGATCGATGAGAACAAGGAGCAACTGAGGAGCTTGTTTCGGACGTACAACGTGGTGGACGTCCAGCCTGCTGTTGGTGACAAACTGCCCGACGACATCTCCACTCTGCAGGTCTGCAAAAAGCTCCGACTTTCTGAGCTCAAATACTGTGGAAGTTATTTCCTACTGTTGCCTTTTTTTTTTCTCTTTCCCTTTTCACAGCTGGTGATCATTATCCTGGCCGTGCTGCTGTGCTTGGCAGGAATTTTGTTTGTAACAATGAACTGGCATTATCGCAGAGTGTAAGAATCCTGCAGATATTTCTGTTGTGGCAGATTTCTTTTAAATGCGCAGTGATCTTAAAAGCAGCCGAAGCACGCGTGTGCAGAGTTACCTTATCTTCTCATGGTGTTTTCTTCTGTTGTGCTGCAGACACCAGAGGAAGCTTAAAGCTATTGTTGCAGGATCAACAGGTGAGCAGGTTGTTTTACAGGCAGAACGGCGTCGTAAGCTGTTATCAAATGCTGATGATGCAATTTAAGACGAATGGAAGACATCTTTCTTATTTGCTTTTTGCCGTGCAGGAAACCAAGGTCTAATGGATATCCTGGACATGCCAAACACTAACAAGTACTCGTTCGATGGGTGAGATCTATATCCAAACTCAATGGAAAAATGTCCTTATTAGGAGAGGCTTGGATTTAGAATCAGTGTCAGAATTACTTTATGGATTCTCTTCTTGCAGTGCATCCTTTTCATTCAATTCAATTCAATTCAGTTTATTTATATAGTGCCAAATTCACAACACATGTCATCTCAAGGCACTTTACAGTTCAACCAGATCATACAATCAAATTGATACAAAGTTTTCTATCTAAGGAAAACCAGCTGATTGCATTGACTCATTGACTCAAATACAATCCCTCACACTATGCATGCTTGTAGGGACAGTGGAGAGGAAAAACTCCCTTTTAACAGGAAGAAACCTCCAGCAGAACCAGGCTCAGTGTGAGCGGCCATCTGCTGAGGCCGACTGGGGTTCAAGGAGACAGAAGTACAATAGAGCAAAATAAAAATATAATGTAGTAAGAGAATAAATTAGTAAAGTTACAACCCACACAGTAAAATTATACCATTCCCATTTAAACTGTGTAAAAAAAGGTACAGGAATAAAATAGGATCAAGATAAGAATGAAATAAGATAAGATTATTTTGATTGATTGACTTTATTGATCTCACCGTGGAGAAATGTACTGAAAAAGTAAATGTAAGAATGTTCCAAAGGAAGAAAAGGTTGCATGGGATATATATAGCATATACAGTGCGGCAACATATGATGATTGTTTGTTATTTTAGTGGTTTTGAGCGGCATTATTTTCACCTTGAAATTTCACGAGAGTTTAACCTGACTCCGCCAGATGGATTTGCTCCACATATCCATCTGGAAACCTTCCGTTGAAGTAATTTTGGGAAGGGGCGAAAATACTAGTTAGCTGATTGGCCTATGTTGGTGATAGACGGGCCAAATAAACCAATCAGATCAATGAAGCATATGACGTACTAACAGAGCGACGACGAAGAGGAGCCAATTGATAGATCAAACTCTTGCCGAAACCAGTCGGGAGAAGAACAAAAACATCTTTTCCTCTGAGAAAAGCCTCCAGAGCAGTGTTTTGCTCTTCTTTCAGTGAAGAAGTACTGTGTAATTCCGATAAAACTTGCTCGATAGCCACGCTAACGCTAGTTTCATCGGCTGAAGCCGCCATGTTCTTTAGACTGAACTGTCGTGCTTCTCGTTGCGTCACACCTCAACCCACCTCAAAGCCAAAGCTGATTCGTTTGGTGAACGGCTCCAAATTTTCTTTAACGGAGAGTCTCCAGACTTATTAGCGAGTGAAATCTTGAAAGCTCGCGAGATCAGGATGGTCTCACGAGGTTAACGAGAGTTACCTTTGGAACCAAATCCTTCATGCACGACTTTTACAGATCAATCAGATCAGTTTGTGCACTAAGAAAGTTTAGAACCTCAGATTGCTGTTTGTTTTTTAATGCTAGCTATGTATTTAATATAGTGACCCAAGCAGTAAAAGGATTAACTCCATTCCCCAATAAGACCCTGTTCAACTAGATGTCATCTGGAAATCAAACCACTACAGTAATCGACTTATTTAAGGAGGAACCTGTCCTGCTTCCCTCCACAGAGCCAACCCAGTGTGGATGGACCCATTCTGTCGCAACCTGGAGCTAGCTGCACAGGCTGATCACGAGGACGACCTGCCTGAGAACCTGAGTGAGATCACTGACCTGTGGAACAGCCCGGCACGCACTCATGTCAGTACTAACTGCTCTAAAGGCTTTACTACACAGCGGTTTATTAACATTAGGTGTAGTTTAGGTCAATCATTAATATCAAATCATCATTGACAAAAAAAAGTATATCACTTGTTTTAATTGATTTATTTGAATTGTTCTCGTTCGGTGTCTTTACCAACATATACGTAACTTCAATGTTTCCTAGAGCTATAGTTGCTCATTTTCTCTCATACAGGCTCAAATACAACTTTAAACCCTCAGTAATATTGGATAAATCTTCCTTAGCAAGTTTCAAGAAAAGGAATCTTTAAGACATCAACTAGCTTCTGGATGTTTGTAGTTAGAAATCTGTGCACTGCTATTATCCGTAATCTTAGAATTTATTTAAACTAGCTTTTTTCTGTAAAGTACTTATCAGGTCCAGCTTGGAACCATTCCATTTCTTACCCTGCTTTATCCATTTGGGTGTGTATGTGGGACCACAGCATGATGCAGACACCACCATGCTTAACAGCTCATACAGTAGGTTTTAGAAAACTTCACAACTCATACTTAACTAGATAAACCTACTTTTAATGATCATTAAACTTTTCTCTGAAATGCATTGGCTTATCCGGACGAACTGCTTCAAATCTTATTTATCTCGGTCTGATTTTGTCCCACTTTAGTCCAATAATTGATGTTTAAAAGGTGTTGCAAACCCATTTTTCAACGTATTTTGAGCAATATGAAAATTACGGCTTTTCGCCTTTCCCTTGTCAACTGACTGTAGACGTTGTTTGGACGTAAATGATGTTGTCTTTTCAATGTCTTTTCAACCAATTTTCGCTCAATGGGGAAGGTGTGGACAATGTTAAAGGTGCTTCTTTTTAGAAGGCACCGTCTCACTCCCTGGGCATGTAAAGACTGCACTGCAAAAAATATAAATCTCAATAAGTTATTTTTTCTTAAAATAAGTGTGCTTTTCCTTGATTTGAGGAGGTAAGTAAGACACTTTGCCAATGGAACAAGACAATTTCCTTTTAAAATAAGAAAAAACTATTTTATCGTCTTATTTCAAGTAAATATTATCTAACTATCTTATTTTAAGAGTGAAAATACTCATTCCATTGGCAAATCATCTTATTTACCTGCTCAAATTAAGGCTAAATATACTTAATTTAAGCCATTTTTTACTTATTTCTGGATTGTTTTTGCAGTGTGGTGGACAGAGACAATTGTGTTCAACCAGGTATCAGTTAATAACACAAGTTGATCTTGGTTGTGTGCAGTCTGATCAGTTTTCATCGGTTTGTTTCTATTGGCTGAAACCTGGACACAGTTGATTGATCTTACACGTCAATGAATTGACAAATTGATAGATAATCATTTCCAAAACAATGGGCTGGCTTACTCTACTGGCCTTGACCTCAACTCTGTTGTACATTTGAAAAAGCAGTGATTGAAAGCCAATAGATGCAAATATCTTGAACATAATCCAACAAAAATAATACTCAAATATCTGCTAGAACAATGTTGACAGCTACAAGAAGGGAGTATATTTGATATCTGTCCAAACAATTTAAATATATAAATTATAAGAAGCCATTAAATCAAACTTGTTGAACCGATCTTTGACTATAAAAACACAGAAGTTGTATGGTTTGAAAACCCTGGAAAAAGAACGTTCAGAACATTAAAAATCAACATCAATATCTCCTTGATGTCTCATGAGTTTGTGTGGTTTTCCTTTCAGGGCACCTTTGGTCGCGAGCCTCAAGCGAGGCCAGACGACGATCGCTACCTGAGAGCGGCCATACAGGAGTACGACAACATTGCTAAACTGGGTCAGATTATGAGGGAAGGTCCCATCAAGGTGAGAAATGCAGCCAGACTTTTAAATGTATTGCTAATTAGATTAATTCACCCTAACCCAAATCAACAAGTACTAAGCGAGGCCGTAGCAACAACCAGTTTTAAGGTTCATACCAAAGACGAATTTTGCAGCTGGAGCGAAGGATTCCCATGTTATCCCGAAGTAGAGGGCCGATCTGGAGCAAAGCAAAGCAGAGAGAAGCTGAGCCAGACGACGGTGATGAATTTAGGGAGGCGAATGGAGCATTTTTGGCAAAGTTGCCGACATTTGATCGGTGCCTCGCCTGCAGATGAAGTTTAAAAATGTGAACTTTTCTTTACATTTTGCGCCAGACAATCCAGTCAGGGACAAGCTCCAGCCAGCCATAGCTTATCCTCACTCTGCTTCCCTGGCTGGCTTCCAGTGATGGGCAGTAGCGCCGCTACATGTAGCGAAGCTATTAGTTTAACTACATTTTCCAGTAGCTTGACCGTAGCGTCGCTGCTTTATTTATGAAGTAACTTTCCTGTAGCAACGTTATTGTTTTGATCAAGTAGCGACGTAGCGTCCACAAACGCTACAAAATCCAGGGCATAACTAAGAAATGAAACCAGGTTTTCTATTTTGAAACAACAATCAGCCACAAAACTACTGTAAATAGCAGTTTCAGCTGATGCTCTTATAAGTGGCGTAGTAGCACAGGCACACTCCGTAGGGTTAAACAAGCGCACCCTTTCTCAGTCTGTCGTTCTATTGGCTGGAATGGTTGCTAGGCGACGGTCCAACTGCAGTCCGAGAGAGCAAAAAAAAATCCGCAAGCAGAGCCTACGGGTTTGCGAGCATATCTGAGACTCGTGCAGAGCGCGGTTTGTGCGCGAAGAGAAGGAGGCAAGCGAGAGGAGAAAATATCTGTGCAAGAAGCATTAAATCTGAGAGAAGAAACAAAGATTTGAGAGAGAAGAGAAAATATTTGAGAGAGAGTGCATGTTTTGAGTATGAGCATTATAAGTTTTGAATGCAAGAAGATGAAATTCTTTTCTCAAATTAAAACTATGTGCTCTTGCATTATGGCAGGATAATTCTCCCATATCTATGTGCCACTAAGATACTCTAATTAGAGAGCAGTAGTGAAACTTCGATATTGTATTTTCATGGCCTAGTTTACCTGACAGGATGTTTACATAAATCTGTTTTTAGGCTTTGCACAGACAAGATTTTTTTATTTATGGAGGAACAGCTCTACCGTATATAAAATAAATACATAAATAAATAAATGCTCAATAAATAAATAAGCATTCAACTAATTGCCCCCAAAAACACAATGAATAAATATGTAGGTAGAAATAAAATTATATGGTGAGACATAAATATATGTATCACTTAATTAGCTTCTTTATTTTTTCACCTTTTTTGTAAACAGTTTCATTTGTTACTTGAATCGACTGTTTAATTGAGGTCTGAAGAAGTTTTCTCTAAGGGAGACCCTAAAGAAATCAGATGCCTTTTGTAGGGTTTTGTTTTCCCTAGAGATGTCCATTGAATGCAAACTCATAGCCATGTCTCGGTGTGTAGAACACTACACAGTACCTTTCATTTGGTTCTAATAACAGCAGATTGTTTACTAGTTTGTCTATTAGTAATTACTTCAGTTTTTATTTTAATATGCTGATCATAAAGCAATGTTTACACTGTGATATGTCATTGGCTGATCTTTAATAAATGTTTTAACCAGTGTGTCAGACTCATTTTGAATTGATATTAGGTTGGTACAACGTTAAGTAGCTTCTGATGTAGTTAAGCTACTTTTAACACATTAGTGTAACTTAGCTTGCTATAATTCTTTAGGTGGTAGCTTTGGTGTAGTGAAGCTTAATTTATTGTTGAGTAACTGATAGCTTAGCTCACTACAATGGACAAGTAGCTTGCCCAACACTGCTGGCTTCTCGGATGTACCACTGTCCTACCCCTGGGTAGCCGTAGTCTCTAATATGCCCTCAGTGTTCGGTCTTCCTGGTAGGCGCATCGATCTGCTGCAGCGGACTTCCCACTCTTCCTCCTCTCCTCGCTCTAGTGGGCTGATATCCAGGGGGGCTCCTCCGATCTCCCACTGTGGTTCCATTGTTCCAGATGGTGACATCGCTAAAAGCTTGGTGCCGGTGTTCCCGCACTGATCTCCCGCTTCTCCTGTCTGGGACCATAATGCTATCTCACCTAACCCTCTGTTGTCCTGGTGATTTGTCCCCCAATGCGGGATGGCAGAGCCCTGAACTGGGTCATAGATTGGCAAGTACTGCTGAAAGCAACCGTCCTCCAGACCTAGGCTCTGTAGCAGATGGTGGTATTACCCAAACTGGTTCCATCTCTGGGAAGCTGGTGAAGCAAGGAACACCAACAGCTTTTTCAGCTATCGAAAGTAAAAATCACTGCCAGACCATTTGTAAATCCATGTCCGCCATGATGAGGGGAACCAACGACCAGCAGACTCCATGATATACTAGTCTTTTGGCCATCGGGCAAAATGCTTTCACTGGCCAGGCGATTATCAAGGCGAGCAAAAGCAGACGGAACTGCTGAAATTTCTCGTTTGGTGTGAACACAAAACCTGCAAAATGCCTTGAAGAGGCATTACGGAGTTTTCTAATGATACTGCTACCTGTGGTGAAAAAAACGCAGAACTGCAACCCTCTTCTGCTTGTTCTTTTAGCTTGCGCTCATACTTAACAAGGTTTTTTTTCACCTTACCTAGAGTTGATATTGGTGTCTGAGTTGAGCTGCATGCTAGCCTCGTGAGACCATCCTGATCTCGCGAGCTTTCAAGGTTTCACTCGCAGATCAGTCTGGAGACTCTCCGTTAAAGAAAATTTGGAGCCGTTCACCAAACGAACGTCCAATCAGCGTTGGCTTTGAGGCGGGTTGAGGTGTGACGCAACAAGACGCGCGACAGTTCAGTCTAAAGAACATGGCGGCTTCAGCCGATGAAACTAGCGTTAGCGTGGCTATCGAGCAAGTTTTATCAGAATTACAGAGTATTTCCTCACTGAAAGAAGAGCAAAACACTGCTCTGGAGGCCTTTCTCAGACGAAAAGATGTTTTTACTCTTCTCCCAATTGGTTTCGGCAAGAGCCGCAAGAGTAGCCTGGCGTGTGGTTGTGTTTTCGTCGTCACTCTGTTAGTACGTCATATGCTTCGTGAATCTGATTGGTTTATTTGGCCCGTCTATCATCAACATAGGCCAATCAGCTAACCAGTATTTTCGCCCCTTCCCAAAATTACTTCAATGGAAGGTTTCCAGATGGATAATGCGGAGCAAATCCATCTGGCGGAGTCAGGTTAGCTGGATGCCGGTCGCTTCTAAGAATCCATGAAATCAATCTTAAATAAAACGCTTTGATTGTGCCCTAGATCGGACTGATTTAACATTGACGCGCTTGATGTCACCTCCGCCAAACAGGGAGGGAAGTTATGACCCGAAGTAAATTAATGAAAATAAGCTACAGGCTTATAGATGCATTTACAAAAGGTCAAATAAAAAGGTTATTTTAAAAATGATTTTCAGTTCAAACTTACATAATCTCTCTTTGGCTACAGGCTGTTAAAGCACAGTTGTTAGTTCAGGCTTTAGCAGTTAGTAGAGTTTAGTTTTGTTTGATCCTAACTGCCATCCTATCAGGGATCTCTGCTGAATGTGGTTCTGGATGACTACCTGAGGCTGAAAAAGCTCTTTGCAGCGCGGCTGGTCACCGCATCCACCGGCCAAGGAGGAGATGAGTCATCGGTTACGGAGGTGGGCTTGGCAGGAAAACCACTGATCTATCTGCATCTGAAGTTCTTCACCTGAGCTGAGAGTGACCTAGCTTTCCTTTCTGATGTCCTAATGCTGCATCTTTTCACCGCTTCACGGCTGCTTTGAACCAGACTCCACATCAGATGGAGTCTGCTCTTTTCAAACAGCTGCAATATTTCTATCACAAGATTTCTCAGATATATTTACATGTCTGCCGCCTGCTTCTCTGCTGGAATCAGAGTGAATTTACTCTTTCACTTTTCTCTGTATGTTTGAACAATGTTTTTCTTCTGTGATTTGTCCACAAATCAGCGTTTCAGGTTTGTGGAATATTCCTGCTGAGTTAAAAACATGTCCTCTACTGGATTTTTCAAACACGTCTGTGTGAGCACTTCTGAAAATAAGAAAGATCACCTTTCATTCCTAGAGTTTCTCCTTGCACACTGCAAAAACGTTCTGAAAATTAGTAAAAATGTCTTTAAACAAGTGTATTTAAGATGATCTGCCAATGGAATGAGCATTTCTTACCCTTAAAATAAGATAAATTAGATATTATGCGCTTGAAGTAAGAGACTATAGTCTTTTTTTCTTATTTTAAATGTAAATTGTCTTATTCCATTGGCAAAGAGTCTTACTTACCTGCTCAATTCAAGAAGAAATGCACTTGTTTTAAGAAAAATTTACTTAGATTTACATTTTTTGCAGTGCAGGGCATGAAAACGTTCTGATTTTATCAAGATTAAAAATGTGTTTAAATCTAACCTCAGAAGTATAAAACAATCAAATACCAAATCACCATTAATTACACACTGCTCCCCAAAGGTGATGGGTTAAATGCAGAGGTAAATTTCTCCAATTTGAGATAAAGTTCAATTACTATCATTATTATTCCAAACCAAGCTGCAGTGCTGCAACAGAGCAGCTAAAAATAAACTTCTCTGCCATCCTTAGCGATATGAAGCAGTGTTGTAGGGAAAGTAGAAAAGGTGAATGAGAGAAATGTAAATCCCTTTATTGTCCCATAATGAGGAAATTCACTCTCTGCATTTAACCCATCCCTTTGGGGAGCAGTGGGCTGCCATTGTGTGGCCCCTGGGGAACACTTAAGTGTATTTCCCCTCAATTTGATCAGGTAAATAAGATTATTTCATTTTATTTCATTTATTGTTTATTTGAAAGGGGACAGTGTACATTAATCAACATTAAAACAATGTAAATATACATTGAGTTAGCTAAGGAGTGCTAATTTTCATCGGTAGTCCCCCGGCCAGATCTAAAAAAGGCAACCTTAAAAATAAACATAAGTATAAAATCACAAGATAAAATTACAATACCAATTACATAAAAAAAAACATTATGGTTAATACAATTCATGTAAAATAATTAAAAATTAATTGTAAAATTATTTAAATACACACAGAAAACCTTAGTGCCCACAAATTTGGCTCTCTACAAGCCATTTTTTTGCATTCTATTTGAATGAAATTTGCCAATAGTATAAGTAGTTTTGCTCTTAAAATAAGATAACTAGATAATATGCAGTTGAAATAAGACAGTGTAATTGTTTTTTTTCTTATTTGAAATGTAAATTGTCTTGTTCTACTGGCAAAGTGTCTCACTTACCCCCTAAATTCAAGAAAAAATTACACTTATTTTAAGAAAAGATTACTTATTTAGATTTCGATCTTTTGCAGTGCAGAGTGAAGGCTGTTGGGATTGAACTGGGTAGTTGCAACCTTCTCAGAGCACAAGCGCTGCTCTAACCACTAGGCCAACACTCCCAGTTAGCAAATTATTCTGTTTCCTATTCCTGGCTTCATCTTTGTTTTAAAAATAAGGGATGTTGAATCTGTTACATTGTATAGCTCCTGGGGGCCCCATAAAACTCCTTTTCCATACAGCCATTACTTATTTGTGCACATTAATTATGTTTTTAATAAAAATCCCTTAATTAAAACGCCATCAGAATGCTTATAATATTAAGAGTGTCTCAGGCACAGGTGTATTCAGCAACTTTTCAGACCCATCTAGCGCTTTTATTTCAAAAAAGCGCCTAGCGCCAAATCTAGTACCTTTTTTCTGCTACTGGAGACTTTGGTGACAACATCTAAAAGCAGCGAACTCTGCTCTCCAGAGCAAGTAGATTGGTAACCCCGCCTCCTGCTCTCCTCTATCTTGTCTGCTGTCATGATTCATGCAGCTATTATTTCATCCAAATGAAAAATGGAGAACAGATAAGCAGATCATGGCTTGTCTACAGTGAAAAGAAGGACTGGGTTATTTACTTTGGCCTTTTTGGAAACACAGGAAGGAGCAATCAGCTAAGTGAGCTTAGTTTCATTCCTTTTGAAACGACATCAAAAGTCAGCTGAGTACAAAACAGAGGAAAACAAGAAAAGGGACAAAACGTAGAACAGATAATGTCTATTATATTAAAATTTCTGTATCTGTATAATGGGTCTGTTTTATGTTTTGTCTTCTTAATTCAGAGGGCTCCCTGCCTGTCTTTGCCTAGGGCCCCAAATTTCCTAAACCCACCCCTGGTTATCTGGTTTTGTACACTCAAATTTACAGTAAAAAAATTATCAGTAAAACCATGAAAGGACCAGAGTAGATTTATTTTGGCCTGATATAGAAAAGCTTAAGACTTAGAAAGGATCTGTTTTCCTCTCAGAGCGCATCACCACCCTGTTTCTCATTTTAACTGATTCTCTTCTATCTCTAAAAGCTTATCCAGAGCGATCTGGAGGACGACGAGGACGAGCACCTGGGTTTGGGAGGCGGACACGGCAATCTGCGCTTCAAGCACAAGCTCCCCGTGGAGCTGAAGGGACCTGATGGAGTGCACGTGGTCCACGGCAGCACAGGCACCCTCCTGACCTCAGACCTCAACAGCCTGCCGGAGGACGACCAGCGGGCTCTGGCCCGATCCCTGGAGGCGCTGAACGCCGACAACGGTTTGTACTCGGAGAGAAACGCCCGCACGGAGTCCGCTAAATCCACCCCGATGCACCGTCACAAGGATGGGGACACCCTGTCGGAGAGTCCCCTGGAGATCACAGAGTTATGACTAGCCGAGGCCTCGCTGGTTTGAGGGCAACCATGGCAGGTGTGTGTCCTTCTGCCTCTGCACAATCATCCAAGGGGGCAGGAGGAGTGTTTGTAGTCTAGGAAGAACATCGTCAGCAAAACATCCTGGAAGATGAGCTGGTTTGAATGGGTCTGATGTCAACAAAGTCCCACTGGAGCTTTAATCCACCTGCAGGAGGAAAAAGGTCTACCTGAGATTCCTGACTGAATAAGATAAGATGGACCAGACCTCTTTGCTTGGAACATTTTGCTCCAATTATGACCTTAAAATGATCTAAAAGGTGCCTCATTCTCACCAATCCTTTTTTTAAACCTTCGTCTGGACCGAAGACACTCTCACACACACACTCGGACCAGCAGATGGCCTCTAAAGGGAACCAGAGAGAGAGTAAATAATCAGGCAGATTTTAGGGTCTCGTTTTGGCAACACGATGCAGTCGGTGTACCATGGGTGTGGACGGAAACAGCAACGCTTCCAGCTTAATGGCTTGGAAAGGATTCAGGAACATTTCATTCTAATGTTGAACTTTTATTTTCTTTTTTTTAGAAGGATCACAGACTGCAAAGGGTAAAAAGCTCCTGATGAGAAGCAAATAGAAGAACTTTCTCTGGAAGGGGATTATAGCCAGAACAGAAATAAAAAGATCCTCCCTACAGTGGCTGAGTGAGAAAACAAACAGGTTTTAATGAAAAAAGGAGCTAAAATATTTATAAAAATCAAAGGAAGTTTTCTAGAAAAAAAGACGGGAACGTCCCAGTGACTTTACACTGCCATGAGAAGGGGCGGGGCAGCGGGGGGTCCAAGTCATGCTTCAAATGAGAAACTTTCATTTTTATTTTTGTATAAAAAAAAAATAAATAAAACTTGAATTAAAAGATATTTTTGAAGAAAATCTTGTCTTACCAAAACGGTGAAATGTTTGAGTATATCGTGCTATGGTGACATGTGGGTTTGTTTTCCTTGTAGAACAGCTGTTTCTGTTGAGTGATGTGTAACAGAAAAAAAAAACTTTTATATTGCTGTTTTGTATGACTTTTTTTTTTTTTTTTTATCCTCACCAGCCATGAGATCTGTGTCAGGAAATGTGGGGTTATCTGTGCTAATTAAATATGCAATGGTCTCTGATCTGTAGTGTTGCAGTAATGTGACGCCGGATGCACCACAGTTGTGAGCTAAACACTAAATATTGGAAGTGATGATGATATAAATGCAAAGTTTGACGCTTTGTCATCAAAGCTGCAGGTGAATATCAATAAAAAAATTCTAGCTCACTAGTTCAGTAGTGATGTTTAGACTTTTTGATAAACTTTCGTTACTAAGCATTTAATAAGGTTCACCTCTTAATTAAAACATCTAAAGAAAAACTTTTTAAAAGGAAAATAAGTTAAATGCAGACAGTGAGCTTTTTATTAGTGATCTGCACATGAGCAGGAAGGACAGCTTGGAAGCACTGCCACCTAGTGGTCAAAAAGTATCAAGGGTTCCTACAGCATAAGGCGAGATAAATTTAAGACTTTTTAATGCCACTTGAAATAAAAATTTAAGACCAAATTCACAAGAAAACCTGCTTGCAAAAACTTAACCCAAAGGTTTATTTTAACATAAACCACTGCACTAATGTTTCAAATTTTGAAAAGCTTCCCATACAGGAAGAAAAGCTAAAAACACACAAATGACAGATATATTTGAACAATTATTTAACTGAATTTACAAACTTTGTTTTAGCAGGAAACAAAACTATCAGTTTTAAAGCCCCAACATAACCAGTGCTAAGTCTTTTTGCAGCTATTTTTCTTTGTATGGTTTTCTTAGTATGTTTGATTTGGTGATAAGTGGAGGCGTTGCAGAGACAAGGGTGGAACTAAACTGAGAAATAGTTTCTCTGTAACTCCATTTCGACGCTTTGTGTTTTGTGCTTCGCATGTGCGACTCCACTGCCTTAATTCCCATCGTTCCATCGTTGAATCGCTTCTTGCACTAAATCCACTGAGCCTCATGTATGTTCCCTGGTTTTATCCATGGAGGAAACTCTTGGCTGGAGACAATTTTGGTTACATTTAAACTTGCTCATATTTTCCAGACAAAAAGTTAATGGTGCATCTCCCAAATGTCCCGGCCGCAACAACGATTTTATTGGTTCCGCTATCGGGACGGAACCAATAATGGCGAGCCGTTATTTTTTTCAAATAAATAAAAAAAGGTCAATTTTAATGTTTTATTTAAATTACAAAAATAAATCATAATAAAAATAATCCTATTTATGATGTTTTAAAAATTAAGACCTACGAAAGAAGAATTTTAATACCAATTAAAGCTTTATTGTGAAGAATTCAATGCCTTTTAAGACTTTTTAAGGACCCGCGGGAACCCTGGTATCACAAACACTCAAAGCATCAGATAACTCCTTAACTTTCCTTTATTGTCACATAGAAAAGTTTTCATGATGAAACCAAACCGGAACAAAGAAGATTCGGTTCTTTTCATCTCCTTTCCTCAGACTCATCGGCTTGTGGCAGCTCCTGTTGCCGCCGTGGTGCCAGTGATCGGCATTTTCTTCAACGTCCTGTTTAACTGATGAAGAAAGAGGATTTGATTTACCTTTTGTCTGTTTGTATAGATTGATATTATTAGATCAAATCCAGCCTTTTTAAAATGTTTCTACTTACTTCCTCAAACTTGTGGATCTGTCTGATGAAAAAGTCTCCGTACCGACGAGCAACTTTGGTGTCGGCGATGTGGATCATGTCCTGTTGGAGGAGTTAAACAAAAGTCACAGAACTTCAACTTGTAATGCAGAAAAAAGAGGAATAAATATCAAGCTTTCACCACAAAGATGTATTTTAGTGTTAAAGCCGATTTCAGAGTCAAGCTCACCTGCAGCTGGGATTTTTTTCACCATCTTTCAGCTTCATTAATATTTACAGAGGGGGGAAATCTTTTGCCGTCCTTACAGATTTCTTTGTTTTTGCATTTTTAAGAATAATCTGAGAACTTCCAGAAAGCAGGGAAGCATCTAGAACCAGCAGGGCTGAATTGGGCAAAAATTAGGGGAAAAAAAATCTAAAGGAGCCCATCTCTCTGGTAAAAGCTTAGCGTCCTTTCCAGGTAAACAATGAGCTGTTTAAATTATTTGTGAAAGATTGAGGAAAACAAACGTCGGGGCAGGAGATATGGAAGAAATGTATAAGGTTTTGCTAAAGCTATAATCTAAAATATGATAATTTCGATTTTATCACAATTTTCTGTGTATTTCTGAGACTAATTTCCAAGTTTGTGGTCAGTTTAAACCAGAAATGACCAAAGTCGTTCCTTGAGGGCCGCTATCCTGCTGTTTTTTTTTTTTTATGTTTAATTTAACTCTGCATTTAACCCATCCCCTTGGGAAGCAGTGGGCTGCCATTGTGCAGCACCTGGGGTTAAAGGTCATGGAGCCAGAGTGGCAGTGAGTGGGAGTGGGGCTCAAACTCAGAACCTCTGGATTCCAAGCTCTACGCCCTCACCACTAGGCCGCCAATCGCCTAACAGAAACACGCTAATATTGAGAACAGATGTTTATTTACATCCTGTTACTGTTTTCAACGTAAGCGGTGGGTTGGAGCTGATTGATCATTTGCCGTTTGTCTCAGTATTTGACAGTGATACAGCAAAGCATTGTGGGTGTTAAAACCAAAGAAGCAACACGTTTGTTTTCCTAAGGGTGAGAAAAAGGTAGGAATGTTTAAATGATATATCAGTAATTTGCCCTAACAGCAGTATTTTCTGATATTAACATCAGCACAAGTTTTCAATCTTTGTTTCAATGTTCGGGGTTTCATAATGGACTCGGCATGGAGCTGCTTTCCAACCCTAGATAGCATTTTTACTGTAGACCCAACAAAAGGTGAAGAAACAAACATCAGGAGATACAATCTGCAGATACTTGGATTGAGGGTAAGACAATGATGTCAGAACAACGATCCAAAGCAAAGAGAAAAATCCCAGCTCTGAACAGCTCAACATAATAAACTTCTGGAGTGTCCTAGTCAAAGTCTGCATTCATAAACACTAAAATGTTGCAGCATTAAAACGGTTCTGCAGGAGTGAGTGGCTCAAAGTTACTCGTTGATTTTAAACATCTGTTATGTGCCCCAGGCACATTATGATTTTTGTCCATTTCTTTTCTTTGTTTTCTTATAAACTTTAGTTGAAGGATCTTTTGTTAATATATTTTAGGATTCTTTTAGTAAATCAATTATGTTAATTTGTGGTGCTGTCGTCCGCCTATAAATAGGCTGGCCTTCAGCACGTTAGCGCGTTCCTTTCGCGTTCCTTTCCAACCTCGTTTGGACGCCACTTCCCACCTGTTTTTTTTGCTCCATTGTGCGCGGTGCGCACTTGTCTTGTCGCTGCGGCCTGCAGCGGACGTTCCAGCCTGCCATGTGGTATTTTTGTTACCTTTTTCTTACTTTTTTCTTGAGGTTTTTGGCCTGGCGGGACCGGTAGTCCTGTTTTCGATTTTTCTTTCGCTTAGGTTATTTTTTGCCTTTAGTCCGGTACCAGTAGGGGCTTCGACGGCCCTGTATAGGGTTGGCCCCCTGCTGTACCGTTTTATTCTGTTTGATCGGCCTGCCAGGTCCAACTTTCTGTTGTTACTTTGGGCTTCTTTTCTTATTTTTTTGGGGCACGGGATTTGAGGGCCGTTAACTATTTTTCTCTTCGCAGAACATCTGAAGAAGCCGAATCAAGAACAACTAAAACGGAGAGAATTTATTAATAAAATATCTTTTTTTGAACCCTCATTTTTGTCTCGTGTCCTCAAATATGTTGTGTCCTTGGTGGGCGTAACAACATCACAGTAATAAAAAACTTGATGCTGCTGTTCAACCAGTATTTCCAAAAAAGTTAAAAACAATCCACTGGACGTCGTTTCCAAGTTTGAAGACGTTTCTCTTCCCATCCAGGACGCTTTTTCAATTCAAAATGTCAGAAATAGAGTTGAGTTCCAGGCTCTTATAGAGTGGACCAAAACAAATCCTTGTTTTGGCTTAAAAACATGCAGGTTGAAACAGACGAACGGATTCACCCCTTTGGAAAAGGGTTAGTTTGGCTTCTTCTGTCAGCCTGTAATGCCCCATACCTGTCTATGTCTCTGAAAGGTGAGTTTTTAAAGGGAATTATTGGCCTGGCTGAATAGGCGAGGTCTTTTGTTCCCCTGTAAAGGAAGTTTACCGTATTTTCGCAACTATAAGGCGCATATAAACGTCTTTTTTCCCTCAAAATGTGCGGCGCCCTATAGTGCGGTGCACACTATGTGTGTTGTTACTGCGGACGTTTGAGACCGCCATGAGAACGTTGAAGGGGGAAGTGTGGGCGTGGATTGTGGATAAAAGAACAGGTATGTGCTTTATGCAGATGATGAAAGCGTGGCTGAGGGAGGTGTATGTAAGGAGACCAGGCAGTTTTTTCCACTCATCACCATCGCTGTTAATCTGGGACTCCATGCATGTCCATCTCACAGCCGATGTGAAAAACAAGGTGAAACAAATGAACGCTGTGCTTGCTGTTATTCCGGGAGGTCTGACAAAGGAACTTCAACCGCTCGACATCGGTGTGAACCGGCCGTTCAAAGTACGGCTACATTCACGCGTCTGCTGCTTCATTTTTGCTGCTTGTACCAGTTAGTTCTGACGCGCGGCTGAAGCAGCTTTGCTGCTCTGGCTGCGCGGTGAAAAAGCGTGTCTGACGCGCATTGGGCGGAGCTTCTCTATCCTTTCTTTGCCTTGCAGCTATATTTGCTGTGATCAGTGGGAATAAATTAGTTTTAATATGTTTTTAAGTGAGAAAATCCACCTGAAAACTTAATCAGTGCAGTGAGTTCATCCAGATTACCATCCTACCTTCCAATATTATTTCTGTCGGAGCCGCTCAGACCCCCACATACCAGCGGTGCGCTGTCAGTAGGAATCCCATTCAACAGCAGCCTCTGGCCGCAGTTCACCGCAGCGGCCAGAAATAATCTAAACTGCACACACCAGGATAATAAAAGCGAACATATTCTGCCGGCAGATTTCTGCATTTTAAGTTAATTTATGCGTCAATAAACTGTTTCAGAGGAGCGATCACAGCGCTCTGTGTCATCAGCGATGCGTCTGTCTCTCTGCCAGCCCCAAGATCAGCGTCTCTGATTGGTTGATGCGGAGCGTCGAGCAGCAAAAGTTCAATTTTTCCATCTCGAGCATCAAAACGCGCTGCGGGACCTTTTGCTGCCTCTTGACCCGCGTCAACCATTGCCTTTGCATGTAAACTCACTGCTTCTGCTGCGCCTGCTGCTTCCGGTGTGAACGTAGCATGAGAATCTTCACCAGCATTGTTCACAGTCGGGTTGGTTTATATAAATCTGTTCCATGTCTTCCAGTTATATTTATTCAATAAGAAAATGTTTGTTGATCTGAAAGATTCGTGTTTGACTAAAAAAGCAAAGACAGAAGAAATCTACTAGGAGGCAAACATTCCTTCACAGTGTCGTTCAGAGACGACGCTGCAGAAACGCCGTTTACCTTATCGATGTAGAAGTCCACCTCAGAGGCAGACTGGAACTCTCCATCCAGCGCCGAGATGCCGCTGGTCCATACCAGGTTCTTCATCTTGTGCTTGAAGACGAGCAGCTGGATGCGGAACTCCTGCTCCGTCATGTCCAGGAATCCCGCCAGTTTGGCCACTGGCATGGTGGTGTACAGCTTCAAGAAACTGTTGGCAAGGAAAGAGAAAGTTCTTGAATCGTCAGCGGGAGAGACGGAGGAGCTAGAGTCAGTCCTGGTATCCGGTCTGCCAAACCTTCTGATGGTGGAGAGTTGAGCCTGCTGCTGAACCTCCTCAGCAAAGACCTTCAGCTGCTGCTGGAAGGGTTCCTTGTGGTAGTTGGGGTGGACGTTGTCGTAGTTTGGCACCACAGGAGACAGGAACTTAGGACAGGCGAAGCTGAAGAGCTCTTCGAACACCTGCAGATCTCTGCAGAGGGAAACAGAACCCAGACTGTGAAGAAACGAATCTCTACGCATCACAGCACAGATGAAACAAACAGCGATAAACTGGGATGACCTTTTCACCTAGAGATGCACATTTCAGATGTCTCCTTCCTAACCTGAACAGAGTCCCCATTAGGGCTGAAACAATTAATTCATTGTAATTAAAAAGCTTAGATTCTCCACAATCCAACCACCAAGTTCATTTTATGGACACTATGAGCACCAAAGCGGAAACCGCGGCAGACCAAACCAGATGAAAGCGCTCATTCATCGTCTGCTCTGCCAATAATGCAAGCGTAGAAGAAGAAATGTGCTGTTTATCTGTGCAAAGAAAGAAACAACGAAAGAAAAATGTCTGAGGACTTCAGTGTTGAGGAAGAGCATGAGTTCTGTTTATGCTCTAAAAACATTCTAAATGACTTCGTTTCGAGTAAATTCTGGACGCTACCCACTCAGGACACTTGGAATACATTGGACGAGCAGTATGGAGGAATATTGACACGTTTTTGTGGACTTTTATGGACCTTTCTGTCTCGGGCGCCATAGACCTCCATTATTTGAATGTCAGCAGACAGCAAGAAGCCTCCCAGATCTCCAGATGCATTTGAGATATCAAAAAAGTACTCCAGAGTGTTGTTCAGCATGGGGGTGAGTAGAAAATGAAGGCTAATCATGTTTTGGGTGTACTATTCCTTTAAGATTAGTGTTGCACCAATACCGATAACAGTATCGGACGGAGCCCCGATGCTGCCCTAAAATGGTGGTATCGGTGAGTACCAACAAATAGGGCACCGTTACCATTTTGAGAGCCATAAGGTTATTCAACAATTGTCACCCATTCCTGGTAGGCAATAAAAACTTTTTATTTTTATTATCCTGTAGAACTTTTTATTAAAAAGTTCTACTGGATTCACTTTGTATTAGATTTTTTCCTGCTTTACAAAGGTAGGCAGCAGCTTGACAAAGCCATGATGGTAATTATTTTACATTATTATGGTATCGGCTGATACTGCACAGCCAGGTATCGGGGCCAAAAAATGGCATCGGCGCAACACTACTTAAGATGACTCCAAGCCAGAGAGCTGCAAATATAGCCAATAGGTCGCCTGAAGACATTAACAAATGGAGGCTGAGCAGCAAACACCCTGTAGTTTTTACAGACAACGCTGCAAATATGGTTTGTTCAGTAGAGATAATGCGGATCATGCACGTCTGCTGTGTCACGTCTGCTCGCTCGAGTGAGGCTTCGCCTTTTCACTTTTCACAAACAAGTTTGCACTTATGAGACACTTTTGTTCACATCTCAAGTTTAAATTGTCTGATTTACAAGTTTGCACTTTGTGTTTAATGTGACAGAAAAAAATAAAATACATCAATATTTTGAAAGACAACTTTCATTATTGTAAAAACAGATTGAATCTAAATTAATCGATTTAGAACCGTATGAATTAAAATCGAATCGATTCAGGACTTTGGTTAAAATGTTTTAACATGTGAAGTTATACTTTAGCATCGGTTTGACAAATAAGGAAATCTTTTAGCAGCAGCATCAAACTGGGCAGGATCTCAAAGTGGACTCAGGTTGCTGATTGGTGGAGCTGGTCGGCCGTCATCTGCTGGGCGGAGCTCAAAGCTTTCTAGCTGAAACGGGTTGTTTTATTATGACTTAATTCTCGTAATGTTACAACTTCCTTCTAAAAGAAATTAAATAAAAAAATCTGTAGCCTAGCCCTAATATTTCCCTAACCTGAAGACAAATATAAAACCAAATCCAGTCTCCATGCTTCCTCTTTCCATATAAAACAAACAGCATCTCTCTATTACAACATTTGGAAGACAGACGGCATTAAGAGAGGATAAAGATATAGAAATATCAGATAATCCTGTCATTATTTATCCACTGGGTGCAGTTCTAGATCTAAACAAATTTCTTACCCTTTCTGCATACGCAGCATCTTGTCTCCGTACTTCTCCCTCAGCTGGGTGTGGATGCTCTCATCGATGCGCATCGGGTACATGGTGAGAGCGATGGCCAGGAGGCCGTGCATCTGCTCGTTCTGCTTATTGATCTAAAACATTTCACACATTTCAATGAGATCTTTCTCAGCCGTTACAATTAGACCCCAGTCACCCCAGAGATCCTACTGACCATCTCATATTTATACGTCGACCTCTGGAACATGTTCCGCGTCCTCTGGATGTAGAGAAGGATGTTGGCAAACACTCGAATGGCGTCCTGGTAGCGGCGCATCATCAGGTAGGCAAACCCCACGTAGTAATAGGTGGTGATCTGGCACTCCGGCACGCGGGAATACATGCTCTGTCAGGAGGGGAGGGGGGAATACAATGAACGGAGGATCTTGAATTTAAAAAAAGGTTAAAAAACAATCCACCTGACTTTATTTTCCAAATTTGAAGATGTTTCACTTCCCATCCAGGCAGCTTTTTAAATTCAAAATGGCAGAAATATTTTCTTAGGAAAAACGAGGCTTTGTTGGGCTGATCTATAAAGCCTGGAACTCAACGCTATTTCTGACATTTTGAATTTAAAAAGCTTCCTGGATGGGAAGCGAAACGTCCATTGTTCCAGTAGATTGTTCATTTTCCTACCGACTATAAGGCGCATATAAACGTCCTTTTTTCCCCCTGAAAATCTGCAGTGCGCTCTATGTGTGTTGTTACTGCGGACGTTGTTGATACCGCCATGAGAACGTTAAAGGGGGAAGTGTGGGCGTGGATTGTGTATAAAAGAACAGGTATGTGCTTTATGCAGAACATTGTTGTCATAACAACCCTGAAAATGGCAAAGAGACACGCCTATGAAGCACAGTTTAAACTGAAGGCTATCGGCTACGCAGAGGAACATGGAAATCGAGCAGCCGCGAGAGAATTCAAGATTAATGAACAGATGGTTCGCAAGTGGAGGAAGATGAAAAACTAACTCCGACAGGTGAAGAAGACAAAGCTGAGTTTGCGCGGACATAAGACGAGGTGGCCCGAGTTGGAGGGAAGACTCGAGCGGTGGATCATCGAGCAAAGAACGAGTGGGGCCAGCGTTTCGACGGTCGCTGTTCGACTAAAAGCAGTAACGCTAGTGGAAGAAATGAAAATTTAACATTTTCAAGGAGGCCCATCGTGGTAACCTGACTCCGCCAGATGGATTTGCTCCGCATATCCATCTGGAAACCTTTCGTTGAAGTAATTTTGGGAAGGGGCGAAAATACTGGTTAGCTGATTGGCCTATGTTGGTGATAGACGGGCCAAATAAACCAATCAGATCAACGAAGCATATGACGTACTAACAGAGCGACGACGAAAACACAACCTCAAGCCAGGCACAAGCCAATTAATAGATCAAACTCTTGCCCAAACCAGTCGGGAGAAGAGCAAAAACATCTTTTCCTCTGAGAAAAGCCTCCAGAGCAGTGTTTTGCTCTTCTTTCAGTGAAGAAATACTCTGTAATTCCGATAAAACTTGCTCGATAGCCACGCTAACGCTAGTTTCATCGGCTGAAGCCGCCATGTTCTTTAGACTGAACTGTGGCACTTCTCGTTGCGTCACACCTCAACCCGCCTCAAAGCCAACGCTGATTGGACATTCGTTTGGTGAACGACTCCAAATTTTCTTTAACGGAGAGTCTCCAGACTGATCTGCGAGTGAAACCTTGAAAGCTCGCGAGATCAGGATGGTCTCACCAGGCTACCGTCGTGGTGCTTTCGTTTTATGAAACGGTGCCATTTTTCCAGCCGCCACAGTTTGCGCAAGGATTGTTGATGCTTGGGCTAACGTGTCTGCTGGCTCTGTTGTTCGAGCTTTCGCAAAAGCCGGCATCATTTCCGAGGAGCCGCGAAAGTGACTGACAGCGAAGAAGGGGAAATTGGCATGTCTGATTTAGCGCAGCTGTTTAATTCAGAAACAGAGGAAGATGACTTTGATGGGTTTGAATAATACAAACATACTCAGTTTTGCTCCCGCTCTATTTTTAAATACGCAGTAGAGGTATTTAAACGTAATAGAGCATATGTACCAGTATATAAAACCCGCGCCCTATAATCCGGTGCGCCTTATGGTCGTGAAAATACGGTAACTTATTTGGAATGACTATGACCTGGATGACTGAAAATCTTCAACATGTTGGATCTTGAAGCACACATTGCATCAGCAGGCTCCTCCCTTACCTTCTTATTGAGCTCAATGTTCTCCAGGACTTTAATGGCCTGGTAATAATCCCCCAGCAGAGAGTGCAGCCTCAGCAGGCCGACCAGGCTGAAGTACCCCAACATCTTATACAGAGAGTGGCGTCCATATTCCCCAGCCACGCTCTCTGGGTCCCCTGCATCCAACCAGTGGGGTAAACGTTGGCAACCTTATATATTCTGTATCTTCACAACTTTTAGGCCAGATGTTAAGACTTAAAATCATCCGGACGTCGTTATCCTGTTTTTAAAACACCGGTTTACCTCCGCTGGTGTAGACCTCCAGCTGTCGGTTGATGTTGCTCTTATCCACCAGGGAGTGGAGGACATTGAGGACGCTGTGGACGTTCCAGATCTTCGGGTTACTCCTCAGGAACTCAATTTCCTCCTCCGATTTTTTGGCCGTTTTACAGCGGTACTGACTGAAGGACTGGAACTGTGAAGGAAAGGTTTCAACATTTTAGCTCAAAATCAATCAGAAAAAACATGATCTGGTCTCTTTCTACTCATATAACCAGTTTATGACATTATAAACTGAGCTAAAAGGCCTATTTTGCTGCTCACCTGGTAGATGAACTCATCAATGATGTCCCACAGCCACTGGTTTGGCAGCTCCAGAGGTGCCGGACCGTCTGCATCTGTTCAAAGTCAAACATTCTCTTACAGATGATGCATCGACAGGCATCCTACAGTCTGCTAAAACGATGCACTTACTGAGGATGTAGTTGAAGAGGTTGCAGTAATTGTAGTAGGACTCAAACCTCTGCTCCAAGGTAGGTCCACCCTAATAGACACAAATATCATCATTCTAACAAAATATCAGAGGATCTTCAATATGTTGCAGTTCATTTTTTAGCTTAAGATGAAAACCACATGTTCAGATACTCACGCTGACTTTAGCATAGATGTGTCTGTAGTAGAGCTCCTTATAGAGGATGAGGAACACAGCATCTGCAGCAAAGACAAAGACCATCTTTCACGTAAATATTTCATCTGGACAACATTCAGCATTTTAATGGGGCGTTAAGATGAGAGTCAGCGCATAAATAAACCCCATCATCTCTCACCATTTCCAACAAGCGAAGCGATGCCTTCAGCCTCAGGCCAGGGCGAAGTCTTGAAGAAACGGTCAGTCAACTTGTTCCAGCTGATTGGAAGCCAAACCAGATAAAGATAAACGGAACGCCTCCAAACAAGCGCTCCTCAGCTGTCTCCATCGTGGCTAAGAAAGGAGCTCACCTGTTCTCGTAGACATCTTGGATCTCGTAGATCTTCTGCTCGATGCTCTCGCTGGTAACCCGGCTGGACTGCAGCTCATAAACCTTCTGGTCGATCAAGTCGGAGATGGTTTTGTGGAAATACTGGAGGAAGTTCTTGATCACCTCTGGAATGACGTGGTAGGTCTGCTGCTCATACTGTCTCTCATACGCAAGATCTGCTTTAGGGTCACCTGCAGACAGGATCACTTAGGGTCACTTAAAGTGGCTTAATAAATTGGCGTTAATAAATTGTTTCACGGGAGTAATCATAGCGCTCTGCCTCCGCAGTGCTGTGTCTGACTATGTTCAAACTGTAGACTGAAGTGACTTAAATTTTTGCCCATATGCATCTGATCTTTTCATGGCAGTCTGAACAGCACAGATCCGATTTTTGCCAATGCGATCCAGGCCACTTGGCTATGTGGTTGTGAATCCGATACGTATCTGATCTTTTCTAATGCGACCGGTGTCTGAACAGCCAGGTTGCATTCATCCGACCTGAACACCATTAATACCCGACAAAGATCAATATTCTGGGTCTTGCTATGAAGAAGCAGCAAGAAAAACAACCACGCCGGAAAGTGATGCAGTATTTATGTTTAACCATCTTGAAAAGATTGTGTTTTTACGGTTGGGAAAGTTCACTAGATGTTCCCCGGCACTACCATCCATGTTTACTTCCGTAAACACAGAACACGCTGGCCTGTGATGTCATTACGTCCTTTACTGTGCATGCAGGACACCTAGGTTGTATCAAGGCAATTCACACAGGAGATCACACACAAGTCGCATATATTTGGAAACGTGAACGGCAACACAAAGAAAATAGGATTTCACAAAAAAATCGGAATTGAGCATCAAGGCCTGCAGTCTGAACGTAGCCTCTGTCTCCCTTTCAGCTCCCAGATCAGCTTCTCTGATTGGTTGATGAGGCGTGTCGATCAGGAAAGTTAAATTTCTCCAACTCCAGCAGCTGCTACTTTTGAAGCACCTCAAGAGCGTCAGAAGCTCATGAGCTGCTCCTTCTGTTCAAAACGTGCTGCAGGACCTTTTGCTGCGCCTTGATGTGTCAACATTTGACATTGCATCTAAACCAGCTGCTTCTGCAGCACCAGGTCTGAATCATAACACCTAATCAGATCTTTTAAAAGTTTATAGGTATGTGTGTGAAGTTAGGAGATTTAAAATTGCTGCAAATTGGCTGATTATACTTACATTGAATTAAATGTTCCAGAAATTCCTTTTAGAATCCTTTTTTTATATAACAATTAATGGTTTTAAGTGTTTGGATTGTTTTTAAGCTATGAAAATTGAAATAATCTTCTCAAATGCATGCCTAATTGCAATCAATGTATATATATATATATATATATATATATATATACTGTGAGTTAAAATTTGTGATCACAGTACTCATAATGATAAAACCTTGTTTGATATTTTGCAATGGACTTAAATCCTAAATTGACAAGCTGCGTGGCATTTAAAACATGTGCTCATAAATAATGTGCAATAGAAGTATATTTACCTGTGTGCAGATCGTAGTCATTTGAGTAGGTGTAAGGATCGTACTGTGGGGAAAAACGTTTTTTTTTAAATATATGACCATTTTTCTGATGCTGTGATATAATCTGTCATTTTATTACAGTAATAAGGAAACTGCTCTATTCAACCATCATAAACCAGTGTTAAAAGCAAATCATTTAATACATTTAACACAAACTGCTTAATAAATAAATAATAAACGACTTTCCGGCTAGCTAGCATGGCTGAATGAGCTAGCACTGAAGCTATGTGCTAATCGGCATGTTGAAACGTCCAAAAAAACGACAAAAACGGTTTTAAAGTATGCTGAAAATAACATCAATACTTACTTCTTCCTCTTCGTGGTACGACATTATGGTGTATATCAAACCAAAGCAGTAAATTAATAAAGAAGCAGGCCAACAGCGTGACCCAACTAGCTAACGCCGCTAAACCACGCAGCAGGCGCCGGAGACGGAAGGAAGCGGAAGTAGGTGTCATTGCGTTTGGAGGAAACCGAGCCGTGGAGCATTATGGGAAATGGAGTCCGTTCTCGAGTTCTCTGGATATTATAGCCACTGATTGCTGCTGAGGCCAATTAAACTCTTTAAAACAGCTCAATATCACTGATCTCTATTTATTTACTGGATTGCTGGTTGCCCATTTTTCAAGACCTCAGGCCAGGGGCGTAGCTAGATCGGAGCCTGTGGCCACCCTACCATTTATTCCCCATACTACTGAATAATACTGAAAGTGGCAGCAGTAATATTCTTAATATTCAAAACATTTTAATTTTTTCATAGATTAACAATTACTTGACCACAAAAATACTGTGTTTATTTATACACATCAATAAAATAACATTAAACATTAAAGATGACAAGTACAGAATTCATGCTATTTTCGGAACTAGATTTTGTGTTATATGAGGTAAAGAGAAAATGCAAGCCAGTCTTCAGTTACATAATAAGTAAATAGCTATTCTAATAAAAACTTAGTAAATAAACATTTTTTGTAGATATTAGTACTTGTGAATATCAATTTTATGCAGAATGATTATTGATAAAAGTAGGTAAGTAATGACAATGCAAAAGATGTTCCACCCAGAACTCAAACCTGAAAGAACTTTATCCACTATACCTTTTATGTAGATGGATGTTTAAATACTGTATATGCGTCTATTTTTTAGAAAAGGCTGTAGGAAAGTAAAGTTTGTCTTTATTTGGAAAAATATTGATGTTGAGGTTGTTAATTTTCCTGTTGGATCAGCATAGATTGACCCTAAGGTTCTGGTGCTTATCCGCTTTTGGCCACCCTTCAGCGTACACTGGTTATTGCCTAGCCATCCTTATAAAAATGTTCTCGCTACGCCTCTGCTTAAGACTTTTAAAATAAAGATAAATTCATCACTTTGACACACAATGGCTGTTTCACAGCATCAGTAGATTACCGTAACTTGTGACAAAAACAGGCACATAACATTGCATAGTCAGTATGAAGCTAATGAAGTCTATAAATCATGTAATATAAAATATTATACAAAATCGATTACAACAAAATTCATGTATTAATGGAGCACAATAATACTGATGTGCCAAAAGTGCTAAATTGATGATGTACATATAATAGACATGTACTGACATCATTTTTTTTTTACATCAAGACTGAACTACTAGTACGTGTCTGTTAATAATGCAATATTTTCCTATTTGCAAATTGTGCATGCGTGATGCCATATACTTTTTATGCTGTGGCTTTAGAGAATGTTTGAGTTGCTTTTTTTCGTCAACATAACATGCAATATGTTTCAGCACATGACTTTTACAGATGAGAAATATACCAAACACTACAAAAACGACAGCATCGTCCATTGAATTAAAAATGACTACATTGACATTTCACAGTTATTACTTGCTATTTAATCTATTTTCTATTCTCTAGCATTAGACACAATGTCAAAATATCTTCCAGTCAGTCCGAGATAGCCAGATTAAGGTTACCCTACATACTATAATATGGGATACATCCGCCTATATATGGATTTTGTTGGTTAGTTCATCCACTGACTGTGAAATTTCATGTGAAACGTCTTTTCACAGGTGGAAAACTGCTTGTTTTGATGTTTTGAGTTGGGAGTACCAATATGGCGGCCGGTGGCTTCACTTTTTTTCGAGCTATCAGCAATCCAGTGAACAAATAGAGATCAGTTTTCAATATCCATCCTTCAAAGCCTCATAGCGTTTGTTTTAGACCACTGATAGCTGTGGGAAAAATGGTTCTCTGAACATTTTCAATCTGAATGAGCATGTTTTTCATAACGTTTCTAATTATTAAAAAAAAAAGGTTTGGGATGGCTTTGTATAAACTGAATTAAAGTTAATAATGTCTTGTATAATTTTTGTCAATATTTAAATAATGCATTAAATACATGATTTATTACAAGTAACATTTTCTTACTATATTTTAAAAGCTATATGTTAGGTTTTGTGTTGCAGTGGCTGTAGGCCTACATGCTATCTCAGTCAGGTTGATTGGTCTGCTGTTGCCATCTTCACTTTGTGTCAATGACTCTATATACCTAAATAGTTGTTTATGGATAGCCTACAACAGATAAGTAATTCAAACAATTTTAATATGTAAGGATTTATTAGATTTGTAGATCACTTATTGGCACAGCTCTATAATTTTAGATGCATGTATTTCTTAATAAATATGTGTTATCAAACTATAATTCAGCAGACTTTACAAATTAAATAATTAAAAAAAAATCCTAATGTATTAGTATGTTGGACGAGGAAAAACTGTTTAGAATTACACAGTCAAGCTTTAATTCTGGGGGTCTAAACTTAGACAACTTTTAAAGTCATTTTGTGTACATAGGGTGTATACAATATGAAATTTCGTTTAGTACATCTTTTCAAAAAGTAAATGAACATTTCTATTCGATAAAGTGCAGCAGTGATTGAATGTAAACAGTATAGGATAAAAAACATGGTGCAAAAAATGCATATATATAGATATATGTGTATATATATATATATATATATATATATATATATATAAATGACAATAAAAGTTCTTTTTGTATTGGCTTTGTCAGCCACTCCTCAAAATGGCCGGTAGGTGGCGCTACAGCAGCAGGTTGGTGTCTTGAGATGCTTGGCTAAATGAGGATATGTTCAGTTTTTCTACTTTATTATTTTTACTTTTTGTTTCCACCTGAATATTTAACATTACTTGCATGAAACAAATCCTGGATAAAATCTGGTCTGGATCAGATCAGATAAATCATCAGAAAACATTCGATAGATTGTATGTTTTTTTTTTTTTTTTTTTTTTGCTTTAGTTTTTTTTGGATAACTTTTCTATATATTTTGTAAACATTTGAACAGAGCAGCTTCCTTTTGGGAGAATTAATGTAAACTGAGATTCCAACGGATACAATTCAGACAATGAATGGTGAGGTTTGTTTTTTTTTGTCTCTTCTGTCTAAAAACTATAATTATATTTAATCAACTAAACCTTATAAGAGAGTCTTAGTGAAAATGCACACTGAAAAAAAATGCACCCTTTTTTAGCATTTATTTAATCCTATTTAGTTACTTTAACATAATTATTTGATGTCAGCAGGGAAGGACATAAAACAATTCTGTTAAAGTAACTAAATATGATTAAATAAATGCTAAAAGCGGTTGCATAATTTTGTTCAGTGCATTTTTGGATGAGTGGGATGAAAGCAGAGGAGAGGATACCTGACGTGTTTGACGCGCCTACCAGCAGCAAACCCACCTACCTCCAACCTGCCCACCGGCTGCGCAGCTGCCTGCATCCCGATAAGGAATCTCCTCCACAGAATCAAGTATGGAGGGAAAGGGGTGTGGAAGCTGACTCTGAAAAAGGAGAAAAGAGAGAGAGAGAGAGGGAAGACACCAGGGGAGGGGAAAGGTCAGGGCTGCGGGGGGGTTTATTACCCTGGCAGAAATAAGGAGAGATTCTCCAGAAGCGGTTTGGCAGAAGAAAGCAAGGAAACGGAGCGAAACAAACCATCAGTGCGTGTCTGTTCAACGCAGGTACTTTCCCAAAGAGGCAGAGTGGATGTTTGGCCTTTTTTGATCGCTTTTCTTTCCGTCCATTTTTTTTGTCTCGTACTGCGGTGGAGCGCAGAGGATTTTGGACCGTGCGTAATTGTGCAGAGAGTTGATCGTTGCGCTGCGTCAGGATGCGCGTCTGGCCGCTTCTGGCTCTCCTCTGCCTGATGTGCACAGGACGCGCTCAGAAGTTCTCCGCTCTCACGGTATGAAGCAGCAACAGCCTCATAATCTTATCCTCTATAAGAACAATAATGAATGGAATAAAAAGAAATGAAAAGATTTGATGTTTGAATTACAGCTGATCTAGAAAAGCTTTACATACAACTAATGGAGAAAAAAGGAGGCTAAATAATAGCCATCTTTCCTTGCATTGTACAGTTTATTTGCTCAGCGGTTACTTAGGAGAACTTTTGCATGGATTACTGCCTCAGTGATGTGTAACAGGTAGGGAGAGTTAGCTGACAAGTCAAGCACAGTAATGTTCATCAAAGCTGTAGTTTTGGCAGTTTAGGCAGGTACCAGTCCTGTTGGAAGGAAAATCACACTGCAAGAAATTTAAATCTAAATAAGTCTTTTTTTTCTTCAAATAAGTGCATTTTTCTGGAATTAAGAAAGCAATGGAGACACTGTGCCAATGGAACAAGACAATTTACATTTAAAACAAGAAAAACAATTACATTGTCTTATTTCAAGTGCATATTATCTGATTATCTTATTTTAAGAGTAAAAATACTCAAATTAGGGGTAAACAAGGATGAATTGAGGAAATGTTTACTTATTTCTAGATCATTTTTGCAGTGCAGCATCTTAGTAAAGCTCATCAGCAGGAACTTTACTAAGCAACAATCTAGTTCTCTCTTCCCTCTGCACAGGCAGGAAACTTCTGATGTTTGTCTGGTGGGTTTTGCTCTTGCAGCATGTTCTGCATCTACATTTTATTCAACTTAATTCATTTTATTAATATAGCGCCAAATCACAACACATGTCATCTTAAGGCACTTTACATTTCACCAGATCCTGCAGTCAACTTGATTCACAGTTTTATCTAAGGAAAACCAGTTTATTGCATCGACTCGTTGACTCAAAGGCAATCCCTCACACTAATAATGCTTGTAGCGACAGTGGAGAGGAAAAACTCTATTTTAACAGGAAGAAACCTCCAGCAGAACCAGGCTCAGTGTGAGCAGCCATCTGCTGAGGCCGACTGCACTGAATAAAATAAAAATTTAGATAAGTCATTTTTTTCTTAAAATGAGTGCATTTGTTCTTGAATTGAGAAGGTTAAAGGGGCATTTAGCCAATGGAAAAAGACAAAGTACGTTTGAAATAAGAAAACGCAATTGCATTGTCTTATTTCAAGTGCATATTATCTCAATATCTTATTTCAAGAGTAAAAATAGTCATACCATTGGCAAATCATCTCATTTACCTGCTCAAATTAAGGGAAAATACCCTTAATTTAAGAAATTTCTAATTATTTCTAAATCGTTTTTCCAGTGTGGGGTTAAAGGAGACACAAGCAGAGATACAAAAGGCAACTGTAAAAGGCGGCCTCGTCCAGGAATTAATGTCTCTTTAAAGATCTAAAGATGCTTTTGCTTTACAATTAGGCTGAAGCAATTGCTGCAGTTTTGAGCAACACTTTTTCCTTCCACTAAACTTTTTTTAAGAGTACTTGGATACAGCTTTCTGAACCCCCAGTTTCCTAAGCGATGATTGTTTGTGGTTTATGATGTCTGCTGGTTTGCTTTGAAGTTGATAGTGCTTTCCCATGAACTATAAGCCATGATCATAGTTGAAGATTTTGATTGAAATCCCTATTTTACAGTTTTGTTTTTAAAATACATTTTAAGAAAAACAGAATTAGCTGTAATTCACTATCATAAATATGTAAAAAAAAATACAGAATAGTATTACTCTGAGTGTCATATGGTGTTATATTGAAGATACCATCCAAGGGCAATTAGTCAACATCAGAAACACTACTTTGCATATGAAATGTAAAGATCCTTACATTTGAAACAATATAAATCAAGTTGCAGGTTTACTAACAGGTTGCAGGTGAAAATAGAAACAGAATAATTAATCAATTAGATTATACAAAGCTAACAAAATAAAAAAAGATGCTGTCATGTAGAATCGTACATTAGTTTCAATAAAGCCTTAAGAATGTTTCAGAAATGCACTATAGTTTTATAAATACATAACTGTTTGCTTTGATTCATGTTTAGAAGCCAAACAATGGCCACCCTTTATGTTGCATTGCCGTCAGCAGAGGCAGATAAAGCTGCAGCGGCGCCCCTCCTTCTTCGCACCCCTTCCCATAACAGAGCCACAAACAGCCACTTCCCCAACAAAGCAAACTCTGCAAAAAGCTGCATTTTTTAACCATTATTTAAACTTTCAGAAAATTATTAGCAGAACAAAAACATTGACTATAGCAGGGGTAACCAATTGAAAATGAGAGGGGTCCGAATAAAGAAAAGCATCAACCAGTAAAGGTCCAGAGACTTTTTAAAATTAGAATCCATTACTTTAAACTAAATTTAGCATTGAAATAAAATGAGGTGTTTTTACATTTGTGTTATACCCTGACTTTTTAAATAAAAAAATAGAACATTTTTCCATTTTAAGATCAAAAGTGATTTTTGAAGTAGAAAACAGCAATCGTATAGTTTGGTATATAGACAATTTCAAGATTCACATATTTTATAAAACACCTGAACTGACTATTCAACATATTCTCATTATCAGTTCGTTTGAAATCGTATGAAAAGTTATGCACAGTATTTCGTACGTTTTTGACGTTTTTCCTCAAAATACAGATCAGTGCGCATGCGCAGCCAGACAGACGAAAAAAGCAGATCCGCGGACGGACATAAAACTGGGAAAAACAGTGCAATAATTAATTCTCGAAGTCTCTCACTGGGTTGCTTGCTGTTTTGTATCTTAGGGTTAGGGTTAATTGTATGTTAAATTCTATGTTATTGAATGGTGCGTAAGATGCGCATGCGCAAGGATATCTTGTCTCGAGGCAAGACGTAAAAATACGACGAAATACGACGAAAAAAACATCAAAAACGTACGAAATACTGTGCATAACTTTTCGTACGATTTTATACGAACTGATAATGAGAATACACTGGACCATTTGTAATTTTTACTTACTTTTTTCTGTCTTAATGTTGGCAGTGGGCTTTAGGCTGCCCTGCAAGGCTTTAAACCTGGGTTTAAATGGAGACTAAGCCATTCTCAAGCACATGTCAAGGTGCTCATTCTGAGCCTGGATCCAGATTTATTTTTGATTCTGTTCATGGTGGAGAATCCTGCTTCACAGCAGCAGGTTGAACCAAACATCCTCTAAATGTGCAGGGTCATCTTTGAGCACGCCATTTCACTTTTCTTTCACCAGTTCACCGCAGTTCTTCCAGCAGTCCACACTTTCTCTGCTCTCTTTTTCTCATGGTCTTCTCCTTCTTTCCCATCGCCCGGCTTGCCACAGGTTTGCCTGCTGTGTCTAAAAGTAGCAGCAGCAGCAACCCAGACTGACAGCTCATTGGATAATTAGGATCACGTGCAGCCTGGAGCCGGACGCTCCGGAGGGCTTTACCGTATTAACAGGAGAAGCGGTGCAAGTAAATTCAGACACTGTCGTCAAACAACATGCGCTAATTTATAAATGTTTTAAATCAGGTTGGGTCCTGATTAGCCAGCAGGTGGGTCCGGATCCGGATCCCGGTCTGCTTATACGTGACCTCTGGACTATAATGTTGTATTACATTAATAAAAATAAATAAATAAATAAAATAAAAAAGTTAATTTTTAGATGCTAGCTTCAGATATATATTGGTATAGACAGATATATACAAACACTAGCTTCATCTGTTTCTAATGATGTTGTAAAAAACTCCTGTTTAGTGGAAAAACAGCTTACTTACAGCTTTTTGTACAATCAGTCCAGATACTGGTGAAGATTCTCAGTCATCCAGATCATAGTCATTAAAACAAAAAAGTTAAAAAACAATCCACTGGACTTTGTTTCCAAGTTTGAAGACGTTTGGATTCCCATCCAGGAACCTTTTTCAATTTAAAGTGTCAGAAATAGCGTTGAGTTTGAGACTTCTTGGATGGGAAGCGAAATGTCTTCAAACTTGGAAACAAAGTCCAGTGGATTGTTTTTTTTTTTTTTTTTTTTATCAGTCCAGATTTACCCTGGAAAACAGTCTCCTTTCCTATAATATAGCAGAATTTAAGCTGTAAATCAGATTCCAGCGGTACCATTAAGGGCGGATTATACTTCTGCATCTGCACACATCAAATGTCGCTTGCATCTGGTCGCAAACCAGTTTCGCTGCTATGCTTCTGCAACGTCGTTCTGGAATTTCTAGGGGCGCACAGCAGGGGGAGCCTATTCGAGAACTCACGAGAACTTCGGCGGATGGTGACGAGAACTTCTTCGGCGGCGCCGGTGGGAGTTTTTATTTTCCAACACAACATGTCTGAGGCATCGTACAAGTAGGGTTGTCACGATACTAAACTTTTCAACTCGATACCGATACTAAGGAAAATATTCGATACTCGATACCATTTTCAATATCACAAGGATAAAAACAAAGACTCCAAAAGTCTACAGAAATATTTTCATTAATAAATAAAATACAATAAATAAATAATAAAGGTTGTATGCTGTGCAGAATATCAATCAAGCTTGATAAAAAAACCTATAAAATTAAAATTAAGTGTTCCTTCCTTGCTTAGGTGCCACTGGTGGTGGCACTGTATCAATACTTTTAAAAACGAGTATTGTATCCGGATACAACATTTCAGTATCGATACTTTTTTGAGTATCGATACTTTTGACAACCCTACGTACAAGTAGTTGTACTTCCGAACCTCCTCGATCAACCTTTTTTCGCGGTTATCCGTTGTTGTTATCACTCCTCGATTTTTTTAAAATGGCGTGCCCCAGCACCAAATCGAGAAGGACGACCACACAGACAGCCGGAAAGGCATACCAAGGACCAAGCCCACCTGCTTTTTGTTTTCGCCCTTCTGCTTGAGGTCTGTGCGGGTTTGCGACGATCCGACGTGTAGTCAGGATTTTTTTGAGGAACGCGACAACGGTTAAATAACCTCTGCGCGGGGGGCGTGGTCACGCACAGAGACAGGTTTGATGGTTGCAGAGGCTGTGCGTTAGAAGTATTTATTCTTTACACTGATCACCGATCAGCTGTCGCTCCACCAGCTGTGCTGCCCTGTGTGGAAAGCCGTAGTACCTATATGAAAAAGCTACTCTGTCTGCAATCTTAGTTAAGATTCAAATTTAAAAAGCTGCTTTTTAACCATTATTTAAACTTTCAGAAAATTATTAGCAAAACAAAAACATTGACTATAGCAGGGGTAACCAATTAAAAATCAGAGGGGTCCGAATAAAGAAAAGCATCAACCAGTAAAGGTCCAGAGACTTTTTTAATTAGAATCCGTTACTTTAAACAAAATTTAGCACTGAAATAAAATTAGGTGTTTATACATCCATTTAATACATACATACAAGTGTTTTTTGAAGTAGAAAACAACAATCGTTTAGTTATTGTTATTGACAGAAACCATGGTCAATTCGACTAATTCAGAAAGAATTGTCAAAACCACTGGCCGAAACAAATTTCTACACAGGATAGTTCTATAAACTGTTTCTAAGGGTTTTCTGGTCTACCACTGTTCAACAGAAGTAGGTGCCACAGATCCACAGGTCGGGCTTTTTATTTACTGCTTCCTCGTCTGCTTCACTGTCCTGTGAACTCCACAGCTCAGGGGCTGAGCAGCTGGTGCAGAGTAGCTCCGCTCCACATGGCATTGTTTACAGCGACTAGACGCCGGCAGCCTGTCCGTGATATTTTCCATAAAATCAACAGAAATGCTTTTCGAGACGGCTGAGATTTCTTTGCCATAGTCAAGTTCAGGTACGGTGCCAAAGAAGGCTTAACAGGGAGAGGAATGTGCACGCTCAGAGCCCCCCCGATCCACCGGCTGATGTGGCAGCCACCTCCACATTATTTATGGTTTACGTTAAGACGTCCAAGAGTGATTAACCTGTAGGTAAAAAGTTTGAAATGTGACAGCGCTCTGAAGCTGTGGAATGTGGGAGGAACTGTTTCACCAGGCCAATGCTCCTTTAAAATTGATGCACACATTTAATCACACTAAATCTGCTGATGGTGTGTGTGTGTGTTGGTTTATCATGATTTCTTCTTTAAAAAGGAGTTAGAGCATTTGTCAGGTCATAAAGCGGTCGCCATGGAGCAGATGTGTTTGCGGCGTATCTCAGCGCATCCAGCATGTTGGTGGGAGAGCTACAAAAAAATGAGAATCATCCATCTCTGTTTATTTACATGTTGGAGTGATATCTGTGTCCGGATAATATGTCTCCAGTTGGGGAGATGAAACCCCGCCTCATTAAAGAGGCGTGAAACTTTTTGATTCCTGGTTTCATGTGCATTTCTCTGTAGAGGTTTGTTGTTTGAAATAGTTTGCTAATTTCTTTGGATGTTTTCCAGGATTCTTAATGTAAGAGAGTTTTTTTTCCATGGGAAATGAGAGTAGAAAATGAGACAGAAGAAGAAAAAAAAAAGCTACTTTAAACCTGATATTTAGTGCCTTGGATTCATAGTATTCATAACTCAGAAGCTGTTCCATATTTGCGTCTCATTACAGCCACAACATTCTTTGTTTTTATTGGGTTTTTAATGAAACAGTTTTCTTTTTCTTATAGATTTTAAATTGGGTTCAGGCCCCCTGAGTCATTGCTTCAAATTAAATCTAACTTCAAACACTCTTAGAAGGGTGAGTTTTTCAGACTGGAAGAGCATCTGTGAACAACAACTTTCCACACTTTTTCGTCCAGGATTGGTCTGCAATACGGTTCCGATATTAATATTGCACTATGGCTGACAACCAATACCTGCTAATAAATCTATTATATATTTTCCTACCCTTTGGTCAATGCTGAAACAGCAACTGCAGAACTGACATTGCTTCTCTGCTTCAGCTGCATCACTACCACTTTCAATAGTGTTGCGCCGATGCCATTTTTTGGCCCCGATAACCGATACCTGGCTGTACAGTATCGGCCGATGCCATACTAATACCATCTGTTGATGGTTGATTGATGTGTGTGTGTGTATATATATATATATATATATATATATATATATATATATATATATATATATATATATATATATATATATATATATATATCAGGGATGGAACGGTTTATGAAAACCGTCAGAACCGTTCGGTTCGACTGTCTCGGTTCGGTTCATGGGCTGCTCCTTTTTCTCATAGAGGAAGCGATTACACTCCAGAGCAGAAGGTGGCGGTACTGCGACCAAAGCCAACCACCAGTAGTAAACAAGAAGAAGAAGAAGCAAAGCAGCGTAGCCGGGTGTAGCAGGAAAAAATCAGCTGTTGTGGAGAATTGTGTGGGTATGGCGAGTGGGAAAGAACAGGAGTTGGAAGATGCGCCAGCAGCACTTTATAGGTCTGCTGTATGGGACCACTTTGCATTTAGAGTGACCTACGATGACAGCGGAAAGAAAGTTGTGGATAAAAGTGCAACAGTGTGCAAGCATTGTGCAACACGTTTTGTTTATGCTAACAGCAACATGACCAACATGTCAGGCTAACCCCGAAATCCCACATACTCCATCAGCACTGCGCTCCAGACCGCCTGCACAAAGCAAAGCCTACAGCCTCCGCTGTGGCTCCCGTCCGCTCCGCTCTGAGTTCCTTGGAGATCGTAGAGGGCATGCGCCAGATGATTAAATTCAAAGCAGCAAAACATGCGGAAATGATCCAGGGTTTCTGCGGATCATTAAAAATAATTACAATTCATTAATTTTTGGGATTTTTTTTCATTAATTTCATTAATTTTTATAAAAAAAATATTTTTCGGTGTAACAATCAACATATACCGAACCGAACTGAAAACCGTGACCACGAGACCGTGAACCGAACCGAACCGTGGATTTTGTGAACCGTTCCACCCCTAATATATATGAAGAACTGCATACTACATGGATGTAAAATAATTGCCATCATGGCTTTTTCAAGCTGCTGCCTACCTTTGTGAAGCAGGAAAAAGACTAAAACAAAGTGAATCCAGTAGAACTTTTTATTGTCTACCTTGTTGAATAAACTGTTGGCTCTCAAAATGGTATTGGTGCCCTATTTGTCCGTACTTGCCGATACTGATATCACCGTTTTATTGCTGGATCAGGGCCCACTACTGTACTGTACACTAACTATGACATGACCACCCCCTCTCCTTCTCAAACACAAACTAGATGAATAAACATTTTTTTGTTATTTATCCAATTTTACTTATCCATCCATCCATTATCTGACACACTTGTCCCAATTGGGGTCCAGCTGTCAATGGGCGAGGGGCGGGGTACATCCTGGACAGGTCACTAGTCCATCACAGGGCAACACAGAGACAAACAGGACATTCAACCATTCCTAATAGTCATGTTTTTGGACTGTGGGAGGAAGCCATGCTCAGGGAGAACATGCAAACTCCATTCAGAAAGAATGGGAATCGAACCCAGAACCTTCTTGCTGCAGTGCTACCTAGGGTTGGGAATTGAAAAGATTTTCACGATTCCGATTCCCTTTTCGATTCTATGAAACGATTCGATTCTTTATCGATTCTTTTTTCGATTCCAATTTGGGGAAAAAAGGAGAACAAACAGTTTGATTATCAGCATCAACTGTGTTTACTTAACTATTGCACAATCTTACAAAATCAACAAGATCAAGATGTCCACAGGAAATGTGAAACTGGAGTAACATTGTGTTTAAATGAAAAATTAATACAAGAACAAACTTAATAACCAACAATGTCTAATAACAAATGATGGGATAATAACCTATTTTAAATAACAAAAAATACTAATTATAAAACAGTAGTAGGGAAAATTAACAGTTATTTTGCAGAAAGATGAGCATATCTGCTTTTTCTGGAAGGATACGGGATCTTTCAGCGCTTATGGTGTCTCAAGCCATGGAGGACACCCTCTCAGATGGGGTGGAGGAAGCCTGCACACAGAGGTAGTTTTGTAAATAATAATCGTTTTGTATCGATGCATCGACCCAACAACCGACAATCCGATGCATCGACACGTCCGCAAAAGAATCAATTAATGTTTTTTTTTTTCCTCCGGTCTATTTTTATCCATTTGCTCCTGGGCGTAATTCTCCCTCCCGTGCTGCGATGGCGCTAAACCTATTTTCCCCTCCTACCTCGCTTCCTGGTTATACTCTTACAGCAGTGTGTTGCAGCGAGCTTGACACAGACATTTTTGATTTATGCCCAATATTGAAGCGTGGTCTGCGCTACACGCTGTGGGTCTAGAAACGGCCGAGGCGGCGAGGAAGTGGGGGTGAGTTTAGTCCGACGACGGAGGGACATGAGGGCCAAAAAGACCGGAGATCCAGGTGGAAAAAGGGTCCCAGCGTTCTTGCACACCTCGCTCTTCTAGCGGGTCAAACTTCACGAGTTGTTTTCCGCAATTTCGGTCATAAAAACAAAACAAGCCGGCCTCCTGTCTGCGGCACTGTCTGCCCGCCCCCTCCACAGACAGTGGAGGGGGCGGGCAGACAGAACGTCTGGAGCCGAGGTGTTGCGTTGTATTCATTGCACTGATTTTCTGCAGTATTTTTTGATGCGACTTTTCTACTTCTGTTATTTGCTGTTGTTTCTAAAAAAAAAATGCATAATGATATTACAGCTTTCATTGATTTATTTCAAACTTGAAACTTTGTTTAGCCTGTAAGGTGTAAAAAAAAAACAAAAATTAACCGATTAATCGAATTGTGGTGTATTCTTGAGTATCGAAAATAATTGAATCGTTGGGTAAGGAAATCGTTACTGAATCGAATTGCCATGATGGATGTGATTTGCACCCCTACTTTTCATACCTAAAAAAATGAGGGGAATTTCAAAATCGTCAGGGATTTTGGTCGATATGAGTGCAGCACGGAGTCGAAACCAGGGGCTGGTCCAGGAACCCCGGCAGACGCTGGGCAGTTCAGGGGGAGTTCAGAAACTCAGTTTTGCATTCTATGACCCCTTTAAAAATCCTCATTACACATGTAGCAACAGAGTTGTGGCATTTTATATATCATATATTCATCATCTGCATCGGTCCACTGTGACCAACCACCAAACATAATGATGCTACCACCAACTTGCATCCCCATGCATATATTTTTCCAGAGTTTCCCATGATCCTCTTGACTTCTTCTATCATTAATCCTTGCCTCTCCTTTTTTTGAGGGGACATTATTTTCCATTAAATTTAAAAATCATGTTTTCCAAGGAAAACGTCAAGATGTAGCTGTAATTTTGCTAGACACCCTCAAGGTGTTCAGCGACCAGCCTGTTGACACTTCACACCTGTCCAAAGATGCATTCTTTCTCTTTTTTCTTCATCAATGCCTCCTCACAATGAACATTTTCTCCTCCACAATCGTTCTCTGATCGAGATAAAAGGCTCCTTAGAGGCTGAAACTTTCTTCCTTTTCCACCACGATGGAAACTTTGATCCCTTTCCTTGCATCAATGCAGGAAACCCCTGCTAAGGCCCTTTAACACATTAGCTGCAGCTCTCAGCTCCACTGACCCCTCAGGGTTTTGGTGTGAGAGGCTTCACCAAGCGCTGGAAGCAGGGGCCTCCCAACCCACACGGCCCTCATCGGCCTAGAATTGGCTCTCTGCTGGAGGCTTGCCTCTGCTGTACGCCTTTCAGCCCCACAATGCCTCCCGAGCCGGGGGTTGGATGGGGGGCTTAGGAATAGGATTTGATTTGTATGCCAGAGAAAAAAAAAATTCCCTCAAACTTTGCGCTTCTGGTCGTCTTTCATTCATCTCTTGTTCCCTCACCAACCTCTTGTGTTCTTTCAGCAGATGCAAACAGCATCTTCCAAAAGGATCCCACAAAGGAAAAAAAAATGAAAAGAAAAAGCAAAAAAAAAGAGAAAATGAGAGGCAGCTGTCTGGAAACAGACAAGAAAAGGATTTGGGAAGGTGATGAATTTGAGTCTCAATATGTGTCCTGTCTTGTATGGAGCTCTTTTATGATGAATCGGGGTGGAAGCTTGTGCTGTGTGTGGAAGCAGAGGCCATTCATCACTCCTCTCATCATGTTGCGGAGCACAGCGATGGGGCTAACTCTGAGAGGCTGGAATGAGACATCAGGGGAATGTCAGTCAGGGCCAAACATGCAAAGATCTACAGCAGACACCTCACTACATGAGGAAAAGCTTCTCAGCACTTCATCACTCCTAAAGGCTTTTTGTTCCGTCCCATTTTCACGTCTGACGTGTTCGTCCCACTTCAGCAGGACCGCTCTAATCGTTTGGTTATCTGATGGTAAACCTGGGTGGCGGATTCCACGGTTGGCTGATTTCACAGCATGCTGCGTTTTTTTCCAAGGCTGTGATCTCGGAGCTTTGTCATAACCCTGCAGGCCTTCTGCGCTCCGCTGTGCGCTCTATAGTGACCATTTAGCAGGACGCTGAGCTGCTGAAAGACTCTGTTTAGGTTGTCAGCCTGCTGGCCATCAGGGGGCCTGTTGCTGCTGTGCTGAGTGCTGGAGGGCCACCACCAGACACACACACAGACATTCAGGGTGGCTTCTTTACAAAACATATCCCTCGGATGAAGGGGGAACTGGGAGACACAGAGGAGAATGATGAAGAATATCATCCGGGTAAACTCTTAAACGGGGTCAGAGACTTTAGTGAATCACGCAGAAAAAGCAAATAAATGCATTAACTTATATTTCTGTACACAATCCATTTAATAATGTATAAAAAGCATGTATATCCCCCCCCCCCCCAATCCAAGAACAAATAAACTTATTTTAAGAAAAAACAACTTATCTAGATTTCGATTTTTTTCCCAGTGTTCTTTTAATTAAATAATAATAGAACTTTATTGATCTCACATTGGAGAAACTTAACTCTGCATCTAACGATTCCTCTTGGGGAGCAGTGGGCTGCCATCGTGGAGCGCCCAGGGAGCAGTGTGGGGTTAAGGATCTTGCTCAGAGACCCAGAGTGGCAGTCTGTGGGAGTGGGCCCAAACTCAAAACTCATAATAATATAATATTATTATTATTTAATAAGCGCCCGGTATTTCAAACGTTTAAGACGTGGTGCGTTTTGACATGGTTACAGCAGCGTGACAGACCTCATCTGTGGGACTCTGGGACTTCTACACATCTTAACCCACCTGGAGATTTTAAAGATGTAGTGATGTTAATCAAAATCCACATTAGGGATGCACGATATAATCGGCCCCCTATCGGTATCGGCCTTAAAACTGAATATCGGACATCGGCCACCCCACCGATATTTAACCCGATATTTGATCAGCTTCTGAGTTTCTAAAGTCTAAAAAAAAAAAATAAAAAATACTACTTCTTCTTCCTCAAAAACTTCTTTCTTACAGACTTAAAAACTTCTAAAGACGAGGGAAAAAATATTGATACATTAAAATATCCCAATATCTTCATATGCTGATATATTGCCATTTAAAAACACCATATCAATCTCTTTTACTAATGAAATATTGCTATATGTCATCGTTATGCTACGAAATCCCCCGAAAATTCACAAAATTTTGCCATATTTTTATATGTTGATATATTGACGCGGTATCGATCTATTTTACTGACAAAATCTCACAAGAATTTGCAAAATATCACAAGAGTTTGTAACAGAACGATGAAATTTCATGAGATTTTGAAAGTAAAATAGATCGATATTTTTAAAAATCAATTTGATATCAGCATATGAAAATATATTTGAGTATATTATTTTTAAGCACCCGCGGATCGGTGCGGCTGCTGCAATAATGCGGACGCTGCACCGGTCTGTCGTGGCGAAGAGAGAGCTGAGCGAAAAGGCAAAGCTCTCAATTTACCGGTCGGTCTACGTTCCTACCCTCACCTATGGTCATGAAATCTGGAACATGACCGAAAGAACGAGATCCCGGATACAAGCGGCTGAAATTAGCTTTCTCCGCAGGGTGGCTGGGCTCTCCCTTAGAGATTCGGATGCCGCCTGGACGCCTCCCTTGGGAGGTGTTCCAGGCACGTCCCACTGGGAGGAGGCCCAGGGGACGACCCAGGACACGCTGGAGAGACTATGTCTCTCGGCTGGCCTGGGAGCGCCTAGGGCTTCCCCCAACAGAGCTGGAGGAGGTGTCAGCGGAGAGGGAAGTCTGGGAGTCTCTGCTTAGTCTACTTCCCCCGCGACCCGGTTCCGGATAAAGCGGGAGACGACGAGTACGATATTATTTTTCAAAGTGTCAAAAAATGGATAACAAAACTGCTATTTTCAATGACTACTTATTTTTGTCCAGCTTTAACATCGGTATCGATATCGGTTATCGGCTACATGAGTTTTAAAATATCGGCATATCGGATATCTGCCAAAATCCCAATATCGTGCATCCCTAATCCACATATTTATATTTATGATGGTAAAACAGGGAAGTTCTAACATCCCAACTTAATGAACTGCTTTGCATGTTGAAACCATCTGAATTTAGTTATGGAGATTCTCTGGCTGGCTCGAGCGGTAAGTCAAGCCTGCACTGCAAAAAATGTTAATCTAAGTTAGTGATTATTTCTTAAAATAAGTGGATTTTTTTTTCTTAAATTGAGCAGGTAAGTGAGACACTTTGCCAATGGAATAAGACCATTAACATTTAAAATAAGAAAAAACAACTGAAGTCTCTTATTTCAAGTGCATAATATCTAATTATCTTATTTCAAGGGTAAAAATGCTCATTCCATTGGCAGATCATCTTATTTTCCGGCTTAAATTAAAGGTGAATACACTTATTTTAACACATTCTTACTCATTTGTAGAATGTTTTTGCAGTGTGGGTTCATATCCCAGCTGGGGGGAATGAGCTGCCACACTGGAAAAACGATCTAGAAATAAGTAAAAATGTCTTAAATTAAGTGTATTTACCCTTAATTTGAGTAAGTAAATAAGATAATTTGCCAATGGAATGAGTATTTTTACTCTTAAAATAAGATAATTAGATAGAATGCACTTGAAATAAGACAATGCAATTGTGTTTTCTTATTTTAAGTGTAAATTGTCTTGTTCCATTGGCAAAGTGTCTCTTTTACCTCCTTAATCCAAGAGCAAATGCACTTATTTAAAGAAAAAATGACTTATCTAGATTTTGATTTTTTTCCAGTGCAGTGTGGGTCCTTAGGCAAGACCCTTCATGCTAATGCTTGCTTTGGGGTTCCTTTGCAGTGGCGGTCTAGTGTGCTTGTAATCCTGAGGTTCTCCCACAGCCATTCTGGGTACCTGGGTACTCTGCTCCCCAGGTGCCACACAATGGTAGCCCACTGCTCCCCAAGGGAATGCTTTAAAAACAGACAGCTCAGTTTTCTTTGCTCTGTACTTTTGACAGTTTAATGACAATAAAAGCTAGAAAAAAAGAAGAGATTTACAGACTTAAAGATGTCAATCTGCACTATAGGTCTCTGATATAGAGCTTCTGATGTTATTTTAAATTTTTTTTAACCATTTCCAGTTGTATTAGCCTTTTTATTATTGCTCTGCCTGTAAATATGGACCCATTTAGGTGGGTAGCAGACAGTGATTTACTTTAATGGCATTCCCATCTCAGTTTCTGAGCCTCTGTGTTTCCTCACATTCGCTCCTCTGTTATTTTAATCCAGAACAAATGCTCTCAATTTGAAGGTTATCACTGTTTACATTTATTAATCATCACTTTCATTGCTTTAAAAGTTGTATTTGAGGCTCTTTTCACACATCTTAGCAGGACCTCAGATGGAGATCACAGATGTGTTGAGAGGTGCAGGAAATATCGGTTACAGAGAAAATAACCCAAACATAATCAGTTACTGCAAGCTTGTTTTAGTTACTGTGACTCGTATCTTTACACGATCTAGTTTGACTTCTAGAAAATGTCAAACTTGATCGATTCTAAAGCCAAAAATAACAAAGATCTCCTTTTTTGGATGTATAAAACAGACGTCTGTAGGCAGCTTAAAATATGAACCTGCCTGCTGATTATTTGTCTTTTTAAGACATATTTAAAAGCTGATATGCTTCTCCTCATAAAAAGGGGACTTTTTTATGCCTCTTAGCTCAAATCCCTCTTGGCTTCTCCTGCGATGTGTCTGAACGAGCCTCTCCGCTGTGATCCTTCCAACAGGAAGATTTATGAGCAGGGCTGACAGAGGGGGCTGTAGAACCCCCCCCCCCCCCCCCCCCCCCCCAACAGGCCCAGGGCGACTCAGCCTCCTCTCCCAGGTGCATGCAGCCCTCCAGACATACCTGTCAACTTGGGGAGCAGGGGTGCAGATGGGGGAGGCATCCACCCAGCCTCATCTCTCCCCTCCCATTTGTAAAATGTCAGACACTACAAATTTTCCTTTTATTGGCGATGATCCCGCCCTCCTCCTGGAACTTTGGCTTCTCGGATTCTGACTGAAGTTCAGCATTTGTGCCGCTGACGCCCTTGTTCCTGCCTCAGATCGATGCCTGCGCCCGAGGGGGGGAAACACAGAGATCGCTTTTGTGCGTTTGTAGCAGGGTTAATGAGGAAGGTTTTTGCTGAAAACGGAACAAACATTTCCCCGGCACAAAGGGGGAGAACAGAAAGAAAAATGGAAACTGTCTTCCTAAGAAGGGAAGAGAAAGCATCGCATTTATCTCTGAATGTGAGTGCACCTGTGCTGGCACAGGCACAAGGGTTGGGTGACCCAGTTCATTAGTTCTCCAAAGTAAATGTATCACACAAACGCTGCTCACAAAGCCCGGTTATGTGTGGTTTATTCAGTCTTTTATTTATTGTGGCAGTCACAGCTCGTTGCCACCCCCTTCACCTCGCTATCTCTCTGCAGACACAATGGTGGCATTGATGCACGTGATCCAAAGCGTTCAGCCGAGGGTTTCTGTCCATGTTTCTCCTTTCATGGCTGAGCAGTACATCTTAAGGAGCGAGGCCAGGTGAATACCTGTGCAGGTGTTTGCACAGACAAAGACAAGCGGATATGTCTGTCAAGACCCCTGCAGGACCGCAGGAAAAAAATAAAGCCTGGCTGCATTTGTTGACTTTGCTTTGCACTGATTGATTTGTGCTTCCTTGTGTTATTTGGAGCTGAAGATATTTTCCTTTTCAACTCTTAAGAAGTAGGCGGCAGTTTTGCAAAGTTCTCCAATGGCTTTAGATCTACAGGTGCATCACAATAATTCAGAATATCATTAAGAGGCTACTTTCTTCTTAGTAGCTGTTGTGTATTTAGATGTATTACACACAGAGGCATACATTTTAAAGTATTTCTTTCTATTAACTCTGACGAAAACCAAAACACATTTTTTCAGAATGTTAGAACGTATCAAAATCAGTAAAAATAAACATTAGTGTGTGTTTTTATCCACTCTATAGATAATTGGACTAATATTTTAAACTTAGATATCTTTATGTTTCATTCCTATATTTTGTAAATTCTGCAACAAAAGTCTTGTGGTCGCAGACTTCCAAGATTCTGCACTGCCAGAAATTTAAACCTCATTAATAATTTTTTTCTAAAAATAAGTGCATTTTTCTTGAATTGAGGCAGTAAGTGAGACACTTTGCCAATGGAACAGGACAATTTACATTTGAAATGAGATTTCAAGTCTGATTTCAAGTGCATATTATCTAATTATCTTATTTTAAGAGTAAAAATACTATATCCATTGGCGCATTTTGTTATTTACCTGCTCAAATTAAGGCTAAATACACATAATATAAGAGATTTTTTATGATTTCTACGTCATTTTTGCAGTGTGAGCTTACTGCCTCTCAGAAATAGTTATTTTTTTACATAGTTTCTCATTTGCTCTTTTCTTACTTTTACAGTTTCTGCGTGTGGACCAGGATAAGGAGTGCAACATGGATTGCACCGGAGCTCCTCAGAAACCCCTGTGTGCCTCTGATGGCCGAACCTTCACATCTCGCTGCGAGTTCCTCAGAGCCAAGTGCCGCGACTCCCAGCTGGAGGTCAGCCGAGGGCCGTGCAAAGGTCAGGTCACGAGTCACGCTTCAGCGATGCCCGGTGATCTCAAACACCGGGGGGTTAGAAGGTTCTGACTTCAATTCATTTCAGCATAATTGAATCTTTGAGCGCTAAGAACACTAGTGGGTTTGACACTGAGAGAGTGGGTGGTTGGAGGGGAGAGAGGGGAGGGGGACTTCAGCCTGGATGGGTTTTGAATCAAATTTTTTTATTACAAATGAAACTAAATTGTTTGCGCCAATGTCATTTCTTTGGCCCGATACCGATATTGCCATCATGGCTTTGTCAAGCTGCTGCCTACCTTTGTGAAGCAGGAAAAAGACTAATACAAAGTGAATCCAGTAGAACTTTTTATTGCCTACCTGGAATGGATGACAATAGTTGAATAAACTTTTGCCTCTCAAAATGATAATGGTGCCCTATTTGTGTAGCCTCGTGAGACCATCCTAATCTTGCAAATTTTCAAGATTTCACTCGCTAATCAGTCTGGAGACTCTCCGTTGAAGAAAATTTGGAGCCGTTCACCAAACGAACGTCCAATCAGCGTTGGCTTTGAGGTGGGTTGAGGTGTGACGCAACAAGAAGCGCGACAGTTCAGTCTAAAGAACATGGCGGCTTCATCCGATGAAACTAGCGTTAGCATGGCTATCGAGCAAGTTTTATCGGAATTACAGAGTATTTCTTCACTGAAAGAAGAGCAAAACACTGCTCTGGAGGCTTTTCTCAGAGGAAAAGATGTTTTTGCTCTTCTCCCGACTGGTTTCGGCAAGAGTAGCCTGGCTGTTAGTACGTCATATGCTTCGTTGATCTGATTGGTTTATTTGGCCCGTCTATCACCAACATAGGCCAATCAGCTAACCAGTATTTTCGCCCCTTCCCAAATTTACTGCAACGGAAGGTTTCCAGATGGATATGCGGAGCAAATCCTTCTGGCGGACTTCTGGGTACTTGCCTATGCCGAAACCACAATTTTAGAGCTGGATCGGGGCCCCGCCCGATACTGGTATCGGTATCGGTGCAACACTGGTAAAAATATAATAAATTGTGGAAAGGTTATTAAATTTTAAGTAAATTCAATCCCTTTTTAATACAACAGCTATAAACGGGCAGCGCAGTGGAACAGTGTGGAGTAAGGCTGAACAATTTTGCCAATTTTCCCTTGCATTAACCAAAATCCTGGAAATGTTTCAATACAGGGTTTCATTTTTTTCCAGACCTGGAATGTTTGAGTCCAGATTCCTTTTTTGCAGGACTTTACTATAACCTTTTGTCAAGAAGTGATAAATACTACCTGCATGCTAGCTGCACTTCTCTCTTTCCGTCTGCGTGGTAGCGAACCCACTTTATGCAGATTACCACCAGCTAACGGGCTGGAGGGATAAATGTAGCTATTTACTCTTTTAAATTTTATATGGTCAAAAGTGATTGGCCCTGCAAATTTTTTTTTTATAGCAATTATATTGCTAATGCAAGTAATTGCCAAGCCCTAAAATGGAGCACTGTTGCCTTGCAGCAAGAAAGTTCCAGGTTTCTGCATGAGTTTGGATGTTTTCTCCACGAATGATCAGTTTTCTGCAGATATTGTCCTTAGGTGTTACTGTGTGGGTCTGTTTGTATACGTCTATATGAGAAAATGGATGGATGGATGGATGGATGGATGGATGGATGGATGGATGGATGGATGGATGGATGGATGGATGGATGGATGGATGGATGGATGGATGGATGGATGGTAGATAAATGGATGGATGGATGGATGGATTGATGATAGATAAATGGATGGATGGATGGATGGATGGATGGATGGATGGATGGATGGATGGATGGATGGATGGATGATAGATAAATGGATGGATGGATGGATGGATGGATGGATAAATAGATGGATGGATGGATGGATGGATGGATGGATAAATGGATGGATGGATGGATGGATGGATAAATAGATGGATGGATGGATGGATGGATAAATAGATGGATGGATGGATGGATGGATGGATAAATAGATGGATGGATGGATGGATGGATGGATGGATAAATAGATGGATGGATGGATGGATGGATGGATGGATGGATAAATAGATGGATGGATGGATGGATGGATGGATGGATTGATGATAGATAAATGGATGGATGGATGGATGGATGATAGATAAATGGATGGATGGATGGATGATAGATAAATGGATAAATAGATGGATGGATGAATGATAGATAAATGGATAAATAGATGGATGGATGGATAAATAGATGGATGGATGGATGGATGGATGGATGGATGGATGGATGGATGGATGGATGGATGGATTGATGATAGATAAATGGATGGATGGATGGATGGATGATAGATAAATGGATAAATAGATGGATGGATGGATGGATGGATGATAGATAAATGGATGGATGGATGATAGATAAATGGATAAATAGATGGATGGATGGATGATAGATAAATGGATAAATAGATGGATGGATGGATGGATGGATGGATGGATGATAGATAAATGGATGGATGGATGGATGGATGGATGGATGATAGATAAATGGATAAATAGATGGATGGATGGATGGATGGATGATAGATAAATGGATGGATGGATGGATGGATGGATTGATGATAGATAAATGGATGGATGGATGGATGGATGGATGGATGGATGGATGATAGATAAATGGATGGATGGATGATAGATAAATGGATAAATAGATGGATGGATGGATGGATGGATGGATGGATGATAGATAAATGGATAAATAGATGGATGGATGGATGGATGGGTGGATGGATGGATGGATGGATGGATGATAGATAAATGGATGGATGGATGATAGATAAATGGATAAATAGATGGATGGATGGATGGATGGATGGATGGATGGATGGATGGATGGATGGATGGATGATAGATAAATGGATAAATGGATGGATGGATGGATGATAGATAAATGGATGGATGGATGGATGGATGGATGGGTGGATGGATGGATGGATGGATGGATGGATGGATGATAGATAAATGGATGGATGGATGATAGATAAATGGATAAATAGATGGATGGATGGATGGATGGATGATAGATAAATGGATAAATAGATGGATGGATGGATGGATGGATGGATGGATGGATGGATGATAGATGTGGAAGAATGTGTTCTGGTCAGAAGTGACCAAAATTCTGGCTTGCATGTGATTTTCATTGCAAAAGAAAATAGATATTGATCGATGAGACTAAACTTGATCCATTTTGCAAAGAACTAAAAAAAAAGAATATTAATCTCTTTGAAGCCAAAAGAAAAACCCAGAAAGACTTCTAGCTGTAATTCAAACAAAAGCTGCTTCTATAGATGGAAGCTAAAAGCAAATGGTTATAAATATTCAAATAAGTCTTTGGTTATAACATTTATTTTTTCCAAAATCTCTGAGTTGAATGAACTCATGGAACAATGGGATGAAAAGCTCATATACTCCCTCCTTGTACTCAAGGCTTAGCCCCGACCCTTCTCACCTCTGCCCTGCTCACCAGCTTCATATACCAGCTCATCGCTCTGCCGACTGGAAACAATGCCCCTTTCTTACCATGTCTGAACGCCAGTGCAGCGAATGCAAGTGAAAAGGTTTGATTCAAAAAGTCTAATATGATGGAAAACCACTCAATGATTTTGTACCCATGGTGGGTTTCCATGGCAGTCTTTCCTCGCAGACGTCTGGACGTAGCCGCTATGCAAAACAGAAGCTTCCAACTAGGAAGCTGGAAAGACAAGAGCCATGAAATTGGTTATGCATGCATCGGTAGGATTACCACCCTCTCTTCTCCCACTGCCTCTGGACTAAAAGGCGCAGCAACAGCGGACATGTTTTCTGCAGAAATAAACCAGAGGGCCAGTCTGGTTTGAAAGCGCAGGGATGGTATTGTGTTCAAGGATGGTAAAAGTGGCACCACATTTGTTTCCTATCAGATGATTCAAGTGTCCTGTCATGTTTTCCAGATGGCGGGCTTTTATTTTTTCCACTGCAGCTAACTGTGCCTTCCATCAAGGACATCCTGAATGGTGCTCCTTCTTCCCATCAGTGTCACTGAAACACGTGTGCACCCTCCAGACTGAGACACACGAGCACCAGCAAGTGTCTAACGGACACTTGAGCATGCCAGCAACTTTTCCTCTGCTGACCAAAGCGGTGAATGTTTCTCAGGTTACAGTGAGTCATTGTTTTAATGAGATCTGAAGCTGTCAGCCATAGAAGCACCTCTTGGCAGGCTGCTGATGTGTCACAACAAGTTACCGTCCAACCCATCACTTCTCCACATTTCTGGAGTGTTTGCACAGCTGGTCCTGCTGGCCAGGTGAGACCAGGCACCTGTGGAATGACAGGATGAGCCTTCGCCCTAACTGCGAAGGAAAAGCCGAGGTGTGCACGGGTGAAAAGTTCCCAACCCCAATTTCAGCTGACAAGTGCTTTAATTCACTGAAATAAACAGATGTTTGAGCTTTAAGATGGGAGTAATTTAGACATTAATGATGGTTAAGCTTTTCTGAGAGCATCAGCCTTTTTTTTAGGGGTGACTGGAATATTTGGCCAGATCAAAAAGAGCTGCTTCACATAATGGCTTTACCACCAGGCGCAGTGCAGGTTTTTCCGGACTCTCATTGCTGCTTCTAATCCCAGTCCCACAAATATCTGCAGCTTCCGAAATGTCTTGAACCGCGTCCTTTTCTTTCTCTCTCTCTCCTCTTTCTTTCAGTTTTTTTATTCTCCCCTCTCTGCCTCTTTTTGATACGGTGATGTCTGACTGGTGGCATTCTGTGACGTTTGGTGACTCTTGGGATTTGTGTTCTCCTCAGACACATCCAGATGTGTTGCAGAGAAGAAGTACACAGAACAACAAGCCAAGAAGCAGGTCTTTGTTCCAGTTTGCAACCCCGATGGCACTTATAGCGAGGTATCAAAACAGTGCAACATAAATGATGTTTGAATTCATAATAAAAGGCAAAACATTTGTCTAAGGAGTTCGTTGTTTGTTTAGCTGTTGCTCTTTGGCGTGAAGTAAGACTTGGAAGTTTTTATTTTAGGTTCAGTGCCACAGCTACACTGGATACTGCTGGTGTGTGACCCCCAATGGACGACCCATCAGTGGTTCCTCCGTGGTCAATAAAAAACCTCGATGCCAAGGTGGGTAAATTATATTTTAACTTATTATTTTTAAAAGGTATTTTATCATTGCTTCCATTGTTACCTGTTGATCATCCTAAATGTGTCACTTTACATCAATAAAATTTTTTTTTTAAGTGAGATATGATTATTCTACTCAAAACAGATAACCTTAGTGGGAGTGGGGTAGTGACAGGGGTGGATTTAGGAAATTTGGGGCCCTAGGCAAAGACATGCAAGGGGCCCTCTGAATTGAGAAGACAACACATCAAACAGCCCCATTCTACAGATAGAGAAATGTTAATAGAATAGACATCCATTATCTGTTCTAGGTTGTGTCCCTCTCTTCTTGTCCATTTTCTTCTTGTTTTCCTCTCTATGTTTTGTACTCAGCTGACTTTTCATGCTGTCTCTAAAGGAATGAAAGATTTTTTCCAAGCACTAAGCTCACTTAGCTGATTGATCCTTCCTGTTTTTCCAAAAAGGTGACGGCCAAAGTACAGGTGCTGGTCATAAAATTAGAATATCATGAAAAAGTAGATTGATTTCAGTAATTCCATTTAAAAAGTGAAACTTGTATATTATATTCATACATTACATACAAACTCATATATTTCAGATGTTTATTTTGTTTAATTTTGATGATTACAAATGACAACAAATGAAAATCTCAAATTCATCATATCAGAAAATTAGAATATTACTGAAGACCAATAAAAACAAAGGATTTATAGAAATGTTGGCCAACTGAAAAGTATGAACATGAAAAGTATGAGCATGTACAGCACTCAGTATTTAGTTGGGCCTCCTTTGGCCTGTATTACTGCAGCAATGCGGCGTGGCATGGAGTCGATCAGTCTGTGGCACTGCTCAGGTGTTATGATAGCCCAGGTTGCTCTAATAGTGGCTTTTAGCTCTTCTGAATTGTTGGGTCTGGTGTATTGCATCTTCTTCTTCACAATACCCCATAGATTTTCTATGGGGTTAAGGTCAGGAGAGTTTGCTGGCCAATTAAGAACAGGGATACCATGGTCCTTCAACCAGGTACTGGTAGCTTTGGCACTGTGTGCAGGTGCCAAGTCCTGTTGGAAAATGAAATCTGCATCTCCAAAAAGTTGGTCAGCTGCAGGAAGCATGAAGTGCTCTAAAACTTCCTGGTATGTGGCTGCGTTGACCCTGGACCTCAGAAAACACAATGGACCAACACCAGCAGATGACATGGCACCCCAAACCATCACTGACTGTGGAAACTTTACACTGGACTTCAAGCAACGTGGATGAAGTGCCTCTCTTCTTTTCCTCTAGACTCTGGGACCTTGATTTCCAAAGGAAATGCAAAATTTACTTTCATCAGAGAACATGACTTTGGACCACTCACCAGCAGTCCAGTCCTGTTTCTCTTTAGCCCAGGCAAGACGCTTCTGACGCTGTCTGTGGTTCAAGAGTGGCTTGACACAAGGAATGCGACAGCAGAAACCCATGTCTTTCATACGTCTGTGTGTGGTGGTTCTTGAAGCACTCACTCCAGCTGCAGTCCACTCTTTGTGAATCTCCCCCACATTTTTGAATGGGTTTTGTTTCACAATCCTCTCCAGGGTGCGGTTATCTCTCTTGCTTGTACACTTTTTTCGACCACATCTTTTCCTTCCCTTCGCCTCTCTATTAATGTGCTTGGACACTGAGCTCTGTGAACAGCCAGCCTCTTTAGCGATGACCTTTTGTGTCTTGCCCTCCTTGTGCAAGGTGTCGATGGTCGTCTTTTGGACAACTGTCAAGTCAGCAGTCTTCCCCATGATTGTGTAGCCTATAGAACTAGACTGAAAGACCATTTAAAGGCTTTTGCAGGTGGTTTGAGTTAATTAGCTGATTAGAGTGTGGCACCAGGGGCCATCAATTTTGAACCTTTTCACAATATTCTAATTTTCTGATATGATGAATTTGAGATTTTCATTTGTTGTCATTTGTAATCATCAAAATTAAACAAAATAAACATCTGAAATATATGAGTTTGTATGTAATGTATGAATATAATATACAAGTTTCACTTTTTAAATGGAATTACTGAAATCAATCAACTTTTTCATGATATTCTAATTTTATGACCAGCACCTGTAAATAACCCAGTCCTTCTTTTCACTGTAAACAAGCCATGATCTGCTTATCTGTTCTCCATTTTTCATTTGGATGAAATAATAGCTGCATGAATCATGACAGCAGATAAGGCTATAGGTAACTGCCTCTCGGTGGGAACCCGGGAAGCCATAAGAACGCGCCAAACGCATGGCCTCAGTAGAACCGTTGAACGATTTGTACTGAAACTGAAACCTCGATTGCAATGTAAATTGTAGTTTTACAATAAAGTTGATGGATTGATTATTGATTGATCGATAAGATAGAGGAGAGCAGGAGGCGGGGTTACCAATCTACTTACTCTGGAGAGCAGAGATTGCTGCTTTTAGATGCTGTCGCCAAAGTCTCAAGCAGCAGAAAAAAGTTGCTAGATTTGGTGCTAGGAGCTTTTTTGACATAAAAGTACTAGAGGGGTGAGAAAAGTCGCTAAATATAGTGACATTCCGCAACACTGCTCTTCGCATCCTTTGTTTTCAAATGGTTTGCTGCTGTCTGTTTGGACCTTTCTGAACATGTGCAGCAAATGGACTGATCCAATATGGTGGACACTGAAGAGGGGGGGCTGAGACACAATTAATATTCTAAGCGTTCTGATGGCATTTTAGCCAAAGGATTTTTATCAAAAGGCAAGGCAAATTTATTTGTATAGCACAATTCAGTACAAAGACAATGCTTTACACGATTAAAATATAAGAAAATGAAACACAATCAGAGCAAGTAGAAGAAAAAATAAAAATAATAATAAAAAAAGATGCAGAAACAAGAAAGAACATTAAAAGCAGTTGGACTAAAGAAAGAAAGAAAAAAGAACTAATGATGTTTTAGTTGAACTGTTTAACTAGAACAGTGGAAGGCAATCCTAAACAAATGTGTTTTTAGCCTTGATTTAAAGGAACTCAGGCTTTCCGCACTTTTCCAATTTTCTGGAAGTTTGTTCCAGATAAGTGGAGCATAGGAACTAAATGCTGCTTCTCCATGTTTAGTTCTGGTTCTAGGTATGCAGAGCAGGCTGGAGCCAGAAGACCTGAGTGGTCTGGAGGGTTGATACACTGATAGCAAGTCTGTGATGTATTTAGGTGCTAAGCCATTCAGAGATTTATAGACTAACAGAAGGATTTTAAAGTCTATTCTCTGAGATACAGGGAGCCAGTGGAAGGACTTTAGAACCGGGGTGATGTGCTCTACTTTCTTAGTCTGAGTGAGGACACGGGCAGCAGCGTTCTGGATCAGCTGCAGCTGTCTGATCCACTTTTTAGGGAGACAAAAACATAATTAATGGGCACAAATAAGGAATTGTTATATTAACCATACACGTAACCAGAGTTTTAAGGGGCCCCCGGGAACTTGGGACCCCAGGCATCTGCCTAGTATTGCCTAATGGTAAATCCCCCCCTGGATGGCGAACATTATTTTTTATAGGTTATCACTTTGACGAATAGCTGTTTTGTAGTATTAAAGTTCTTTGTCTTATTTCAGCTTGGTAAAAATGTGCTTGATTTGAAAATAAAAGAAAACATCACTGTTCCATTTTATAATTGTCCACAAAGTAATGTCGTAAAATGAAAAAAAATGTGATTAAAAGTGTTTTAAAATTGTATTTGAATGTGCCGATGAAATATGATTTGATAAGTTTTACGTTGCATTTTATGTTTGTGAGGAGAGGACAACGTGAATCTGTGCAGGACGGACGACCACAGGGGTCTCCAGGCCCTCCCCAGGCTTGAGGATTGCTCAACTCTAGAAGCTGGGGTTCAAACAAACCATGAGGCAGAATTAAGCAACATTTAGCTGTAAGGAATTTAAGGGTTCCAGAGGAGAGTCTGTGCCACACAAGCCCCTAACTAATGCCACATGTCCTGCACATCTCTGTGACTGTCTGGCTGGGAGGATGTCGGTGTCTCACTAGTGAGAGGATCTCAAACAAAGCTGCATGGATGGCCAGATGAGGACTAGTACTTATATTGGAGCGAGACACCAAAACTGAAGACATGATGCAATTTCAAATTTTTTAAAACTATATATGATGGGCAGCAATGATTGAAGTGAGAGTAGGACCCAAAAAGGTCAAACATGTTTATTAATCAGCAGATAAAGAGGTTTCCAAGGGGAGGTGTTATGGTGGAAGTAAATCTAGCTTTATTTTAACTACAGCTGTTGGTTTCTAGGTTCAAAACAGGACAGAGCAGCCCCCATGGAGCCAAGACCAGGTAGGTTTATTCAGGAAAACACAGATTCCTCATTAATCCAGGTTCAGTGTAACGACCTTGTAGAAACTGTGTTCATATATTTGATTGTAAAAAGAATGTTAAAAATAATGGAATAGAGACAAAAAAACAAATATAAAGTAAGCAATATACAGTCAATATATATACAATATACAAGTAATTTTTTCTTAAAATAAGTGCATTTGTTCTTGAATTGAGGAGGTAAAAGAGACATTTTGCCAATAGAACAAGACGTTTTACACTTCAAATATGAAAACACAATTGCATCGTCTTATTTCAAGTGCATATTATCTAATGATCTTATTTTAAGAGTAAAATTACACATTCCATTGGCAAACTATCTGTTTAACCTGCTCAAATTAAGGGTAAATACACTTAATTTAAGACATTTTTTACTTATTTCTAGATCGTTTTTGCAGTGTATATACTCTGGAAATAATGGAAACATAGACAAGTCATTTTTATCTTAAAATAAGTGCATTTGTTCTTGGATTGAGGAGGTAAAAGAGACATTTTGCCAATGGAACAAGACAATTTACATTTAGAATAAGAAAACACAATTGCATTCTTTCATTTTAAGTGCTTTTTATCTAATTATCTTATTTTAAGTGTAAAAATACTTATTCCATTGGCAAATTATCTCATTTACCTACTCAGATCAAGGGTTCATACATTTAATTTAAGAAAACTTTTACCTATTTCTAGATCATTTTTCCAGTGTATATACTGGAAAAAAATCGAAATCTAGATAAGTCATTTTTTCTTAAAATAAGTGAATATCTTCTTGGGTTGAGGATATAAAAGAGACATTTTTCCAATAGAACAAGACAATTTAGATTTAAAATAAGAAAACACAGTTGCTTTGTCTTATTTCAAGTGCATATTATCTAATTATCTTATTTCAAGAGTAAAAATACTCATTCCATCTCATTTACCTACTCAAATGAAGGGTAAATACACTTGATTAAAGACTTTTTTTTATTTATACACTGGAAAAATGATCTAGAAATAAAAAAAGATGTCTTAAATTAAGTGTATTTACGCCTAATTTGAGTAGGTAATTGAGATGGTTTGCCAATATAATGAGTATTTCTACTCTTAAAATAAGATAATTAGATAATATGCACTTTAAATAAGACAATGCAATTGAGTTTTCTTACTTTAAGTGTAAATTGTCTTGTTCCATTGGCAAAATGTCTCTTTTACCTCCTCAATCCAAGAACAAATTCACTTATTTTAAGAAAAAAATGACTTATCTAGATTTCGATTTTTTCCAGTGTATATAGATCATTTTTTCAGCATATATTTAGATATAAAGTCTGAGCTGAATGACAGGCCTCAGTCAACCTAAACATAATATGTTTAGGTGCAGTTTTTGCAGCTTCTCTACCTGTTGCTTTGTAATTTCCAGCTTTACATGATTTCTAACTATCCTTATGAACTCTACAAAAGTGTAAAGTAGACCATTACCGAAGTGGTGATAAAAATCTGTGCAAATATTGTAGATTATTTATTTATTTACTCTCTAAAAAATGCAACAGCTGCCGCCACTTTCTTACTTAAAGTAGAGGAGTAGAAAGAGTTATGGATTAAAAAACCTTATAATTTATCATCACAGTTGGAAATAAGTATTTGAAAAATGTTTTGATAATTTTCTATTTCTTTTTAGCTTCAAAACAAGAAAGAGGAACCCCCATAGATCCAAAACCAGGTGAGAAAAATGAACCTTTTATTAATGTCTGTTCAGTCCTGCTCTCTGAATATAAACTGTTATTTTCACATCTTCAAGCCAAACAATGTTTTATATAAAGTATTGTTTTTGGGGGTTTTTTTTGCAATAAAACATGTTTGTTTTGTTAATTGATTTAATTCAGACTTCTAGCAGGTGGAAGCCTCATTCATTTCCACATCCCAAGTCAGAAAACCTTCCAGTTTCCAATTTATGAGCTGCGTTCAAGAAAGCTCTATGGACTTAACTTACCATGAAAAACTGAATCTGAATGTGTTTGAATGAATCTGCATTTATGTAATCCATAATTAAACAGAGGTGGTTGAATTAAAATAAAATATTAATTTACTTTTAGATTTATTTAGACCATGCGTAAAGCTCAACTACAACTAATGCTAAGTGCATTAACTCAGACACATTCATGTCTGAAAATCATTTGCTTTAAGATGTCTTATGTATATTTTCGGAAAAAAAATAAAACACCAACCGTGACCGTTTCATTATTTATACCATTAATGTTTTTAAGGTCTTAAGCTCTGAAATGTGATGACATCAGGGATGTTATCATACATATATTGCTTCACCCTGATGTGGAAGTAAATCGGTGAATCTTTGTTTTATAATTCTGTGAGTAAAGAACCTGGTTAGCATTATAGAAAATAGATCAACTGAATTTTTAATAAAAAAAAAAATACATTTTCAAAGCAAATAAAATCGAATGCAAAACAGTTAAACAAAATTTTAAAATGGTGCTAAACCGACCTTGATACTAATAACAAATAACATAAATATATAGTTAGTCTGAGAAATTCAAGTTCAGTTTTTAATGTCACATTTTTCTGCAAATAAAGGTCCTGTTTTTTTGTTGTTGTTTTTTCCAGAAAACAACACATTTAGCATTCAAAACAACATCCCTAGCTTTTTCACTGGTTAAAGTAAAATAAAATGTATTTTTTTTTCTTTTAGATTTATTTAGAAAGGAAGAACCATGCATAAAGGTTTTAAAATGCAGAAAGATCAATTATAACTAATGCTAAGTGCATTAACTCAGACACAAGATAGAATAGATGGAATAAAAAAATACATTTTCAAAGCAAATAAAATCAAACTAAATAAACTAAGTTTTATAGTAGTCTGAGAAATTCAACTTCAGTTTTTGATGTCACATTTTTTGCCAATAAAGGTCTTTTTTTTTCTTTTCTTTTTTCAGAAAACAACACATTTTCTTCTGAGACATTTAGCATTAAAAATAACAGCCCTAACTTTTTGACTGGTTAAATTAAAATAAAATGTCCTTTTTTTTCTGTTATAGATTTGTTTAGAAAGGAAGGACCATGCATAAAGGTTTTAAAATGCAGAAAGATCAACTACACTGAACAAAAGATATCTAAATAAGTACTTTTTTCTTACAATAAGTGCATTTTTTCTTGAAATGAGGAGGTAAGTGAGACACTTTGCCAATGGAACAAGACAATTTACATTTAAAATAAGAAAAAACTATTCCCTTGTCTTATTTCAAGAGCATTTTATTTAATTATCTTACTTTAAGAGTAAAAGTACTCATTCCATTGGCAAATTATCTTATTTACCTACTCAAATTAAGATTAAATGCACTTAACTGAAGACATTTTTGCTAATTTCTAGATCGTTTCTGCAGTGTACAGCTAATGCTAAGTGCACTAACTGAGACACATTCATGTCTGAAAACTATTTGCTTTAACCAACCGTGACCGTGTCATTATTTATACCATTAATGTTTTAAGGATCTTAAGCTCTGAAATATGATGACAGTCTGAATAGTTTGCCAACATTTAAACGTTTGCTTATCCTCTACTAGAAATGTTTAGCTTGATTAATGTATGATTTCTATTCTGCTTCCTGCCTCCAAGATTTTCCCACTAGGATCACGTATCAAAGCTTCCTTCTATAATGTTTTTATATAAACTGCTTATTTATTTGGTTTGAACGAGTTTCTAGGAGGGAGTTTGTGATCCACAGAAATGGATCATAAACAACTTTTGAGGCTAGACCTGTCTGTTGTCTTCAGCAAACAGTCACTCAGAACTTCTCTCTTCAGGTTTACTTTTACTTTTTCTGCAAAAGAAACAAGAAACCGTCCACATGGTGAACTCCAGTCTACTCTTAGCTTGTTTCTCATCAAATTTCTGCCCTTTTTCCAGATAAACAACCACTAAGATTTCTTTTGTTTCAGTACCGGGAATTGTTAAATCTGCTTAATTTAACTGATGTTATTTGGAACTTCCCTAAGATTGTAATTTGGGTTCATTAGGATAGATTTATGATCTTATAGAGTAAATCAGCAACCATTTGTGTTTCCCTATTCCTTCTGTTGACAGTTGAGTGTATAGCGTCCATCTTAGCCAGGTCGTTACACACACATCAAGTGAGGAGGAGTGTTGGGAGAATGAACGGGAGAGGGAAGTGCCGGGATCGGCCGTGGTTCAATCTGAACTGGTTGGATAAACAGGGTGGTGAAAAGAAGAATAAACTGTCGGTTTGTGGTGCACCAGATCTGAAAATAGCAGTGATTGCATCAATATTTTGATTTAAACTAACCCCTTCAGAACCGAAGTGTTTTATAACACACGGTGCCCGGTGAAGAGATTCATTGCTCCTGATGTTTTCCACATTTCTTCACGTTACAACCACAAATTTCAGAACTTTTTACTGAGATTTTATGTGCATATGCACAACATAACATTATACAGTATCGTGACATGGAAAAATGATTATTTGTATTTTCCTTCCTTTTTTTTTGCATCACTTTTAGGTAAAGAAAATATAAAATTTGGTCTCCGTTGGTTCTGCCTACTAATATTGCAAAATAAAATGACCAACTGGAGTCAGAAGTTGCCCGATTATTTAAAAGAGACCAATATGAAGCAGTGAATAATGTCAAATGGAATAAAATTGAGCTCAATAACATTATTTTTAAGTATTTAGCCCCTAAATGAAATATATTGAAATCAAATTATCCTCAGAAGCAAATACTTTCCTAATTAAGTACATTTGTGCGTAATTAAAATCTAGCTTTTGTGTGAAGGAAAATTCCCTTACTTCAGACCTCTGTTCATCCCATCATCAGCAAATTGAAGTGAAAGTATAACACAACTGCAGACATACCCAGACATGGTCGTAAACCTAAAGCGATGGGTCAGGGAAGGAGAGCATTTGTCATAAAAGCAGCCATGACGCTCATATGTGGAGGAGCTAACGATAATCTGTTAACACAACAAATATTCGTTGCGGAGTTAAAAAAAATCTGCCGTCTCGAAGTCTATCTAGTTCATCAACCTTACACCCAAAACTACAATTAAAAGGTTTAGATCAAAGCTATAAATTATAAGAAGACCTGAATAATGAATTTTAGTCCTGGCTTTACTATTTTAAAAACAACTTTCCACTTTAACTGTAGAGAAAATGTAGTTCTACCTACTAATAAATAAAAGCAGACCAAATACAAATGCATGCTAAACTTTGCTGATTTTAAATTTGATGCACATTTAAAAATAAATCCCCCCTAATGTCAGTTTTAATGAAAGCATAACCGAACCACTGCAGCAAATGTAAGATCAGAACCAGCTATAAACAGCAAAGCCCAGATCTTCAAAGATTACTTATTTGCATAATCCCCTCCCATAAATGTGCTTGTTGTGGTCATAAGCATAAGTGCTGTATATTCAATTCAGTTCAGTTCATTTATATAGTACCAATTCACAACACATGTCATTTCTATTCAACTACTATTGAAACTAACGAATCATCCAGTCCAGTAGTTTCAAAGTTTACTATCTAAGGAAAACCAGTCGATTGCATCGACTCATTGACTCTAAGGCAATTCCTCACACCAAGCATGCTTGTAGGGACAGTGGAGAGGAAAAACTACCTCTGAACAGGAAGAATCAGTGTCAGTGTGAACGGCCTTTCACTACCCGATCCGTCCTGGAAGCACGATCCGTTCTGCACGAGCCATCAGCTCATTTGAGATATACATCCGGGTCACCCTCGATTTTATTTTGACCTAAATTACATTATTCCCTCTGCAAAATAGTAAATGTTCTAAAATATGTGTTAAAGGTTAACAATGTATTTTCTGAGAAAATAAATGCCTTAAAATCCTTTCTGTTCTATCACTCGTCTTTGCCCGATCTGCACTGGAAATGGGATCCTACTCTACTTCTGAGAGCTAACTTTCATTTTTGGAATTAATCGTTAATATAGTCTTTTTTTGGTTTTATGTTTTCCTTTCGTGTTAACATTATTGTATATTGTGCGTAATCCAAAAAAGGAAACAACAAAAATGCAGATAAACATGGATTAATCATATTTTGCCGGACTGCTCTGAGCGTGTCCCATGATGACATCAGAGAAGCATTTTAACGGAGAAAATGTAAAAAGCATCAAAAGTGTATCAAAGGTGTGTATTAGCATTTCTTAGTGAGTTAAGGGTAGAAATAAGTGATTTTAGTACCATCATTACATTGTTTATGTAAAATTAAAATATATAGTTGTTCACGCATGCGCAGAACAGATCGTGCTTCAGGGACGGATCGGGTCGTGACACGACCATCTGCCGTGGTTGATTCAAAGTTTTCATTCTAATTCTACGTTCACACCGGACGCAGAAAAAGCAGCAAAATCACGTCTGCTGCTTCATTTTTGCTGCTTGTACCAGTTAGTTCTGACGCGCGGCTAAAGCAGCTTTGCTGCTCTGGCTGCGCGGTGCAAAAGTGTGTCTGACGCGCGTTGGGCGGAGCTTCACTATCCTTTCTTTGCCTTGCAGCTATATTTGCTGTGATAAATGGGAATAAAGTTCTTTTAATATGTTTTTAAGTGAGAAAATCCACCTGAAAACTTAATCAGTGCAGTCAGTTCATCCAGATTACCATTTCTGTCGGAGCCGCTCAGACCCCCACATACCAGCTGTGCGCTGTCAGTAGGAATCCCATTCAACAGCAGCCTCTGGCCGGGTCGCCGCCTCGCGGTTCACCGCGGCGGCTGGTAGGTGTTTTTCATCTAAATAATCCAAACTGCAGGCACCAGGATAATAAAAGCAAACATTCTGCCGGCAGATTTCTGCATTTTAAGTTAATTTAGGCGTCAATAAACTGTTTCAGAGGAGCGATCACAGCGCTATGTATCATCAGCAATGTGTCTGTCTCTCTGCCAGCTCCCAGATCAGCTTCTCTGATTGGTTGATGCGGCGCGTCGAGCAGCAAAAGTTAAATTTTTCCATCTCGAGCAGCAGCGCGTTTGCCGCGCGTATGATGCTTAAATGCGCTGCGGGACATTTTGCTGCGCCTTGACGCACGTCAACCATTGACTTTGCATGTAAACTGGCTGCTTCTGCCGCGCCTGCTGCGTCCGGTGTGAACACAGCATTAGGAAAACCAACTGATTGCACTGACTCATTGAGTCCCCAGCAATCCCTCACACTAAGCAGGCTTGTAGTGACAGTGGAGAGGAAAACTCTATTTTAACAAGAAGAATCCTCCAGCAGAACCAGGCTCACTGTGAGCAGCCATCTGCTGAGGTTGCTAAGGTTCAAGACAGAAGCAGACATAGAAAAAGAAGCATAGATACAAAAGGCAACTGTTAACCAGCTCCACAGTCTGCCCAGGAAACACACAGCCAGGCAGACGAGCTCCGAGCCAGCTCCCATGTCAGAGGATGAAAGAGAGCACATCCAGTTAGTCACAGTCAGAGAAACAGGACTACACTGGAAAATAGGCTAATCTCGAACATCTTTAAACAAATGTAAACATGCTAAAAAATTAGCACCTGCTGTTTCACTGATTTTAGACTTCGCACTTTGATTTACACCTGGTTTGTAGATCAGCTTTGTGCATGATGTCATGTTTGCAGGTTTTTGATTAGATGCAAATCAGGCCACCTGTGGTTCGCTTTGTGCACAACTTGGTTGTTTGACTTGAACCTTTTTATTTCACAAACTGGAATCATATGCAGCTGATGACTGACAAACAGCAGTAAAACTAATGCCTTGTGACCACAAATAGCACAGGGCTTTCCTGGCAGATGCTGAGAGAGGTGTTACAGTCATGTAAAAAGCCGCAAAGTAAAGAACCCTCATTAGTGGTTTACTGTAAATCCAAATCATAAATATGCCTTTGAAACTGCATTTCCATCCTTGAACTGAGTGGGATAATAGCATGTCAGGCAAAGTCACACTCGCTGAATGCATTTCAACACAGTGAACAAGCATGGGATGACGAATGACTCCCGTAAAACCCATGCATTTAAAGTAAACACTTAATTTTTCAGTTGAAATTCGTGTTAATGTGTGGCCTGTTCGTGAAGCCATTTCTGAAACACCTCGATGTTGCAGGGAGGGACCGAGCTTGAGGTTAACCACATCGACTGTCATGGTCTTCACCGTGCCTCCCTCCTACCACAGAACAAACAAACTAAACCAACCAGATATATATATCCTTAGATTTCCCACTGGTAACTGGTGCACCTCAGACTTGTCAACATCTTCTTTCACCTAGAAATTTTCCCCACATGTATGCAGCTTTCATATCCACATGAACAGATGGAAAAAGCTGGAATGATTGTTCATCTTTAACTGACCTTTGTTTGCCGTTTTCAGCATTACAGCCTCTTGACTTTGGGACCACGATTACTGTGTTTGCTGCTGGATCTTTTTCTGTTTTCTTCAAAGGTCTTACTTCAAAAGTGTTCTATGAACTCAATCTGTTTCTTCTCCTCTCTTCAGTCTTTCCCTTCATCTTTCTTTACCGGGCAAGGTGCAAAATCAGATTGTAAAATGTTGTCTAATATTGCTAATATTTGTAATTGTAGTCTCCTTGCAAATATTCTCCATTCTAAATGCAGAACCTATGGCGATGGAGCCACAGTCTCCGCCAGAGGAAGAAGGTAAGTGGGTTTAATCAGAAAAAAATTGCTGCTATTGGTTTAGCTTCTACAGATTATCAGAGGCTAAGTCACATTGACTGTATGGTGGTGGCAGTATCATGCAATGGGGATAAACTTGGAGAGGTTTAGAATGAGAGTAGGAGCAGGAGAAAATACCTCATTCTAGGAAAACAGAGCCACATGTGACACTTCAGGAGAATCTCAGGGAGAAGGATCAGACTGAGGATTAATAGAATAAAAGGAACTTGACATCTAAAGCTAGACTTAATTTTGTGGTGGCAAAATCTGACAGCAAGCTAAGACTAAAGGTAAGTTGATCAGATCAAGAACGCCAGGATGTGATGCAGCACCAGAGAAACTAATTTGCTTTAGGGTATTAACAAGGCCATTAATATTTGAAGGACTGATGCAACCACAGTCATGCTTTAGGGTTTCTCTCATGTCGGAAGTCTTCACAGTGCTGAGGATTCTCAGTCACCCAGGTCATAGTCATTCTTCAAAAAGTGAAAAAACAATCCACTGGATTTTGTGTCCAAGTTTGAAGACGTTTCTCTTCCCATCCAGGAGGCTTTTTCAATTCAAAATTTCAGAAATAGCGTTAAGTCTGAGGCTTTATATAGTGGCCCATCAAAGAAAACATGCTTGGAAAACATTCTAATAGGGATCAGATGAGTTGATCTCTTCCCACTATCATCGCAACCCCAGCCCCTTTACATGGAAACAGAGGACCTCGCCTATTCTGCCAGGCCAACAATTCACTTTAAACGACCCCTCCTTCCGCTTCAATTTGCATGTTTTCTAAGCAAAAACAAGGCTTTGTTGGGCTACTGTATAAAGCCTCAAATTCAACGCTGTTTCTGACATTTTGAATGGAAAAAGCTTCCTGGATGGGAAGAGAAACGTCTTCCGACTTGTAAACAAAGTCCAGTGGATTGTTTTCAGCTTTTTTTGGAATGAAACACGTCATAGTCCAAAAGATATTTTAGGCCTTGTCCTAACCTAAGAACTCATGGAAACTTGGATGAACTGCTATGGTTTTAGACATGAAGAAGGTGATCTTTAAAAACATTGCTTGCACAAGCAAGTAGAAAATTTATTTTACAAATGATCAGGATGGTCTCACGAGGCTAGAATAGGCGAGGTCTTCTGTTCCCCTGTAAAGGGGTTGGGGTTGCGATGATTATATTGGATGATTTGAAGGGATTTTATATGTATTCTTTTATGATGTTTTCTGGAAATATGATCTTTGACATATTGTTCCTTCTCGTGAATTGTTGAACACCTTGACTCTAGGAGTTTTTCTACTCTGATTATGTTTTCCTATTTAAGGGGATCTTAATCTGGAGCCTTACTCTTCTACATACTGGGCTGTGGCTCAGTTCTTTATTATATTTTACAATTTTTATTGCCTGTGAGTTCTCATTGTATTCATTGCTATCCTAAAACTGCCACGTTGACCTCTTGTAGTTTCTGTCCTTCAGTTCTGTTCACCTTGTGTCATTTGGGTACCACAGGTTCACCATTTTCCAGTCAGACTGAGATGTTCTAGTTAGACAAATGAAAGAGGGTCTAATTTTTGGCGCACAGATTTATGTAGACCACTATTTGTGATGACCTGCAGGTCCAAGCAGTTTAGAGTCCAGTAATTCACAGTTTCTGGTCTTCATTTCAGGTGTTTTGAACCTCATTTCATATAAACAGAAGTTTGCATTTCCTACTCATATCTGTTCTTATACTTACTTTTTGCGTGATTATTTTAACCAATTATGAGATTTAGATTTCAGAAGGTTTTTGAAATATATGCTGGTGAAGATTCTTCATTCCAAAAAAATTAAAAAAGCAATCCACTGGACTTTGCTTCCATGTTTGAAGATGTTTCGCTTCCCATCCAGGAAGATTTTTATTTGTTTATCTGCTTATATCTGTTTTTATTATACCTACATTTTACATGAGTATGGCCACCAATTAGATTGTATTCTGCCTGCCCCCAGGGAATAGATGCCACATGTGGCTCATGCTTATGATGCAGTTATCTTCTTGTGCTTTATAGTCAGTAGTTTGTGTGATAACATGAACTGACTCAAATAACATACACAAATATTCTGGACTCCTGTTAAAGATGTTGTCTTGGTGATTTCTTTCAGACGTCACTTCCCCGTACCCTGATCTGTGGTTGGAACAGGTCCGCAGCCGGCAGAATAGATCCAGAGCATCCTGTGAGTTTCAAAACGTTTCTTTAATATGGAAGTTTGGGATGTCTTCAAACCACAGCAGAAAAATCCCATTTTAAGTTGTCAGACGTGTGTAAGCAATCATAGTTTGGGGCTGTTGCTGTCTTTTAAGGACAGATGGGGGGGTTGTGAAACCAATAGATCTTGATGTTAAAGTGCATTGGGTTTTGATGATCCGCTTCACTGTGGTTTCTTGTATTGCTTCTAACCTGTAATTATCTCCACATGGCACAACTATAGGATCTCACACTCTTCTATTTTATGCACACGTGTGTTTATCTTTATTCCAGTTTCATGCACATGGGGGAAATATGCTGGTTTGTATAACTCAAAATGGCCCATAGATGAGAACCTTCTGTGTATGTGTGGGTCTGTGCGTGAATCCCATTATCACAATTTACAACCAATAATAAGCCTGAGAAATGCTGCATTGGTTTTGATTACCATATGCTCTCTGGCTTATTGGGGTGAAAAAAATTCATTCCGACCCCAACAAAGTGAGCCCATAAAGAGGCGCTGGAGTGAAGAGGGTTAGTTTAGAAAGTGCAGAGGTATTTCATTTGGTCTCTTTTGTGTGGCTAAAGATCCCTTGTGAAAATAAACAAAGAAAAAGAATATCCATAATCCCGCAGCGGCTTCAGAGCCTTTAGGCATGCACCAAAGGGAGGGCCAGCTTGGCAATAAAAGCCCTCATATGCTAAAAGGCAATCCTTTCTTTTCTGACTTCAGTGCTCTTATCTTTCTTGGTGAGATGCCTGAAAACAGCTCTAAAAAAAAGCAGTTTCTTCTGCATCAAGTCCAATTTCTATGTATGCCAATAAAGGACAGGGTCAGAAAGGGATGGCTTCATTAATGGAAATTTGGAGAATGTACACAAATAGACTCCTGGCAATGATCCTTTGTCTCATCTGTCTTATATACACCCACTACACCGAGAGAAAGGGCATAAGGAGTGTCCAAATATTTACTTAACTTGGGGCAAAGGGAGCTGTACTTAGTCATTAGCTTGTTAATGTCCATAAACAGTGCCATTTGTGGGGGGGTGATATATCAGTCTACACACAATTTCTCCAATAACTCCACCTCTGTGATACAGTAAAATAAGTTTGCTAAGATGACAGCTGTTTTTATTTTACTAATGAATTAAAATAAATCAGAAACATAGCATGTGATGGAAATCCAGAAGGCTTGACCTAATCTGATTAAATGTTCTCCTTAATAAACTATAAACACATCCTTTTGTTTATACTCTGTTTGTGTAAGGGAAGGTTTTTGATAAATCATGCCACTTGGACCACCTAAGTTACCGCTGACGTCGTGGACGGAGGGCTTATTGGCTGATTTGTGTGTAAACTCTCTCTAGCGTCATCGTGTGACCAGGAGCAGCAATCGGCTCTGGAAGAGAGGAAGCAGCGTAATAACGACGCTGTGTTTGTGCCAGACTGTGCCCAAGGCGGATTCTACAAGCCGGTCCAATGCCACCCCTCCACCGGCTACTGCTGGTGTGTGCTTGTTGATACAGGACGGCCAATACCAGGGACGTCAACCAGGTGGGCCACAAATTAGCCATAAACCAAAGAAAAATGTGATTTATTCATGTTTGGTAGGAACTAACATACTTTCACTAGAGGACATGCCCATTCTGTGTACATGCTGTGTTGAAGTTAGTAGCTGAAGTAGAGTTGCTAAGTCTGTTCTGGAGTGAGACTTTTGTTTTTCTGTCCCACCTCTGGTAGATTTTATCCCAAAACAGAAAAGTTCCTGCCTTGTAAAGCCGGGGCATACACTGTACGATATTTAGTGTATTCTCATTATTAGTTCTTATGAAATCGTACGAAAAGTTATGCACCGTAATTTCGTAGGTTTTAGACGTTTTTTTCGTCGCATTTCGTCGTAATTTTACGTCTTGCCTCGAGACAAGATATCCTTGCGCATGCGCATCTTACGCACCATTCAATAACATAGAATTTTACATACAATTAACCCTAACCCTGACCCTAACACTAACCCTAAGATACAAAACAGCAACCAAACTAGTTAGAGACCTGAAGAAATGATTATTGCACTGTTTTTCCCAGTTTTACGTCCGTCCGCGGATCTGCTTTTTTCGTCTGTCTGGCTGCGCATGCGCACTGATCTGTATTTTCGAGGAAAAATGTCTAAAACGTACGAAATGCTGTGCATAACTTTTCGTACGATTTCATACGAACTGATAATGAGAATATGTTGCGATATTTTCAGTTGTTGGCACGCAGCTACAGCTCAAACTGTACAATAAAACCGAAGGGTTTAAAAGTTCACTGCTCATGATGCATGTTCTCACACTGTGCTCCCCAACGCTCTGATGCGATCTACCTGCTCACACGTCAATCTGGAAGAAAAAGGAGAAGAAGAACTCCCTTGTTTGCTTGTAGTGGCTTTTAGCCCTGCTTCAAGAGCAGGATTTGCCCACAAACACCTTAAGACAGCCAACTGAACTTTAAACATGTTTGATTTTCTTCCAACCTTACGATTCCTGATCAAAGGTGGTCTTGAGAGGCTAATCACCTCTCCTTACCCCCTGTACACTACACAACGCAGGCTGAAACTTGACCCGAGTGAAAAATTCTCACACAACTGAAGAATCGGCCCGAAAAGGGCAAGAAATCATTCTGTTTATGCCCTTAATACAACTACAAGTTTAATTCAGTTTAGTTTATTTCTATAGTGCCATCTCAGAGCACTTTCCAGTTCACTAGATCATCCAGTCAAGTTGATTCAAATTGTCCATCTAAGGAAAACCAGTTGATTGCATCGACTCATTAACTCTATAGCAATCCCTCACACTAAGCATGCTTGTAGCAACAGTGGAGTGGAAAAACTCCCTTTTATCAGGAAGTAACCTCCAGCAGAACCAGGCTCAGTGTGAGCAAATACAAGTAATAGTAAATGTAACTTACAAGAACTTTACCAAACCTTTTCCAGTTCCTTCATGGAACTTTCATGGAACTTTTTTGAACCTCACCAGGCCCTTTGGTTTTTACCGGGAAAGTTAACGGACAGTCGTTAAAAATAAACTCTGTAACATAGATTTCTTGATAAAAACTTCCATGAAAGTTATTTGAAGGTCCTATCAAAGCTTTGCACTTGTACTAATCCTAGTAGTCATCATCTTTGGCCTTATCAAGTACTGGTTTGAGTTGTTTTCGAACAGTTCTTTCCAAATTAATTGGAGGTTCTATGTAAAACTGGTTAGTTCCATCAAGGTTCCTTTAAAATATCGGCTAAACTTACTGATCTTACGTTGATATACTGACAGACCGGGTTGTTGATAACAGAGAGGAACTCTGTGGTCTGGATAACAGCAGGTCAGAGGTCTGGCAGACTGGCTATTAAGCTACATCGCAGAGTATCACATTAACAAGACTCCAGGCAGGGGGCCAGCTAGCACATCAGGATAAATATGGAAGTGTGGATTTTCCTCCCTCTTTCAGGCCAGCTTTTTCCCCCATCAAACATCGGCTGTAAGGACAATGATATCCCTCACGGAGGATACGGAGGCATCCTCGCGTCCCACACTCCCTCTCTTCTTCTATCACAATCCCCCTCTTTCTGTCCTCATCCCAGTTCCAAATCCTTCCCCTCTTGCTGGATGAGTTTCACAGCCCCTGGTTTGCCACAGAATGATCACTTGAATCCCTCAGATTTAACTGACCGAGGTCATTGGAAAACAGGATTCCTCTGCTTTTACGATGAGGGTTTGACTGCTCTAAACAATCCTGACTTCATTACATTTCTTCACAGGTATGAACAGCCAAAATGTGACGGTAATGCCAGAGCCCATCCAAATAAAGCAAAGGACCATTATAAAACCAGACATCTCCAAGGTATGTCTCCATTTACTGGAATCTGTCTCTATTTTTCCCCTCTTTCTTCAGACAACATGGAGATCATTTTTATGGTTTCAACCATTTAGCCTCAAACTGCTGCCAAACTTCCACTGCTTTGATAACAGTGTGTGTTTGCGTTAGAGCGTGTTGGTGTGAGGACATCATTAGCACTGAAGAAAAAGCTTGATAAGAGTTGAGGATTAGCAGATAGCGGCATTCATTGGTCAATAAGCAGGGAGACAGAGACGGATTGGGAGGGGGATTAATCTTCAACTGACACTGGAGATGGAGGACAGTGAATGAAAGCAGTGAGGAGGAACAGCAGGGAGGTGAGGTGGAGATAATGCATAATGGGATGCCAGAGACAGGTGGTGATACTATGACTGATAGTGATGCAGATAGCTAAATTAAAAGCAGAAGATTGGTTCCAGGGCATGAAACTACTTTAAGGAATTTTTTGCAGATGTGTCAAGAAGAAATTATTGATTACTGTAGGGTAAATCCAAGAGTTTCAATTAAACCATTAGGTTGGAGCTTTGTGGCTGACGCGTGTTCCAGGATCCAAAAAAAAACAATAGCCTCCACTGACGTCACGTTTTGCCTTTTGATTTTAAAACAAAGGGGATAACAAAAAAAAAAAAACGAACGTATACAAAAATATACCTCTTAAACTTTCACAAAACTACATCTGAGGTTCCACAGAGTAACAATATGAGTATGGCCCAACCAAAACATGGTCAGAAAACCGTGAGCCACCAACCTTCTCCTCCCGTGTCTGTTTACAACAGTTACCTTACCGGGCACCTGGCGCAGAAATATGACGTCATCAAAAGGCACACTAAGCAGCGTCCTGTAAATATTTTTAAATTAAAAATTTTTAACTTGTACATATTTTTAAATCAAATTATTAATGTCACTCATTAATGTAAATGAAATATCAAATTCTCATAATACAAATAATTTCAAACTATACATAAAACAGGTATATGGCGCCTACAATTACATTGTAAAACAGTTTTGGGATGATTTCAGAAACAGGAAATATGAAAAGTACAAATCTTCCTCTGCAGCGACCAAAGTTCACAGAGAAAATTCAAGAAAGCTCAAAGCTTTAATTGAAGTACGTCTGAGGAAATTTTGCTACTGTAAAATCTAGGGCTGCAACGAATGATTATTACTGTTGACAATTTTTTTAATCAATAATCGGATAGCAAAAGGTTCCTTAAAGAAGATTTTTTTTGCAGAATTGAACCAGGTGAAACTGAAGATTTTCTAATACTGCTTTCACACCGAATGCAGCAGAAGCAGCAAAATCGCGTCTGCTGCTTCCTTTTCGCTGCTTGTACCAGTTAGTTCTGACGCGCGGCTGAAGCAGCTTTGCTGTTCTGGCTGCGCGGTCGAAAAGTGTGTCTGACGCGCGTTGGGCGGAGCTACTCTATCCTTTCTCTGCTTTGCCGCTATATTTGCTGTGATCAGAGGGAATAAAGTAGTTTTAATATGTTTTTAAGTGAGAAAATCCACCTGAAAACTTAATCATTGCAGTCAGTTCATCCAGATTACCATCCTGCCTTCCAATATTATTTCTGTCGGAGCCGCTCAGAACCCCACATACCAGTGGTGAGCTGTCAGTAGGAATCCCATTCAACAGCAGCCTCTGGCCTGGTCGCCTCCTCATGGTTCGCCACGGCGGCTGGAAGGTGGTTTTCATGTACATAATTCCAACTGCAGGCACCAGGATAATAAAAGCGAACATATTCTGTCGGCAGGTTTCAGTATTTTAAGTTAATTTAGGCGTTAATAAACTGTTTCAGAGGAGTGGTCACAGCGCTCTGTGTCATCAGCAATGTGTCTCTCTCCCTGCCTGCTCCCAGATCAGCTTCTCTGATTGCTTGACGCGGTGCGTCGAGCAGCAAAAGTTCAATTTTTCCATTTCGAGCAGCAGCGCGTTTGTGGCGCGTCGCGCACATCAGATGCTTGAACGCTCCCGACGCGCTGCTTCAGCTGCTCAGACGCGCTGCGCCTGCTGCTCAAAACGCACTGCGGGACCTTTTGCTGCGCCTTGACGCGCGTCAACCATTGACTTTGCATGTTAACTCGCTTCTTCTGCTGCGCCAGCTGCGTCCGGTGTGAACGTAGCATTATTAAGGAGTTCTGGATGTGGCATATTTACAGATGAAAATGTTATTCAACTTAAATGAAAAGTTTTTAAATTGAAAAATATTTCTATACAATCTGGGTAATAATTACTGCCCTAAGTGAGTTTTTCTGTCAGTTAAAAGCATGTTTTAGAGTCTCTTTACTCCAGTTAACAATTCATTGATTACTAAATTAGTTGATGATTATTTCAACAATTGATTAATCAAGATTAACGAGATTGTTTCAGCCCTAGTAAGCCCAGTGTGCGTGACATCCCTGATGACACTATAAAACTTTAAATTTATGGTAAAAGAACTTCTAAACCCATAATGCTCGATTTCCTGACACAGATCTATTACTCTTAGCTAGGCTTCAAAATCTGGAGGATCTGGAAGGTTCAAAATCATGATCAACATATTTTGGAATTCTTTTAAGTCACAAGCAAATAATTTAACCTTTGCACCACAAACAGAAACAGCCATTCATCTCAACCTGTCCTTTTGTTTACAATCAGAGATGTAAGTAAAGGAAACTTTGAAAGATTCTTCTTCCTCCTAAACAAACACTAAAGGTTGTAAATAAGTAGGTTAAAAAGTACCTTATACCCAGTGTTAAGTACGGCGGAGGTCCTGTGATGCTGTGGGCCTGTTTCTCCTCCAAAGTCCTTGGGATGCTTGGTAAATTGAATGGCATCTTTGAGAAAATTTTAAATAAAACTAAGGTGACCTCTAACAGAAAACTATAGAAATATACCATCAACTGCTTGTTTCACTAGTGATAACAAACAATGTAAATAAAATCCCTTATAAATGGAATATATTTTAGAATTTGAGAAATGGACATCTGAGATGGCTTCAGCTTAAAGTTAGTATAATAATCAATGTGATTTTTAGATTTTTTAGCCTTTTAGAGCAGAGGTCACCAATTAAAATCAGTGGGGTCAAAATAGATCAAATGAAAGACCAGTGAAGGTCAGTAGACATTTTTAAATATAATCTGTTACTTTAAAAATAATTTAACACTGAAATAAAATGAGGTGTTTATGCATCCATGTAATACATTGACTTTTTTAACAAAAAAAAAAAATAGAATGTTTTTCCTTTTTAAAATCCAAATTGTTTTTGAAGTAGAGAACAACGATCGTTCAGTTTGGCATATAGACAATTTCCTGATACTTTCTTTTATAAAACACCTAAACTGACCCTTTTTTATTTATTTTTCTGTCTTTCTTATGGCTTAATGAGAGCAGTGGGCTTTAGGCTGCCCTGCAAGGCTTTAAACCTGGGTTTGAATGGAGACTAATGCTACGTTCAGACCGGACGCCGCAGGTGCAGCAAAATCGCCTCTGCTGCTTCCTTTTTGCTGCTTGTACCAGTTTAGTTATGTCACGTGGCTGAAGCAGCTTTGCTGCTCTGGCTGCGCGGTGCAAAAGTGTGTCTGACGCTCGTTGGGCGGAGCTTCACTATCCTTTCTCTGCCTTGCATCTATATTTGCTGTGATCAGTGGGAATAAAGTAGTTTTAATATGTTTCAAGTGAGAAAATCCACCTGAAAACTTAATCAGTGCAGTGAGTTCATCCAGATTATCATCCTGCCTTCCAATAATATTTCTGTCGGAGACGCTCAGACCCCAACATACCAGCTGTGCGCTGTCAGTAGGAATCCCATTCAACAGCAGCCTCTGGCCGGGTCGCCTCCTCGCGGTTCACCGCGTCGGCTGGTAGGTGTTTTTCATGTAAATAATCCAAACTGCAGGCAGCAGGATAATAAAAGCGAACATATTCTGCCGGCAGATTTCTGCATTTTAAGTTAATTTATGCGTCAATAAACTGTTTCAGAGGAGCAATCACAGCGCTCTGTGTCATCAGCGATGTGTCTCTCTCTCTCTGCCAGCTCCCAGATCAGCTCCTCTGATTGGTTGACACGTCGAGCAGCAAAAGCTACATTTTTCCATCTCGAGCAGTATCGCGTTTGCGGCGCGTCACGCGCGTCAGATGCTTAAACGCGCCCGACGCGCTGCTTCAGCTGCTCAGACGCGCTGCGCCTGCTGCTCAAAACGCGCTGCGAGACGTTTTGCTGTGCCTTGACGCGCGTCAACCATTGCCTTTGCATGTAAACTTCTGCCGCGCCTGCTGCGTCCGGTGTGAACGCAGCATAAGCCATTCTCAAGCACATGTCAAGGTGCTCATTTTGAGCCTGGATCCAGATTTATTGTTGATTCTGTTCATGGTGGAGAATCCTGCTTCACAGCAGCAGGTTGAGCCAAACATCCTCTAAATGTGCAGGGTCATCTTTGAGCACGCCATTTCACTTTTCTTTCACCAGTTCACCGCAGTTCTTCCAGCAGTCCACACTTTCTCTGCTCTTTTTTTCTCATGGTCTTCTCCTTCTTTCCCATCGCCCGGCTTGCCACAGGTTTGCCTGCTGTGTCTAAAAGTAGCAGCAGCAGCAACCCAGACTGACAGCTCATTGGCTCATTTTTTATCACGTGCAGCCTGGAGCCGGGTGCTCCGAATAGCTTTACCGTATTAACAGGAGAAGCAGCGCAAGTCAAGTTAGACACTGTTGTTGGACAACATGCAGTAATTTATAAAGGTTTTAAATCAGGTTGGGTCAGGATCCAGACCCTGGTCCGCTAATCTGTGACTTCTCTTTTAGAGGAACAGCTCCAGGTTTTGTGAGCTGAGTGAACAAAGGCTGGTATATTGGTTTGTCAGTGTGCCAATAAAGATTTCATTGTTATTGTTGAGAATATGTCTGGCTCAGTGCATACAGATACTGTCTTTATATCTTGTTCCTCTTGGTGAGGTTTGCATGCAGAGAAGTTTGCTGAATTAGGAGGCTAACATCAGCAGGTTTATTGTTTGTTTCTATAATCATTGTTGATAATTCAGTTGAAAATATCTGTCTGTATATTCTATGTGCTAATCTTCTGCTTGTTAGACTTCATAAATTATGATTTTCTTTGAATGTCGTGTCTAAAGGCGATGTTTGGAGTATTCCTGTGCTCCAAAGAGAAAGCTGCAACATCCTGCACAGTCTCTCTTTCTCATCAGCCACTGTGTAACTTATTTTGACTGGATAACTATCAATTGATTTTAGACTCTAGGCATAAGATATTTCTATATTTCTATAACTTTTTGCCCTAATAAAAGCATTACAAGCTGATGCAGCCGTGGTTTTCACCTACTGCCTGTAAACAAATCCCAGTTAAACCCGAGTATTTCTTGGCAAATCTGCTGTTTTTAATGTATTTGTCTTTGTTGGTTTGGTAAACATTTTAATAATCTAGCAGCATAGAAACAGATCTGCTTCTGTTCCCTTCTCATCGACAAGTGTTTATGTAGCGCAGCGCCAGAGAGCAGTCCAGGGTATGCACTCTGTTTGCAGGTGCTGGAGGTAGTCGAACAGCTCTCCATCTCCGCGCCATCAGGAACTCACAGATGTTTGATGAAAAGCAGGGAGACAATTTAGCCCCAGATAACATTTTTCAAAGACTGCCAAATATCTTTTTTAGTTTCTCTTAACTGGCATGTGCTACTGGACAGACTTTGTGCTGCAGACCTCCTGACTGTCATGTAACAAACAAATAATACTTTCTTCAGTTATGAATATAAGCACTCACACTGCCTGCATAATGTTATCCAGGTTTTTTATTCTAAAAGAAGCCAAAGCTTAGTCATAAACAAACAAAGCATCTTATTCTCTTTATAAGCAATTGCGTCAACGACTGTAAACGTCGTCACAGAGCAAACACTGAATAATTATGAATGTTGCCTTAACATTGCTGCAGCCCATTTGCTGTTGAAGCGCCGGTGTTGAGAGGTTTATGGGGCGAGAGGTGAGAATGAAGCGGCTTGCCATGGAAAGGGGAGGAAAGGAAAGCTGAGCTGCTGGCTCGCTCTCCTCGTTGGAGGGGGATGATTGGGAAGCATTGGGGCAGGCATCCTAAGCTGTGGCTGTGAGTGCTGACAGGGTTCTGCTCGGTGTGGTTCCACAGAAAAACACTGCGTCTTATGAGCAGCAATGCACAGGAGCAGCCTTATAAACACACACTCACTGGCCAATTTTTGTAACAGACATGTGGAGGCTGGTTCAGCCATCGTTTTTTTTCTTCTTCTTTGCTTGCAAACCTATTCGCATCTCTTGGATTTTTTTCTAATCTTGTCCCTGTATCACCACAAATGTGGGCTCTATTCGATAAACAAACACAAACTACAGCTTAGTTTGGATGTGGAAGGAAAATAATACATGGTTTCAATTTTGTTTTACAAAAAAAAAGTGTTTGCATAAGTACACCTTAGATGACAGGATCCATCTTCACGCACGGAGGAGCCGGAGACATCCGTAACTCAGGGAGGAGAATATTTAGACAGGACACTTATTAGACATACACTCTTAGGGGAGAGTAGCATAAAGGCAGAAGGAGTCTTATTTGCAAGAATGTCACAAGGCATTAAGTTAGGGCTACCCAAAGTTGGCCCTCCAGGGCCACCGTCCTGCAGGTTTTACACTGGAAAAAAAATCTAGAAATAAGTAAAAATGTCTTAAATTAAGTGTATTTACCCTTAATTTGAGTAGGTAAATGAGGTAGTTTGCCAATGGAATCAGTATTTTTACTCTTAAAATAAGATAATTAGATAATATGCACATGAAATAAGACAATGCAATTGTGTTTTCTTATTTGAAGTGTAAATTGTCTTCATCCATTGGCAAAATCCAAGAACAAATGCACTTTTTTTTTTAAGAAAAAATTACTTATCTAGATTTTGAATTTTTCCTTGTATAGGTTTCCTCGCTTCAGCACGGCTGATTTTCATTGATAGCTGATTAACAGGCTTTCAATGAAAGTACCAAAGCAGGGAAACCCCTAAAACCTGCAGGACAGCAGAACCGAGATGGCCAACTTTGGGCAGCCCTGTATTAAGCTGACACAGCAGATTTTGAAGAGGGTGGCCTGGTCAAAATTTTACCTATAAGTCTTATGCAAAAGGTTTGCAGGTACACTGGAAAAACGATCGAGAAATAAGTAAAAAGTTCTTAAATTAAGTGTATTTACTCTTAATTTGAGTAGGTAAATGAGGTAGTTTGCCAATGGAACGAGTATTTCTACTCTTAAAATAAGATAATTAGATAAAATGCACTTGAAATAAGACCATGCAATTGTGTTTTCTTATTTAAGTGTAAATTGTCTTGATCCATTGGCAAAATGTCTCTTTTACCTCCTCAATTCAAGGACAAATGCACATATTCTAAGAAATAATGACTTATCTAGTTTTTGATTTTTTCCAGTGTATGGAAACACGCCCAAACCTGTTTGCATCTGCAGAGGAAATCTTCACACATATGCAGCTTAAAGGAATAGTACACCCAAAACATGATTAGCCTTCATTTTCTACTCACCCCCATGCTGAACAACACTCTGGAGTACTTTTTTGATATCTCAAATACATCTGGAGATCTGGGAGGCTTCTTGCTGTCTGCTGACATTCAAATAATGGAGGTCTACGGTGCCCGAGACAGAAGGGTCCATAAAAGTCCACAAAAACGTGTCAATATTCCTCCATACTGCTCGTCCAATGTATTCCAAGTGTCCTGAGTGGGTAGCATCCAGAATTTACTCGAAACGAAGTCATTTAGACTGTTTTTAGAGCATAAACAGTAGTGTATAGTATTTCCTGAAAGCGCGCGCCAGCGCGTTCAGGACGCTACGGAAGCCGGCAGACCAAACCAGATGAAAGTGCGCATTCAGCGTCTGCTCTGCCGATAATGCAAGCGTAGAAGAAGAAATGTGCTGTTTACCTGTGCAAAGAAAGAAACAACGAAAGAAAAATGTCTGAGGACTTCAGTGTTGAGGAAGAGCATGAGTTCTTTGCCGAGCTGAATGCGCTGGTTTGGTCTGCCGGCTTCCGCAGGCTCGTGAACGCGCTGGCGCGCGCTTTCAGGAAATACTATATACTACTGTTTATGCTCTAAAAACATTCTAAATGACTTCGTTTCGAGTAAATTCTGGATGCTACCCACTCAGGACACCTGGAATACATTGGACGAGCAGTATGGAGGAATATTGACACGTTTTTGTGGACTTTTATGGACCTTTCTGCCTCGGGCGCCATAGACCTCCATTATTTGAATGTCAGCAGACAGCAAGAAGCCTCCCAGATCTCCAGATGCATTTGAGATATCAAAAAAGTACTCCAGAGTGTTGTTCAGCATGGGGGTGAGTAGAAAATGAAGCCTAATCATGTTTTGGGTGTACTATTCCTTTAATGGGCAGCACGTGCAAATTTTTTGTAATATGCCTTTATCAATATATAAAAATCATATTCTAATAACCAAACTGTTAAATTTAAGGATGAAGGATGTGGAAATAGAATGCTATTAAGCAATATTTCAAACCCGTGAGTGAGTGCTGGCATAGTTTTACATTGCACACTTACACAACATGCTCTGCAGTCATTGTAGCCATAAAAGAGGCATTTATACAAAGACATACAAAAGCAAGGGCGTAGGTTTGATTTCAACTTTGGTAGGGACACTATTCTTCAGTTTCATTGGTCCTTTGCAAAAATATGCAGGCTCTTTTCTATGCTTAATGTGAGCTTCAGGGCTCATTTTGTTTAAAGAGAACAGCAGCATTTCTTGCTACATTAATACAAATCTTATAAGCACTACATGCACTAGATGCTGTTTATCAATATTTAAAGCATAACTGGCTCTGATGAATGTGGAATTAGGACTTTTTCCACTTTGAAAAGGATTGCATTTAAATTTACCTGCGACTAAGACAGTGTCTGTTTAACCAAATATAGTCTATAATATGTGGATTTATCTTGTTTTCTTCTGCAGATATAGAATTGTGCAGAGGTAAAACCCACTCTTATTTATTTTTTTTAACTAATATGCTCTCTCTGGATCATGCAAAATAATACATTCAAGGGACGGCAAATAAATGTATTGTATTTACATGTGCACTGGAACTAGAAGAGGAACTGACACTGAGCATTTAAAGTATTAATATTAGAAGTTGTACATCTGGGCTGTAGTTACTCTGTGTAGCTAATTTCATGTATTTTTTCTATGGCTGAAACAATTAATCATATTAACAAATTATTTAAATAATCATGAACTATATAATTGATTAATCGTTAACTGGAGTATAGGGCCACTAAAATGTGCCTTTAGCCGACAGAGCGACCCACTTAGAGCAGGAATTATACCAAGATTGTAACAAATATGTAAACATTTTGCATTTAAGAAGTAAAAAAAAAAATCAATAGTCAATATTCTCCATCCAAAACTCCTCCAAAGGAAACGTTTAAACGTTTCTGTTTCACCTGGTTCCATTTCATAAAAGATCTTCTTTAAGGAGCCTTTGGCTATCCGATTAAAAGGTAAAATAAAAGAAATCCTAACGTTGTTAACTTACATTTCTCAAGTTCCACAAATCAAAAAACTCTCTCCTGCTTCTTTACAGAACTCCAATCAGAAGCTTTCGCCTGTTTTAGCGTAGATAATATTTTTTTTAATGTGGACTAGTTTCGTAGCCCAATATTAATCTATTTTAGCGTCTTTTTTTTGCGCTCCAAGCACCCGCACGCGCGCACATACAGACTAGAAAACACGCAATCAGAAAGAGAGAAGGCGGAACTTAAGGCAGAATAATCAGAGAGTTAAACCGCGCAGCACAGTTGATGCGCTGCTATGTGAAAGGGACAGGAAAGAGCAGGCAGCTGCAGCTACCAGGCAGAGAAGCTGCGAGAGGAAAAGAAGCGGCTGCTGTATAGTAAATTATAAACATGTTGTTCACATCCAATTATTGGTAGGGACAAATAGGTCCTTCCAAAATTTTGGTAGGGACATGTCCCTATGGTCCCTATGCAAACCTACGCCCATGCAATAAAGGGATGTTTTAATTCTCATGTGCACATTTTTAAATCATCAGCAATAATATTCACCTTACTTTCACTTTATTTTTTAGCAAATAATCCAACATTAAACAACAAAACAACAATATTAAAACAAAACAAAACCAACGATTTACCAAAAAAAAGGAATAGGCTGAAGCAAAGCGTATTATTGCCTACCCTGTTTTATACTTACAACCTTTACAACCCACCAGGTTCTTTACCTCGTGTATAAATATTCAAATCTACATAACATAGGATTTTATCATTTTACATTTTAAAGCCCTTTTGAAATTCACCAAGAAAGGACATAACTTTAAATCATCATTCAATTCATTCCACATTTTCACACCAATAACTGAAACACATCTAAATTTTATCTGGCTTGTCTCTTTTACACATTCAAATATAAACAAACCTCGCAAACTATATTTATTCCCTCTTAACTTAAATAATTTAAGTTTAAAATATTAGTAGAATAATATAAGTGCTAAACAAGGCATATATGCAGACCTGCTCAGATTAATGTAGTGGGAAGCAGTTATATACGCAGTTAAACCAAAATGAAAAATACCATGAGGGAACTTAGATAATGTGGCATATTTCAAAAAGGGTGTATAAAGAAAAAAGGACAAATTTAATATCCACAGCCACCAGAAAACATCCATCACAGAACCTATAAAGGGAGAATGGAGGAACCTGAAAGAGCTCAACTCTAACTTGTGGCCAGTTTTTACCCCATCAGTTTTCTTTTACAGTCGTCGTATGAAAAAAGTAATGTTATACGAGATGATCATCGGTCTTTCTTGGTTTGTAATATTTTAAAGCTAGCGGATGTTGTAAAGGTAAATTGGGTGTGAATCAACTAGGGCTGCAACTAATGATCTTTTTCTTTTTTTTTTTTTTTTTGAAATTTTGAAAATAGATTAAACTGTTTATTATTATGAATCCATTAATAATTGGATAGCCTAAGATTCCATAAAGTAGACTTTTTGTGAAAATTCAACCCGGTAAAACTAAAACTTTTCAATTCAATTTAGTTTAGTTTATTTCTATTGCACCAATTCACAACACAAGTCATCTCAAGGCACTTTACAGTTCAACCAGATCATCCAGTCAGATTGATACAAAGTTTTCTATCTAAGGAAAACCAGTTGATTGCATCGACTCATTGACTCAAATACAATCCCTCACACTAAGCATGCTTGTAGCGACAGTGGAGAGGAACAACTCCCTTTTAACAGGAAGAAACCTCCAGCAGAACCAGGCTCAGTGTGAGCGGCCATCTGCCGAGGCCGACTGGGGTTCAAGGAGACAGAAGCAGAGATAGAAAAAGCAGCTGTAAAAGGCGGCCCCGTCCAGGAAACACACAGCCAGGCCGTGCACTGAGCCAGCTCCCATGTCAGAGGATGAAGAGAGCACAACCAGCCAGTCATGGTCAGAGAAACAGGACTACACTGGAAAACAGACTGATCTCCAGCATCTATAAAGAAGGGTGTTGATGAAAGCAGCACAGCTGATGTTTCTCTCCAGGATGGAGTCACAGCCAAACAGGAACACTTCCACTTGAGGACTTCTGGATAGAGCATATTTATAGACGAAAAAGATTTTGATCTCAAATACAAAATATTTATATTATTTTTTATTGTTTTAGTGTAATTCCTGCTCTAAGTAAGTCGCTCTCTCAGCTACAGGCATGTTTTAAAGTCTCCAGTTAACGATTAATCGATTACTAAATTAGTTGAAGATTATTTCAATAATCGATAAAGCCAATTAATTGTTTCAGCCCTGGGCGCGGTTGATAGCACTGCTGCCATGCAGCAAGAAGGTTTCAGGTTCGATTCCCGGCCTGGGATCTTTGTGCATGGAGTTTGCATGTTCTCCCTGACCATGTGTGGGTTCTCTCCTGGTATTCCGGCTTCCTCCCACAGTCCAAACACATGAATGTCAGGTTAATTGGCTTCTCTAAAGTCCCCTTAGGTGTGAGCTTGTGTGCGAATGGTTGTTTGTCTCTGTGTTGCCCTGCGATGGATTAGCGACCTGTCCAGGGTGTGCGCCGCCGCTCGCCCTTAGACAGCTGGAGATAGGCACCAGCAGCCCTCGCGACCCCACTTGGGATTAAGCGTGTCTGAAAATAGATGGATGTTTCAGCCCTAAAATCAACTTTATCTTTTCATTATTCTGTTTTTGCTTTTCTTTGTAGCACTTCCTCATATTTATGTAAATTGCTCATTAAATAATATTCATTATTATCATTATTATAGTTTTAAATGATAATGATCACTACCTCTAAAATGCCTTAGTCAGATCTTCATGGTTTTGTACAGACATTCTCAAACAAGCAGGGGCCAAACCAAATTTTTTTGCATGATTTAAATTCACCAATCTTTTTAGATCACCTGCATCATGCCAACTTATTGCATGTGCAATGATTTTTGTCCATTCACCCCTACTCATGGGGATACTTGATGATCAGACCCCACCTGTGCAGGAAAGCTACCATCTCAAATCAATCTGAAAACATTCCCACTCTGAAACATTTCAGAAAAGCTTGAGCTTATAATGGACTTGAGCTTGAATCAAGACCCAACTCTGTTGCAAGACTTGTAGATTACTGCTGTCAGGTGCTTTCTATCCAATCTGGTTTAGCTCTAGCTAGTTTGCAAAGAAAAATAGACTACAAAGCTTCTAAAAATGAGATGAATACGAATGCAGACCACCTACTAATGCACTGTTTTTGTTGGAGTATCACATAAAGTTCCCAAATAATAAAATTAAGTTTGTCCCTAACCCTTCCTACTGCATCTGTTGGACTTGGTATAACACACCTATACGCTGATTATAAAGATATATATGAGGCCCTTTGCCACTGCAACTCTAAAATAAACGAAAAATAGCCAATTTCCTTAGAATGACAGCGGGAACATTAGGGTCCTGCCCCACAGTTAAACATTGTCCAGACAGACACAGGCACAAGTCTGTCTCAGTCCCTAAAGACAACCCTTTCAGTGCCAAGAGGAAGCGGCTAACGCTTTAGCTGATGACTTCCCTTTTCAATGGAGTGCAGACGCCTTCAGATTCCTGTGACATTACAGAGTACTCAGGCCCTCTCCAACAGCATCCCACAAAGCTCCCTGCAGCCAGATAATAACACTTTTCCTCCTGTCGGTGAAATTCTGTGCCTGTCTAGACCGCAAGAGGCTCTGCATGGCACCGGTTTGTCCAATTATAGGAGGGTCAGCTGCTTTACTGGGCCTGGGTCATGAAAGCTGAAATCTGCTCCATGTGTCACAATGCAAGAGCGAGCATTTCAACCTTCAGCTCTGCACTCAATGCTAAGCCTGTGAGAGCATATGAGCAGAAGGAGGAAGCTGGGTGTTCACATCGATGTTGGACACCACCTGTTAGAGGGGCCCGAAGCATACCATTATCTCCAGAAGAGGAGAATCTGGCCCTGCGGGCGGAGGCCGTAAAAAGAGCAGAAAGCTGTGGAGGATTTCTCCTTCTCTGCAGGCACAGAATGGGAAGCCAGACTGTGAGAAAGCAGGGAAGAACCTCTCAGGCTGTCATAGCCTTCAGCTCTTCAGGAACATCCTTGGTCAAGTTGCTCTTAAAACTATACGGCCTGACAGACAATTACTGTCATTAAGGTCATTCCACCTCTGAATGTTCTCATCTTTCTGCATGTAATAATCCTTCCTTGTTTGCTTTTACTAGGTAATAAGGATGGAGTTTACTTTATGGCTAAATTCACCCTCATTTATTTGACCCATTTTTACTGGTTACCTTACCGCACAACATCAGCTTGTTTCAGATGTGGATGCAGAAGGACAACATTCACTCCCTTTCTTCATTTCCTCCTGCAGCTGAGATAAAACTCACGCTTTATTGGAGAAAGAACATGTTTACGGTTTCCAGCGGTGACTGACTGTACGCTCAGTCCCAGCTAAAACACATGCTCCTACAAACTCTTGTCTCTGTTCTGGATTTTTGCAGGTTGTCCTGGGGCAAAGAAAACAGAGTTCTTGACGAGTGTTCTTGATGCGCTGTCGACAGACATGGTGCATGCTGTCACAGATCCAGCCTCTGCCGGAAGGTATGGAAGTGTAAAACGCACCTCTTGCGATTAGCTAAACACATCAGTAGGCCAAGTCTTTTACCTTACGGCATGAATGCAGTTTACGCAACTAACATGTTCGGATTCATTCACTTGCACAAATGTTAGAAATAGTTGTTCAAATTATGGAATGCAACAAATAAGCTAGTTTATTTTAGAAGGTTGGTTACAAAAGTTAAACTCATATAGATTAATTCCAGAAAGTATAAATACTGAAAGTATTTATTTTTAGGTGATGTTAGTGGTCATGGGTTACAGCTACTTAAATGAAATTAAATAAAAAGCAATAGAAATATGTTGTTGTTTTTGAGGTCCCAGATGCAGAGGCGAGGAAGCAGAGGTGAGTTATTGTAGTTTTAATTGAGTTCTTACAGGCAACAGAAGCAGGAATCCAAAAATCCAACGTAAAAATATAAAACAAACCAGAACCATGAAGACATCAGGGAAAACATGAACGAGGAGCCAGGAAAAGAAGAGGAAAGATGAGGAACACGCACTGAGGAACTGCACAAGGAGCGTATTTATGGGAGACTGAACAAAGACAGGACTAATGAGCTGATTGGGAGCAGGTGTGAACAGAGGCTTCTAGAAGGAGACAGAGGACAAGCAAAGAAAAACTAAGAACTCAAATATATCCAGAAAGCACAAATAAAGCTAGAAAACAAGGAAAAACATCTATCAACGTTAAAGGGACACTATGCAACATTTTTCAGTTAATTAATGTGTTCCATAACGTTATGGATGACTAAATGAGTCATTTCAGGTTGAACAAAGGTATTCTCGGCCGCCCTGGTGGTCTGTGGGGGAAATACTGCACTTGCAACTGCAGGAGCACCGACCCGCACCCACAGGCTCAGAAGTCTCGTGAGAGTCAGTCTTGCTTTACGGCGAGAACTGCTACACGCCCCCAGTTAAAAGCATTCTCGTTGCCAGCACAGTGGCAATCTTTGTGCAGTTATGCTACGTTCACGCAGCAAAAGCAGCAAAATCGCGTCTGCTGCTTCCTTTTTGCTGCTTGTACCAGTTAGTTCTGACGCGTGGCTGAAGCAGCTTTGCTGCTCCGGCTGTGTCTGAGGCACGTTGGGCGGAGCTTCACTATCCTTTCTCTGCCTTGCAGCTATATTTGCTGTGATCAGTGGGAATAAAGTAGTTTTAATATGTGTTTAAGTGAGAAAATACACCTGAAAACGTAATCAGTGCAGTCAGTTCATTCAGATTATTATCCTGCCTTTAATATTTTTTCTGTCGGAGCCGCTCAGACCCCCACGTACCAGCGGGGCGCCAACAGTATGGATCCCTTCATCAGCAGCGGTTCACCGCGGCAGCTGGTAGGTGTTTTTCATCTAAATAATCCAAACTGCATATTCTGCCGGCAGATTTCTGCATTTTAAGTTAATTTAGGCGTCAATAAACTGTTTAAGAGGAGTGATCATCAGCGCTGTGTCTCTCTCCCTGCGTTAAACGCACCCGACGCGCTGCTTCAGCTGCTCAGACGTGCTGCGCCTGGTGCTCAAAACGCGCCGCTGGACCTTTTGCTGCGCCTTGACGCGCGTCAACCATTGATTTTGCATGTAAACTCGCTGCTTCTGTCGCGCCAGCTACGTCCAGTATGAACGCAGCGTTAGTCATTCGCTGCTAAGCTCAAAACAACCGCGCCTGGATTGACGGAGAAACCAGGAGAACAGCTGTGCATATTTACGACAGTGCACTTTTACTTTCGCCCTCTGGAGGGAGCCTCACTGGAAAATCAACACCGGTTGCATAGTGTACCTTTAAACTGAAAACTCGCAGAAAACTTAACAGAACCAGGACCCTGACATGCCATATATGTCTTTTGGCAATCCTATAACTAATAATGTTCAATGCAAAAAAAGTTTGATCCAAATAATTAATTTTTTATCTTAAAATAAGTGCGTTTTTTCTTGAATTGAGTAGGTAATTGAGACACTATGCTAATGGGACATGTGTAAAAAAAGAAAAAAACAATTGGATTGTCTTATTTCAACTGCATATTATCTTCTTTTAAGAGTAAAAAACTCCATTAAACACCAACAAATTGGCAGATAATCTTATTTACCTGTTAATAAGATTATAATAAGATTAATTTCTTAAATTAAGGGTAACACTTAATTTAAGAATTTTGTAATTATTTTTAGATGGTCTTTGCGGTGTAGCTTTTTGGAGAATGAACCTCAGCATTTCATATTATGTCATGCCACCACTTCCAGAAACTGAGAAGGATTAGAACCACCGGAAAAATAAAAATGGCCACTCAAGGAAATTAAAAAGGTTGATAATTTTTTACTTTAATCTCAAAGTTCTGACTTTATTCTCAGAGAGTGAAGTGAAAATCCTCAGCTGTGGTGATAGATTTTAATTCTGAGACTAAAAGCATAAATAAAATGAGAATAAAGTCAGATTAATTGATTACATTTTTGGCCCTACTTCATACTCTGTGTAAGGAACTTCTGACGCTAAAAAGAGTTTTTTTTTCTCAGACAGACATTTAATATCAACTTGTTGTATCATTTTGGAGCTGCTGTTCTGTAAGATGAGCATACCCCATCAGACAAGCATACTCATAGTAAATAAGCAAGCGCAATATGTCAGATTTGCATTTATTCCCTTAGTTTTGTGCGTAAAATACACCTTAAACTACCTCGACGAACGTTTATGCCTTTAATTATGTACAAAAAAACTATTTAAGGTCAAATCACCATACGCTTCAAAAAACACCATAAAGCAATTAAATATTTTTTAATATAAGGTAGTTTAAAGCGTATTTTTCGTACAAAACTACAGGGATAAATTAAAGGGATAAACAGGTTCTGACTATGGGTATGCTGGTCTGACTGGGTATGCTCATCTGACAGAACACCGACACTGAAAAGGTGGGACCTCTGCTTGGCTTAAGTGTAGTTTTGGTACAATCAATAGAAGCCGGTCAATTTCTCTAAGGATCTATTGTCAAACAGGATGAAGCGGGTCTGAAAGGTACCAATGCATAATCACAATGGTACCAGTATGCTTAACTGGCCAACAACCAACTTCAGCCATATGGAAAACTACAGAGTAGAAGATGACAGAGAGCAGAGCCAACAATGCAGATGACCTAACAGAGCAAGAGGGGCTTTCTGAACACCTGAGCAGAACCTGATCCCTGTCATGACAAGCCACAATAATTAATACATATAAATGTTTGCATATGCATTTAAACAGCCCTGCATTTCTGCATAAAATTGCATTGATCCTCTAATCTGAATTTCCCTACACTGCAAAAAATTTAATATAAATAAGTCTTTTTTTCTTGAATTGAGGAGGAAAGTGAGACACTTCTTGTCAATTGAATACACTGGAAAAACGATCTAGAAAAAAGTAAACATTTCTTAAATTAAGGGTATTTTCCCTTAATTTGAGTAGGTAAATGAGATGATTTGCCAATGTGATGAGTATTTCTACTTTTAAAATAAGATAATTAGATAAAATGCAACTGAAGTAGGTAATCCATAATAAACTGGGGATACACTGCAATAACGACCTAGAAATAAGTCAAAATCTCTTAAGTGTATTCACCCTTAATTTGAGTAGGTAAATAAGATGATTTGGATCTTTACTCTTAAAATAAGGTAATTAGATAATATACACTTGAAATGAGACAATTAAATAGTTTTCTTTCTTATTTTAAATGTAAATTGTTTTGTTCCATTGGCAAAGTATCTCACCTCATCAATTCAAGAATACTTTTTTCCAGTGTAGATCAATCTGTGTGCAATAAATCCTCACAATTTATGAGTTTTCACTGAATAAATTTAATGAATCCCGTTTTCATTGAAATTTGCTTTTACTGAGATGTATTTTTCTGTGTCCCTTAGGATGGCAGAGCCTGACCCCAGCCACACTCTGGAGGAGAGGGTTGTCCACTGGTATTTCAGTCAGCTAGATAAAAATGGCAGCGGAGACATCGGAAAGAAGGAGATCAAGCCTTTCAAGCGTTTCCTGCGCAAAAAGTCCAAGCCAAAAAAGTGTGTGAAGAAGTTTGTGGAGTACTGCGACATCACCAACAACAAGGCGCTTTCCCTGCAGGAGCTGATGGGCTGCCTCGGGGTGACCAAGGAAGAAGGTAAGCTGAAAGAAACAGCCTCGCAAGTCTTAGTATTTAAGTGCACTGGAAAAACAAACTAAAAATAAGTAAACATTTCTTAAAATAAGTGTATTTACCTTTAATCTGAGTGGGTAAATGAGATAGTTTGCCAATGCAATTAGTATTTTTAATATAAGATAATGATGTACTATAATATGTACTAGAAATACACTGCATAAAAATGAAATCTGAATAAGTCATTTTTTCTTAAAATAAGTGCAATTTTTCTTGAATTGAGGAGGTTAGTGAGACACTTTGCCAATGGAACAAGACAATTTACATTTAAAATAAGAAAAAACTATTTTATTGTCTTATTTCAAGTGAATATTATCTAATTTTCTTATTTGAAGAGTAAAAATACTCATTCCATTGGCAAATAATCTAATTTAACTGCTCAAATTAAGGCTAAATACGCCTAATTTAAGAATTTTTTACTTCTTTCTAGATCGTTTTTGCAGTTTAAGACAATGCAATTGTGTTTTCTTATTTTAAGTGTAAATTGTCTTATTCCATTGGCAAAATGTCTCTTTTACCTCCTCAATCTAAAAAACAAATGCACTTAATTTAAGAAAAAATGACTTGTCTAGCTTTCTTTTTTCCAGTATAACACATTGAATATTTAGATTCAAACTGTCCACAGCTGATAAGGATGAGATTCAGACAGATTTTTGAATCAGTCTATTAAGATCAGCTACTACTAGTTACTAAACAAAAGAAAAATCCTAAAGAAGAAGGGAGGAAATGAACACTAATCCAATCTACACCCTTTTTATGAAATGATTGATCACTGATTATACACTGGAAAAAATGATGTAGAAAGTAGTAGTAAAAGTAACACTTTCTTAAATTAAGTGTGTTTACCCTTAATTTGAGTAGATAAATTAGATGATCTACCAATATAATGAATATTTTAATTAGGCATGCAAGATATAATCGGCCCCCTATCGGTATCGGCCTTAAAACTGAATATCGGACATCGGCCACCCCACCGATATTTAACCCGATATTTGATCAGCTTCTGAGTTTCTAAAGTCTAAAAAAAAATAAAAAATACTACTACTTCTTCTTCCTCAAAAACTTCTTTTTTACAGACTTAAAAACTTCTAAAGACGAGGGAAAAATATTGATACATTAAAATATCCCAATATCTTCATATGCTGATATATTGCCATTTAAAAACACCATATCAATCTCTTTTACTAATGAAATATTGCTATATGTCATCGTTATGCTACGAAATCTCCCGAAAATTCACGAAATAATGCCATATGGTTATATGTTGATATATTGACGCGGTATCGATCTATTTTACTAACAAAATCTCACAAGAATTTGCAAAATATCACGAGAGTTTGCAACAGAACGATGAAATTTCACGAGATTTTGAAAGTAAAATAGATCGATACCGCGTTTTTAAAAATCTATTTGATATCAGCATATGAAAATATATTTGAGTACATTATTTTTCAAAGTGTCAGAAATGGATAACAAAACTGATATTTTCTATGACTACTTATTTTTGTCCAGCTTTAACATCGGTAACGATATCGGTTATCGGCTACATGAGTTTTAAAATATCGGCATATCGGATATCGGCCAAAATCCCAATATCGTGCATCCCTAATTTTAACTCTTAAAATAAGATAATTAGATCATATGCACTTGAAATAAGACAATGCAATTGTTTTTTTCTTATTTTCAATGCAAATTGTCTAGTTCCATTGGTAAAATGTCTTTCTTTGCTCCTCAAATCAAGAAAACAATACACTTATTTAAAGAAAAAATGACTCATGTAGATTTACATTTTTTGCAGTGTAAGTATAAGAATTACCATCAGAGTAGGGCTGCAACTAACGATTATTTTAAAAATCGATGAATCGGACGATTATTTTTTCGATTAATCGATGAATCGGACAAAAAATATTTTTTATATTAACCTCTTTATTCCAAAATAAACATTTTAGACAGAACAAACAAGCACACAAGTACAGGTTGCTCATTAACTGTACTGGTGCAATATGAAAAATAAATGTTTGTGTTAAAACTACGCAAACTTACATGAGAAATGTAGCTGTACATCCACAAAATATAGGCTACTTTGTTTCATAAAGCGCAAAAAAAGACATTTTTGTTTTTAAAAGCCTCTAAGGGGTTCAAACAATAGGCCCCCCATTTCAACAAATGAGTTTTTTTTAGACTAGAAGAGTTCTGCCTTTTAAGACAGGAAAGTACAGCAGTTAAAGTTGCTACTTGAGAAAATACTGAACCATAGAGATAAAAATAGCCCTGTGATTCAAATTATAAATTGTATTTGGAATAAAAATGAGAGAACTAGGGGTGCTAAAACACACATCCTCCAAAGACAGATATTTACATGGGAATGTGGCATATAATTAATTGACATATTACTGATCTTGCTGGATTTTATTCTGCTTTACTTCTATAAATTGCAGGATCATCTTTACTTTATCTTTGCCAGAAGATTTAAACTTTAAAAGTCTTGCCCTCATAATTTGCAAGTTAATTTATTTATAAAGTAAATATAAACGCTGCTTAAGCTAATTCAAATGAAATTAAAAGTAAAATAAGTAGCCAACCTTATCACTGTCTGTAACCTACTAACACGGTAAGGAAAGCATCAGATGAGCTACCTGAGAAACTAACGTTACGTTTCCCCACTTTAAAACCAAACAAACATGGTGGTTCCGTGCCATGTTAATTTCTTTTGAAAAAAGTTGCATGTTATCACTTTTTTCGCTTTACAAAGCACAGGCTATTTTAATTATTGTGATCAATTTGCGCCGTCAATCCCGGTGCATGCGCGCTTCATTTGCAGTCTGGACGCTGAGGCTCTGACTGAGAGGGACTCCTGCGGGAAAACGCGGTTGGGGTGGGGGAGGCGCCCCACGGCAGAGTAGGAACATGCATGCTTTCACGTAAGAGTCCCCAAAAGCCGCCAGTGACACCGAAAAAAGTCGCCAGATTTGTCGCTAGTCGCTTTTTTGAAAAATAGTCGCTGGAGGGGTCTGAAAAGTCGCGGAGTTGGCAACACTGCACCTGCGGCGCTGACTCGCTCTGCCGTATTTTTTTTTCTTCCTCTTTCAGTCAAGAGGCAGTGATGACGGCGCGGCGGATGACGCAATAATCGCGCGACACAACTAATCGATGATGAAATTCGTTGCCAACGCTTTTAAAAGTCGATTTTTATCGATTTTATCGATTCGTTGTTGCAGCCCTACATCAGAGGTTTAAAGACTAAAAAATAACAAGGAACAAAAACTGAAAAGACAAAGGAGTCAAAGTCAGGACCACGTTTGTGATCTGTTGACGGTTAGAACCGGTCAGCAATCATCGTAAAACAAAAACCTGGACGACCTCAGAGCTGATTCAGCTCCTTTGGAAGCGTCCTGCGTCTCTGTGGACCTGAGGTTCGGTCACCATCCCTCCCACTGATTGCTGAGTCTCAGCTCAAACAGCTGACCCATTGGCCTAAAGGTCACATCTTGCCCCCCCATGCACAGGTGCTGCATGTCTGCAGACTTTACCGCTGCTCATGCTTGAAAGCATAGATCTAAGACTTTCCCATTTTTGTGTTAAGAACTACAAGAACATAAATTTGATCTGAAGGTTTCAGCCTATATAGATTTAGAGTTTAAAATTAGAATGTAAGATTTAAAGCAATTAAATACTAGGTAATTAATTGTTAATTGATTAATTTATTGTAATATATATAATTTATCTAATATATTAATATTAATATCAGTTCACCAGATCATACAGTCAAATTGATTAAAAGTTTTCCAGTTAATTGCATCGACTCATTGACTCGAATGCAATCCCTCACACTAAGCATGCTTGTAGCGACAGTGGAGAGGAAAAACTCCCTTTTAACAGGAAGAAACCTCCAGCAGAACCAGGCTCAGTGTGAGCGGCCATCTGCCAAGATTTCTAAGTCTAAATAGGCTTGTTTGTAAAAGTGCAAATAATAGTTTTCATTGTTTGGTTTTTGTAATCAAGAAGTTTGATATTTAATTTGATCACATATTGAACTCGACCCAGATTTAACCAAACCTAAACTGAAACTCTGTTAGTGCTGTTAATGTTCTTAACAGGAAGAAGAGCCCAAGTTCAATTTTTTTCTTAAGGCCCCATTCAGCCTTTGACCTAACTTAAATCACAGAGCCGGGCCTCTTATGTGAAGGGAAACACTACTGAAATTAAAATAACTTAATTGGTCATAAAAAGACTTTCCACGATCTTAACTCGAAATAGATGAAAATCTGTTTGCCCTGCAGAGAGGTGGGTTATGGTTTCAGCCCAGGGACAAAATTTCCTTCCAGCATTAAACTCATCAACTATATATTCAGTACACCAAAACTTTATTTAATTCAATAAAAGCTGTGCTTAAAATGTAAAATTTCTATTGGTCTACATCTTTTTGAAGTAAAAACTCTACTTTCATCTTTAAAGTCTCCAAATAATAAAAGGGGCTCAATTGCTTTTGCATTTTTTTAATATAAGTGGCCATTTTGCAGGTGATCTGTGTGAATATTAAGACATGGAACCGGTTTGTTTTGCCCTTTAAAATGAGCAGATCGCTTGTTCTAATAGCAGTTTAAGAGTGGAGAAAAATAAATTTGAGTTTCTAAGCCCTGGAGATGAAGACCATAATGATAATTATTTAAAAGATAGTAATGAAAATACTAATATTTATAGCGCTGCTCACATAGGAAGACTTTCTTAGAGCTATGAAGAAAAGTAAAAAAGCAAAAACAAACATGCGTCATGCATGATTATGTTTTAATAAATCAAGGGAGATAAAAATCCCTCCTGTAATGAATAAGAGATGCACACTTTTGCATTTTGCTTTTCCTCAACCCATATTAATGCGGCACACACACCAAAAATGATTTGCACGCACATTTACGGCTAAAAATGCAAAAGGAAATCACTTTCTATAAAGATTTGCTCTGCATCTAAAGTCATGTTTGCATCCGTTTTAAAACACCACCTTTCTTAAGATCAGAACTAAAGTCCTTTTATGAATGGAACCAAATAGAAACAGCTCTGTTGGAGCCCATTGGTTGGTCTGAACTTTCAATGGTATTTTTCTTCATCATTTTTTAGGTTGTTGAAATAAACTCTTTTTTTGTATTACAGGAGTCAAATCTGGGGAAGACCTGCCCTCCAGTAAACTAGTAAGTAAAAATAAATATATTTACAGGTAGAACCTTTAGATACATCACTTAAAAACAGCTTTATAAGCATAAGTTCTAGATTCAGTCAATCCAGACAGATTTCACACAGTTTTACTTTTTCAAACATTTTTGTCAAATCAGATCTATTTTTTCCCTTGAACTTCTACACATGATAACAAAGTAAAAAAGATGTATTAAAAAATATTTCCAAATGTATTGAAAATGGAAACTGTTCATACTTTTTCAGCTGTGCTCAATTCTTTGTAGCATCTTTGGCAGCAACCACAGCCTTCAATATGTTGGCTCTTTTTGGGTTTTATTTAGCATTGCTGTCTCATTCAGGTCGAGTTTGCAGCATTAATAACTCTAGAACAGCTCTAGAACAGAGGTCTTCAACAGGGGGTCCGCAACCCCTAGGGGTTCCACAGAGGTACTGCATGGGGGTCGAGAATGTTTTGGTTGATTAGACTTTTTTTTTTTTATATTCCCCCCTGCAGTTTTTTTCCCCACTAATTGAAATGTCTTTAAATCCACATCAACATGAATTCAACACACTGTAGTAAACAGATAAATGGAGGCAGAAGATGTCTTTCAGTCATCAATGCACACATTCAGCGACACACAGGAGATCTTTCAAACTGGGCACCGTTTCATTCACAACACCTGTCCCATCAACCAGGAATCAGAACCAGAAATACTTCAATAATCCCAAATTAATCCCAAATTACTTTTGTTACATTACTCCATCTGTAATAGAGTGACTATACGACCAGTTTGATTTAATACAATTTCATACAATTGTCATGATGTTTCAAAGTTCTGACCCAAAAATGCAGAAAACCGAACAGAGAGTCCAGGGAAAAGGTTTAACGGGTTTTATTGGAGAAGTAAACAGAGGGAGAAGTGTCGCTCAGAACACTGCTCAACCGGAACTGTAAAGTGAGGGGAAGACACAGCGGTTAGTTCCGGCTCAGTGGGGAATTTGACTCGTGAAACTTGGAGAAGAGGATTTGGTTGCCGACTCACGTTTCCAGTAAAGTTGTGTCCTTGACTCCTGTCTGTGTGCCGTGGTTCCAGTGTCTGTCTGATTCCGTTTTACCCAGAATGCGGTTGATTGTTGGAGAACGGAGAAACTGACTGCCACTCAGATTTCCTACGGGACTTGAACGGGTCGTTGTGGAGAATAATCCCTTTCTCATTGAGAAGCTCAAAGGATCTCTTGGGGAATGTGGATCCAAACCTCCTGTTTGAATCACAGCTCAGTTTGAAGCTCAGTTGATCCTTCCAGGTAGTGAAGGTCCGGGAGAGCCAGTTAGCAGGAAAAGACAAAACAAAGTTAAACTCAGGTTGACAAAAACTCAGCTTGGCTAGAGTACCCTAAACTGGCAAACACTCTGGCGTTGAGTTAGTGGCAGTCAGCAGCTTAAAGGAATAGTACACCCAAAACATGATAGCCTTCATTTTCTACTCACCCCCATGCTGAACAACACTCTGGAGTACTTTTTTGATATCTCAAATGCATCTGGAGATCTGGGAGGCTTCTTGCTGTCTGCTGACATTCAAATAATGGAGGTCTATGGCGCCCGAGGCAGAAAGGTCCATAAAAGTCCACAAAAAACGTGTCAATATTCCTCCATGCTGCTCGTCCAATGTATTCCAAGTGTCCTGAGTGGGTAGCATCCAGAATTTACTCGAAACGAAGTCATTTAGAATGTTTTTAGAGCATAAACAGTAGTGTATAGGATTTCCTGAAAGCGCGCGCCTGCACGTTCCTGACACTACGGAAACCGCGGCAGACCAAACCAGATGAAAGTGCGCATTCAGCTCGGCAAAGAACTCATGCTCTTCCTCAACACTGAAGTCCTCAGACATTTTTCTTTCGTTGTTTCTTTCTTTGCACAGGTAAACAGCACATTTCTGCTTCTACGCTTGCATTATCGGCAGAGCAGACGCTGAATGCGCACTTTCATCTGGTTTGGTCTGCCGGCTTCCGTAGCGTCGTGAACGTGCAGGCGAGCGCTTTCAGGAAATCCTATAAACTACTGTTTATGCTCTAACATCATTCTAAATGACTTCGTTTCGAGTAAATTATGGACGCTACCCACTCAGGACACTTGGAATACATTGGACGAGCAGTATGGAGGAATATTGACACGTTTTTTGTGGACTTTTATGGACCTTTCTGCCTCGGGCGCCATAGACCTCCATTATTTGAATGTCAGCAGACAGCAAGAAGCCTCCCAGATCTCCAGATGCATTTGAGATATCAAAAAAGTACTCCAGAGTGTTGTTCAGCATGGGGGTGAGTAGAAAATGAAGGCTAATCATGTTTTGGGTGTACTATTCCTTTAAGAACACTCCGTTTAACGAGGAAACCATCCGCAGGTATGTGAGGAGGTGGACCAGAACCAGGCGCCTCCTGGTGAATGAAGGGAGACAAACACAGAAAACACAGAAACAAAACAGGAGTCCTGACAACAATATATATAATAAGGGGGTCCCCACTCCACCTTGCCATCAGTTTGGGGGTCCTTGGCCTGGAAAACATTGAAGACCCCTGAGCTAGAACATTGATCAACAGCTTCAGCAGCTCCTTCTCTGTTATCTTGATGTTTCTTTTACTCAATTTTTTTTTTGTCGGAACGGAGCTGTCATATCCCTCATGCCACCTAATTAGCAACAGCTGAGTTGGTTTGGGTTCTTGCTCACTTGTCTGACCAACAGCTGCCTGCACAGATTCTTCATTCTGATTAGGAAGCCAAATCTGGGAGCCCCTCGGCTGTTTCAAGCTTCTTCCAGTTTCAAACAATCAAAACTTAAAGGTTTCTCAGGATGTTCAGTTTTTGCACACTTCCCGTAAGTGTGCACTTTGATACAAACAGTCCTGTAAGTCTAAACCCTTTTCTTTTGATTTATTTATCTGGTTTTTGTTCTGATGTTTCCTGTCTGAACATTCAAATTTACGAAATAAAAGTTTCCATAAAGAGGAGGAGACGTCTGAAACATGATCGGTGGAAACAGGATTTAAATCATGTAAATATGAATCCACATTATGGAGGCATTTTTTGCTGAATTTTGATCCATTTGAACCCATTTTGAAGTAACTAATTGCTGAAAATTTAAGGAGCAGATTCTTTACAATCTTTTAGATAGCTTTCACTGGAAAAACGATCTATAAATAAGTAAAAATGTCTTAAATTAAGTGTATTTATCCTTAATTTGAGTAGATAAATGAGGTAGTTGGCCAATGGAATGGTTATTTTTACTCTTAAAATAAGATAATTAGATAATATGCACATGAAATAAGACAATGCAATTGTGTTTTCTTATCTGGTCAGACAAATGTGCTGATTGACATTATTGTAGACCTTCTTCGTAGGGAAAAGCCGTTGCTCCTAAGATTTAGCCGTTATTTTAACTGAAAATTACCGTAATATCACCAAACTGAATGGAAAATAAGAATAACAGAGCAAGCTTATGTAACGCAGTTACACACTGCAAAAAAATGGAAATCTAAATAAGTAATTTTTGCTCAAATTAAGTGCATTTTTTCTTGAATTGAGGAGGTAATTGAGACAGTTTTGCCAATGGAACAAGACAATTTACATAAAACAATTGCTTTGTCTTATTTCAAGTCTATATTATCTAATTATCTTAGAGTAAAAATATTCATTATATTGGCAGATCATCTAATTTACCTACTCAAATTAAGGGTATCTTAAAAAAGTGTTACTTCTACTACTACTTTCTACATAATTTTTCCAGTGTATAATCAGTGATCAATCATTTCATAAAAAGGGTTTAGATTGGATTAGTGTTCATTTCCTCCCTTCTTCTTTAGGATTTTTCCTTTGTTTAGTACCTAGTACACTGGAAAAAATTATCTAGAAGTAAGTAAAAATGTCATAAATTAAGTGTATTTACCCTTGATTTGAGTAGGTAAATGAAATGATTTGCCAATGGAATGAGTCGGTTTTTTTCTTAAAATAACATATTTAGATAAAATGCACTTGAAATAAGACAATGCAACTGTGTTTTCTTATTTTAAATGTAAATTGTCTTGTTCCATTGGCAAAATGTCTCTTTTACCTTCTCAAACTAAGAACAAATGCACTTCTTTGAATAAAAAATTACTTATCTAGATTTTGATTTTTTACAGTGTAGTAGCTGATCTTGACTGATTCAAAAATCTGTGTCTGAATCTCATATTTATCAGCTTTGGACAGCTTGAATCCAAATGTTCAATGTGTTATACTGGAAAAACGAAAGCTAGGCAAGTAATTTTTTCTTAAACTAAGTACATTTGTTTTTTAGATTGAGGAGGTAAAAGAGACATTTTGCCAATGGAACAAGACAATTTTCACTTAAAATAAGAAAACACAATTGCATTGTCTTATTTCTAAAAAAAATACTCATTCTATTGGCGGATCATCTTCTTTACCTGCTCAAATTAATGGTAAATACACTTAATTTAAGAATTTTTTTACTTATTTCTAGATGTTTTTTGCAGTGCATCATCTGAAATGGTCACACAATGACCTCTGACCCCTCCTTAAAAGGTCTGAGCCTCTAGTTTCCAATGATGGTGGCCATTAGGGGGCGGGGCTATAAATAAATTCCTGCTGTTGCATTACTCCAGCAGAGTTACACATCAGGTGGAATTTTAAATCTCATTTTATTTGTTTACACAGCTTTTAAACAATAATTATTTGTGAAAAAAATTTATTTTGAAACATGTTTTAGAAATTTTAAAGCCCCATTTGAAAGGTGTGTGGATGAAACACCATGTGACTGCGTTTTGGCCATTTCTATGAATAGATAAACATGAGCAGGTGTCAGCTGGGCCCTGTACCGGGCCTGCCGGGTTTAAGGGGTTAATATAGTTTTGGGTTAATTCTATCATAGATCTGGTGTCATTAGAGGTAAACTGTAAACATCAAAGCTGTTAGTCTAACAGAAATTAATTCTCCGTCTGCAGAACCCCTCGAGGAAGCAGGGATAAGCCCGACTTCTAAGACCGCCCTCTCAGTCCGAGAATCTGCCCTCACCCATCGGCAACAGTGGAAACCATAGTATTTGCACTTTGTACTTTAAAAAAAAAAAGAAAATGTAAATTCACTTTGTAGAAATTAGATATTTAAACAGACTGCTGAATCTGTGAATGGTGTAGTTAGAGTTTTATGTCCTGACAAGCAACAAATACTAAACACATACAATGTATGTGTCCTTTGTGTGTCTAAAAAGTGTACTTTAAAAAAAAACACGGCGCAGGTTTTCATGTTTGATGCTACATTTTTGTCCCAGTTAACTTTCAAGACAGATATTTGTATAGTTTGCTGCATAGCATCAATGAATTAGACCACATTATCTGTTGTCTGCTTATCTGTTACATGGATTTTTGTAAAGCAGTTTGGAGGAATGTATTAATTAATCATGCAGTAAATCATCAAAATGTCTTACATGTTCACATATATTCATCTTTATTAGAAATAAAGAACTCTTTTATACATGCTGTGTTTTTTGGTTCTGTCAGTCGATCGCTTTGCTTCCCTAAAACCACATTCATGTTTTATAGCTTGCCTTGTCATATAAAAAATCCCATCTTTGTCTTTTTGTATTTTCTTATGCAGCCTTTATTAAAACAACTTGTCGACATCTTCTTTAAGAGCCAAGTATTAGTCATACATAGCAGAGGTTGTGTATCTTTCCATCTAACAAACGTTTGCCAGTTCCCCGGAGGCGACATTTTTAAATTGGAACAAGTGATGCGGTTCTTGTTAGAGATTTTCCTCATGCACTGCAGACTCATAAAACAGGAAAACTCGTTAGTACCAGTTTCTTTTTAAATAGAGAATTAGGAAACCAAAGTAGTTATGATGATTTATTGATATTTTTTTATTTCGTTTTTAAAGTTTATCAGACTGTTTATAAGCCTTTTGTTTCTAATTACACATTTATTCGTCCCTGAGGTGTAACTATAACCTAACCTCTAAGGTAATTTCTCTAAGCAACGTTTAAAAAACAGACAAGATAACGGCATTTAAAAAAGGCAAATGTGTTAGACTTAAATCAGGATACGGTAAGAAAAAGTTATTTACAGAAAAGCAGCTTTAGGAAAAGAGGCTGGATAAGGATCCAAAGAGCAGTGAAATGAAGGATGATATATAGGTAGCTGGAGAATCCTTCAACAAATGAACGCAATGAGGTTTTTAAACTAGCAGGGGGAGAAGGAAACTGGGGAAAGCAAACTCTCCAGATACTATAAACATGAAACTGAGCAAAACCACAAGAACAAGATCTGCAAACAACCAAAGAAAACAGAACATATTAAAAATAGTCTTTAATGTGGAAAAAAAAACCCACATCAGAGCAAAAACAGTCATTCAGTAAATGACAAACCAGCTGTTTGAAGGTTTTCATAGACGACAGTTTTTATATGATCATGATTGTAAATGTCTGGATGCAACTGAGACTTTAACTAAAAACGAAAACCTCAGAGTGGATTCAGCCTGAAAGGAGCACCTCATGCATACTGCTGAATATGGTGGAGGATGTATGATGCTCTGGGCTCACTTGAGCCCACCTGCCCCCACCCATCCTCCCCACCTTCTCCAGAAGCACCATAGAGAGCGTTCTGAGCAGCTGTCTCCCTGTGTGGTGTGAAGGCTGCAGCGCCTCAGACTGGAAGAAGGTGAGAACAGCAGAGAGGATCATGGGGGCTCCTCTTCCCTCCATTAAAGACATTTCATCCCAGCGCTGCGTGTCCCAAGCCCGTGACATCATCAATGACCCTTGACTCCCCCACCATGGACTGTTCTCCCTGCTGCCCTCTGGGAAGAGGCTTCAACGCATTCAATGCAGGACCAGCAGATTCCATAACAGCTTCTCCCCCACCGCCATCAGACTGCTGAACTGTTGAGAAAACTAAACCATGTCACAGACTCTGCATCACACTGACAATCCAAAACACTCTAATGCTGTACAAAAGGTTTAGTTTTGCATACAATGGATTAATCTGGGTTAATCACACACCTTTCACTCTCTTCAGACGTTAAATGGGTTGCATCTAGTTGGTAGGGGAGACTATAATCTGACTTTTATGCCCAAATACTCCTGCTTAGTTTGGTGTAGACAAAAATCATTCTTTGTTAAATGAGAAACAGCATCTTATGGTCACGGTTAAGTGAAGTAAAGCATCTGTAGCCAGAGCTGGACCTGCTTTGGATCTACAGGGCATTGGCCAGGTGGGGGACGCCCATTTTAAAGGAATAGTACACCCAAAACATGATTAGCCTTCATTTTCTACTCACCCCCATGCTGAACAACACTCTGGAGTACTTTTTTGATATCTCAAATGCATCTGGAGATCTGGGAGGCTTCTTGCTGTCTGCTGACATTCAAATAATGGAGGTCTATGGCGCCCGAGGCAGAAAGGTCCATAAAAGTCCACAAAAAACGTGTCAATATTCCTCCATACTGCTCGTCCAATGTATTCCAAGTGTCCTGAGTGGGTAGCGTCCATAATTTACTCGAAACGAAGTCATTTAGAATGTTCTTAGAGCATAAACAGTAGTGTATAGGATTTCTTAAAAGCGCATTCACGAGTCTACGGAAACCGCGGCAGACCAAACCAGACGAAAGTGCGCATTCAGCGTCTGCTCTGCCGATAATGCAAGCGTAGAAGAAGAAATATGCTGTTTACCTGTGCAAAGAAAGAAACAACGAAAGAAAAATGTCTGAGGACTTCAGTGTTGAGGAAGAGCATGAGTTCTTTGCTGAGCTGAATGCGCACTTTCATCTGGTTTGGTCTGCCGCGGTTTCCGTAGACTCGTGAACGCGCTTTTAGGAAACCCTATACACTACTGTTTATGCTTTAAAAAACATTCTAAATGACTTTGTTTTTGAGTAAATTCTGGATGCTACCCACTAAGGACACTTGGAATACATTGGACGAGCAGTATGGAGGAATATTGACACGTTTTCTGTGGACTTTTATGGACCTTTCTGCCTCGGGCGCCATAGACCTCCATTATTTGAATGTCAGCAGACAGCAAGAAGCCTCCCAGATCTCCAGATGCATTTGAGATATCAAAAAAGTACTCCAGAGTGTTGTTCAGCATGGGGGTGAGTAGAAAATGAAGGCTAATCATGTTTTGGGTGTACTATTCCTTTAAGGGCAGCCCAAGGCTGTCATAGTGTAATAAAAACCTGATTTATCATTAAATATATCAATATATAGTCAGAACTTATTCATTTATCAAATGATAATCCAGTGAAAGAAAGTAGAAATTAATATCACTCAAAAATATTCATAAAAACATGATTTCTTTATTAATAACTTGTTTCATAAATTTCCTATTTTAGTTTTTACAGTACCTAAATTTCCCAATAATTTTCCTTTATCAAATATTTATTTTGAAATTACAAATCAGAGGATGTGATCAGTTGGAGGGAGTGGTGGGCTAGTGGTTAGAGCATAGAGCTTGGAATTCTGAGGGTGTGAGTTCAAAACCCCCATCAACAGACTGCCACTCTGGCTCCCTGAGCAAGACCCTTAGACCCACACTGCTCCCTGAGTGCCGCACAATGGCAGCCCACTGCTCCCTAAGAGGATGGGTTAAATGCAGAGAGAGAATTTTGTTGCTCTGTATTTGTGACAGTGAAAATAAAACACTGGGAAAAAAAGTTACTTAACATCAGAGCAGCCTTTTTACCATTCTTTTAGGCTTAATTTATTTTTTTTCACCATTTATTATTGAAGCTTCTGAAATTGTACATATCTCCTCTGTTATGATGGATGTCCTCACATAGAATGGAACAAATCATGGTGGGTGGCCAGAACCCAAAATAACTGGGTCAATATTTGGTCCCGGTCCAGCCCTGCCTGTAGGACTTATCGTGCATTTTAAGCTATCCAACTAGAAAAGGCTAAAGGGAAATGGCAAAAAAAATAAAAAATAAAAAGTCTTTATAAAAAAGTTTTAACACGCACTTGAGATTACGGAAGAGGATTAGGGCCAGTGGGGAAAAAAAAAAAAGTTAACTGATTTTTACATTTTATTTCAGTTTAGTATGGGGGAAAAGTCAGAATTCTGACTTTAATCTCAGAATTCTGACTTTAGTCTCAGAATTCTGACTTTTTTTATTGTCAGAATTCTGACTGAATTCTGAGATTAAAGTCAGAATTCTGAGAAGAAAGTCAGAATTCCGAGATCAAAGTCAGAATTCCGGAATCAAAGTCAGAATTCTGAGAAAAAGGTCAGAATTCTGACTTTAATCTCAGAATTCAGTCAGAATTCTGACTTTTCTCCCATGTTGGACTGAAATAAAATGTAAAAATCAGTTAACTTTTTTTTTTTTTTTTCCTTCCAGTGGCCCTAATCCTCTTCCGTATGAGATGTCTTTCCCTCCCAAAAAAAAAAAAAAAAAAAAAAAAAAAAATCGGTGAACTAAAGAGGCTATCTGTTAATCACATTTTCAGCATAAACTGATTCAGGAAATATTCTCCACAAATTATTATGTTGCTTGTTGTTAGATTTACAACTACCTGCCCAGTTGCGACACTCTGCTGAAAACTTCTCAATTTTTCTCCCATCTGAGGTCCATGCTAGTTTATAGCGTCTACTTCCTGGTTATTACAGCAGCGAGTACCAACTGCTAAGAAAATGACACTTTGCACAGCCTGGTTGACTTATTCCAGACTAGTAGGTGCAAACACACTTCATTTGCAATTTATTTTTTCAATTTTTGTTTAATATGCTTAAGATTCAAATGACGATTGGACAGGAGGATAGCAAGTGTCACTTTGGGACAGTTATTTTTCCAAAAGCCCTGAATAAAAAAGCACATCACAGAAATAAACTACCGTAATGTTTCGTCACAGAAAACTCAAAATCGATCATGAATTTTAGCAGAATAATAAATCAAAATATGAGACCAAAATTACACAAAGCTGTTTTGATCACAAATTCAACCTATTTGCTGAACAAACATGTTTCTAAAAATAATTTTTTTAATATGGGATGCTTTTGTTTCCACACTAAATGAAGGGATTTCCTACACTGCAAAAAAAAAAAAAATTCTGAATAAGTAAATTCTTCTTAAAATAAGTGCCTTTTTTCTTGAATTTAGGAGTTAAGAGACACTTTGACAATGCAACAGAATTTATATTTTAAATCAGAAAAAACTATTGCATTGTCTTATTTCAAGAGCATAATATCTAATTATCTTATTTTACAAGATAAAATACTCATTCTATTGGGAAATCATCTTATTTACCTCCTCAAATTAAAGGTAAATGCCTTAATTTATATGGAAGAAAAGTAGCCTAAATGGAATCTGCCTTTTTTTTTTTTACACCAAATTTTAAACAATGAATTTTTCAGCAGCAAATTTAAAGCACTGAACTATTTTACACATTGAATTCCTTTCACTGAATCTCTAGCTTTTAAAAATTAGCTCTTCCTTAAATATAAGACATTCTTACTTATTACTAGATAATTTTTGCAGTGTAGTTGGTGCCTAAAACCCTGAACCCAGTCACTCGGTGAGGTTTGTATCGATTCTTTGTTGACCATCAACATTCGGCTCAGAGCAGCCTAGACACACACACTGTACATTGTTTGCTCCCTGGCCGATTATGCCGGGGCTGCTGAGCAATAAGCCGCAGCTTTTCGCACTTCTGATTCTCTGAAGTGCTGAGCTGCTGACCTCAGACTGACCCGCTCGCTCTGGCTTAACCTCTAATTTATGATTAACACATCAGTCTCCTTTCTGTGTTCTGATCCAGCCAAGTGGTCTGGGTTTAACACCCCAGGGAAACATAGAGGAGAGATCATTACTGACAGTGGATTAGTGCAGGATAACCTTTGACCTTTTTCTAACGCTCTCTCTCTCTGGCTCCCTCCACAGCAGTGCTGTTGCATTCAGAAGAACCAAACATTAATGTGGAAACTCTTGGAGAACAAATGAGACCCCAATAAACTGATGTTAGCCTTTAATTGGAATCAAAAGAAGTCATTCTCTCACTTTTCTTTGTTTTTGGGAATGTTGGCCTAGTGGTTAGAGCAGTACGCTTGTGCTCTGAGAATGTTGAAGTACCCGGCTCGATCCCCACAGCCTCCACTCTGGGTCCTTGAGCAGGGATCCTGAACCCCAGTACTCGAGTTTTTATCTTAAAAAAATCTTAAAAATCATCCCCTTCTTAAGAGACCACCATCCCCCCATACTATCCCCTGTAACCTTTTATCACTGAATGTGTAAATTTCTATCATATATTAACAGTAATGGCAATAATATTGCCCTTCCAACATTTGGCAGGCTGTGCGCTTATGCGTAGCCTGACCACATCACGGCGGCCCAGAAGGCTCCTGGGATCAGGGGCGTAGCCAGAAAATCTTCACAAGGGTGGCCAGGCAATAAACAATGTACACTGAGGGGTGGGCCGAAAGTGGATAGGAGCCAGAACCTCAGGGTCATGCTACAGTGTTCCAACAGGAAAATTAATGAGCACAACATCCATATTTTCTATGTCGTTTCCTACAGCCTTTGCTAAAAAAATAGACCCATATATTTAAACATCTTCCTAGATAAAAGGTATAGTGGATACAATTCTTTCCGGTTTGAGTTCTGGGGCGAACATCTTTTCCTTTGTTATTGGTTACTTTTACTAATATCTACATAAATTGATTATTTAATATGTTTTTATTAAAATAGTTATCTATGATTTCACTGAATAGACTAATCATTTTCTCTTTACCCCTTTATAACACAAAATCTAGTTCTGAAAAGAGCATGAATTCGCTGCTTATCATCTTTAATGTTAGTATATGGATGCACATAATTAACCTTAATGTTTTTGTTGTCAAGTAAATGAAAGATTAAAATGTTTTGAATATTCCACTTGAGAGTATTTCTGCTGCCACTGTGTGTATTACAGGGAAAAAATGGTAGGGGTGGCGACAGGGGTGGCCAATGATTGGCCATGGCCACCCCTGGCCCCCCCATCTAGCTCCGCCCCTGCCTGGGATTTCATTTTCGACCTCAGTGGTGCAACCAGTGGAGCAGTTGACGGTGGTCTGAACAGCATCACGGCCAAGCGTGAAAGACAACGTGATTTAAGGGTGTCAAGGTATATATGGAGGTTTGACAGGACCCAACCTCAGACACAAAAGTTGAAATGGTTTCTTGAAGATTTAATTAACCTCTTACACCCTCAGGGGGTATAAATAGATTTCTGCCTGACAAAAACACACAAAAGTAAATCACTTATAGCCTCCCAGCTATTAGATTTAAGAAGAAACTTTTGGTACGTCTGTAAAGGTAAGATGTCATTGAATGGTTTTCTGGTGTCAGCACCATTGTAGCTTTGACCCTGCCTGAAATATTAGGGACAAAATACAAAATATTTTGCATTTTTTGAACCTCGCCAAAATTTTCGTTGAAATAAACATTGCAAAACACTACCAAAATATTATTTATAGCACAAAAAAGTAGTACAGACTTTTAAATCTAAATGTTGTGTAAAAATATACCAAATTTGGACTCAATCAGATGAATCATATTTATTTTAGAATGGTATTAGTGAGAAATTTCTTAGGCGGAGAGGCCATTTTGGCACATTTATCCAAAAATGTCACCAAACTGTGCCAAATATGTTTTTTACATCAATACTGGGGGTTTGGTAGAATTACGAAGTCACGTAGCAGCTGGACCCACAGGTGGGTCCGTAGGGTTCTAGGGGTTAACCAGAAGTTCAACAGAAGCAAAAATCCAACACTTAAATCCACAAAAAAAATGAGAACCAGGAATACTCACAAGAAGAGGGCAAAGAAATGACAACAAACCAGCAAAGAGTGACTGAACAGGAGGAGAATAAATGGGAGAGAAATAAAGACCTGGCTAATTAGCAGATTGGGAGCAGGTGTGAACAGAGACTAGAAGGGAGCTAGAGAAAAGGAGACTGACACAAGAGGGCAAACAGGAAATATCTAAGAACTCAAATACAATTAAAATTAACTAGAACACAAAATGGAAATAAGAACAATAAACAGCTTTAGAAAGCAAAAACTAAAAACTTTCTGTATTAAAAGTTGTCATGACACACAAGAAATAGTCTAGAGTGTACAGGCTCTGCTGAACATGCAAAATCTGCATTTTGGTTGTAAATCAAACATAATTAATCTGTAGACCGCTGCTGTTTTGCTAAATGAGAGCCAGAATCTAGAAGATGCTGGTGAGGCAAGTGGAGCTGTGGCTGAGAGAAGTGGAGGAAACCTGGAGGAGAGAATCCAAGGTTTGAAAAATGCATTTCAATTAAGCAATTTACTTTAAATTAGCCAATAGAAGCATTCCTGATTTTCTTATAGTCTTTTTTATAAAATAAATACTACTACTACTAATAATAATAATAATTATCCAAGCAGCAATAATAATAAATGAATATTTGAAAGGTGAGTAAAATTAGTAGATTTTATATAGGCTTATTTCCTTTTCAGGCTAATTTGAATCTATTTGAATTTGTAAGCAGTTTTTGTCAGATTTTGAAAATTATTTCAGCCGTTTTAATTTAATTAATTGAATTTGAATGAAAAAAATACTTCACTTAAAAGGATTCAGATATTAATTTGCCATGTTTTGCTATGTTTTGTTTCAGATCTTCATATATTCAATGCCAAAAGATTTTCCAAAGTAAAATTAAAGAAGTTGCTACCATGACCATGAAGCTGATCCCAGTGGGAAATCTGTCCTCTGCATTAGTCTAACCAACTATGTAGGGGCAGTGATAGCCATACCAGTCCAGGGTCTGACTGCAGTTCTACTGTAAGGTGCCTCGGTCAAGGTCAGTGACCGGCGTACCTGACATGTAACAATCTTACCATGCATATTGCTTTAGGTTAATAGACTATATTAATTAGGCTATTATGTTATGCATGCTTAAAAAAAAAATAAAAAACAAAAAATTCCACCATCCACCTTCTTTTTTTTTTTTTTTACTTTTTTTTTTGCATCTAGAGATTGTTTCACAATGGGAAAACATAGATTTTTCATATCACTATGTTTACGTTTTTCAGCTACAACAAATACATTTCTATTGATTTCAGTAAAATAGTAAAATCAATGTCGTTCTACGCAGATGTTGTCCAGAAATAACAGTAAAAAACATATTTAATTGTTATAATGAAATATACACTCACCGGCCACTTTATTAGGTACCCCATGCTAGTAACGGGTTGGACCCCCTTTTGCCTTCAGAACTGCCTCAAATCTTCGTGGCATAGATTTAACAAGGTGCTGGAAGCATTCCTCAGGGAGTTTGGTCCATATTGACATGATGGCATCACACAGTTGCCGCAGATTTGTCGGCTGCACATCCATGATGCGAATCTCCCGTTCCACCACATCCCAAAGATGCTCTATTGGATTGAGATCTGGTGACTGTGGAGGCCATTTGAGTACAGTGAACTCATTGTCATGTTCAAGAAACCAGTCTGAGATGATTCCAGCTTTATGACATGGCGCATTATCCTGCTGAAAGTAGCCATCAGAAGTTGGGTACATTGTGGTCATAAAGGGATGGACATGGTCAGCAACAATACTCAGGTAGGCTGTGGCATTGCAACGATGCTCAATTGGTACCAAGGGGCCCAAAGAGTGCCAAGAAAATATTCCCCACACCATGACACCACCACCACCAGCCTGAACCGTTGATACAAGGCAGGATGGATCCATGCTTTCATGTTGTAGACGCCAAATTCTGACCCTACCATCCGAATGTCGCAGCAGAAATCGAGACTCATCAGACCAGGCAACGTTTTTCCAATCTTCTATTGACCAATTTCGATGAGCTTGTGCAAATTGTAGCCTCAGTTTCCTGTTCTTAGCTGAAAGGAGTGGCACCCGGTGTGGTCTTCTGCTGCTGTAGCCCATCTGCCTCAAAGTTCGACGTACTGTGCGTTCAGAGATGCTCTTCTGCCCACCTTGGTTGTAACGGGTGGTTATTTGAGTCACTGTTGTCCTTCTATCAGCTCAAACCAGTCTGGCCATTCTCCTCTGACCTCTGGCATCAACAAGGCATTTCCGCCCACAGAACTGCCGCTCACTGGATGTTTTTTCTTTTTCGGACCATTCTCTGTAAACCCTAGAGATGGTTGTGCGTGAAAATCCCAGTAGATCAGCAGTTTCTGAAATACTCAGACCAGCCCTTCTGGCACCAACAATCATGCCACGTTCAAAGTCACTCAAATCACCTTTCTTCCCCATACTGATGCTCGGTTTGAACTGCAGGAGATTGTCTTGACCATGTCTACATGCCTTAATGCACTGAGTTGCCGCCATGTGATTGGCTGCTTAGAAATTAAGTGTTAACGAGCAGTTGGACAGGTGTACCTAATAAAGTGGCCACTGTTCTTGTCAGTAATAATTGCTCATATTTTCTTAATTCATTGGTTAAAGCTGATCCATAAGAAGTTGTCATCTTATAAATGGATTTATTGCTGTTTATCTCTGAATGGTTGAATCCTTGACATGTTTAACAGATGTTTGTCAGTTTTGTTTATGTGCTTTTTAGGTGGCTCATGCACATAAAGAAGTGTTTGTCTCCAAATAGTCGTGTCATCCGATCAACTTGTGGCTGTTTCAGGTGTAGCAGCACAGTCTGCAAAATCCCCCTGCACTTTAAAAGCTCCTGAAGATCCAGATTTCATCCAGCACTAAGCAGAAAACTCATCAAGACTAATTTCTTTTTTTTTTTCCTTTTCTCTGTGCGGCCGACGCATGTAAACACTTTTTATGATTCGGCTGCAGGCCAAGGCCTAGTTTTCCCAACACGTTCCCCTGATGGTTTGGACCTCGGCCCTGAACTCATGGAGTGGCTGAAGAAAAAGCTTCCAAATTTTTTGGCTCAATCACCAGAACCTTCTCACGATTGGCAAAGCCTCCCCATCTTGCTCTCCTTAAGCCTGCTTCCTCACTTCTCTCGCTCTCGCATGCACAAACTCACTCCGCCAGCACAGAGATACCATTGAACATGATTCATTGGCACACTTCTGTGTGTTTTAATGGGCAAAACGAGGCACCCAGTCGCACTGCAGGCAGGCCGCTGGCTGTGGACTCATGAAGAAATTACTGTCAAAAGCCATCAGGGCTTTAATAGCCTCTGTTCCCCCTAGAGAGGTTCTGGTCTGTGGGTAAATAGCTCGGGGACAGCCTGCACCCTGGGACCTTCGCTTACTGCAGGAGTCCAGTCAGACCAGCGGAACACAGAAAAATGGATTAGTGATAAACTCAAACTACTTAATGCACAAATACATCAGACCTGGACTTTTAATAGAGTCAGAGCAGCTTGAACACAAAATCATTTGACTTTTATGAAATTTTTCTCCAAATAGAAACATTTTGTCTCTGATTAAAATTTCTGACAGGACTTTATATATAATTAGCCAATAAGTTTATTAAAATCAACGCCACATTTTGGATTGAGAGCTCTAAAAGTTTAAATAAAGCTCTCCTCTCCAAACTTCTTCTTTGATGCTCTGTGAAAAGTCGCCCTTCGGTACAGGGTCGGATGTCATCTGTGGGGCTCCAAAGAAGATAAAACACAGCCATTAGAGGGTGGGAACTAAAATGTTTATTTTATTTATTTATTTATTTGACAGGGACAGTACAATTTAACATTGCAACCAAACAGGTGGCCGATGTCCAAGTACATAAGGCTTGTAGCCATGGGCTAATTTGCAGCCTTCGTCCCTGGTTAGGCTTTTAAAATGTGTTACACTGCAAAAACGAGTTAGAAATAAAAACAAATTTCTTAAATTAAGTGTTTTCACTCTTAATTTGAGTAGGTAAATTAGATAGTTTGCCAATGGAATGAGTATTTTTACTCTTAAAATAAGATAATTAGATAATATGCACTTGAAATAAGAGAATTCAACTGTGTTTTCTTATTTTAAATGTAAATAGTCTTTTACCTACTCAATTCAAGAACAAATGCACTTATTTTTAGAAAAAAATTACTTATCTAGATTTAGATTTTTTGCAGTGTAGCATTAAGGGGGAGGGAGGTTAGTAATGTATCTCATCACAGTGTCTCGAGGACTGAGACTGAGTCTGACTTCCCTGATCTAAGCCTTAGTGGAGCTCTGGCTGGATGTGTGAGGTCCTTCTGGAGTGGTGAACCTTTGCCATTAAACAATCTCAGGTTAAACCATTTTTTTTTACCCTCAGACAGCCGATTCTTCCAGAGCTTTCTTCATACTATTTATCTTCATCCTTCTCCCTTCATAATTAAGATTAAAAGATCACATCCCTGACCTCCATACAGGGGACTAGAATATCTCGCCTGTTCAGCCAGGCCAACAATTCCCCCTAACAACCCCCTTTCAGAGACATAGACCAGCATCAAGTATTACAGGTGAACAAAAAACCCAAACGCCTCCCCATTCCTAAGGGGCGGACCCGTTCGTCAGTGTAACAATGAGCTACTGTTACCTATATATTGGCCAAAGTAGCAGCTAAACACACCATCTAGTTTTCTATATGGCCACATCTTGTTTTCATTTTTGTAAAAAGGTAAATTGATTTGACTTTACAATATTTAGTTTTTGTTTAATTCTTCATAAAAGGGACATTCATGGCTTAAAGAGTTTAAGTATTTTTGAAATACTCACCTCTGCTGTTTCACCCTCCAAGCAGGTGTGTACAGGACTGTACCATTGGATAATTGTAGAGGGGGGGAGGTTGATCTGATGTATGATGTTTTCTTTATTGAGTTTGAGTATTTGTTTTAATTGAATTAAAATATCTGTGTCTGTATTTATTGGTAGAAGTATTTCCTATGTAGTTGTGTGTTAATTGTGAAGCTGAACAGCCTTTTAAAAATGGTTTCATCCAATTTAGTTCCTCCTCTATTTAAAGCTACAGTGTGTAATTACAGGGATATAAAGTCAGAAATTTAATATATTATACATAACTATGTTATTTATCATCACCTATGAGCTCAGCCTTTTAACCATAATATTTGCGTTGCCTTAGAATTCGTTATTTATAATTACATAGGAGCGGGTCTCGCAGCCATGGAGGCAGACATCTTTGCGCTACGGCAAGCGCAGAGGCAACAAACTAGCGATTGTGAGATCTCCCATTACGCTCGAAAATAACTACGGCAAGTTGAGAGAGATTAACTGAGACGGTACTGAACAGTAGATGGCAGTATTATGCCTGAGAAGCGTTTAGTCTGCCTGAAACCAAAGAAGAAGAAGAAGCAGGTATACGGCGCTTCAGTAACAAGAAAGGTGAACAAGGCGGCAGGCGTGAGTGACTTTGCAAACTGTTTGGCACTGTGTGGCCAAACATCAGACGAATGGAGGATCATGCCTACTCTGTATCACAACGAAAAGCGGCGGACACCGAACCCCCGTCATCTAAGAAGCGGAAACACGACGAGAATAAACGCAAGCGTGAGAAGAAACGGCAAAAAACACGGATCAACATTGGCACGGCATTTACACGATGGAAGTCACTGATGGAGGAAAAAGGTTTTCAAAGTGACGCTCAAGTTGCCAGTTTTCTCTTGGACAGGTAATTAATCCTACACACACAATTGTCTAATATCACTGCAGTTTTTGGAGTACAGGATGCTCAGACCTGTCTAAAACAATAACATGCTGCGTGATGATGCTGTTACTCTCCAGTATACTTATTCAGCAACGTCCCTGACGTTTCACAGGTAATGATTCAGTAATTTTCTGTAAAACAATTTTCTGGATATATACCTCGGTTAATTCTCTCCGGCTCCTTTGGAGATCTTCAAGCCTTTCTTCCTCTGCTCTCACCCCGCTGGCACCCCTCCCTCGCCTGGCCCTAGCTGCACGCCCACCCCGGCCTCTCTGCCCTCGTCCTCTCCCTCTTCCTCGCCTTGTAACCCCCGTGCCACAAACAAGACTTGGACTCTGTAAACGGGGAATATATATTCTTCCAGCGAACACAATCTCGCTGTTAAACTAATGACTACAATTCCTTCGTCTGTTTATATCACCATGCAAAGCAGCTCACCAAAACGTCACAACGACGTAGAAAAAATAACGGGTATATTTATTATCTAAAGTCTACATGAAATCTATACCCTACACAGACTAATGAAATACTATCTCTAAAATTATCTATGTAAACAAACCTCATCACTTGAGAAGGTAGGTGATGCGGACGTCGTGGAAGACATTTTGTCCCGTAACGCTCGCCGTACTGTTGGGGGGGAGAAGCGGTGGGGGGGAGATGTTCATGTTGCTGCAGTCTGCAGTCTGGACGTTAGATGTCGCTGAAAATTGCACACTGTAGCTTTAAGAAACATGTCTGCCATTGTTCTTGGTTGGTGTGGTTTGGTTGATGCCCTGCACAAGAAGAAAATTAAAGTTTTGTCTGCTGAAAACTCTTCAAATCATGTTCTTCTTTCAACCAGTTTGGGTCCCACCTCCAAGACTGCTTGGCGTCCTGACAAGCATGTGACAGTCAGATTCAATTAGCATGTTTTCTAAGCCAAAACAAGGGTTTGTTTTTGGTCTACTCTATAAAGCCTTGAACGCAACGCTATTTCTGACATTTTAAAGGTACACTATGCAACCGGTGTTGATTTTCCAGCGAGGCTCCCCCCAGAGGGCGAAAGTAAAAGTGCACTGTCATAAATATGCTCAGCTGTTCTCCTGGTTCCTCCGTCAAGCCAGGCGCGGTTGTTTTTGAGCTTAGCAGACAGGCGAACGCAACGAATCACCATATCTACTGCAGTAAGTGACTATTTTGTTCCAATTTTCGAGTTCAAAAATTTCGCTGTTTTCTCGCTGGTTCCGCCATGATAACTGCACAAATATCGCCACTGCGCTAGCAACGAGCATGCCTTTCACTGGGGGCGTGTAGCAGTTCTCGCCGTAAAGCAAGACCAACTCTCGCGATGCACGAGACTTCTGAGCCTGTGGGTGCGGGCCGAGGGCTCCTGCAATTACAAGTGCGGTATTTCCCCTACAGACCACCAGGGCGGCCGAGAAAACCTTTGTTCGACCTAAAATGACTCATTTAATCATCCAAAACGTTATGGAACACATTAATTAACTGAAAAATGTTGCATAGTATGCCTTTAAATTGAAATGTGTTTTATCTAAGGCTCTGACCCACATGCAGTGAAACCAAACAGAGAGACACGGATGAAAAGTTTGACGGATTTTATTGAAGATGTTAGGCTCGGTGCAGAGTTTCCCTGAACTCTGCTCAGCCGGAACTGGAAGGCGAGGGGAAGACAGACTGTTAGTTCAGGCTCAGTGGGAAATTTGATTCGTTGATCTTGAAGGAGAGCACTGCAAAAAATCTAAATCTGAATAAGTCGTTTTTTCTTAAAATAAGTGCATTTGTTCTTGAATTGAGGAGGTAAAAGAGACATTTTGCCAATGGAACAAGACAATTAACACTTCAAATATGAAAACACAATTGCATTGTCTTATTTCAAGAGCATATTATCTAATGATCTTATTTTAAGAGTAAAATTACACATTCCATTGGCAAACTATCTCATTAACCTGCTCAAATTAAGGGTGAATACACTTAATTCAAGAAATTTTTACTTATTTCTAGATCGTTAGATTGTTTCCAGAGAAGTGAACCTCGACTCCAATCTGTGTGTTGGTTTTCCAGTGTATGTCCTATTCGGCGGAGGGTGAAACAGGGTTTACCCAGAACTCGGATGGTGTAGGTGAACGGAGACGCTGACCACTCAGATTTCCTGCTGTACTTGAACAGGTCTTGGTGAAGATGATTCCCTTGCTCAGAGAGTAATTTCAACGTCCTCAAAAGGAGACCGGATCCAAACCTCCTGCTTGAATCCCTGGCTCAGTTTAGACTCCGTTGATCCCTCCTGGGAGAGGAGGTCCGAAAAGGTCCAGTTTGCAGAATGACTTTCTGCCGAGTGGCAAAGACAAAAACAAAGTTAAAACTCAGGGAGACAAGAGCTCAGTCTTACTCAGAGAAAACTCAGCTTGGCTAGAGTACCGAAAAATGGCAAACACTCTGGAGTCGAGGTAGTGGCAATCAGCAGCCTAAGAGCACTCCGTTAACGAGGCAACCGTCAGCAGGTGTGTGAGGAGGTGAACCGGAACCAGGCGCCCCCTGTTGGTGGAAGGGAGAACAACACAAAAACAAACACACTGACAGGAGCCCTGACAAAATGGATGGGAAGTGAAATGCCTGCAAACTTGGAAACAAAGTTATTTTTTTTTTACTTTTTTGGCATGATCAGAAGAAGAAGCGTTATACGGCCAACACCATGTTTTACCCTCAGCATGGGATGTTTAGGATTCATGATGTATGGAATAATGTGGGAGAGTTTTAGGGGTCTGACTACATTTCCAGGACACTGCAAGAATGGTTCTTTTTCAGAATAGAATATAATAATATATGAAAATATTGCTTGACTTAATCTATAATCTGAAATACAATCTCAATATTTCACTTTAAATACTCAAATTTCCCAAAGACTTTACTATTTAGCCAGCATCGTCTGACTTGTTGCCGTTCTCCAGGCTTCCATCAAGTTCTTTACAGACTTCTTCGCTTCACATGGATGCATCCAGCATTACGCTTCGCTGCCAAAACAGCAATCCGTGCCAGATTAAACCCCCCGCTCCAGATAGGAGCGTCTGCAGTGTCAAGAGGGACGTCATCCTCTGCTCCCGCTGGTGACATGTTCAATGTTTCTCATTTATGAGTTCCAGCTGAACGAGGTGGCTGCCAAGTTCACGATCAGGGCTGACATCAGAATTTCCCGCAATGATAAAGACGCTTTTGTTTGATAGAAGGAGGAGAGGGAGTGGAAAAAAAAAAAAAAAACTTGGATACGGACGGAGTGATATGGGCAATTAGGGGAATGAAACTCCCAGCAGACACCCGGCAGAGTGCTGGTATCTATGACCTCAACATCTGCAAACACCTACAATTTCAACAAGAACTTTATATATAAAACTGAGACAGGAAGTAAAATAATAAGAGGATGTAGTAGAAGGCGTCTTATGTTTCTAAAAATCCTGCAAATCTGAGGCTGATCATTACTTTCATCTCTGAATATTTAGGAGGATTACAACACCTGGGTCTGTAATCTACAGATGGGGGGGGGGGGGGGGGGGGATTACTGGCCTTTAATCTCACACTGTCTAACTTTAATATAATATTACGGTTTCCTATAGAGCTCAAGCAGGGCTGAGAAAGGAGAGGCAAAGCTGTAAAGAGAAGGGGGAAGCATCAAGATGCAGTGAAGGTGGGGGGGGGGGGTGGGTGCTGTCGCTCTAAACCCAGGGGATTAACGGGGTGACTTCTCCTGTGGAATGTTGCTCTGACAGCCAAGGCCCGCCCACCCACAGCTGCTTGCAGCAGACAGGTGCACGGCCAAGGCGAGGCGGGTGGTGGATGGGTGTGTGCGAGGGGGGTGGGGGGGGTTTGCAGCGAGCAGACTTCCACGAATCCAAACAGATAAAAGCATCAATTAACAACCGAGTCCAACAAATTAACCCCCCAAGTCAAAACCCCGCCTACCTGAAGGTAATCCCGGGAGAAAACCTGTTAGAGGCAGCAGGAGAGTTAGGACTGGGGTCAAGGTTCACTTTCAAAGAGGCGGATCCCACAAGACATGGTCAAGATCAGAGGTTTTGTAAGAATGACCTCGTTAAAATAAAGCTCTAAACTGAGCAAAGGATCTGTGGTAACACATGAAAACGGATGTTCATCCAATCGGACTGGGCTTCAACCGCTCTGTACGAGCATCTGTGGAGACCCAAATGATTGAAGAGGAAGGAGATAATTATTCACCATACTTTCAGATTACGCATCTTTACATTCTACTTCCCTTTTATACACTACTTTATGTTTGTATCACAAACATAAAGGACAAAATGAGAGCAACCTAAAGGGTATAAATACCTTTCACTACACACTACATGTTATATAAATCAGTTCAACATAAAGCAGTTACCAAATAATCCATGGACTGGCGTAATAAGCTCCTATAAACATATTCTAAGCAAGTTTTGAAGGCTGGATAGTGGAAATCTGGAGTAGGCTGAATAATTCAGAGCTCAGACACAGGTCTCTCTGTTGAGACGGAACAATGCCTATTTTCTCTCACTCCATCCATTTTATCAACTTGTTATATACAAAACAGAGAAAGATGAAAGATGAAAGATTTGGTTAAAGAGAACAATACCGTGATGCTCTACCTGGTGAAAATGTGCAGGAAAAAAAAGTTGAATTTATGTTTTATCGCCATAGAATAATCCTACATCTTTTTTCTTTTATAATGCAAATTTCATTGAGTTTTTTGTTTTATAGAACATACAACACATATGTTAATATGCCACATCGACCTTTCCAAGTCTACTTTACAGTCAGCCACACTGGAAAAAGGATCTAAAAACAAGTAGAAATGTCTTAAATTAAGCGTATTTACGCTTAATTTGAGTAGGTAAATGAGATAGTTTGCCAATGGGATGAGTATTTTTGCTCTTAAAATAAGAAAATAAGATAAAATGCACCTGAAATAAGACAATGCAATTGTGTTTTCTTATTGTAAGTGTAAATTGTCTTGTTCCATTGGAAAAAAATCTCTCTTTTACCTACTAAATCCAAGAACAAATACACTTATTTTAAGAAAAAAGATTTCAATTTTTTCAAGTGAGTTGAGAAAAGCAGACCATGTTCTATCATACTGATGCATTTTACTTGGGAGGCTGTATGTCACTTTCCCATAAGAGGCCAGTTTAACCATTTTCTCAGCCATTCATCATAAGGAGGAGGGTTCTTTTTTTATCTTATTAGGATCCTTTTTGCTGTAGTCAGAACCAGAACAAGCCATCGCTTGTCAAAAGGTGACAGGTGTGAGTCTGGGAGTTCTACTGTGGAGTCTAAAACTGCAAGCTTGGCAGTGATATTAAACTTTCTTTCCAGTACTTCGAAAATTACTTACATAATATCCTTCCACCAATCTTAAAGAGCAGGACAGGTCCAGAGAATATGTGGAATAGATGCTCTCTCCTCGTTGCAGCTCCAGCAAGTGTCTGTGGGAATCAAATTCAATTTATGAAGTTGTTGTCATGGTTTTGGTTCTGTTCAAGTTTTATCTCTGAGTTTTTGGTCTTATTTCGATTCTTGTGCTCTAGGTATTTTTGATTGTCTTTGAGTTCTTATATATTTCCTGTTTGCCCTCTTGTGTCAGTCTTCTTTTCTCTAGCTCAATAATTGCCTCTTTTCACACGTGCTTCCATTCTGCTAATTAGCCTGGTCTTTGTTTCTCCTCCCATTTATTCTCCTCCTGTTCAGTCACTCCTTGCTGTTTGTCGTCATTACTTTGTCCCCTTCTTGTTGTGAGTGTCAGGACTCCTGTCTGTGTGTTTGTGTTCTGTGTTTGTCTTCCTTCCTCCACCAGGAGGCGCCTGGTTCTGGTCCGCCTCCTCACACACCTGCTGATGGTTTCCTCGTTAACTAAGTGTTCTTAAGATGCTGACTGCCACTACCTCGACGCCAGAGTATTTGCCATTTATGGGTACTCTAGCCAAGCTGAGTTTTGGTGAGTCAAACTGAGTTCTTGTCAACCTGAGTTTTAACGTTGTTTTTGTCTTTGACTCTCGGCAGGAAGTCATCCTGCAAACTGGATTTTTCTGACCTTCTCTCCCTGGAAGGATCAACAGAGCTTCAAGCTGAGCTGGGGTTCAAACAGGAGGTTTGGACCCACTTTCCCCAAGAGATTGTTTGAGCTTCATACTGAGAAAGGGATTAATCTCCACTACGACCCGTTCAAGTACCGCAGGAAATCTGTCTGCTTCTCCGTTCACCTACAAACAACTGCATTCTGGGTAAACCCTGTTCCGCCCTCCACCGAATCAGGTAAACACTGGAACAACAGCATACAGACTGGAGTCAAAGATTCAACAACTTCTCTGGAAATGTGAGTCAGCAACCAGATCCTCTTCTCCAACTTCACGAATCAAATTTCCCACTGAGCATGAACTAATCGCTGTGTCTTCCCCTCACTTTTCAGTTCCGGTTGAGCAGTGTTCAGAGCAACACTTCTCTCTGCATTATCTCTCCAAAAAAACCTGTTAAACCTTTTCTCCAGGTCTCCCTGTTTGGTCTTCAGCATTTGGGTCTGAACTTTAAGTAAAATCATTTTGGGATTTTTGTGGATTTATGTTTTTGGACTTTTGCTTTTGTTACCCTGCTTATTATTAAACATTCAAGTTACCACCTCAAGCTTTTGTCCGATCACCCCATTGTGACTTTTAAGACAAAATGAATTAACTGATTATAACGCCAATATTAATACGCCAATATAGGCTATATTTATCAACAATTAAGACATTTCAAAACAGCTATGATGCTTAAGGTTTTATTAAAGGGGAATCAGCACAACACAAGCACAGGGGACCAAGGTTAGGTGAGTAAATAAATGGGTAGAAATAAAATGAACCAAAGCTGCAGAAAAGGGAATCTTCTTTACTCTCCGAAACAATAATCACAATGTTAAACAAAACTTTTTGTTTCTTTAAAGAATTCAAGAGATTCTAATCATTTTATTGTTTATTTTTTATACTGTGATAAACTGAAAAATTATCCCTGATTACTTTAAATATTTAAGTAGATGCAATGGAAAAAGTTGACATTTAAATACCAGGGGTTTGCAGACCTCAATGGAACCTCAGTGGCATACTGGAGCTTTAATAAGCTCGTTTGATCATTCTTTTTTGCTTTTACTGTAAATATCATAATTAATTTTAATGATTATGTTATTAATGCAATATAAAAATTTAAGGAACATTTTGGGATCCAAACAGGAAACGTCCTGCAAGTAGATGAGCTTTAAAGGCTGATTGATCAAAAGGTTTTTACTGTCACCATTACATTAAGGCTGCTGACAATGATCAAATTAGTGGAACTGAGCGAACAAGAGATGTGCAACTTCCAAACAATCACATTTTTAAGATAATAAAAAGAAAAACTGAGGCCGCTTGTTCACAAAAATGCACAAGGCAAAGTCAGCTCATGCAGCAAAGCCTCTTCTGTCCTTCCCTCACAAATGTTTACTCTACACTGCAAAAAACGAAAATTTAAAGTAAAATTTTCTTAAAATTAGTGCATTTTTTCTTGAATTGAGGAGGTAAGTGGGACACTTTGTCAATGGAGCAAGACAATTTACATAAAAAAAAAGAATAAAATAGTTGCATTGTCTTATTCCAAGTGCATATTATCTAGTTATCTTATTTTAAGAGTAAAATGCCCTTTCCATTTTGCTCAAATTAAGAGGACATTAAACTTATTTAAGAAATTTCTACTTATTTCTAGATTGTTTTTGCAGTGTGGGAAGTTGTTTAAGGAATTTGCTGAAGTGATCTGATTTAACTTGACTGAAAGTCAGATTTTCTGCATCAGAAACTCTCGGATGGAACAAAAAGGTTGAATGCAACGACATACGCCCATTTCTAAGCATGATGGGATCAGGATAATGATCCAGATCTGAACAGGAATAATTCTCAACACATAGAAGTCTTCTTCCAACTAAACCTCAAATCTAACTCCTAATTTAATCCTTGGAAGCAAACGTGAAAACCAAGAACTACACTGGAAAAACGATCTAGAAATAAGTAAAAAATGTCTTAAATTAAGCGTACTTACCCATAATTTGAGCAGGTAAATGAGATAATTTGCCAAAGGGATTAGTATCTTTACTCTTATAAGGTATTTAGATAATATGCACAATGAAATAAGACAATGCAATTGTATTTTTGTAGTAAATTGTCTTGTTCCATTGGCAAAATGTATCTTTTATCTCCTTAATATAAGAACAAATGCACTTATTTTAAGAAAAACATGACTACATGATCTACATTTCGATTTTTTTCCAGTGTAAAATAAGATTCTGCAATGAGAAAGGCTTTTAAAATCAACAGTAGATGTGCTATCATAGGGGAAACTGGTGAGTTTGTTAAAAAAAAACATTTTCTGCTTGATGTGGGATCTTTTTCCACCATTGAGTACATTTCTTGTTTTGTTTGGGGTTTTTTTTTTTTTATAAAAGGTTGAAATTTTTAGTTTTGCTCAGTACAAAATTATGTTATTATGCAGAAATGAAAAAAAAAAACCTTGGACAAGTTTTCAAGAGGAGTCAGTGAATATGGATGGAGTTATGCCATCGTATTCTTACATGGGAAAGAATATGATCCTACTGATGCTTGTGTGTTAATTATCGCCTTTGAAAACTGGAAAGCAAAGGATTAATTTTCCCCCCGTTCTTGTTTCCTTATGGATTAAATCTATAATAGTACAAGCACAGCAGTTATAGTAACATCTCAAGTTGCAACAAAGAACAATAAGCACTGCTGCTGGTCTACAACAGCCTCTTGTTCAGAAGCGAAGGAAAAAATCCCTCAGAAATCTTCCTTTGAAGCCGGTGGGATTCCTGTGTGTGTGATTGTGCTTCTAAGATGTTTGATTGATAGAGGGTCTGTGAAATCTGACTCTTTGTTTTGCTCCCTCTCCGCTGACCTGCCCTGTCATGTCTCCCCTGTTTTGAGAAGCAGGTAGTCTATCCAAACATCTGGTGGGACAACATGGAGCTCAGGTGGTGGGACGGGAGCTCCTGAGGGCTCAGAGATGATAAACCGGGGTCACTCTGGCATCCAGGTGGATGCTCTGGAGGAATGCCACAATCTCTAGTTGCTGGAGGAAAAAAAAGCTGCTGTAGAGGCAAAAGCTTGTGTTTCTTTCTCATCAGTATGCTGAAAAGCATGCTATACAGACATGGAGCATTTAAAGCATTTACATGTAAATAAATGTACGATTTATTAGACCATATTGTCCCAAATGTTAGAAAATTTCTATAAAAAAAAAATTATTTCTTAAAATATGTGTTTTTTTTTCTGTTATCTTATGCAGGCCCGGTTAGTTATACGTCAGCCTAAACACTTAAATTCGGCAAATCATATATCAATGGTCATCTGTCAATCAATTTTTTTTTTGCTGTCATAGCATCTTGATTCATATGCTGCAGCTAATTGCTCTGTTCGAAAACCTACAGTAGGACGCGTCCTTAGAAGGCCACATTCGGCTTTTCTGCTCTTGGGTCAGTTCTGTGCGCGGTGTGTTGCGTTGTGCGCTGTTGGCGTCTGTCTTGGTAGGGTGGGGCCGCGCTTTTGGCCTGGGGGGCATTTTGGGGGGGTTCCGCAGCGCTCGTGCCGGTTCGCGGCAGATGCGCGTGGGCCCCGGCTGTGGGTGCGGCCGCCTGTGTGTTTCTCCTGGGTGGTGCGGTCGCATTGGGTGTCGGGGCCGGTTGCCGGGGCTTGGTGCCGGGGGGGTGGGGCGTGTTTCGGCACTCTGTGGGGCCGGGTCGTTTCGGTCGGTGCCGTGGGGGGGCCGGTGTTCTTTGCCCTGCCCTACTTCCGGGTGGCCGGCTGCCGGCGAAGCCCGCGGACTCGCCTCCGCGGCTCCCCTGGGCGTCGGCATGGCGGTGACTGGGGGGCTTCTTGGGGGCTGTCTCTCCTCCTCCCTTGGTGGGGGTCCGATTTCCTGGGGCTGGCTCCTCCTTGGTGCCTTCGCTCTTGGGGTCCCTTTGGGCGCCTGGGGCTTTGGGTCTCCCGGCGCTGGACTCAGTGCTCTGGGGGGGGGGTGCTTCTCCGGCTCTCCACAACCACTATTGAGCATTTTTTCTATGGATAAACTTTACATGCACAAGTGCACCCTCACAAACAACTACAGGTGCTTGGCTCCAGGTACTCAGAGATTCACTTCCAAACAGAAAGCCCACATTCGTATCTTCAGGTAACACAGAGTACATGTCAGACTTAATAATATAACTTTAGCGATAGTTTCAAGGTGTTGCTTTATTGTATATCTTGTACCATGTCTTTCGGTTGTGCTGTTCTTTTTTCATCTCGTTACAGGTGATGAAGCAGACTGAAAATGTTTTGTCATTGTCTCCTTTCTCTTCTTTCTTTCATCTTTTCTCTTTTTTCCTTTTCTTCTTCTGTTTTTCTGCTCTATTTACATTGCAGTGTCCATATAAACTGTAAAACTCCCTGCATGATTATAATAAAGCAATTTATATGCATGAAACAAGTGGAGCTATATGGCAATTGCCATACTGCTACACTTGTGAAAGTAAAATCTTTCGGGCTCTTTTTGGCATCAAGACAATTATTCTTATTGCCACATTGCCAGACAGGACACTGTTAAAGAAAAAAGAAAAAAAGAAAAAATAAGGCCAGATTGGAAGGCCGATTACGTCATAGCACGGGGCCGAGGTCTGGTCGGATTCCAAGAGTCCTCGTTATGCGGCCTTAAAATGCGTCCTTCTTTTTGCCCGATTTGAATGAAAATAGTTGTTTTAATGGTTATTGAATCAGATATGTGGCGGTAATGTTTGATTTATCTAAAGGTTTTAATCTGTTACTGTGTAACTGGGTTTGGCTGTAATTTAAGGACTGATTCTAATATATCTGCAGGGTGGGAACTATAAATCTGATAGGATTTAGATTTTTTTATTGCTGTTTTGCACAATATACTTAACTACGTATTTTTTGTTGTTGAATATTAGAGATTTTGCAGATATATTTTTATATATACATTGTTTAGATTTACTTCTATATTTCTACCTCTTTTATAGAATAGAAAATCCCTTTATTGTCCCACAATGGGCAAATTTACAGCAGCAGAAAGATTATTGAAAATGGTCACACAAATGTGGACCTTAGAAAAATGTATAAGAATAACATAATAGGGAAGAGTTAAAATATAAACAATACAATACTGTAAAGTGTTTTAACAATATAAAACTGGAGAATAAATAACCAATATGCAGCTATGGACATTTTTACAGTAATGGATATTTGAAAATAGCAGCAACATCAGAGATGTGCAGAATAACAGCAGCAGGGTATTTTACTGACTAAGGTTTCTATCATTACATTTGATTTTATTTGTTCCTGCTCCCGGTGGTTGGAACCTTTATTCCACTCTGGATTCTTGTTAATGTAGTCTTTGTTCACTTTACAATAGAAAATAAATAAATAAACAAACAGTTTTGAAAACTTCGGTTTTCATTCTTTTCCTGCTTTGTGTGTCAACTTTCACGGTTGCTTAGCAACAGAGCTTACGCCGGTAAAACCTGCTGAAGGGTAGACCTGTTCAGATTCACAGCCAAAACTCTTCCGGTCTCCTTATTTTCACGGACTTTGAAGGATCCAGTCCAGGTAGACCGCGTCCTTGGAGGATGCAGCCCAGGATTTCGAACAGAGCCAAAATATGCAATGATTGAAATCAGAATAATTTCCTTTCCTATTGTCTGTGTCTTCGGCAGGCGTAGAGCTAACAGAACTGGTGGCGTTGTGAGGCAAGGGCTCAAACATCACCAATCACATTCACTTTCGTGTGAAGTCTGGCACCAACTCGGGAGAATTTGGAACCTCTGGTTAAAAAAAAAAATAAATAAATAAAAAACACTGAAATAAATCCTGTCCTTCATTTAGGAACTTTAATTAAGTTTACAAAAATAAATAAATCCTTGATTATCAGCCGAAGGAATGAGATCGCCATGGAGGAAGGAGGATTTGGCCTTGATTGGTAAAATGTTTTAGATGGTCATTCAAATCATTTTAACATTTGACCACAAAAGAGAGATTGTATTGAAAAAAAGCAGCGAAGAGGCCCATGATACCTCTGGAGGAGCAGCAGAAACACACAACTCAGGTCAAGATAATCCGTTGGTTGGATAATTTAGGACTTTTCAAATCCAGACTTTAGGTAAAGTGACAAGAAGAAAGCAACGGATGAAAGCAAGCCTGAGAAATCATGATTTGCAGTTTTCTACAAACCATGCAGGAGACACAGCAAACATGTTGAAACTGTTGCTCTGCCTGAGCAGGTCAGGTTAGGTGAGCCTTTGGAAAGTACCCTCTATCTGCACAATGCATGCTGTTTTATGTGTTACTACTATAACTTTGCTCAAGATAAAGGTCATGTATTTTTAAAACATTTTTATGTGAGAATATGTTCTAGCAACAATAATCAAACGTGTTTTAAAATCTTTTCTTTACCAGTATTGACAATGTTGGTTTAAGAGCCGTGCAGCTGCAGTGCAGAAGAATAAAAGATGATCAGGTATGATCAGGGCTCTCAGAAAAAGGCCCCATCAAATCTCTGCTGCTTTATAGTCTTTCCAGGCATACAGGATGGATTTTCCATTGGACACAGAAATGAGGAAGACGGTGTTGACAAAGCAGGTGTGTCCCTGCCCCAACACCAACCAGCCTGTTTTGGGCAGATCATCCAAGCATCTGCGCAGACCACCGGGCAAGGCTTTGTACTTTCCCTGAGTCTTACTGCTGAGACCCTGCTTTGAAAAAGTCCGGGTTGAATCAGCAATGTGTCCCATAACTCTGCTGCTGTGACTCACCACATGCATTCAGAATATCACACAAACAAGAGGAAGCAGGAGAGTAATTCACCAAATCTCATAATTTATTCCTTTATTAATCCCTGTCGCTTTGAAAAACTAAACACATACATCATCAAAGTTCAAAGGCATCTTCCAAAAGCCTGCTACTTTTTTTAAAATGGTGCATTATCTGGCTTAAGTCGAAAAAGAAGTGGATTTACCAAAACTTCAACTTACACAAGTTTCTAATATATTGATTTATGTGAGAAAACTGCATTACTAAGATTATACAAAATTAAACACACATTTTAATGCATTTCATAGAGACTTTACATAATAAAACAGAAGAACTTAAAGATTAATTGTGAGTTGGGAGGAAAATAATGTGTGCACATATCTTTTACAAATAAAAAAATCCAAAAAGTGTGGAGTGCATATGCAACTTTTACCATTTATTACACTATTTATGCTGAGTCTTTCACCCAGATTTGAACATCTAGATGATGTGCATCTAGATGATGTGCAAATCTGACACTATTCTCACAAGAGACTGACATTTGTTCGGGAATCCCACGGGTCACGGGATTCCTGTGGGATTCCCGTGGGATGGGAGTCAGTATTAGTAACGATCAAGTGATTGGGACGGTACAGGATTAAATATTAACGGGAGCAGACGGGAGCGGGAGCAAACCAATAGTAACTAAAAAAAACTAGGATCGATGCCAAAAAATAAAATAAAATAGAAAGAAAAGAAAAAAATCCAGTACTGGCACCGCCATTTTGTAGTTTTTTTGCTTGAAGCCTACACTATAATGCGAGTCAAAAAAACTGCACGACCCAAAAACCAACAGTGCTTCCGCTCTGAGTTTTTCACCCGCGCTCAAAGACAACAAGAATGGGAGTGGTGCGGGAGCGGGAGTCATTCTGAATGGGAGCGGGATGGGAGTGGGAGTAATTTCACCAGGAGTGGGACGGGACAGGATTTAGATTTCTACTCTGGCCCGGGATCGGGACAGGACACAATTTTTTTCGATGGGAGTGGGACGGGACAGGAGTGAAAATCCACTCCCATGTCAGTCTCTAATTCTCACCCAGATTTGCACATTTAGGGCCGGATCTATCACAGGTTTGCGTGTATAAAAACGTGAGCTATTTCACTGCGCACGCTAAAAAATGTACAAACTGATCTATCAACAGCGTGCTAAAAGGATTTGGTCTTTAAAACATGCTAAATAGCGCCTCTTATCCATTTAGTACTTTTTCTGCAATGAATATGCAATATGGGGCGTTTACACGCAAAAGTGCATCTTGTGGGAGGAGAACATGTAAATATATTAATTTAGCACTCGCAAAGTGATTTATCAAACCTGAAAGCAATTTTGCTAACTGTATCTGACTCTATATTTAACATGTTTCAAAAGAAGGTGCAAATGGTCTGTATGCGTAATTGCGCACCACATGGCAGCGGTTATTGTCGCAAGAAGGAGACATCGAAATGAAGCAAGGAGACGCAGAGAACGCATTTTTTCACTCCGTGTGAATATTTTTGGAATGAACCAGGAAACGATCATCAAAACATATCGTCTATCCAGCATTGCCATTTTGGAGCTGTTGGGGGAACTCCGAATGGATTTGGAGCCAGCCACAAGGAGGACCCACGCAATACCAGATATCACAAAACTCCTTGCAACATTGCACTTTTTTGCATCTGGGTCACTCCAGCGTACGGTTGCAGCGAGAGCTGGGATCTCCCAATCTCGTTTTTTAGAAGTGCTGTCCGACGTTCTAAATGCCAAGTCGCCCTGACGCTCTACCAAGAAGCCCCGACCTCCCCCCTGCGCCTGTGGAGCAACATGCCAATGCTGCGGGGATGCGTACGCGCAGTCATCTCATCCACAGTCACTTCTTGTGAGCCATTTGGTATGTGCATTTTTCTACAGGCCAATACAAAATACCTGTTTTTTTTTTTTTTTACTGCAGTGAAGTAGAAATTCAGCCACATACCACCTTAGGTAATAAAGGTTGCCAAAGTTTTTATATATATATATATATATATATATTTTTTTTTTTTTTTGGAGGGGGTGGGGGTGTCACTGTAAGATTAAAATTTCTTAATGCACTAGTTTGTACAAACTACCAACTACTTTGCCGCAAACCACAAAACGTGCAAAACCATCATTTAAATAGGGCATCTCCAACAGTTTTGCACCTTCCACCAGTTACGCAATCACTCTTGTTAAATCACCCGCAAACCATGGTTCAGCCCCTCGCGCAAAATTCCAGTTTGCGAGCACAAATTACTGCTCGCAAAATTGGATCTTGATAAATCCGGCCCCTAGATGTGGACATCTAGATGTGGACATCTAGATGTGCAAATCTCACCCAGATTTGCACATCTAGATGATCTGTGGCCATTCTTATTTACATAATACTGTAACATGAGGTAGACTTGATGTGGAGACGGTGGAAACATCTATTTTCAAGTCCTCTATGCCTCAGTCTGAGGTTTTTGCAGTTTCCAACATGTCTTAATAATAATAATAATAGAACTTTATTGGATAAATTTACCTCTGCATTTAACCCATCCCCTTGGGGGGCAGTGGGCTGTCATTGTGGGACAGCAGGGAAGCAAACGGGGGTTAATATACTTGATAAGAGACCCAGAGTGGCAGACTGTGGGAGTGGGGCTCGAACTCAGAACCTCAGGATTCCAAGCTCTATGCCCTAACCACAAGGCCGCCACTCTACCATTGGTACAGGCCATTCTTGAAGGCAGTATTCATCAACATCCATCAACCCAGTAATTCCACCTTTAAAAGTCTTGCATCGTGTTATAAGTGCCCTGCGGCGGACGGCCAATAAGACCTACTATCTCTTCCTTTGAACCATGACTTTTCGTTTGGTGTTTTGTGTCCTAAATCATATTTAAATTTCTTGTGTAACTTTATGACTATCCAGTCTGCTGTGCTTCTTGGTGTTACTGACTGTACTCTGAAAAACCTCTGAGACCTTTCCTGGTATTCATCTTTTTCATGGTGTGATTGAATCGCACAAGATTAATTTAAAGGAGCATCAGACATATTCCAGAGTTTTCACAGACGTTTCCCATAGTAAAGCAAAGCAAAATTGAAGATGAGATCTTCATTATGTCACATTTATGTCTCCTAGGTATAAATGAGCCCCAGTCAAGACCAAAGTAATGATCCCATTCTTTTCAGATTTTCTCACAGTGATTATTGTGAGCATTTCTAAATCCTTTTACAGGTGCCCCCTTTCCTAATCTCAACTAAGAGACCAATTTCCAATGTGTCTTAATTTGATATCCTTACTTGAAAGCCCTATCTCAGATATGTTTCAGGAGAAAACACACATGGTTAGAGGTCACTGTTTGTGTCTCTGACTAGAAAGGGTTTGAATCCCAGTTTTGTGAAGAAGGGCGCAAAAAGTGACCAAAAGAGTGTTACTGTAATGAGTTGACTAGAGTTGATTTTAGCACTTTTTCAGCGTTTATCTAGGTCCACATTCTTAAGAGTTAAATTGACACAATTTAAATAGTTAAATTTTTAACACTCTAACAGAGTTCCCTTTTTAACTTACAAGGGAGAGTAAAATTAAGTCTGTGTGGACATAACAGTTAACACTGATCCAAGGACAAATATTAACTCCTTTGTTAGAGTTGATTTAATATATTCAAGTGTTATCTACTAAAAAAATAAGTAACTTTATGACTGGTAAATCATCATAAAACAAAATTAAAAATAAATCCATTTTAGATGCTTTATTTTTCCAGTTGTGTTTCCATTTTTTTCGAACACGCTTAATCCCAAGTGGGGTCACGAGGGGTGCTGGTGCCTATCAGAATCAGAATCAGAATTCTTTATTTATCATTGCTCCACAGGGGTGCAACGAAATTACTCGAAAAAGAAAAAGAAAAAACAGTACAGCAATTAGTGCAAATTTAAAAGAAAAATAAATACGAAAAAAAGTTTAAAAAGGGATACTGCGGGCTCTCCTGAGGTAGCGGGTACAGGTTATTGCACGTGAGGTAGCATTATTGATAGTTACAGTTGTTACATTGTACGTGAGGCGTTCAGGGCAACAACAGCTCTAGGAAAGAAGCTGTTTCTCAGGCCCCGTTCACACGAAGCCGAACCCTGGCCTAAACGCACAAATTTTTCACCAAACCAGCCTCTCATCCGTACGAAGCGGGCGTTTCGGGGGTCTGTAAACAATCTTTTTTTTTAAATCAGGAATTCGGAGTGGGAAGATTTTGAAACGCCGTTTTCGCGTTTCCATCTTTAAGCTCTAACCGCTAACCGCATTTTTTTTTTTTTTACACGCATGCGTCATAGCGTCGCCTCTAAACACGCATGCGCGACACAGTATCACAACAACAATGGCGCCGTACTGTGTTGAATGGTTGCTGCTCATGCTACTCACCCTGCTGTCGGGCTTACAACAGAATCTTCTTCTTCTGGAATATCTCCAGGAAGAACAGAGCAATATCGAAGACATAGTTCAGCACCTGAATTTGACTGAACCACGAAAATGGACCCGCAGGGCAACCATGTATAAATATTACTGCGCATGCCCAACATTTCGTTGCCTGTTTTAGCCTATTTTTGGCACCACAGCGCCACTTACAGGCCTGGCATACATTTTGCCGCGTTTTCATGCATTCATGTGGTCGATCACATTTATTTTACGTCTCCGTCTTTACGACAAACGTTCTGGAAAATATTAGCGTTTTGTGTTCGTTTTGACTTCGTGTGGACGGGGCCTCAGTCTGGTTGTTTTTGTTCTTATTGCCCTGAAACGTCTCCCAGATGGGAGCAGTTCAAAAAGATGGTGACCGGGGTGTGAGGAGTCCCTGATGATGCTGCGGGCTCTCCTGAGGCAGCGGGTGGAGTAAATCTCCTCCAAGGAGGGGAGAGGGCAGCCAGTCAGTCTTTGGGCGGTGTTGATGACCCGTTGGAGCTGCTTCTTCTCTGCTGCAGTGCAGCTGGAGAACCACAGCAAGATGCCGCAGCTCAGCACCGACTCCACCGTGCAGCGATAGAAGGTCCGCAGCAGCTCTGGTCGTAGATTGTTCTTCCTGAGAGTCCTCAGGAAGTGCAGTCGCTGCTGCGCCTTCTTCAGGATCGCCATGGAGTTGGAAGTCCACGTCAGGTCCTCGCTGATGTGGGTGCCCAAGAACCTGAAGACTGGCACCATCTCCGCCCTTTCCCCGTTGATGATGATGGGCTGTGTGTCCTGTTTACACCTCCGAAAGTCAACGATGAGCTCTTTTGATTTGGAGGTGTTCAGAGTCAGATTATTGTCCATGCACCATACTGACAGATGCTCCACCTCCGTCCTGTAAGCTGTCTCATCCCCTCCTGAGATGAGCCCCACCACCGTGGTGTCATCTGCAAACTTGATGATGGTGTTGCTCGGGTAGGTGGGGGTGCAGTCGTGGGGTTCACCGTGGATAGGTTGCCAGTCCATTGCATGGCAACACAGAGACAAACAGGACAAACACCATTCCCACACACACTAACACCTGAGGAGAATTTTTTTTTGGACTGTGGGAGGAAGCCGGAGTACCCGGAGAGAACTCAGGGAGAACATGCAAACTCCATGCAGAAAGACCCCGGGCCGGGAATCGAACCCAGGACCTTCTTGCTGCAAAGCAGCCCACTCGTTAGAAACTCCATAGGATTTCTGACTATCAAAGGGCTTATGAAATATGAGCTCTGAGATTTTTAGTGTTACAGTTTCTGACACATAAAGCATATCAAAACTTTTAGCTTGACTTACTCACAGGAGAGTAGATTCAACAATGACACAATCAACTCCTGGAAATAACTCAAACACTGAGCACCATTTAAATCTCTAAGTGTTAAAACAACATTTACTGAGTTAAATTCAACTCTGAAACTTTTTACTCTGAAATTTTAACTCTTTAGTTTTTGCTGTGTACATTTATGACACCAACCAAAACATTGATGGGCTCTGGGTTTAGGCCTCTCATGTTGGTCTCCTAAAAGCCATGTGTCATGATGACATCTCTTCTTTTCACTTCTCAGGTAACTAACTTCACCTCCATATGTCATAGTGATGTCTCCTCATGTCCTTTTAGCCTATCTCTTGGTTCTAGGGGCACTAAGGAGAAGTAACTCGTAATGAAATAATTGCAGAACAGATGAGCAAGACATTTATCCAATAATTTGCCACATGTGACCACAAGCTGAAATGACAACCAGTGTTGTGCATGCTCATGGGAGAAAAAGAAAAGCGCTACTGCATAGGTATTTGTTTAGAGGCACAATGTCATCCGAGCTAAGAGTTACAAATATTGAGTATTTTAGCTTTTCAGCAAAGAGAGGGCATTGTTTCCATTCCCAGGAGTTCTCTTTCTATCTTATTAGGCCACAATTTGATTTTCTTACTCTTGTGTGGAGTCTGTGATGGGGTTTGAGGTGTTGGTCTGTCACATAGAAGCGACACATTTAAGATTATCTTTGTAAAGAGAAAAAATAAGGAAAAGTTAATGGGGTGTTAATACTCCAGCAAGCCACTGTATTTTACACTGTAGACACATTTTTCTTCACTCCATCCCTGCTTCTAGTTCTCAGGCTAGGCTAATCTCCCCGCAGTCTTTCTTTCAAGCTGAATAAGACGGTTTAATGATTAATTAGATCTACCGAATGCAGCAAAGCAGCATCTCTTCAAGGCCTTGTGGTGACATTGTTCAGACACGGTGAGCAGTCAGTGCCTGTAATCCCTGCTGAAATTGCCCTGAAAGAGTCTCTTGTACCTCACTCTCCTTCGCTGGCTTGAAAACGTTAGAAGTCAGACTCTGTGAACGACTAATGACAGACAGCTGCATCTAAGGCTTCAGTCGTTCTCCACAAAAAGGGGTTAAAGCTGCACCCATTCTCCCAGGATGGTAAATGAAGTTGGAAGAAAAAGATTCCCTCTTTTCTTTTTGAAAAGTTGAAGAAAAACGTTGGATTTTTTAAAAACTATTCCTTTACACATCATCTTCCTTCCCCCAGCTGTTTATAATCACCACTAAAAAGGTTAAAGCCTCAACTGATTTAACAATAATAAGATGACAGCAACAGATCTTTGCACATTTTCCATTGAGTCAGAAATAAAATTCAACTAAAGCTTTAAAACAAGGAATTGACAAATGTACAATTACCATTTTTTTTATATGGCTTTACACTAGGGATGCACGATATAATCGGCCCCCCATCGGTATCGGCCTGTATCGGCCTTAAAACTGAATATCGGACATCGGCCACCCCACCGATATTTAACAAGATATTTGATCAGCTTCTGAGTTTCTAAAGTCTAAAAAAAAATATATATACACTTTTTACAGACTTAAAAACTTCTAAAGACGAGGGAAAAAAATATTGATACATTAAAATATCACAATATCTTCATATGCTGATATATTGCCATTTAAAAACACGAGAGTGTTTGTAACAGAACGATTAAATTTCACGATTTTGAAAGTAAAATAGATCGATACCGCGTTTTAAAAAATCAATTTGATATCAGCATATGTAAATATATTTGAGTATATTATTTTTCAAAGTGTCAGAAATGGATAACAAAACTGCTATTTTCAATGACTACTTATTTTTGTCCAGCTTTAGCATCGGTATCGATATCGGTTATCGGCTACATGAGTTTTAAAATATCGACTTATCGGATATCGGCCAAAATCCCAATATCGTGCATCCCTACTTTACACTATTACATATCTGCAACAAAATCAACCCAAGACCTGTTCAAAGGCTGCAGCAATAACTCTCATGCTAAGCCATGCAGAGTTCTGTCTGCACTGAAGAAGGATGGCTGTTGATTGCTGTGGAAGTTTCATCCTAGACACTCTATTTTCTGATTAACTCCGCTGTGAATCATCTGACCACTTGAGGGCACTGATAGACTGAGTATGGACCATCGAACTTTTATGTCCAGATTTTTAAGCACAAAAAGTAGTGTTAAAAAAAACATGTTGTACAGTAGAGCTTTTATATAAACTATGTGACTAAAAGCACTTCTCATAAATAATGCAGTAAGGGTTATATGGCCTGGTTCTTGGTCAGGATCGTAATTCATCAAGAACCATACCTAATGAAAGGAAAGCATTAATGTTGTTCTTAAAATGTGGCTACTGCCAAAATACTTAAAGCATTTAGCAAATTTGACAAAATAAAAAATGAAGGTTGAAAGTCGAAAAGAATACTTTTTTTAATTCTGATTATTTTAAAGTTAAATGTGTTGTATGACGCACATATATAAACTCTACATACGGTAAGATTCCCAGAGAACAGCAGAGGAGTTCATGTCAAGTAAAGAAACTTCCCTTTCATGTTAGACAAGGGATACTAAGGAATGGCAAAACATGTTTTGACAAATTACAGAAAACAATTGTGGCACTATCATGCCTTCATGGATGCACACAATGTTCTGCTTTGAGACTCTCCTTTTTTTGCCTTCACTCTGTATGACTCAGTGTATGACTCGTTCATAGAAGGTCCTGGGGATTGACTGACATAAGAACCCAGAATCCCACATTGGCCTCATTTTCTCACTCCTCATCGCTCCCAAACCAATTTCACCATCATCTCTATCAGAGGCTTAACAGGATCTGTAGAAACGTGAAAGTAAAATGAGATTTAAAAGGGATAAAAAAAAGAAGAAAAAGTAAATCAAACTGTAAGTAAAAGGTTGCATGATATGACCGAATATTAGTGCTTTTCAGGTTGTGTGGAGGTTTTTTGAGGACCCAAATGTAGAAGCAGAAGGGGTTTCCTGCACATTTAATAATCCAAAAGGTAACAGAAGCAAAAGTCCAAAAACAAAATCCAGGGAAAAAAAAGCAGGAGACATCAGGGAAAACACACATGAGGAGCACAGAAACGACAAGGAACCAGCAAACTGTAACTGAAGAGGAGGAGTAGAAATCGGAGACTGAACAAAGACCAGGCTAATCAGCAGATTGGGAGCAGGTGAGGATAGAGGAAACTAGAAGGGAGCTAGGAGGAGACTGACACAAGAGGGCAACAGAGGGTAAACAAGAAATACATATGAAGTCAAAAACAACTAGAATGACACAAATGGAAATAAAACCAATGAAAACTCAAAAAGAAAATTTAAACAGAACCAAAACCATGACAGTGATGGTGTACAAAGGTTACTATAAAATGAATCAAATATAACACAAATGGGCACAGATGTCCAGAAATTTTAGCCACAGAAGGCATAACAGTTCTTAAGGTTATAAAAAAAAAAAAACAAAAAAAAACAGGAAATGAGCAAAGGCAGCTCAGAAGTTTTTGGTAATTTTCTCTAATCAGCAACCTTAAAATGATCAAACAGCTGACCGACAGAGATGGGAAGTAACGAAGTAAAAATACTTCGTTACTGTACTCAAGTAGATTTTTCTGATATTTTTACTTTACTACTTATTTTTATGGCGACTTTTTACTTCTACTCCTTACATTTTTACACAAATATCTGTACTTTCTACTCCTTACATTTTAAAAAAATGGCTCGTTACTTTAGTTTTGAATCATTTCAATGGAGTTACCGTTATTATTTTTCATGACATCAATACCAAATTCAATCTAATTGGATGGGAATCTACGTTGCATTTGACGCACCACTACAAGATGGATCGACAGATTCGGCGGTATTCATTGGCGGCAAATCATTGCAGCTTGGTGGCGGTGGCGTTAGCATAGTAGCATGGACGACGAGATGATTGAAAATAAACACAACGGAGATCTAGTCCTATTGGCAGACATCCATTTAAAATGTAGGCAACGGCATGAAAAAAGTGGTTTCTACTTTTACTTTTATACTTTAAGTAAATTTACAAGCCTGTACTTTGTTACTTTTACTTGAGTAAAGAAGTTTAATCAGTACTTCCACTTTTACCAGAGTATTTTTTAACACAAGTAACTGTACTTTTACTAAAGTACGGAAAGTGAGTACTTTTGCCATCTCTGCTGACTGATAAATACTCAGAACAATGAGAAACTCCCAGAAACATTGCAAGGATCTCCAAAGAAGATAAATTGGAGAAAGTCTGCAACTAAAGCACTGGTCCAGTTATACAGTAAATCAAGTGCTTCAACAATCTACCAAAGTCTTGGAATTTGAACCAAGTTGTCTTTGTTTAAAAGAAAGAAACTGGTCGAGAAACGACCCAGCAACCTACAAGGCTCAAGAGACTTGCCATGTAATAAACCGGATCACTAGAGTCAAAACATCATTAGAAACTGAGAGATCTGAGATCTGAGTGGCACTCAGATATGATATATGCCTTCCAGAGAAAAGTTTGGATAATCAGATGAGACACAGATTGATATATTTTGCATCAATAAAAATAATGTTTGGAAGAATCCAGGTGCTGCTTTTAAAACTAAAGGAACATCGTACTAACTGGCAAGCATAGTGGTGACTGCATCATGCTGTTTGGCTGTTCTGCTGACAGTGATGCTGGTGTCTTTTGCACAGATGATCATCTAATTCTTCCACTTCACGTTTAATCATGAACGGTGATCATAACCTTATAACACGATTCAGAATGAATTACATGTTAGCGTTCAAAACATGAAATTAACTTCCATAACAGGGGTTGACGTTAAGGATTTTTTCCTTTGGGCAAGTGGCTTTAACATTTCATTTGCCCAGAAACAATTTTTACTTGCCCAGTATAATGTTTGATAAATATAGTTCCTAATATTCATTTTTGTATATATATCAATTGAACATGTTTGTTTTTTAAATGTTTTTTGTAATTCAGTATTTTTTAAGTTTCCAGGTTCCTGGTGTGTATATGCATGCGTCAGATAATGAACTCAAGCCTACATTACCGTGTTAACTTGCTTTTCAAGCCTTCCTGCACATTCTTTTCAAACTAAACTTTGCTTTAAACTGTTGTGTGCTTGGAAAAATATAAATTGTAATGTTAAAAATCTAAAAAACACTTGACAGGTTAAAAACTTACACTACTACTACTCACCAATTTAACTTGTTTAGCTCTATAACATTTAAATGCACCACTCCAATGTCTAAGAGAAAAAAATTTAATGAACATTTTTTAATGTATGACCACTGTACAGAAGACTGCCATATGATAGAAATATTTACACTGTGCGCATACAATTATTATTATTTTCCTAAACCTTGACTGATCATTTTTTATCTAGCGTGTATTATAGTACAGATTAAATTCATCATCCAGCTGCTGCTCTGCAGAATTCTCTCCCCAAGAGCTGAATCACAACATCTAGCGGAAAATCACGCGGCTTTTCAAATCACGCGAGAATGTGTACAAAACAACAAAATGGTCATTTTCAGCAAATGTCGGTGATTTTAAAGTAATTTTTAGTGATAAATACTTTTTTTTTGCGATCATTGCACTTGCCCGACAATAAAAACTACTTGCCCCAGGCGATCGGGCAATTACGGAAGAGGATTAGGGCCACTGAAAAAAAAAAAAAAAGTTAACTGATTTTTTTTTTTTTTTTTTCAGTATAGTATGGGAAAAAAGTCAGAATTCTGACTTTTTTTCTCAGAATTCTAATTTTTTTTTATTGTCAGACAATAAAAAAAAATTAGAATTCTGAGAAAAAAAGTCAGAATTCTGAGAAAAAAGTTAGAATTCTAAGATTAAAGTCAGAATTCTGAGATTAAAGTCAGAATTCTGAGATTAAAGTCAGAATTCTGAGAAAAAAGTCAGAATTCTGAGATTAAAGTCAGAATTCTGAGAAAAAAGTCAGAATTCTGAGATTAAAGTCAGAATTCTGAGATTAAAGTCAGAATTCTGAGAAAAAAGTCAGAATTCTGAGATTAAAGTCAGAATTTGGAGATTAAAGTCAGAATTCTGAGAAAAAAAGTCAGAATTCTAAGATTAAAGTCAGAATTCTGAGATTAAAGTCAGAATTCTGACTTTAATCTTAGAATTCTGAGAAAAAAGTCAGAATTCTGACTTTATTTCTCAGAATTGTGATTTTTTTTTATTGTCAGAATTCTGACTGAATTCTGACAATAAAAAAAAATAGAATTCTGAGAAAAAAGTTAGAATTCTAAGATTAAAGTCAGAATTCTAAGATTAAAGTCAGAATTCTGAGATTAAAGTCAGAATTCTGAGATTAAAGTCAGAATTTTTAGAAAAAAGTCAGAATTCTGAGATTAAAGACAGAATTCTAAAAAAAAAGTCAGAATTCTAAGAAAAAAAATCAGAATTCTGAGAAAAAAAATCAGAATTCTAAGAAAAAAAGTCAGAATTCTGACTTTTTTCCCCATGTTTTCTGACTGAAATAAAATTTAAAAATCAGAATGATGTCAGAATCTTGTTAATCCCTTAAAAAATAAAAAAAATAAATGGGTTAATGGGAAATTCATGGGGAGTATTTAAACACCCGTCTCTTTATGTAAATACATCCATGTCCATGCTTATTTGCTACATATCCACCCTGGAAATTCAGTCATTAAAAAGTAATTAAAGACCCAAACTAATTTACTATTCATGGTCATAAAGAGTGAAGATAAACTCCTCACTGGGATGACATCTGCATCTCCATCACGGCTGGCGTTAAAGGGAAGAGAAGCTGTTTGCAGAGGTTTGATAAGGTTAATGGTAAGAGTGACAGATGGGTTAGGGTTAGACATACAATGTGTCAAAACAAATGGGAATGAACAGAGGGGTCACAGGTGTGCCGCCTGCTCACCTGAGCTGCATGCATACCACACCACCATGTTTGTTCCACACAGCTTCTGGCTTTATTCACTGATTGCACTCATTATTTTGTCATTTGCATTCTATGTCCTCCTGGATGATTACAAGGTTGCTGCTGAGAAAGTGACAATGTCTTCTCTCAAATACTTTTCCCTTTTCCATATGAAAACTGTCACTTCTACTTTACCCATACTGAGTTTTTGAATTTAAACCCTTCATAATAGTTTCTCTCGCATGCTGGCTCTTGTCATCACTTTTTTTTTTTTCCCACAGTCGCTCGGCGTACCCCACACCTCCCCGCTCTGAGGGTAGGCTGTGGTTGGGCCTTGACATCCCAAGTAATTTACTGAGTCAACAAGAACTGAAGAGGGCCCGTGTGCTTCAGAGAAAGAGCCTCTATGTGCGACAGACACATGTGCACATGAGACATGGTATAACAGAGAGGCAGACTGCCAAGGCTGGAAGTCACTCAAAAAATAGGAATATGCTATACCTTCAGCTGAAGGTGAAGGAATGGTCCTCCAGTGTCAAACCTGGAATAGTGTTTGGATTTAATCTGAGCTGTTGGACTTTGAACCAGGACTTCACCCTGTCATGATTGTTGAATGGATCATGAGATTATGATTGTCTACTATATTTGGGTTTTGTATTTCTGAAAAAAGGCTAATTGTCAAGGTTTCTTCCTGTTAAAAGTGTTTCCTCTCCACTGTAGCTACAAGCATGCCAAGTGTGAGGGATTGCATTCGAGTCAATAACTCAATACAATCAAGATAGATGGAGAACTTTGAATCAATTTGACTGTATGATCTGATGATCTGTGATTTGTATGGCGAAAGCGCAGTGCAGCTTATAGGACCAGGCTGCATGTGATCCAAATGAGCCAATGAGCTGTCAGTCTGGGTTGCTGCTGCTGCTACTTTTAGACACAGCAGGCAAACCTGTGGCAAGCCGGGCGATTGGAAAGAAGGAGAAGACCATGAGAAAAAGAGAGCAGAGAAAGTGTGGACTGCTGGAAGAACTGCGGTGAACTGGTGAAAGAAAAGTGAAATGGCGTGCTCAAAGATGACCCTGCACATTTAGAGGATGTTTGGCTCGACCTGCTGCTGTGAAGCAGGATTCTCCACCATGAACAGAATCAAATCAGGTGTTTTATAAAATATGTGAATCAGGAAATTGTCGATATACCTGTCAGGACTCATGTTTTTGTGTTTGTGTTTCTGCGTTTGTCTCTCTTCATCCACCAGGAGGCGCCTGGTTCTGGTCCGCCTCCTCACACACCTTTCTATGGTTTCCTCGTTAAACGGAGCGTTCTTAAGCTGCTGAAGGCCACTACTTCGACGCCAGAGTGTTTGCCAGTTTAGGGTACTCTAGCCAAGCTGAGTTTTTGTCAACCAGAGTTTAACTTTGTTTTTGTCTTTGCCTCTCGGCAGGAAGTCATCCTGCAAACTGGATGTTTCGGACCTCCTCTCCCTGGAAGGATCAACTGAGCCTTAAACTGAGCTGGGGTTCAAACAGGAGGTTTGGATCCACTTTCCCCAAGAGATCATTTGAGCTTCTCACTGAGAAAGGGATTGTTCTCCATTATGACCCGTTCAAGTACCGCAGGAAATCTGAGTGGCAGCCAGTTTCTCCGTTCACCAACAATCAACCGCATTCTGGGTAAACCCTGTTCGCCTTCCACCGAATCAGACACTGGAACCACGGCACACAGACAGGAGTCAAGGATTCAACAACTTCACTGAAAACGTGAGTCGGCAACCAAAACCTCTTCTCCAAGTTCACGAGTCAATTTCCCCACTGAGCCTGAACTAACCGCTGCGTCTTCCCCTCACTTTACAGTTCTAGTTGAGCAGTGTTCAGAGCAACACTTCTCCCTCAGCTTAACTTCTTCAATAAAACCCGTTAAACCTTTTCCCTGGTCTCTCTGTTCGGTTTTCTGCATTTGGGTCAGAACTGATGTAACATCATGACAATACTAGATCGAAAGATTGTTAAAAAATTCTCCTGACCTTTATTGGTTTTTATTCTGACCCTGTTGATTTTTAATTGTTTACCCCTGGCCTAGTGGTAAGAGCATGGTGCTTGTGTTCTGAGAAGGTTGCAAGTCCCCGGTTTGATCCCCACAACCTGTACTCTGGGTCCCTAAGCAAGACCCTTAACCCCACAAACTTTTCCACTAATAGAAATCAAACCAACTTCTATATGAAATAGTTTCATTTCCTTCTCTATGAGATTAGGCAGCTGAACCCAACGAGAAAATGAAAACATGCACATCAGCTTGTCCAGCTGCAAAGCTGAACTCTCACTGCATGCTGCCCCTTGTAAAGCGGCCTCGGTAATCACCATGTTTGCTTTTCTATTAGACTGCACTTCAGATGTGAGGGCTACCTGGGTTGGTTCACTCCCAGAGGAGAGCTTTTTACTCCTCTCCACAACGACGAAGCATGCACCTCAGAAGCTGATTAGGGCAGCAGCAGATTCATTTAGTTCATTTTTTAAACCTTACCCTCATTCCGCAGACCTTATCTGTTAACACAAGAAATCATATTTCTTTATGGTCCAACTGTTTACATTCAGCTAAGCTAGATAATTCATACTGATTGCTTGCAAGCTGAAAGCTACAGTGTCATTGGGACTAGAAAGCTTCCAGCTGTGACTGTTCGCCAGTTAAGCATAGATAAGGTGGTGTCGAAAAGGAAAGATCTGATTTCTTCTGATTCAGGTTATGTTATCCATGAAAGTCATGATTTGATTGTGGTGTAAGTCTATGTGTTGTCACCGAAATGCAATAAATCTTTGGCTGAGTTGCAAAAAAGTTTTAGATGTTTACCAGGTGATGACAGAAGGGCTAGAATACAGTCTTTGAAAGGCATTTAGGAAATTTAGACTTCTCCAGATTTTGTCATGTTACACCACAAAGTTAAATTAATGTCGTCCGGGTGACAAACCAAAGCTGTAGGTGTAAAACTGAAGTGGAAGGAAAATTATATATTGCTGTCATACTTCTTAAATGTCTGCAAAATGTGGTGCATGTGTTTGTATGCATCCCTGAATCAATCAAGGATTTGTAGAAACATTTCACTGCAATTGCAGCTGGAACTGTTTTAGAGAAACTGTAATCATTAGCATGCTAGAAACCAAAGGGTTGGACTATTCTTCTTTGTTCAATAGTTCAAGCTCAGTAAGACTAATTTTCATTAGATTCATTTTTAAAATCTCACACTGCAAAAAAAATGGAAATCTAAATAAGTAATTTTTGCTCAAGTTAGTGCATTTTTTCTTGAATTGAGGAGGTAATTGAGACAGTTTGCCAATGGAACAAGACAATTTACATTTAAAATAAGAATAAAACAATTGCTTTGTCTTATTTCAAGTCTATATTATCTAATTATTTTATTTTAGGAGTAAAATACTCATTCCATTGGCAGATCATCTTATTTACCTGCTCAAATTAAGGGTAAATACACTTAATTTAAGACATTTTTTACTTATTTCTAGATGTTTTTTGCAGTGCAAATGGATTTTAAACTGTACTTTGACCACTCTATTATATTATTTTGTTTTTTATCTCAAGGGAAAAGTCCATTCATATTCAGAATTCAAACTTCTGAAAGCACGTTAAATATGAAATTATTACATACTGTTCAATAAATGATAAGTGTTTTTATTTTCATGTGAATGTGCTTTACTGGAGGCATCCGTGTCTGTCAAAGAACACTACTGCCACCTACTGGTTTGTGACGTCGCGGTGCGGTATCGGCTGTTGATCAAGTCCCAGTGCTGTATCTGGTGTTTGTCACAAAGCGCTATTATCCAAGTCATCTTGAAAACATTCTTCTTCCAAATGTTGGCTACATATTACGGGTTTTTTCTCTCTTCAAGTTGGCGATCCAACGACCAACCCGTCCGTGGAGGATCAGGACTCAGAAAGGTGGAATAACTCATTTTTTCCACTTTTCCCCGATGTATTCCAGCATCCAGCTGCCATGCACGTGGGCATTGTCAGTTTCACTATAGCTCTGGTGAATTTCAATGGTGAAGTCCTCTGGAAATCTTCAATAATTGTTGTTGATTGCAGATGTGTCTAGTAGTTGCCATTGATTTAGCTTGTAAAGCGGGGAGAATGGCGCTAGGCTTACCGCACCGTGACGTCACTGCTGGAAGATGGCAGGAGGGAGGGGTTACTATATTTGGGAAAAAATGGCCGTTCCCAGACTCAGTGATTGCGACAAATATTATCGATTTTATTTCTTTTAACGCTGCATTTGATACAGTAAAAAAAAAAGGTGTTGTTTTTAACGCTTTAACGTTTTTATTTTTTGATAAATGCTAAATTCATTAAATCACAGCAAACATATTAGTTTTAGGTATAAATAATGATCCATTGACTATTGTTTTTTCCTTTAAATGGGGCTGAAACAATCTGATTGTGATTAATCAATTATTGAAATAATATCATCTAATTTAGTAATCGATTATGTTGGGAGCTTGAGAAGTTCCACCTTTCTCCAGCAGAGTCCGCCGTGGATCCTCTGAGGGAGCCTCCTGCACAGCTGCAGTTCATCAAGATCATCAGAGGATCCACTACTTAAGCTGTCTTCAGACCTTGCCTCAACGCCGCAGTGTTGTTCCAGTTGGTCAGCGCTTAAGCCTAGATCCTCAGTGAAACTTTAAGACTTTGAATCCAGCCTGGATTCTAACCATTGTCTCTGTCTTCCAGGAAACCAGTGTATCCTCTGTGAAGCTCAGGAAGAGCTAACCTGCCGAGCCGACCCTCTGAGCCAAACCTGAAGAATCCTAGAGAACCTCCAAGCAGCTCAGGGCTAAGAGCTGGAAAACCTAAAGCCAAGGTCTGTGCATTACTAGAAGTGAGATGCTGAAGCAGCTAGCGGACTCTGCTGATGAACCCCTCTCCAGATCCAACAGAGACTCTCCCAAAGCTAAACCTCAAGAACCCTCAAGGTACAACCAGTAGGCTTCAGGAAATCAAACCTCTGTTGGCAACGCTAACTGAGCTGTCTCTCACGCAGACTCCGGTGAACCAGTATCCAGGCCCCGAACCCGAACCAGTACATTCTGTGTGCTTGAGCAAAATAAACTTGTTAAACTTTCATCCCTGTGTCCGTCAGTGGTGTTCTGCATACTTGGGTCGCTTTTAGTGAACCCATCATGACAGAACACTGCGGCCAAACTCAAGGCCCAGCAGATCACTTAATCCGTCGATTGGAGGAACAGGCGGCCCAGATCCACGGGCACGGCCTGGCGCTATGTGAGTTAAACTCCCACATTGAAAGACAAAATCAAGCTATCCAAAGCTTTGCTGATTACATGAACAGCGCTAATGCTGCACCAGCACCTCAACCATTTCCGGGTCCAGTTCCACCTCCGAGGTCACCAGCAGTGACGTCATCAGAGTTCCGTCCTAGTCTTCCAGAAAGATTTTCTGGTAACATGAAAGATTGCAAGGGATTTTTATTTCAATGTCGTTTGATTTTTCAGAACTCCCCCGGCAGCTTTTCCACGGATTACAAGAAAATAACCTTCATCCTTTCTCAGTTAACAGGAAGAGCCTTGGAATGGGCTCAGGCAAGATTTGCCGCCGACGATAGCTTAAACTGCTATTATTCTGATTTCATCTCTGAATTTACCCAGGTATTCAACCAAGAAACTGACCAAACTATTGATTCTAGAGCTCTATTCAATCTAAAACAGGGAAACTCTTCGGTGGCTGAATTCTCCATCAACTTCCGGGTTAAAGCGGCAGCTTCCGGATGGAACCAAAGCGCTCTGAAGGGAGCCTTTTTCATGGCATTAAATGAGCACATTAAAGATGAGCTTGCAACCCTCGACGAACCAGCTACCCTCGAAGATCTAATTCGTCTCTCCATTAGATTGGACAATAGAATTCGTGCCAGAAACAGTTCAAGGAAGCAGGGGACACTTTCTTCTGCCTCACTTAACGTGACTGTTTGTTCTTCCTCTACAGAGCAGCCGTCCATTCAGAGACCTAAGTCCCAGTCTCTTCCGTTGCCCATTCAGGCCTCTCATTCGGGCGAAAGAGATGTCGAACCCATGCAGGTGGGACACACTAGGCTCACCCCAGAGGAAAGGCAAAGGCGCTTTCTAAGCAAATTATGCATTTACTGTGGTGAGAGTGGACACTTCATCGCTTCTTGCCCGGCTAAATCAAAAGCCTGGGCCCGCCAGAGGATCTGAGGAGTCTGGCGGGCCAAATTAACACTAAGAAATCTCCTCGACTGTTACTTCCTGCCACGTTGTTCTGTGCTAACCAAAGCCTCTCCTTTTCTGCATTCATCGACTCAGGCTGTGAACGGAACTTAATCGATTCTAACCTCGTCCAACAACTCCAAATTGAAACCATTCCCCTGACTCAGCCTCTCAGTGTATCCGCTATTGACGGAAAGAGACTCCATCAAGTTACCCATCAAACTCAGCCCCTCGAGCTACTTCTGTCAGGTAACCACCGAGAGACAATAACATTTTTTGTTTTTCCCTCTGCATGTTCCCCGCTGGTGCTTGGTTTCGAATGGTTGGAGAAGCATAATCCTAGCATAAATTGGACTGAACGTCACCTGGAATCGTGGTCCATCTCATGCCATGAAACATGCCTTCGTTCAGCTGCCCCCTTGGTGGGGTCTCCTAGAGGTGGGGGGGAGATGGACTCTCCTGACCTTTCTTCAGTTCCTTCTGAGTACCATGACCTAGCCCCTGTCTTCAGTAAGGTCAGTGTGACGTCCCTACCTCCACACAGACCATATGATTGCGCCATTGAACTTTTACCTGGTGCTCCACTACCTAGCAGCAGGTTGTACAATATTTCCAAGCCTGAAAGAGAAACCATGGAAAAATACATTAACAAATCATTAGCTGCAGGAATAATCCGCCCATCTTCCTCTCCTTTGGGCGCCGGGTTTTTCTTCTTGGGGAAGAAGGATGGTTCCCTGAGACCATGTATTGATTACCGAGGTTTGAACCAGATCACAATTAAGAACAAATACCCACTCCCTCTCCTCGCCTCTGCATTCGAACCCGTTCAGGGAGCCACAGTGTTTTCGAAACTGGATTTAAGGAACGCTTATCATCTCCTTAGGATCCGAGAAGGAGATGAATGGAAAACAGCCTTCAAGACACCATTGGGCCAATTTGAATATTTGGTAATGCCTTTTGGTCTAACCAACGCTCCAGCCTGCTTCCAGGCCCTCGTGAATGATGCTCTCAGAGACTTTCTAAATGTATTTGTTTTCGTGTACATTGACGACATACTCATTTACTCCAAGAACCTCGATGAACACAAGAAACATGTCCGCCTTGTTTTGCAGAGACTGCTGGAGAACAAGCTGTTCGTGAAAGCCGAGAAGTGCGAATTTCACCAGCCTTCAGTCTCCTTTCTGGGGTTTGTGCTCGAGGGCGGCCAGGTAAAACCATCTGAGGACAAGATAAAGGCAGTTTTAGACTGGCCAGTTCCAGAGAACCGCAAACAGCTACAAAGATTTCTAGGTTTTGCAAACTTTTATCGTCGTTTCATCAGAAACTACAGCCAGACCGCCCTTCCATTAACTTCTCTGACCTCTGTCAAACGCACCTTTCAGTGGACTCCTGAGGCTCAGGCTGCGTTTGAGAAATTAAAGTCTTTGTTTTCCAGAGCACCAGTGCTTATGCAACCTGACCCAGCGAAGCAGTTTATTCTCGAGGTGGATGCTTCAGATTCTGGAGTTGGAGCAGTCCTATCCCAGAGACTAGACTCGGATCAAAAGATCCACCCTTGTGCATTCTTCTCCCGTAGACTTTCTTCAGCAGAGCAGAATTACGATGTGGGAGACCGAGAGCTTTTGGCCATCAAACTAGCGTTGGAGGAATGGAGACATTGGCTGGAGGGAGCTGAGCATCCGGTTCTTGTGTGGACCGACCACAAGAACCTGGCTTACATCCAGTCAACCAAGCAAGCAAATCCTCGCCAATCCAGGTGGTCAATTTTCTTCTCTCGGTTTAACCTCATCATCTCCTACAGACCCGGATCCAAGAATGTCAAACCCGATTCTCTCTCTCGTCTTTATTCTGTTGATCATCCCGAGACGCCTGAACCTGTTTTCCAGCTTCCTGCACAGTGGGGGTGGTCAACTGGGAAATTACTGACCTCATCAACTCCGCCCTGGCCACTGAACCCGATCCAGGTAACGTTCCCACTAACTGAACCTATGTTCCATCTTCCGTCAGGTCCCGTCTCATCCAATGGATGCATGCCGCCAAGTTCTCTGCTCATCCAGGAGTCAGCAGAACAATAGCCCTGATCTCAAGACGCTTCTGGTGGCCCACCCTCCATAGAGACGTCAAGGAGTATGTGTTGGCTTGCCCCACATGTGCCCGTAATAAAGCCTCACACCAACCTCCTTCTGGCCTGCTTCAGCCGCTTCCTGTTCCCTCGCGTCCTTGGTCCCATATCGCCATTGATTTCGTCACCGGCCTCCCCGTTTCTCGAGGTATGTCCACCATTTTCACCATTATTGACCGTTTCTCGAAGGCCTGCCATTTCATTCCCCTTAGGAAACTCCCCACGGCCTTTCAGACAGCCCAGCTCCTCATCAAACACGTCTTTCGTTTACACGGCATTCCCCAAGAGATCCTCTCTGACCGGGGTCCTCAGTTCATTTCCCAGGTCTGGAAGGCTTTCTGTTCAGCTCTCGGCTGCAAACCCTCTCTGACCTCTGGCTACCACCCCCAATCTAATGGTCAGACTGAGAGGATGAACCAGCAGTTGGAATCAACCCTTCGTTGCCTCACATCTAACAATCCCGTGGACTGGAGCCAATTTCTCCCCTGGATCGAATACGCGCACAACTCCCTCAGATCTGCATCCACTGGTCAATCCCCTTTTCAGGTTAGTCTCGGCTATCAACCTCCACTTTTCCCCGCAGACGAGAGAGAGATTTCGGTCCAGTCCGTTAATCAACACATCCGCCGCTGCCAGAGAATCTGGAGGGAAACCATCGCCACCCTCAACCAATCATCTGAGTCCATCAAACGCTTCGCCGACGCCAGGAGACGTCCCGCCCCCGAGTACACTGAGGGCCAGGAGGTATGGCTGTCTACTCGAGACATTCCCCTCAAGGGGATGTCTCGAAAGCTCTCTCCTAGGTTTATTGGCCCCTACAAGATCACCCGAGTCATCAATCCCTCAGCCGACCGTCTCCAACTACCTCAGTCCCTCCGAATCCACCCTACCTTCCACGTGTCCCAGATCAAGCCTGTCTCCTCGAGCCCTCTGTGCCCACCGTCCGACTCCCCGCCACCCGCCCTGGAGATCGATGGTCATCCGGCCTTCACTGTTCGTCGCATCGTGGACTCCCGTCGACGAGGTCGCGGATGGCAGTACCTCGTCGACTGGGAGGGCTACGGACCGGAGGATCGCCAGTGGGTTCCAGGCTCTTACATCCTCGATCCTGCCCTTATCGAGGAGTACGAGCGTTCCTGCCCTTCGACCTCTTCCGGACCGCCAAGGGGCGGTCGTTGAGGGGGGGTACTGTTGGGAGCTGGAGAAGTTCCACCTTTCTCCAGCAGAGTCCGCCGTGGATCCTCTGAGGGAGCCTCCTGCACAGCTGCAGTTCATCAAGATCATCAGAGGATCCACTACTTAAGCTGTCTTCAGACCTTGCCTCAACGCCGCAGTGTTGTTCCAGTTGGTCAGCGCTTAAGCCTACATCCTCAGTGAAACTTTATGACTTTGAATCCAGCCTGGATTCTAACCATTATCTCTGTCTTCCAGGAAACCAGTGTCTCCTCTGTGAAGCTCAGGAAGAGCTAACCTGCCGAGCCGACCCTCTGAGCCAAACCTGAAGAATCCTAGAGAACCTCCAAGCAGCTCAGGGCTAAGAGCTGGAAAACCTAAAGCCAAGGTCTGTGCATTACTAGAAGTGAGACGCTGAAACAGCTAGCGGACTCTGCTGATGAACCCCTCTCCAGATCCAACAGAGACTCTCCCAAAGCTAAACCTCAAGAACCCTCAAGGTACAATCAGTAGGCTTCAGGAAATCAAACCTCTGTTGTGCAACGCTAACTGAACTGTCTCTCACGCAGACTCCGGTGAACCAGTATCCAGGCCCCGAACCCGAACCAGTACATTCTGTGTGCTTGAGCAAAATAAACTTGTTAAACTTTCATCCCTGTGTCCGTCAGTGGTGTTCTGCATACTTGGGTCGCTTTTAGTGAACCCATCATGACAGATTAATCATTAACTGGAATGTAGAGACTAAGACATAGCAACCCACTTAGACCAGTAATTACCGTAAATCCTCTAATATTGGCCTGTATTCCATTAGCGGCCGGGTCTCTAATAATGGCCAGTCTCGCTGTCGACGGAGGTAAACTCGTATACAGGCCAGGGCTATAATGAGAACCAACAATGTTTCTGGGCAGTCCTCAACAACTTGTGATAGTAACAGAAAAGTACCACAGGGGGGGCAATGTTTACTAATGAATCCAAGCCATTAGCATGGGAAGTCCCATCCTTACAGAGATCGTAGTGACCTCACACAATCGTTCTGATCTGAAAGACAAATGTGATTACTGGTAGGTCTGGTGGTAACCAGGCAGCGTTTAAATGACAGAATTTAATTGGCCTTCCTTGTTCTGAATTTCCCTTGAAATATATGATACTGCTAGCTACTTCCGCTTAGCCTGCCTCAAATAAAAGTTTGCTGTGATGGCAGAACAGTTTCCATTAATCCTTTTAAAAACCTTGTTTGCAAGTCAGTTTGGCCAATATTCCATCCTGTCTTTTTTTCTTCTTTTTTTTCGTATTGCCGTGCAGAAAAATTGCAGCTGCTGGAAGATGTCTGAATATTGTTCTGTATACCATTATGGTAACTGTACTTTTTCAATAAATGAAACTAGTGTTTTATAGGTTCAAAAAGACACAAATTCTAGTTTTTATTTATTCCACTGGTAGTCTGTTTTGATCTAATAGAAATAGAGGCCTGCCTCTAATTCTGGCCTCATTCCATTAATGGCCTGGACCAAGATGTGTCTGAGTGAAATAAAGGCCCCGTCCTATATTAGAGGATTTACGGTTTATCCATCCATCAATTTTCCGTCATGCTTATCCAAGCGGGGTCGCGAGGGTTGCTAGTGCCTATCTCCAGCTGTCTACAGGTGAGAGGCATGTCGCCAGTCTTTTAAAGGACACCAGTAATTATATCAAAATTGCAAAGTAAATATATATAAAGATCTTGCATTTAAGATAAAAAAAGTCCTCTGAATATGCTCTATCCATAAAAGATTAGGATTTACCTGGTTTAATTCTGTAAAATATTCTATTTAAGGAACTTTTGCTATCTGATTATTAATCGATAAATTAAATAAATAATCAACATTAATCGATTTACAAAACAAACTTTAGTTGTAGCCCTAATCTTAACCCCTTCACTGTAGTTCTGCTTCTTTTTTACCATATTAAGGCTTTTTTTCACAAACTGCTTCAGGCTCATGGTCTTTTTTACTCATGGTCTTAATTCTTCATAGCAGCTTCTTCCTTATGTTAGAATGTCAAACTCCTCAGATGATCTATAAGCTCTCAGATGACATATGACCCACTGATTGTTTTCAGTTACCTCTCTGTTTGGAAGCTCCCCAGTGTAGCATCTATTAATTAGGGTTAGCACATAAAGCATCTGTTTCTGTCAATCTGTAAATCACTAAGCAGTTTACTTTTTTTCCCATCTTAAATTCTGATGTTTAAACATGTTCTCCATGGTCAGGTTCAACCTCTCCAGCTAATCCTCCCTCTCCATGGCGCCCACAAACAGAAAAAAAAAACAAAAAAAACATGTGAGTTCAGTAAAACCCAGCAGTTTTTGGTGCAGGTCAGAGCTGGGCAGCCCACTCACAGGTCTAGGTCACACTCTAGCCACAGTCATCAATCACAAACAGTGGGGACCGCGTGGCGACAAGCTGGCAAAGGGAAGTGATGGCTTGACATGACTTGGCGCTCCTATCCCCCCTAGAATTCCAAGACCTCGTGGACTGAAAAGATTACTTGCATAGACTGATATTTCGCGACACAAGAAAGCATTTATGCATCATTTCGCTTGGTTTTCATTGGCTTTTTCTATGTGACTTGCTTCTGTGTGCCTCCCCATGCTGCTTCCCCGTTTGGATATTTATCTTTGCATGTCATTAATATTTTTTCATTAGATTTTGAAAATAACTGTTAAGTCAACCTACTAAGAGTCTATTCATTTTTCAGCCGATACTAGCTTCTATTCCAATGTGCAAATTCCTCATGTCACTCCTCTTATGGCAAAAGTGAGCTTTTAAGCAGAGGAACTAAATTATTAAGCCTGCTATAATTGACTTGAAGATCAAGCCTTGCTTGTTTTACACATTTTCCTTAATAAACCTCTTTGCAAGATTAAACACAACACTTTGCAAACACCATAATATAAAACAATCTTCTAAATTCTCATGTCATTCTCCAATTTTGTATTATTTGCTGTTATTAAGAGTAATAGCTTGTTCTCTCTCTGTCATTCCTCTGTTTATAATAATTACATCTGGCCGGGTTTTCCATTACCCTGCGACACCCACCTGCATAGGGTCTTTCGACAGAGCTACTGCCCCAACATTTTTATGATATCCATCAATAGAAAATACAACCGTAGCTGAGTGGGGGGTGAGGTAGCTTGAGAACTCAAATGCAGAAATAACTGAAGCAAAGATGAGTTCCTGTTTGTTTAATGAAAAACTGTGGCAGACATCCAAAAATACAAAGAACCAACAAAAACTAGAACAACATCAGGAAAAACTCAGCCAGAGATGAGGAAGCAACTAACAATAACAAGGAACCAGCAAACAGTGACAGAATCTTAGGTGTATAAATAGCCAAGCTAAACAGCAGATATGGAGCAGGTGTGGATGGAAGAGACCAGAAGGGAGCGAGGAGAAAGGAGACAGGCACAAGGGGGCAACAGAGAGCGACCAAAGACCGCTTAAACATACATAAAATGGAACATAAACCAAAGAAACCAAAAACCCAAGAGTCCCAAAAGGGGAGACCAATCACTGAGGTGTGCAAACACAATGCAAGTGTGCGGAAAGTGACAAACCCAACCATAAAACAACTCACAAAACACTCTTAAAGGCAAAATCGTGTAAAATAGAAATGCTGCAATCACAAAAGAATAGAGAACAGCGGATTTAAGATGAACCGCAAACAAAAAACAGGCTGCAAATACATAAATGACACTCACACAAAAAAATACAAGCAAAGGTAAATGCTAAAAGAAGCTAAAACTACTGGAAGAAAAGCTGCAAACCTGCTCCTAAAGAAGAAGTGGTCAGACCACTAGGGGGAGACAATCATCAAGTGAAATCGAAAGGATGTAACTAAATGTAACTAAGTAAATGTAGTTACAACCCACCTCTGTTGGAGCTACAATTTGTGATATGCAGGACAAGCATAAGTGTTCCTTCCAAATGTGTTCTCGGCAAGTTTTTGCAATACGTAGTGATGTATAAGGTCTAGTCAATCATTTTTGTATTTGTAGAACTTTGAATTGGCTGCGCATTTATGTATTTGCAGTGCGTCTTTACCCCTTCGCCACAGTCTGACCTACCTGGCCCTGCCTTTTCAGTGTATGGTTCACTTATATTGCGTCATGAACTTTTCATTGCCATAAAGTTGATGACAAAATACAAGTGACTGTCCACTGTAGCTCGTCCTGTCACAGTTTTGATTCTGTTTAAGTTTTCTTTTTGAGTTTTCAGTTTCGCCTTGATCCAAGTTTTTCTTTTTTTTCTATTTTTATTGGTTTAAGTCCTATTTTGTGGTGTTTTCTGGATATATTTGAGTTCTAAGGTATTTCTTGTTAGCCCTCTGTTGCCCTCCTGTGTTGGTCTGCTTTCCCCTAGCTCCCTTCTAGATTCCTCTGTCCACACCTGCTCCCAATCTGCTGATTAGCCTGATCTTTGTTTCTCTCTCCCATATATGCTCCTCCTGCTCGGTCACTCCTGTCGTCATTTCTTTGCCCCCTTGTTCTTCAGTCTGCATTTGGGTCCTGTTAAACCTCAACCCTACTGTTACACATCCAGCAGAAGTGGATTCTTTCAATCTGTGATTGAATGCATTCATTCTGGTTTACTTACAAACATTTACACATATCCGTCTTTATGATTTGATTTAATTTATTTTATAAAGTGCCTCGAGGAAACGTTCCGTTATTGGCCTATGTAAGTGAAACATTTTTGAAATTTAAATAAAGACAAAAATGCGTGACAAAATACAGCCAAATAGATTAAAAGTCCGCAAAAAAAAGCTTAAATCTATCAAGATCATACATGAGCAAAACGGTTGTGAGAGAAATCCATGTTTTTTTACAATTTCAATCTGAAAAACTCAGTACGAAAGAAAAAGACAGATGAATTTAATAGATACAATTATTTCAATACTTTGGCGCTCAGACCTTGGCAGGAAATATTAGCACATAATTTTTCTTTAATATGCAAAGCAGGTGTATGGGAACAGGGATGTTTCCCCCCAGGCCTGAAACTGGTGGTGGAGTGGAGATAGATAAAATAGGTTCAGTCCATAGAGTGCTGGTTGGCGAGACCATCTGCTTGAGCTGTATGGGTGAGATCCAGTCGACTGTTTGAGCTCATACTAGACTTAACTCGGGACCCGGAAGATTGATGTTAAGCTTGGATAAACACTTGCTTGCTTATCCATGATAAGCAAGCAAGAAGTGACAGTCAGGAGGAAGAACTCTCCTTTGGGAAGAAACCTCACAGAACCAGGCTCAACATGGCTGTCTTCTGCTGGACGGATGAGATATGACGAGGAATGCAGTAAGAGTCAAATTATTTTAATTGTCTATAGATAAAAGAAAGTACTAAAAAAACTGGAAACAAATAAAGATAAAGATACATTGCCTTAAAATGTTAATTGTCACCTGGTTACTCTCTATACCTTGCATATAAAACATCTGGTTTTCTGCTCTCTTCGCTGATTTCCTCTGTTTTCTGCTCAGTGTCCATTGATGTCCCTGTTACTTCATGGCCTTCCTGCTTCCAGTGCCACCATCCCCGCATCGTTGCTCAGTTTTCCTTTTTTTATCATCACAATCATTCAGGCAGATCCCTGCGCTATATATGACTCCTTCAAAGAGACCTTAGGATGACGTTTTTTTAAGGCAGGGGGGTCAGTTTTAACTTTTGTTTTTCGGCCTCTTTTTGCGGAAGCTTTATTTTGCAGGGAGGCTATAAAGGATTAAATTAATCTTATCAATGTATCAGTAAGCAAAAGGTCAGGTAAAAAAAAAATAAGTTGATAGAATCCTAAAGTGAAGCAAAAAAAAATTCCTATCCCAGGAAGAATGTAAGGGGAAATTATCTTTAGCCATCCATTTGTTTAGTATCTGAAGGTTGACATGCATCAAAAAATGAAATCATGCAAGAAACAACTTTTAAAAGCCATGCCTTTATTTAGATTAAATGAAAAGGGAAAGTCTAAATGATTAAATGGTAATTATTCAACAGTAATTTATGGAGAAGTCTTCCTTGGAATTTTACAAATCAAACTCTTTTTATTATTGCTGGCAACTTGTTTGCATATTTCCTTTTTTTTTGACAATTTATCTTAGCTGGTGAGCTTCAAGTTTTTTCAGGGTGAAAGGTCTCTTTGCCATTACCCTAATCTAAAGCTGATAGAACGGAATATTTGCAGAATTTAAGTTGTACCCCTACAAAGCTTTAAAATTACCTCCAGTCAGATTCACTTTGTTGGAAAAAATATAAAAGAAATCTACCAGGTGCACTGATAGGTTTGGGATAATTTGATTGAATTATACAGAATAATTATTAAATCATGCCTAAAAAAATTTTTTTATCATGGTATTATTTAATTCTAACAGGGGAGTTTAAACCTTTGGGTGATTGTATGTACCACTGCATCGATGCACCGTAAAAAATACTTTGCACCCCGGTGCTTTTCTCTTTGTTTATCCTAGACATGGCACTATCAGTGACTCATCCGAACCCGGACCAGTAGGATAATCTGTTACCTCTTTGTCACCAATTCCTCTTGCAGATCCTGAGGTAAGGAGATGTTGCACCCACAGCGAGGAGTTTACATAGCTCAGATACCCAGGGAGATACACTGTGCACATCGTCCGTCACGAAGGGAGCTGATAGGAACTAATCAGTAAATGGTGGTTTTAACTTGCACGGGCATCTGTCATGACGTGGACCTCACAGGATTTCCGCACGTTGGCTAAATGTGAAACAGATTCTATCATAACAAAAAAAGCCTTTCTTACATTGCTGCACTGTGTGGAGTGCCACCATAAAAATGACATGTAAAGGTCTCCTTTAGTCAGTACAGTTTGCTTTTAATTAGGTAGAAATAACTCTTAAAGCAAATTAAATATTTGGCATCCAGTTACAGAGGTTGTTGCTTCTAACATACTATTAAATGCAAATGTTTAGCTTTTTTTATTCAGAGAATGAAAAATATTCACTTCCATTTAATAACCAAGATCACTCCAATGTTTGTTTTTGGTAAATTAAATTCTATTCCCCTGCTTCCCCTGCCACTCTTTACTAGAATAATACATAAACCTATTTTGGTTTTCTCTAAAGAGTCATGGTGTCTGTCTAGGACAGATCGAATATATAGTGTTAGCATACAGTCTCTCACTGACAGTATTAGCATACAGTCTAGGGGTGTAAATAATAATAATTTTGTATCGATGCATCGATCCAACAGCCGACGATCCGATGCATTGACACGTCCGCAAGATAATCGATTCATGTTTTTTTTTTCCTCCGGTCTATTTTTATCCATTTGCTCTTGGGTGTAATTCTCCCTCCCGTGCTGCGGTGGTGCTAAACCTATTTTGCCCTCCTACCTCGCTTCCTGGTTATACTCTTACAGCAGTGTGTGGCAGTGAGCTTGACACAGACATTTTTAAATTATGCCCAATATTGAAGCGTGGTCTGCGCTACACGCTGTGGGTCTAGATACGGCAGAGGCGGCGAGGAAGTCGGGGTGAGTTTAGTCCGACGACGGAGGGACATGAGGGCCATAAAGAGCGGAGATCCAGGTGAAAAAAGGGTCCCAGCGTTCTCGCGCACCTCGCTCTTCTAGCGGGTCAAACTTCACGAGTTGTTTTCCACAATTTCGGTCATAAAAACAAAACAAGCCGGCCTCCTGTCTGCGGCACTGTCTGCGGTCAGCTACAATTTGGGAGAGGAGCAGCGGAGCGTCTGTGGAGGGGGCAGGGACATCTGGAGCCAAGGTATTGAATTGCACTCATTGCACTGATTTTGTGCAGTATTTTTTGATGCAAAGCCTTTCAGAATCTATAACGCAGGGGTATTATTATTTTTCAGTGAATGAGGTTTTAATAGGCCTAGGTGGATTACAACTTTTCTACTTCTGTTATTTGCTGTTGTTTCTAAAAAAAAACGCATAACGATATTACAGCTTTCATTGATTTATTTCAAATTTGAAACATTGTCTGGACTGTAAGGTGTAAAAAAAAAATGAACCAATTAATTGAATCAAATCGAATCGAATCGTATTGTGGTGTATTCTTGAGTATCAAAAATAATCGAATCATTGGGTCAGGAAATCAATACTGAATCGAATCGCCATGATGGATGTGATTTACACCCCTAATACAGTCAGTGAGTTTTTCTGCCCCACCCTCCAGAGACAGACCAATCGTAATTAGTGGAGTGCTAATGATCTTATTTTTAATAAAATCAAGCTTATTTATAAATAATCCCATAAAGCCCTTACTGCAAAGAGCAGGTGGGATATATGGTTCAACAGAGCTATGGCTCTGGATGAGTTTGCCAACTGTATTAAAAAGAAAACTAGGATTATTTTTATTCTCCTCTAGTAATGAGGGTAAATGTAACACTATTTAAAAATCCAAACAAAATACATTCCAAACTTGAAACATTGTGTTGGCAGCATCATGCTGTGGGGAGGTTTTATCTCAGCATCGACTAGAAAACTGGTCAAAGTTTATGAGAAGCTGGTTGGAACTATACACAGCATAGCAGAGGAAGAAAACCTGGTAAAATCTGCAAAAGACTTCAGACAGAGGCTGAAGGTTCACCTTCCAACAGGACCATGACCTATGGCATGGATCGTGGTTCTGAGCTGACAATAGGATGGATTAGATCAGATTAAAACTGATTTATGTGTTAGAACAGTCAAAACTAAGATCTAAATCCAACAAAGAATCTGTGGCAGACTTAATGGATTTGGAGAAATTACCAGATGCTCTCAATCCATGTGTTAATTTTTAAAGGAAAACGAGAAGAATCGGTCTGTAGACGTGCATCCGGGGAAGACATACCTGAAAATACTTTTTTTTTTCTGTAGTACAATGTACAATGTAGTACAGTCTGTAGCTATAACTGGAACAAAGGTAGGTTCAGCAAGGTGTTCAGAAGTGGTTTATTGTTCTACATCATGAAAGGTTCATTTCTAGTCTTGGTTGATATTTTAGCTGTTCAGTTGAGTTAACATGTAGCTGTTGGGTGAAACATCACTGAGCGTATACCCAGGGGTTTCCATGAAGCCTCAAAGATGTGACAGACTTTCTGCGGTTGGCTCGCTACACAGACCTGCTCTGTCCCAACCTGCACAGTGTCTGAGTCCCTGCGTCAGAACTGGCCATAGAGAGAAGGCTTATATTATGGGAGTTTGGGCCTTACCTCTTCTCTGTAGTTAACTGCTTTTTCTACACATGAAAATGTCAGAGATTAGGTTTCCTATTTCACCCAATTTTTCCTTCTTTAACCACACATTTTAGCTCTTGGCTCAGGTGTCCAGAAAACTCAGGATCCAGCCAGGTCCAGAAACATGTCTGCTCTATCAGCCACTCCATCAAAACCCCTCTGACATCCAAACACAGCATAGAAGTTGAATTTGGGCTGAGGCACTGATTTACCTTAGCTGTGCTTGGTTAGAAACTAGCCCTGATATGCGATACTAGTTGGATTTACATAAATGCGTTTTAGCCGTGGGCCACAAAGCCCGGCAAATAAAGGAAGTATTGACTTTCACTGCTCTGAAGAGACATTTTTAGCATCTATGGCTTAATATCATGTGAGCTTAATGTTTGGAAAAGAAAGCGACAGGCAGAGATTCAGGATTTAGTGAGTTTCAAAAAAAAAAAAAAATGGTGGACATTTCTTAAACAGCTCCATGTGCTCAACAGCTTGACCTTTGGCTTTCTCCTCTTAAGGTGTGAAGTCGTGGTCAAAGGAGGATATCACCCAGTATCAGAGGAGTCTGCTTAAGTTCTAAGCTCCCAATCTTTAGATATATGAGGAGTAATGGGGAGGAATTTGCAAACATTTGCTGAACATTATCTTGTTAAAAACACCCTGGATGCTCTCTGTTTGCATGCTGGTAGTGTGTGTGGGTGTGTGTGTGTTGGGAGGGGGTGGTCTTGCTCATCCTGAGAGAGTGAGACATAAACTATTTCCTCTGACTGCTATGCTCATTCTGCTTTAAAGACCCACAGATGTCTAAACATTTTATTGGGATTTTACGTGACAGTCCAACATACAGCTTCACATAATTCTGCAGAAAAAACAGAATCGCCCCTATTTTGTATGTTTTGTTAGTATCTGAAACGTCTGGTGTGCATTTTTATTTAGCTGCTCCGAGTCAACACGGCATAATCTCTTTTTGTTGCCACATTAAGTGGCGTGTTTATCAGCTTCTCAAGAAGCACGATGTCATGATCTAGCATGTTTGCTCCTTAATTAGTAATCCGTTTCACCTGTCGTTTTCCCTCCCTGTCTCAATTATAATGTATTCCTCTCACCTGTTTCCTCTGGTTTATATTCAGTTCAGCCTGAGCATTCAGGGCCAGATCATTACTTGTCTTTCTGTTAGCCTGTCTGTTAGTTTTGTTCCTTGGTTCATGTTCTGGATCCTGGCAGGCTGTGGAAAGAGGGTTTTAGTGTTTGTCTCGTCTCCTGATCATCCAGTTCCTTCCCCCGCGGAGTCCTCTGGGTTTTTGGCTCTATATGTGGGGAGGTTCAGTTTTTATCCAAGTAAGCCTGGCTCCAAGGAGGAGACCAGTTTAAAGTCCTGCATCAAGTTCTGTTCCTACGTCCTGTCTCGGCTACCCTCTTCCACTGAGCCTGCCTGTCTGCACCTGATCCTGTCTGCTCCTGTGCGTGACCACCTGGTCATGCTTCTGGTCCCAGTCAGACTCTGAACCCTCCTGGAAGCCTGTGGATGCCTGGAAGTCTGGATCCTGTCCCTGTCTGTTCCTGCCTGTGGATCCCTGACCAGGATCAGCTTCCAGCATGTCCTCTGGAACCGCAGAACTTGGGGGCATGAACTGAACTGCTAAACCAGGTAAGTGACTCACTAAGAACATCAGTCAGATGATCGTGGTCACTTACCTGTGTTTCTCCCACAGAGAGTGTGTGAGATTGGGCGGTGCCCCGCCCCCCTCCTGCAGCGACCGCGAGCCTCAGCTCCACTTCAGTTTCTGTTTTATTTTAATAAACTTTTCGAACTTTCCAATTGACTGTCTCTCCTTGCATATTGGGTCCATCTGTCCTCAGTTCATGACACACAATGCTGCCACCTAAATGTTTACAGTTAGTTTTCCACCAACAGCATTTCAATGGGCCTAGCCACTTATTATTAACTTTGCAAGCTTAATTCTCGCAATATTTGTGAGTTCGCAAAATCACGAGAAACCATTGTCATAATATTGGCACCTTTAGCTGGGTTTTACTCTTTCTTGCTTTCCTCTGCTTTGCACCACCCTGCGGCCATTATCTCTCATCATTTCCACCTGTTCCAGCTGCTATTTAAGCCTCCGGGTCCCAGCCTTTGGTGACAGATTATTCGAGCTTCTAACAAGATTAACTTTAGTGTTCCCTGTGTGTAGTTCTGCCTGTTCCTGACCTGTTTCAGCCCACGGACTTCTGAGTGTTTGTCGCCCCATTGTGGTCTGTTTCAGGGCTGTTACCTGGATGTTAACCTTTGACCTGTCTTCTGACCATGGCTTGGATCTTTCTGTTGCTCTGCGTTCTCTGGCTGCTGAAGGATGCTGCTCCTCTTCTCTCCTGGGTCTCTTGTACCAGAGTTCCACACCTCCGGACTACACTCCTTGTAGGCACAGACTGAACCTTTGCAGGTTGGTGACTTTCATGCTCATCGTTGTTCTTCGTTTGCATTTGAATTTATCACTGTCTGTCTCGAATTCTGGGTCCTATGTTCTGAGCCTTCCGACATCCCTATTGTACAGTTCTAACTTAAAAACACCTAAAACTTCACTGGAAAAACAATCTATAAATAAGTACAAAATTCTTAAATTAAGTGTATTTACCCTTAATTTGAGTAGGTAAATGAGATGGAATGAGTATTTTTATTCTTAAAATAAGATAATTAGATAATACACACTTGAAATAAGACAATGCAACTGTGTTTTCTTATTTTAAGTGTAAATTGTCTTGTTCCATTGGCAAAATGTATATTTTACATCCTTAATCCAAAAACAAATGCACTTATTCTAAGAAAAAATGACTTATCTAGATTTTTAATTTTTCCAGTGTTATCAAGCTGCTAATCAAGCTTCAGCACTGCAAAAACAATCCAGAAATAAGTAAAAAATGGCTTAAATTAAGTATATTTAGCCTTAATTTGAGCAGGTAAATAAGATGATTTGCCAATGGAATGAGTATTTTCACTCTTAAAATAAGATAGTTAGATAATATTTACTTGAAATAAGACGATAAAATATTTTTTTCTTATTTTAAAAGGAAATTGTCTTGTTCCATTGGCAAAGTGTCTTACTTATCTCCTCAAATCAAGGAAAAACACACTTATTTTAAGAAAAAATAACTTATTGAGATTTATATTTTTTGCAGTGAGTATTTTGGTTTGATGCAATCAGCTGGTTTTCTGTAGATAAAAATCTTGACCAATCTGACTGTGAGATCTGATTATAATGTGTCTGTAAACTGCCTTGAGATGAAATGTGTGGTGAATTGGCTTGTCATAAATAAACTGAATTGAAATTGAATTAACATGAAATAAATTGACGGAAAACCTTAGATTTTTGAAGTGCACCAGACATAAAACCATTTCCTTTCATTCTTTTCTCCCATTTTTTGCCATTTATTTTACTTGAAATCTGTCCTCTTTTTTGCAGACCTTTGATCCACCCCTGAACGTGCCTTACAGGGATAATATATGTAAATCACTGACTCCACTCACCACACTCACGTTTAGTGTGTGTGCACCTTTAGGTTCCTCATGATTAATGATTGAACTCTTGGCTGCATCTCTGTTTAGTGCCTTTCTTACACCAACACACGGTTTAATTTTTTACGATTATGTCTTGATAGGTCTGTCGCAGGTCCAGCCCCTCCCTTTGTTCAGTTAATGCATTAAAGGGAGATGTTTGAGACATTCAAAGCCTGAGATATTGTTTTATAACCTAACCCTGTTTATATCCCCCCCCGACCTGTCTGCTGAGTGTAACCCTGTCATGATGTTTGTTCATTAATCTTCTCTCACAAACATCAGAGATCCTCACAGGCAATACTTTGTGTTGGTCTGCCTCATAAATCCCAACGTATTACTTATTGTTTATGATTGTAATTCACTGAAATGTGAGAAATGTGAAGGGTAATGAATGCTTTAGAGAAGCATGTATGTCCAACAAATGTCAGCTCCTAATTCCAACAACAGTCAAAAACAAAAGGCCCTTTTTCTCTGCGAGGACGCCGGTTAAGCAGCTCTGAGCCTCTGTTTGTGTAAAAATCAAGCTTTAATCTCCCACGTTTGATAGATGTTTCCTTTTATTTCAAATGTTTATGGAAATACAGCAAAACAGTCTTGTGTGGTCCTAACTTTAATGAAGCAGCTTCACAAGCACCAGTCGCTGCCTCGGGATCTCTGACGGACACAATGTTCGCCAAAGAGCTTGGCTTCTAAAAGACAACCGCAAGGCAACTTGGAGGATTTTCCTCCTTTGCGGGGTTGTGAAATGTGTAAAAGAGCCACTAAAGAGAGCCTCGGTATTAACCTCAAACTCAGCAGGGCAGCTGTGTTGGTGCCGTCAGTCCAAATACCTTCTGGCTCATCTCCACTCCGGGTCGCATGAGCTCCTTTTGAGGGCTTCAGAGGGATTAGCGCACCGGAAGAGGTAACAGACGGCTCATAAGAACGTATTCTGGGGTCATTCAGGGGTTTTATATTTGATCTCCTCAATTAAAGTGCTGTGATGTATTAGTTTGATTGAACTTGATGAATTGTGGTTCTTTAGCAAGTCAACTATGATTTCTTCACATCTACATCCACTCTGGTGGACGCAGCTGGTCTAGAGGGGCAGAAAATCAGCTGAAGGTCACCTGCCTCTGTTTGAACTGTCAGGGAACACGCTGGAAGGTTATTAAATGAGGCGGAAGCAGATGGTTGTTCACCTGCATTGGTGGAAAAGGGCTTAAAATGCGAATGTTGTTCAATTTAAAAGGAAAACCCAGTTTAGACAGGAAGAAGATGTGAATCCAGAACCAGATGCTGATCAGCCATGAGGGGTGTTTGGATCCCCTCTGGTTTATTGTCATGGCTTTGTCTGCTGGTGTTCCTGTGTGCAAGAAGAAACTTGCCCCACCAAAAAAAGAAAGGGAACTCTTCCCAAGAAGAGAAGTTTCATTGTTGCTGTAGCTAAACTATTTTTTTTTCTTTTTTATGTCACTGTCACCATCTTGATAAACATACATAAACAGTGCGGAGGATACAGACAGAACAAATGTCATACTGTTCCAGCTCTCAGTGATGTTGCTCTCCTTCTCAGGGTGACAGTCACAGAAGCTGTGTCGTAAGAAAGGCATTTTTTCTGCATCCAGATACTGTTGATTCTGTCGTTTGAAGCTGCAGAGCTAATGCCACAATCACAAACAAAAATATATATTGGTTAGATGCCACTTGTTGAACAACACAAGATGATTATGTGGAAAAGCACTTTAAGTATTGCGTCACATTTATTTTTAAACGCCAACAAGCAAAATAAACATACTCGCATGTATTTTGAACTACTTCTGTGCATGGTTTATCTACCGCCGCATAACAAACTTATACGTGCGTGAGAAACTGCCGCTTCAAGACGAGAAAATCACTCTCCGGGCAGGCCAGCTCCTCCCACGTGCTCAGGATCGTGCTTAGTGTAAGCCAATGATTTTCTATCCAGGGGCCACGCTTGAGTATGGCTGCGTTCTTGAAAGCCCTTGGACGGATTTTCTCCCCGTTTGAAGGAAAATGTTTTTTGACAGGTTGGGAATGGACAAACCTCCTCTGTAAGCATCCTCCTGATTGGGCCTTGCAGACACGGGAAGTAGTGTGAGGAAGACTCTGACATACGCTTACCATTAACTCGTGTACCATGTATGTTCTGGATGACCAACTGTCAGTCAAAGGCTTTCTGACACCTCAGAGGCCATAGTGCCAGAGTCCCACAGGGCCGAGGCATCGAGCCCATGGGCTCCGCTGGTGACCGATAACGGCCAAGGTGGACCCGGATGAAAACCCTGGGAGCCAAAGTCCAGGGAGGAACTACACCACATTGGGGACCCCACAGGGGTATCCTTCCGGGTAAGGGGGGGGGGACTGCACACCACCATAGGGATCAAAGAAAGCGTGTAACTCAGGACCAGCCCCAAATACAAACCCAGGCCCACCCCCAGGAAGGACAACCACCCAAACTGCGACATCCACAGTACCAATCCCAACCCCACACAAACCGCACCTCAAAATGTGACAGAAAGTCAAAGGCAAGAGGCAGAGCTATAGGAGTCACACAGAAATATTGAGGACATGGGCTATAAATGTCAAATATATTGTGTCAAAGTGCTCCCAAATCAAAGTCACAGTCTGATGTGTCTACCATGGGCTAAAGAGAAATTCCTTTGTGTGCAGTGGAACTATTTGAGACGACCAAGGTTGCAGAGTCTAAAAAAGGATTGGAGAAGCACAGGTTTGAGAAGCACTAGTTTGAGATCCGGACTAAAATTTCCGCAGTCAGTCAAATTTGGGAAGCTGTGTCTTTTGCTGGTGTTTTATCCAAGCTCAAAATTAACCTAGCCGTCTACCAGGATTATATTCATCACCACTCTCATAACTCAGATGATTAATAACATTTCTGGCAGCCATGATGTTGTTTCATAAGCCAGATTTTACAAAAACCCTGAAGAAGAAATGTTGGTGTCTGCTCTTCCCATTTTAGAGGTTATGCCTGTTTCTCAACTCAGAAATGAAGTGCTACCATCAGAGCTGCCATGTCTGGTCTGTTTGTAAGTGTTGCTGGAACCCAAGGAGCAGGGGGTGGGGGGGATTTACCATTAGGCAATATTAGGCCCCGTCCACACGAAGTCAAACCTTGGCCTAAACGCACAAATTTTTCACTAAACCAGCCTCTCATCCACACGAAGCCGGCGTTTCGGGGGTCTGTAAACGATCTTTTTTTTATTCAGCCTTCAGAGTGGGAAGATTTTGAAACGCCGTTTTCGCGTTTCCATCTTTAAGCTCTAACCACATTTTTTTTTTTACACGCATGCGTCATAGCGTCGCCTCTAAACACGCATGCGCGACACAGTATCACAACAACAATGGCGACGTACTGTGTTGAATGGTTGCTGCTCATGCTACTCACCCTGCTGTCGGGCTTACAACAGAATCTTCTTCTTCGGGAATATCTCCAGGAAGAACAGAGCAATATCGACGACATAGTTCAGCACCTGAATTTGACTGAACCACGAAAATGGACCCGCAGGGCAACCATTTATAAATATATTTGTGCGCATGCCCAACATTTCGTCGCCTATTTTTGCTTTGGCACGACAGCGCCACTTACAGGCCTGGCATACATTTTGCAGCGTTTTCATGTATTCGTGTGGACGATCACATTTATTTTACGTCTCCGTCTTTCGACAAACATTCTGGAAAATATTAGCGTTTCGTGTTTGTTTTGACTTCGTGTGGACGGGGCCTTAGGCAGTTGCCTAGGGCCCCAAGTTCCTGGCGGCCCCATAAAACTCGGTTTAAATGTATGGTTAATACAACTATTCCTTATTTGTGCACATTATGTTTTTAATAAAAATCCTTTCGCTAAAATGCCATCAGAACGCTTATAATATTAAGTGTTTCTCAGCACCCCCCTTCAGTATCCACCATATTGGATCAGTCCATTTGCTGCACATGTTCAGAAAAGTCCAAACAGACAGCAGCAAACCATTTGAAAACAAACGATGCAAAGAACATTGTTGCCAACTTAATGCCCTTGTTGCTATATTTAGCCACTTTTCAGACCCCTCTAGCATTTTTATTTCCAAAAAGCGCCAAGCACTAAATCTACCGACTTTTTTCTGCTACTGGAGACTTTGGAGACAACATCTAAAAGCAGCGAACTCTGCTCTCCAGAGCAAGTAGATTGGTAACCTCGCCTCCTGCTCTCCTCTATCTTGTCTGCTGTCATGATTCATGCAGCTATTATTTCATCCAAATGAAAAATGGAGTACAGAGAAGCAGATCAGCTAAGTGAGCTTAGTGCTTGAAAAAAATCTTTCGTTCCTTTTGAGACAGCATGAAAAGTCAGCTGAGTACAAAACATAGAGAGGATAACAACAAGAAAAGGGACAAGAAGAGAGGGACAAAACCTAGAATCTAGAACAAAAATGGATGTCTATTCTATTAACATTTATCTGTTAAATGGGTCTGTTTTATGTCTTCTCAATTCACAGGGTCCCATGCCTTTTTTGCCTAAGGCCCCAAATTTCCTAAATCCGCCGCTGCAGGGAGCACATGTCAGGCTGTGATACTGTGAGGTCAGTCTTAAACTGAGATACAGTTTAGGCCCCACTCTCCAATGTCTGTGTTTTATCTTCTTTGGAGCTCCACAGATGACATTGGCGCATCAAGATCAGCCAATAAGAAAACAGCTCAGACATTACCCTCCTTCTTATGAAATGACACGAGCCATTTGAGTCTCCCTGTGAAAAGTCTACCAAATACTGACTGTGACACATTTATATCTTGCACAGAATGTGGCGGTCCCCATGTAAATGTTGGCATGCTGAGTTGCATCTCTTACCTTTTCCAAAGCCCAGGGAAACATTTACGCTGAAAAAACGTAAATATTGTCAAAGGCCTATAAAAACTGACGGGTGAAGCAGGTGTAAACATATAAATATGATATAAACTTTACATTAGCCTCATGGGGATTGGACATAGTACAGTGGGTCCCTTGACCGATTTTGTGGTGCTTTAATAAAAAATAAAAAAAACTTCTCCCGGCTGGTCACACAAATACAGAGCCTATACTGGACCCTGGCTGAAAGGAGCACACAGTGTTCATTGGAAGGGGCAGCACTAAAACAGTTAATTCAGACTGATGTCTTTATGATTTGCTGGAGTGCGCCATGGGAGCGAGTCTCCCCTCACTCGCTGGATAAACAAAATTTGCTTAGCTCAAATAAAATTTGATGAGGAGATAATTTTGCGAGCAGACGGCATAAAGGACCCTCTCTTTTGCATGAGTGCTGCAAGGGGAGGGCGAAAAAAAACGAAACAAAAAAAAAACGCAAACTCTGACAAGGTGGTTCAAAATACCATGAACAAGATGGCAGAGAGAGATAGAACACTTCTCCTGCAGCACCGACCAAACCCCCCACCTCCCACCGTACAAACTGCTAATGTTGTACTTTCCACATATGAAATATATTCATCTAACCTATTTTGAATCAACAGACGTCTAATCAGACTCCTATTTGTTATCATCTGATGATATATTTACACTTTTATCATATTATTCAATAATGCACTTAGAAATTTAAATCATGAGATTTTTTCCCAATTGCTGCACGCTTTTGAAAGAAACTTAAACCTCCTGCTGTATATTTCAGCAGATCCTGTTTAAGGCCAACTTCAAAATCTGCTATTTGCATTTTTGATTTGTCATTGATGGGATGATGCGGCACAGCTGCTTAGCCAGGATCACAAATGGATCAAGTTCAGGACCACAAACATACAAACAAAGCGATGCAAACAAAGCAAGAAGAGATTAACCTTTTCATAACATGAGGACCCAGATTTGGGTCCTCAGCACTCGCCCCAAGATGGTTTTTAGACCTGTAACATATTCTCTGGGGTCTTGCCTATATTTTGATACCAAAACAATTAAAATAAACTCTGTAGTTCTTGAGATATATTCAATTTATTTTGGGCATGTTATTTTCAAGCATATTTCTCGAAAACAGGCATAGTGTCCAAGAGACTAATTTAGTTTAGGCTTAACATTAAACTTCATTAAACAAAAGTCAACATAACCATATATTCACTGGCAATTAGAAAATGTTGCCTCAGGTTTCTAGCTGATTGCAATAAATCTTATTGATTAGCTTCTTCTTTCAGGACAACCATTAGGCGGCAGTAGAGAGCAGCCAAGCCTGCAAGAAGAAACCTGCAGAAGAACAAGGCTCACGATTCATCAAGAAGTTCTACTTCTGGCTAAATTCTACTGTTTAAAAACGCTTTTATGAAGTCAGAGTATCAACTTAAAGGAATAGTACACCCAAAACATGATTAGCCTTCATTTTCTACTCACCCCCATGCTGAACAACACTCTGGAGTACTTTTTTGATATCTCAAATGCATCTGGAGATCTGGGAGGCTTCTTGCTGTCTGCTGACATTCAAATAATGGAGGTCTATGGCGCCCGAGGCAGAAAGGTCCATAAAAGTCCACAAAAGATGTGTCAATATTCCTCCATACTGCTCGTCCAATGTATTCCAAGTGTCCTGAGTGGGTAGCATCCATAATTTACTCGAAACAAAGTCATTTAGAATGTTTTTAGAGCATAAACAGTAGTGTATAGGATTTCCTCAAAGCGCGTTCACGACGCTACGGAAACCGCGGCAGACCAAACCAGATGAAAGTGCGCATTCAGCTCGGCAAAGAACTCATGCTCTTCCTCAACACTGAAGTCCTCAGACATTTTTCTTTCGTTGTTTCTTTCTTTGCACAGGTAAACAGCACATTTCTTCTTCTACGCTTGCATTATCGGCAGAGCAGACGCTGAATGCGCACTTTCGTCTGGTTTGGTCTGCTGCGGTTTCCGTAGGCTCGTGAACGCGCTTTTAGGAAATCCTATACACTACTGTTTATGCTCTAAAAACATTCTAAATGACTTTGTTTCGAGTAAATTCTGGATGTCACCCACTCAGGACACTTGGATTACAGAAGCCTCCCAGATCTCCAGATGCATTTGAGATATCAAAAAGTACTCCAGAGTGTTGTTCAGCATGGGGGTGAGTAGAAAATGAAGGCTAATCATGTTTTGGGTGTACTATTCCTTTAAGCTTTAAGTAATTAAAAGTGTAAAAGCATCACTTTTAAAATCTCTTAAAGTATAAAACTGAAAGTAGTGCGGGAAAACATTTTTTTACAATTCTGGATGATAACTTCCTTCTGCTTAATTTTCTTAGTTTTATTAATTATTATTAATGGTAACAGTGTCAAATTTAACTGTGCATCATCTTGAGAAAATATTTATTTTGGTTTGTGGTGAACAACAAGTTGGGGCAGCACCGAGTCCAACCACAAAGAGATGAATTGTCTGGATGAAACTAATTATTTTGATGGTTTTGATTTTTTTTTAAATACCAACAGGCCATTATGATAATGAGTCAGTTAGTTAATTGCAAAAAATGTAAGGAGTGGAAGTAAAACGTTGTCTAAAAATAATTACTCCAATAAATTATAGATAGTCTAAAGTAACGAAGTACTTACACAGTATGTCCTCAAGACATCTGATTGAACCAGCTGAGGGATGAGAAAACTGCTGAGTCTCCATTATAAATGTGGACAAAAATATATATCAATGTTTTAATCAATTTGAGAATGCAAACAGAGAGAAAAGTCGCTAGATTAGGTGCTAGACAATTTTTTTTGAAAGTTTGTTAAAATATATGTAGAATATAAGAAGTTTGATATGACTGAAAAAACACCTCATTGAAGCAAGAAACTTTTTATCGTAAAATGTTTTTTTACGATAAAACCGTTTTGTTTTTATTGTTTCTGTTTAGCAAATGTATTTTCTCAATGACAATTTGTGCAATTTGATGGTTAATGGAAACACACCTAATGAGAGAGAGAGATCAGTGTCAGGAATCCAGTTTTTTGTTGGTTGTTTTTGTGTTTCCTTTTCTCCTCCACCAGGTGGTGCCCCGTCCTGATTGGGCCTCCCTGCACACCTGCAGCTCATTGGACCATTATCTGGAGGAGTGTTTAAGCAGTGGACTGTCACTACCTCACGTTGAGAGTGTTTGCCAGTCTTCGGAAGTCATCCTGCAAGCTGGATTTTTGGCCTTCTTTCCCTGGAAGGATTGTTTGAATCTCACACTGAGTAGGTGATTAACCTCCACACATCTCGTTCAAGTTCTCCCTGAATTCCAAGTGGCAGTCTGCTCTATTGCTCCTCCGGGTCCAAAGAATGTCTACCTGTCCACTTTCCAACGAATCGCCTCTTCTCTGGATCAACCCACACTGACTGGATTTCAAAGCGAGAGAAGAACCCCCCCCAGATGTGAGTCCCTTACTAGCATTAACCTTGTGGCATCCAAGATTCCCACGGTCCCTGAACTAATCTTTGTGATATCCTCTCCAGACTTTCTAGTTCCTGTTCACCAGCCCTCTGAGTTCCAGATCCAACCCCCTCTACCCTTACCTCAATAAACCTGTTTAATCTTTTGCCTTGCTCTGAGTGGTTCTCTGCATTTTGGGTCAGAAGTCTTAAACACATCATTATAATCAGAGCTGCAAGGCCAGAAGTACTTTCTACTGGAAGAAAAACAAGGAGAGTACACCAAATAAATGCCAGTAATCAATCTGGCATCTGTTCTGCCAGGGGTACTTATACAGAAAAAGACATAAAGACAATATACAGTTTTTATAGCAGTAAAAGCTTTGCTAATTATTCAGGGAAACACATATAATTATTTTATATTAAGAAAGAGACACAAAGAAACAGACAAATCTGTTAAAGAAGCAATGCAAAGTTAATGACAATGGCAGCAGTTGCCATGGCCACAGAAAAGAAATAGTATGACACAGACGTTCATGGCTATGTCTACTTTTTAAGGAAAGAAAATGAGAAGAGTTCACAAAGTCACTGGGAGTCACTAGTAGCAAAAACTGAATTGATGGCTCCAACCAGCAATGTGACAGCCAAACATAGGAGCGCTGAACTCTGGGGAAGGAAAACTAGACGAGGATGCAAATTTATTGGTATTGACAGCAATAGATTTGTGGTACCTTTTCTTTGGGAAAGAAACACAGCTAAACAAAGACAGACTGGGCTCATTTACTTAATATGGAAAGAAAACCAGACAAGAAAATCTAAAATATTGATAAAACTCCTATACTATTTTCATCCTTTTGTTAAATTAATAACTACAGATAGCTCAGGATTACCTTAGCCACCATTAAATGGATACAAAAAGAAAATTAATTCCAAGCGTCCAACTTTTGACAAATCCTTTAGCCTCTGCACCTGCAGTGAGTTTAAAACTGACAAGACATGATTGATGGTATGACCTGCTGGTGGATATTTCACTCCAAATGTTTGGCAGCCAGCAGATAGAAGCCTATTTTAAACCTTAACACATTTTTCATACCGCGAAAACCCTGGGAACTGTTATATATGAGCATGATATCAGTCATAGTCAGAAGAAAAGTTAAGGGTTGTGTTTCTTGGAGACAGCTTTGACAGTCGTTTAGCTGCAAGAGAACCACAGAAATGGAGGAAGAAAATCTCAGTTTGTCTCTGTTTTAAAGTTTTGAGGCCAAGAGGTTCCCAAGCAGGCTGGTGGGGCCCGTGGCTCTACTCATGCGCAGATAAAAGTTTTTTATATTTAAAGAATAAAAACAGAAAAGCCACTTTTATAAGGATTGTGGTTTTGTCTTTGAGATGCAGCTGATAAAGCAAGGAGTGCTCCTACGCTGAATGGAAATAAAACACAAACAGCGGTCCGGAAATAAATCAGAATCCGCAACATTCTTTCCTGGAATTTAACTCCTTTTCAAGCAGATGTCAGCGTGTTTTTCATATGATATCAGATTCTGCTTTGATGTCAAGAATCCCTAAATGCCTACACATCGTTCCCTCTTTTTGTGTCTTGTTTTTTTCTTGGTCCACACAGAGCCTACAACTGCAGCGATCCGCCTCTCAGACACTTACACAATCCCACATATGACAAAAGATGGTGTTTACCCCTCCTGCATGCAGCCCATGCATCCTGTTTGTGGCAATGTCTCACCATTGTTCTGCCTCTGTCTACATGAGCTGATGCAACCGAGAGGGACAGTGCATGTAGTGAAAAGGATCCTTTCCTACGTGTCCTTTGTTTGGTTATCAGAAACTGTCTGATTTAAGTGGAAAGAAAATGAGCGATGGGATGGAAACACTGAACAAAACAAAGAAGGAGCATAAAAGAGAAACCCACGCACAAGACAAGGATGTTCAGATTGAGTCTGGCTGATTAAGTCTTTTTTAGCACACTCTTGATTGGCATTGTTGTGAGGAGGACACGTTTTTGGAGCAGCCCCTCAGCTGATGTCACTCTGAGGGAAGATCTTTGAAGAGGATGGGGGTAGAGGGACATCCAGGCCTCACAATGCAACCGCACCACCGCAGGGACATGACGCCATCCATGTTTAGAGCAAGTTTCACAATGCAGTTTGGGTTAACCATAACCTGAGCATGATGATGAAAGGCCTCACCAAAGTGTGGGTGTAATCGGGAATGGGAAAACAAATTATTTAGATCTCAATCTAAAAAAATGAAGTCGTATTACATGTTCAGCTGTGCCGGTGAAGGAGTGGATGGCTCAAAAATTTGCCATTTAATTTTGGAGGGACTCTAAGAGGCAGAGTGACGCTGCCCTCTAGTGAAACAACAGGATTACGCACAGGATTACGCACAATAAATACAACATTTAGGAAAGCATTGATACAGCTTTATCATAATACAAGTTTCAATGTTTTATTTGAATGTTATGACAAAGAAAAACATAAAGTAGCACATAACTGGAGAGAGGGAGAAGAAAATGTGCGTGTTTTTTCTATTTTTTACAGATAAAAATGCATAGGAGCACCATTTTTCAATGACAGTAACTATATGTGGACTTTAACAAGGCAAGGCAAGGCAAGTCTGTCTAAACAGCACATTTTAGTGGCAAAACAATTCAAATGAATGTAAACGAGGGAAATTTCCTTCCATCATGTCATGCTGATCCCTGCTGGGGTTGCAAGTGCCTATCTCTAGCTGTCAAAAAGTTTAAGAATCTATCGCAGGGAAATATAGAGACAACCAGGACAAAAAACCATCCCTAAGGAGAATTTAGAGGATACAAAATAACCTAACAGTCATGTTTTTGAACTGTGGGAGGAAGCCGGAGTACCCGGAGAGAATCCACACGTGCACTGGGAGAACATGCAAACTCCAAGCTTTTCTCTGCAAGGCAGCAGTGCTTCCCATTGTACTACTGTGAAGCCACAATAAAAACAGAAAAATTTAAATATGATCAAATGATTGGTAGAGAGAATGAAAGGAAAGTTGGACTGAAAGCTTACTGTAACTAATATTGTTTGGATTGCTGAGTTAAGAGCCGCTCTGAACAAATACTGTTTTTAAATTTTAGTTTAAACCATCTGAGGTTTTTTTTTTTTTCTATTTTTCTGTGATTTTATTCCAGATTAATGGAGCATAATAATTAAAGGCTGTTTCTCCGCGTTTGGTTCTAGCTCTGCAGAGTAGATTTGAATCAGAATATCTGAGAGGTCTGGTTGATTGATTCACTGAGAAGAAGTCTGGAAGATATTTTGGAGCCATGCAGTAATTCATAGACTGACTGAAGTATTTTAAAATCTATCTTAGATGTGGGGAGCCAATAAAAGGACTTTACAAGTTTAGAACATTTTGCATGTAGGCTTAAACATTCAGTTTCAGTATTAACAGATCAGTTTCACATTCTGCAACAAATTTGCTGTCTGCTCTGGAAAGCTCTTGCTCTAAAATGAGCTTAGTTTTTATTGCCATCACATTTTATTGGTTCCTTAATTTAATGCTCTTCTTGCCTGTTCTGCCCATTTAGGTTAACCTTTATGGCTTAAAAGGGCTTGGATTTGTTTGATACGGCCCTGATTATGGGATTTTCAGTAGCCCTATTCCATGAGTGTATGTTCAATATTCTTTAATAATATATTTTATAATTTAAATGTGATGCTCCCATTAACACCCTTGTTTATAGATATTTGAGCTCAGCCTATTTTTTTTTTAGTGTAGTCCTGTTTCTCTGACTGTGACTGGCTGGATGTGCTCTCCTCGTCCTTCGTCCTTTTATCTATCTTTTTTCATTAGCTTCAAATTATGAACTTGGAACTTTACATAATTAAACACCTGAAATATATATTTTTCAAAATTTAATGAATCCATGCACCCATTTCATTATACTCTAATGTAATTGTTATAGATGTTTGAGCTCGGCCTATTTTTTTTAGTGTAGTCCTGTTTCTCTGGATGTGCTCTCTTCATCCTCTGACATGGGAGCTGGCTCACTGTGCGTTTCCTGGACGGTGTCGCCTGTGGACCTGGTTGATAGGTTCCTTTGTATCTCTGCTTCCTTTTTTATCTGTGCTTCTGTCTCCTTGAACCTCAGATGGCCGCTCACACTGAGCCTCATTCTGCTGGACGTTTCTTCCTGTTAAAAGGGAGTTTTTCCTCTCCACTGTCGCTATACCCATGTTTGGTGTGCAGGATTGCCTTCAAGCCAATGAATCGATGCAATCAACTGGTTTTCCTTAGATAGAAAACTTTGGATCAGTTTGACTGGATGATTTAGTTAAATTGTCACTGTTAAGTTCCTTGAGATGACAAGTGTTGTTAAATGGCGCTGTATAAATAAACTGAATTGAATAACATTTTTTCAAAACTGTTTTTATGACCTGTTCTGCTTTTGTTACTTGGTTCTTATAATGCTGTTTGTTCACTAATGTTCTCTATCAAACCCCTGAGGTGTCTGTAGAAAGATTACATTTGACGAAATACAGGCAAGATGGACTGAAAATTGTGAAAATGTAAGGAAGTTGTTGGATTAAGTTCTATTTTGAGTTATCTGAGTAAAGGAGTTAAGTTAAAACTGTGGTTTCATATTGCAGTTATGGCTCATTAAAACACATTGAAAATTACATTTTAATATGAGAACAGGTGAAAATATTCAAAGAACATTAAAGGAGAAATCCGGTCATATTCAGAGTTCAAACTTCTAGAAGTATTTTAAATATAAATTATTACATACTGTTCAATAAATGATAAGTGTTTTTAATGAAGAATAGTTTTCATGTGAATGTGCTTTACTGGAGGCCTCCATGTTTGTCAAAGAACACTACTGCCACCTACTGGTTTGTGACGTCACGGTGCGGTATCGGCTGTTGATCAAGTCCCAGTGCTGTATCTGGTGTTTGTCACAACGCGCTATTATCCAAGTCATCTTGAAAACATTCTTCTTCCAAATGTTGGCTACATATTACGGGGTTTTTCTCTGGCCAGAAGTTCGATGGCAAATCCTCCCTCTTCATGTTGGCGATCCAACGACCAACCTGTCCGTGGAGGATCAGGAATCGGAAAGGTGGAATAACTATAAAATTTCAAATTTACCCGTTGTATTCCAGCATCCAGCTGCCATGCACGTGGGCATTGTCAGTTTCACTATAGCTCTGGTGAATTTCAATAGTGAAGTCCTCTGGAAATCTTCAATAATTGTTGTTGATTGCAGATGTGTCTAGTAGTTCCCATTGATTTAGCTTGTAAAGCGGGGAGAATGGCGCTAGGCTTACCGCACCGTGACGTCACTGCTGGAAGATGGCAGGAGGGAGGGGTTACTATATTTGGGCAGAAATTGGAGCTCCCAGACTCAGTGATTGCAACAAATATTATCGATTTTATTTTTTTTACGCTGCATTTGATACAGTAAAAAAAAAAGTGTTGTTTTTAATAGGGATGCACAATATAATCGGCCCCCTATCGGTATCGGCCTTAAAACTGAATATCGGACATCGGCCACCCCACCGATATTTAACCCGATATTTGATCAGCTTCTGAGTTTCTAAAGTCTAAAAAAAAAATTATGTACTACTTCTTCTTCCTCAAAAACTTCTTTTTTACAGACTTAAAAACTTCTAAAGACGAGGGAAAAAATATTGATACATTAAAATATCACAATATCTTCATATGCTGATATATTGCCATTTAAAAACACCATATCAATCTCTTTTACTAATGAAATATTGCTATACGTCATCGTTATGCTACGAAATCCCCCGAAAATTCAAGAAATTTTGCCATATTTTTATATGTTGATATATTGACGCGGTATCGATCTATTTTACTAACAAAATCTCACAAGAATTTGCAAAATATCACGAGAGTTTGTAACAGAACAATGAAATTTCCCAACATTTTGAAAGTAAAATAGATCGATACCGTGTTTTTAAAAATCTATTTGATATCAGTATATGAAAATATATTTGAGTATATTATTTTTCAAAGTGTCAGAAATGGATAACAAAACTGCTATTTTCAATGACTACTTATTTTTGTCCAGCTTTAACATCAGTATCGATATCGGTTATCGGCTACATGAGTTTTAAAATATCGGCATATCGGATATCGGCCAAAATCCCAACATCGTGCATCCCTAGTTTTTAACGCTTTAACGTTTTTATTTTTTGATAAATACTAAATTCATTTCACATCCAACTGCCATGCACGTGGGCATTGTCAGTTTCACTATAGCTCTGGTGAATTTCAATGGTGAAGTCCTGGAAATCTTCAATAATTGTTGTTGATTGCAGATGTGTCTAGTAGTTCCCATTGATTTTTCTTGTAAAGCGCCGAGAATGGAGAAATGGCCGCTCCCGGACTCAGTGATCGAGACGAAAATTATTATTTTTATTTTTTTGTGATTAAAGCTTAATTCATTAAATCAGTGTAAACGTATTAGTTTAAGGTATAGATAATGACCCATTGATTATTCCTTCCTGACTGGACTTTGTCTTTAATGTTTTTAGAACAGTGGCTGCAATAAAGTCATAATTTATGGTGTCTTGAGGGGCAACAGTAGCATCGGGTGCAGAAGTTTGCACTCCAACCGGAGGGTTGTCGGTTCAAGCCACGGGTCTGGCTTTCAGTGTCGTTGTGTCCTTGGGCTAGACGCTTCACCTACATTACCTAACGATGGTGGTCAGAGGGCCCGGTGGCGCCAGTGCACGGCAGCCTCGCTTCTGTCAGTGAGCCCCAGGGCAGCTGTGGCTACAATGTATTTTACCACCATCAGCGTGTGTGTGAATGGTTGAATGAATAAATGAATGTAGTGTAAAGCGCTTTGGTCAAGTCTCCTGACTTGAAAAAGTGCTACATAAGCACAGGTTTTAGCTTTCTTCCTTGCAGAGAAGCAAGAAACCAAAAAGCTTAAGTTTCACCACTCAAACTGCTGCATGTTTTAGAGTGAAATACAAATGATGTCCACCCAGAACCCACCAAGGATTCCTTTTTGATGTGGCATATATCAACCATCTTTTGATTGTGTTTTTTATTATCAGCAGGAAGCACATCTGCTCACAGAATCAGTTCCTTCCACAGCAACTTCCCACGCTGCATCACTGAGATACATTCAGCTCTGGGCGTAGTCCTCATAATCCCAGAAAAGAAGATAATACCTGAATCTTAAATACCTTATTCACCTTATCTGCTCCCACAGGTGTGAATCTTTTCAGGTATTTTAGTTCTTCCTTGCAAAAAGAAGCAGATAGTCACAAAAAGGCCTCCCAACCTGTGAGACGCTACTCAGGGAAAGTGAATGTGAAGCATGAGGCCTCATCTTTAGGTGAGCGCTCGGTCGCGCCTTTGTTTTATTTGCTATCAGATTGTTGACATTGAAAACAAGTGCCTCATTCGCTTCAGATAGATGAGCGACCGCTCAGCCGGAAAAAACACAAATACTGAACCTATGAGTCACATTGTTGTTTGGCTGCAAACATCCGTGAAATTTAGCGGCACAGACATACTTGAAAGTACTTGTGACATCCTTTAGTGTAAGTTCATATTTAATGGAACCATGACAATGATAATACATTTTTCAGACTATTTTTGTTGTTTTGTTTTGTCTTCCAGTAAAAAAGATGACTACAGATAAAATGGCTGATAACAGAGACAGCAGGGAAGAATTGGAAATTTCCATCCATATTTTTTACCGGTTGATTTTTAGATGCAATAGATAATTTTAGGAGTATAAGAAAATATTTGGTTTGTAATTTATTTAAACTTTATAATTTGTTGTGATGTATTCAATATGCCTGATACTGCCTTTACATTGCATTTAGTTTGTTTATAGATCGGTCTGTTTTTCCAGTGTAGTCCTGTTTCTCCTCTGACATGGGAGCTGGGTCGGAGCTCGTCTGCCTGGCTTTGTGTTTCCTGGACGGGGCCGCCTTTATATATCTTTTATATCTCTGCTTCTGTCTCCTTGAACCCCAGTCGGCCTCAGCAGATGGCCGCTCACACTGAGCCTGGTTCTGCTGGAGGTTTCTTCCTGTTAAAAGGGAGTTTTTCCTCTCCACTGTCGCTACAAGCATGCTTATTGTGGGGGATTGCATTCGAGTCAATGAGTTGATGCAATCAACTAGTTCTCCTTAGTTCAAAAATTTTAAATCAATCTGACTGGATCATCTGGTGAACTGTAGTCCCTGAAGTCCCTTAAGATGACATGTGCTGTGAATTGGCGCTATAGAAATAAACTGGATTGAATTGAACGTACCGCAGCGTCCCGCCAGATGGAACTGACTGAAATAGTTTGTGGATGGGATCAGCTACAACCTTCCCTGCATGCCTCAGAGTCCTGGAGGTATATAGATCCTGGAGAGATGGAAGATTGCAGCCAATCACCTTCTCTGCAGACTGGATGACACCCTGCAGTCTGCCCTTGTCCTCGGCGTGGAACCAGTTTAGAGGAGGAAAGCGGGGACGAAGATGTTGTGGAAGAGGACGCCAGGGCGGCAGAAGCTTGGTTTGGTGTAGAAGGCTTCCAGCCGTACATGTTTGAGCCCTTGCCTCGCAATGCTGCCAGTTCTGTTAGCTCTACGCCTGCTGAAGACACAGACGTCCATCCCCGTGAACACTGGGACGCAACTCAATGGGAAAGGAATCTGATTTTTGATTTCAACCGTTGCGTATATTAGCTGAGATATATCAATCAAGATGCTATGACCGAAAATATTTGATTGACAGGTGATCGTTGATATATATTGGCCAAATTTAGGTGTTCAGGCTGACGGATAACTAACTGGCCTGCAGAAGATAACAAAAAAAAAAACCCCACAGATTTTAAGACAGAATTCATTTTTAATTTTTATTTTATTTTATTTTTTTTAAAGAATTTTTCTACATTTTGGGACAATATAGTGTGATAAAGAGTACATTTATATACATCTTTAAGCCAGAATAATTTGACATTTAAATATGATTTCCCTCGGACTTTAAACATATATCCAAAAATATTTTAAATACATATAAATACACGTAGAGAAATGATAAAAAATATACTATTTGCAAGTGTTAGGGGTACAGTTGTTTCCTTTCTTTTTATCATGAAAAATCAAAAACCAGCACTCTACAGAAAAACTGGATGGTGAAAAGGTTTTTTTTTTTTTAAGATTTGGTTTAAAACTCAAGCATAAATAAGTTGTGTTGTACCCAATATTTTCTACATTAAAAAGAAACACATTGAAAATCTCACAAAATTTTTTTTTTAAACTGTCCATCTGCATCAACTGTATTCACAATCCTTTGATTTCACAGATGCTCCTTATAAAAGTTGTCACTTTCCCCCATTTTTTAAAGATTTAAAGAAAATGTATTTTCTTGTTTCATTCACTTCAAATTTACCAATATTGACTGATTTATTTTCTCCATATTAATGGAATCCTAATGAAATACTTTGGAAGCCCCTTTCTGCCACTCTGTTAAAAAAATTAATTTTCTCATTATAATGAGATAGTTACGGAAGAGGATTAGGGCCACTGAAAAAAACTAAAAGTTTACTGATTTTAAAATTTTATTTCAATTTAGTATTGGAAAAAAGTCAATTCTGACTTTAATCTCAGAATTCTGACTTTTTTTATTGTCAGAATTCAGTCAGAATTCTGAGAAAAAAGTCAGAACTCTGAGATTAAAATCAGAATTCTGAGAAAAAAGTCAGAATTCTGAGATTAAAGTCAGAATTCTGATTTTAAAAAAAGTCAGAATTCTGAGATTAAAGTCAGAATTCTGAGAAAAAAGTCAGAATTCTGAGATTAAAGTCAGAATTCTGATTTAAAAAAAGTCAGAATTCTGAGAAAAAAGTCAGAATTCTGAGATTAAAGTCCGAATTCGGACTTTAATCTTAGAATTCTGAGAAAAAAGTCAGAATTCTGACAATAAAAAAGTCAGAATTCTGAGAAAAAAGTCAGAATTCTGAGATTAAAGTCCGAATTCGGACTTTAATCTTAGAATTCTGAGAAAAAAGTCAGAATTCTGACAATAAAAAAGTCAGAATTCTGAGATTAAAGTCAGAATTCTGAGATTAAAGTCAGAATTCTGAGAAAAAAGTCAGAATTCTGAGATTAAAGTCAGAATTCGGACTTTAATCTTAGAATTCTGAGAAAAAAGTCAGAATTCTGACAATAAAAAAGTCAAAATTCTGAGATTAAAGTCAGAATTCTGATTTTAAAAAAGTCAGAATTCTGAGAAAAAAGTCAGAATTCTGAGATTAAAGTCAGAATTCGGGCTTTTTTTTTCCCATACTATACTGAAATAAAATAAAAAAAATCAGTTAACATTTTTTTTTCCAGTGGCCCTAATCCTCTTCCGTAGATAGTAACTCATTAAAATTAGATTTTTTTATTTTTATTTTTTTTAACAGAGTGGCGGAAACGGGCTTCCATAAAATGCATTCACGTTGGTGATGTCACTAAAAAAGTGAACCGGTATAATAGTGAACGTTGGGTAGAGTCTGCATTAAAACAAGCTGTTGCATTCCGTTTGTCCACCAGAGGGAGACATTTATCCGTGGTAACTGAGGCAGTGAGAGGTCTTTGGTCTTCCTGTGCAAAATGTTTCCTCTGCACTCCTGAAATGTGTTTATTCGTGAATTACTGGCGCATCTTTTAAGAAGAATTTTAAAAATTCTTCTCTTTTTTCTATTCTCTCTCTTTTTTCTATTCTAGTAAGAATTCTTTTCTTACTATGCGTGGATTTCCTCATATTTACTGGGGGAAAAAACAGGGTGTTTCGTTTAGACAAGGATATTTATCTGTAATTATTGATGTAGCTTACGAATAAAGAGAAATGATAGCAGACATAAGAAGGGAAATATTAAAACGGATTTTTTTCTATTTAGATGGGATACTTTACATAGGTAACCTCAGACTGTTTCAAATTACAAACAGATGTTCCTTGAAAACCGGTTGCCCTGGTAGGAGGAGGGCCCCTCAGTATGTGGGAGGAGCCCAAACTCTTCTCCGGGCTCCAATTTTATTCCAGCAGGTAGTTTAAAACCCAAACTGGTGGCGAACGGCAGCTGAAAGATAAGAGCTGCGATCATCCTGCAAAGAGGATCTTTTTTCCTGAAGCATTTCACCTCCTTTCTGCAGCATGCTGAGCAGGAAGGGCTCCTGCTTGGGGGCGCTGGGCGCACCGGCCGGGCTAGACCGCGGCAGGGTCCGGGAGCGGCTGCAGGCTGCGCTGGCCGGGCTGCAGGAGCTGCGGCTGCTGAGGGACCGACACAGAGACATGGTGAGCTGGGCTCTGCAGCTGGACCGGGAGGAGCCGGTCTCTGCGCCGCACGCTGACCCGGTGGAGGCTGAGGAGCAGCGGCTGGAGGAGACCCTCACCGCCCTGAAGCAACAGCTGGTAGGGAGTTTATTTTAATCTGGAAACATTCAAATTAAGTTTTTTTTAATGGTTTCATTATTTTTATTGGTGTCTAAAAAAATATATATATATAAAATAAAGAAGAAGAAAAGTTGTTGTTCTTTTTCCCTGAATAGTTTATTTGTCCTTGGAATAACAGTGTCAGCTGATGCTCATGCGCCTTCATTCTGCAATTATTACCAGGAAGACTTTCATGCGCTCAGCTGGGGGTCGGAAGCGGGATAGATGTCATAAATCAAGGTTCATTGCGGCCCCCACAGGGCTTCTTAATTGTTACTGCGTGCACGCGCGCCCTGTGCACGAGGGCAAGCCTCAATCATTAACCACTAAATGCCAGGAAATAACAACAAATGTGGATTTTTCTGCAGTGAATGAGGGGAGAATCTCATCCCTTGGAGGCCCTCCTGAGTGCTGCAGACAGCTGGCTCTGTTTAGTTTTCCATGACAAGCTTTTTCCATGTAGCTGGTAAAATCATTCAAGGGAAGCGCAGGGATTAATGTGCTATGCTTGACATCTAGGGAAGAACCGGGCAGATGCATCAAAGGATGTGTCATGGAGTGCATGGGCAACATAAGGTTCAAATTATCTCTTGTGTTTGTGCAAGCCGGGCTCCCATCTGCACAATTCACCTAATCTGGAGATTTTAAAAGACTAGAAATAGTGCAAATGGCAGGAAGTAAGTATCAGATGTAGTTTGAAGGTCTGCTGTAACAGTACCTCCCCTGCAGTGCTTAACCCCCCCTTCCTACCAAGCTTTTCCTCTTTTGCTAGTTTACACAATGGCCAGGCCTTCACTGTGGGGGGGGAATGAGTTACCCACCAGTGCCTCTTCCATGCTCCCCCATGTCCTGCTGGGGTTAATCATCAGCCACAGCGGAGCTGTTTTGGTTTCTTCATTGCAGTACATTAGAGCAGTGGTCCTCACATGTTGTATAACAAGGAACCCCTCAGTAAATCCCAAGCTTTCCTAGAAACACGCCAACCTGACTCCATTACAGCAGAACTGCTTGGCTGATTGAAGGATGTGAGGTTTTTATGTCTTATTTTTCCTCAAAAATTGAATTATTCAAGTTGGAAAACACTTTATCCTCCTTTAGTGAACCCATTTCTGTAGTTTGAGTCGTCTGATTGGGCTGAAATGAGTTTTTAGAAACCTCACTATCATCCACCTATTCTATTTATTCCAGCTTTTATTGTCATTACACTGTCACAAGTAAAGAACAACGAAATGAACTCTCTGCACCTTTAAGGAGCAGTGGGCTGCCATTGTACGGCTCCCGGGGTGGGGTTAACCTCTGGATTCCAACCTCTATGCCTTAACCGCTAGGCCGCCACTCTACTAAGCAGGCATTAGCGTGAAGGGTCTTGCCTAAGGACCCACAGTGGCAGCTCCTCCCCCCCCAGCCGGCTTCCTGTTTGCCGGACGGGTGACTTACCACTTGAGCCGCTGATCTGATCTCATCCGTTGCCATTTTGCTCCTCATTTCTCTCCATTCATACAACTAAACAAGTATTAAAAGTATACATGTATCATAACAATGTATGTTAGTTTTTTGCTCTTTTTGCTAAGTTTCTTAACAAGTAATAAAGAATTAAAGATAGCATCATGGGGGATGGGGTAACTTGTTTGGGCCTGTTTACTAGGGTTGGGAATTGAAAAGATTTTCACGATTCCGATTCCCTTTTCGATTCTATGAAACGATTCGATTCTTAATCGATTCTTTTTTCGATTCCAATTTGGGGGAAAAAGGAGAACAAACAGTTTGATTATCAGAATCAACTTTGTTTACTTAACTATTGCACAATCTTACAAACTCAAAAAGATCAAGATGTCCACAGGAAATGTGAAACTGGAGTAACATCTGTGTTTAAATGAAAAATGAATACAAGAACAAACTTAATAACCAACAATGTCTAATAACAAATGATGGGATAATAACCTATTTTAAATAACAAAAAATACTAATTATAAAACAGTAGTATGGAAAATTAACAGTTCTTTTGCAGAAAGATGAGCATATCTGCTTTTTCTGGAAGGATACGGGATCTTTCAGCGCTTATGGTGTCTCCAGCCGTGGAGAACACCCTCTCAGATGGGGTGGAGGAAGCCTGCACACAGAGGTAGTTTTCAGCCAGTCAGATAGCAAGGGCAGCGTATCTTGCTTGTTCCACCACCACAGTGTGGCGCTATCCCTGCAGGGGATGGAGGGCAAGCTTTTATAGAGCTGGATTTCCTGATCTACCCTCTGGGCTAAGGAAAGACGGGGCTTTGATTCACAAAGTGACCGCAGCACGTTGTCTTCCTCCTCGAATAGTTCTTCCAACTTGCGTAACTTGCGTAACTTGCGTAAGTTGCGTAACTTACGTAAAAAACGTGACGTAAGTCGTGCTCCCCAGAGCCGGCGCTCTCGGCTCTGGTGCTGCGGGAATCGAAAAAAGAATCATTCAGCGAGCTGCCAAACGATGCCATGGAATCGAAAAATACGGAACCGGTTCTGAACAGGAACCGGTTTTCGATTCCCATCCCTACTGTTTACTCTTATGAAATCTCCTAGATTATGATCGCAGATTCTGACAGAGCCAAAAAAGGTCTTTTTGTTTGTTTTTTTGCATCTAAAATGAAATTAAAACGTGGTTCCTTGAATAGGCCAAATAACAAACTAACTCCTTTAGTTAATCATATAATCCGTTGATTATTTTTTCTATTAATCAATTAATAATCGGATAGAAAAAGATTTCCTTAAAGAAGGAAAGTGTAGAGCTTGTTGACAGATGAAAATGTTTTTCTCTATCTTAAATTTAAAATATGTAGATGTATATAATTTTTTTTACAATTTTGATCTAATAACTACTGGAATTTGGTCGCTCTGTCCTCTAAAGGCGTGTTTTAGAGTCTCTATCCTCCAGTTGACAGTTAATCGAGAAGTAAATTAGTTGACGATTATTTGAATAATCGATTAATAGCGATTAATTGTTTCAGCCCTAAGCAGAGCTACAAAAGTAGAAGGTAAACCATGTTACATCAGAGCTCTCCTCTGGTTCACTGGTGCCAATTACGTCCCACTCATTACATTATATACGGTATTTGCAAATGTAAATAATAGATTGTAAATAATTCCCAAAGCATTTAAAAGCATTAATTAGGTTCTATAATAGTCTAAGAAATACAGTTGCAAAATGTTTATATGGTGACAGAGATACAGGCTGTGAATAAGCCACATCATCATCATCTTTCACCCACTCAGGTGTCTTTCATTACTGAGATATTCTGCAGATATTTATATTAAGGATGACAGTGTTTTGATATATTTTGAATCTCTAGTTTGCCCTCCTCTATGGCAGGGCTGTATATTACGTCACTCTCACCTTTAAAAGCTCTCTCTCTCTCTCCATTTTTTCCAGTCTCGTCTACGGAAGCAGGACGTTGGCCTGAAGACTCACCTGCAGCAGCTGGACCAGCAGATCAGTGAGCTACGGTTGGATGTGAGCAAAGCCTCCGCTGATCAACTGGAGACTGACAGCAGGCCCAGCTCAGGTGTGTCCTTCACAGAGTACAATGACGCACACTTAACTACCAATTAGAGATCCTGCTAAGAGTTACCATTCACATGATCCCACTAAACGCCCAGTCTTGGAAATGGTTCCTGCTCTCTCCAGGTTTCTACGAGCTCAGCGATGGTGGATCTTGCTCCCGGTCCAACTCCTGCACTTCTGTGTACAGCGAGTGTCTGTCATCCTCCCAAACGAGCCTCATCCCCCTGAGCCCAACCAGCTGTCACATTAGCCCCCCACCGCAGGCTGATGTTTGCTGTCGGCGCTCCGCTGATGAGAGCCCTGGCCAGCCCAGCCCCGCAAGAGCCACAGGCCTCCATCTTGGCAGCAGCAGGATCCGAGCGAGCGCAGCAGGCACGGATCAGACACGGCCGAGACCGGTGTCAACAGGTAATAACACATTATTTACATTATTTACTCAGTATCTCAACACATATTTTACTGCCTAATAACATAGGCTTCATGAAGGGAGTCAAAAGTTGATGACTGTTTTTGTCTGTATCAGGTGATCTTGAGAGAGTAATGGCTCAAGGATTGGGCTGCTTCAGATCTGCGGAGGCGAAGAAACCCCCGATGTGTCCAAAACAGAAGACCTCCCCCGTGGACCCCAAATTCCAGCGCAATCTGGAGTCCTGTGGTGGGGCTGAAGTCTACCAGTACCCCAGTCCCCTGCATGCCGTGGCTCTCCAGAGCCCAATCTTTTTCCCTGGGGTTGAAGACGGGACAACGGCACTCCTAGAGGGCCAGGGAGCCTCAGCCTTTGGTTTCGACTCTCTCCAAATGGCTTACAAAGACAAAACCATGGGTTACATTGACATGCTGCTCCAGCGCAACTTGAGCAAAGCCCAATTTAATGCAGTTGCAGAAACTGTGGAGACACAGGGTGGCCGTCACAGGAAGCCAGCTGAAAATATGTCATTTGAAGTGGCCTTAAAACATGAGCTTAGTCTGACTCCACCCCAAACCAAAACCAATGATATTGCAGAAAACATTGACCAGATGAAGCACTGCATGAATTACTCCAGCCAAGAGTCTACAGATAGAAAAAGCAATGAGTCACAGAGAGCACCAGAAGTTCACTGCAGGTACTCCTATCGTGCTGCCACAAAGGAGTACAGCTCTGATGAGGTTGCGTACCAAACCCTAAAGAAGAAGGAAAGACAACAAACTGAAAACACAAGTTTACCAAGGAATCAGTCTGATAAAAAGTACGGAGATGCTCCAGAGATGAGGAAGACTCCCTGGCAAAGACCAGCTGTTGTTCAGCCTTTAAGCACACAGGACAGTCCAAGCTGTGAGGTCCAGGCCATTCACACGCGCTCACCTGAGTTTGTCCACGCCAAGTTTGTCCCAGCCTCCTCTCAGAAGGTCAAGGTTAGACAAGCAGACCGTAAAACAAAGGCTGTGAAACTTAAACGGAAAAGCTCAGACAAGCCGCGAGTGTTGAGACAACAGCACAGCTTTTCGTCCGGTGAAAGAACCAAGGAAGTCAGTGTGGGCGCCAAGGTGGAGCAGAGGAGGTCGAGAAAAGGAAAAGTCGGCGATAGGGGCAGTACCTGGCAAACCCAGGAGCACAGACAGCGCTCTGGCTCTGACTCCAGTCTCTACAGTCCCGGACTCAAAATCACCCACAAAGTCCACCCTAAACCGCATCCGGCTTCTTCCAAACTCGGCAAAAGCCGTAGACCACAGTGCGTGGAGTATGAGCATCCAGTAGAGCAAAGAAAAAGGAGACAGGCCGGCCCCAAATGGCAATCTGATGCGGATATATACCAGGCCCCCTTTGTTCTACCCCAGAGTTCAAAGGAGCAGCATGCTCGGGCATTAGAGAACATTCAGATGGTCCGCAGTATCAGTGGCAAGCCAGGTCATTGGATGGGAGCCTCGCATCCTTTCCACTACGCCATGACCTCTAACTCTTTCCTCCAAAGTCTTAACTCCAGGTACCCCCCAGCACCCATGTACATGACCAGTCAGTACCCACCCCGGTGCGAATCTGAATATTCAGCTGAATGCGCCTCATTGTTCCATTCCACCATTGCTGAAAGCAGCGAAGGCGAGATGAGCGACAACACCACCAACCGCTTCGGAGACAGCGAGTCCAGTCAGAGCTCCCAGTCCTGCTCAGAGTCTGACAGCAGCCTGTCCCTGGATGAGGGGGACCCGGAGATTCACGATGAGGAGGAGGGAGGTATGGTTTGGGCTGAGGCAGCGTTGGGGCCCACTGCAGCTGGACAGCCCCTCCGCCAGCTCCCACCGCGCCCCGAGCCTTCGGCCTGTCGCATCAAAGCTTCCAGAGCCCTGAAGAAGAAGATCCGGCGATTCCAGCCTGCCTCCCTGAAGGTCATGACCCTAGTGTAGATGAAAGCTACCCTGCGGCAAGAATGAGAACTCCTGGGAAAACCCCTCAGTGCTATGGGAACTGTTTTTAAAAATCAGTTTGACAGATCTAATGAAGGGGGGGGGACTCAATCTGGACTGCATTTAGGTGCCGATTGTTTTGTTCAAACACAAAAGATGAGATTATATGAAAACATGTACAATACTATAATCCCAATGTTAATGTTGCAAGACTTATAATGCTTTAATGAAAATGTCTAAACATTGTTCTGTCTTTTAGAACTTTATGATTTGGTTTCTAATTGTTTTCTGTTCTTTCAATTTACTTACATGTTGTAATTATGCTTGAATTATAAGAATAAACTGATATTTAATTAATACTGGGACCGTTTTCTCTGAGACTTACCATCCAACTTTTCCTATTTGATCAGAAAGCTAACAATACGGTCAAAATGTCGTCCTGCTGCTAACGCTAACCAGGTTTTTCTCCATAAACATCACCAAAACTATCCCATCTGGTAAACTCTTTCCCTTCTGGGTTTCTATTTATCTGCCATAGTGGGAGAAATCTCCAGTTAATCCTTGCAAACATCCCACCGAGGTCGACCGCAGATAGCTCTCACGGCCCCCCCTTATCTGGCTTCCTGCCTCAGCTCAGCCGTTTGCTTTAATAAGCTGCAGCTTTAGCAATCAGACCAGACAGTCGTGTTTAATTAGAGGGTGAAACTTATCAGCTTCCCTGATTTCCCTGTGGGTAACCATTTAGAGGGAATAAACTAAGAACACACCCACTCCTTGGCAGTATCACAAACAGACATTTGCCTGGTGACAGTTAAAGCAAGGGCCAGTGAACCAAAAGGCAGTTGATGTGTGTGATATGGCATTCTTCCTAAAGTGACAGACTACAGGACGCCAACAAACAATAATAGTGCGGAGTAAGACATATTTTTATGGTTTCTGATGTCTCTGAAGCTGGTATCTGATTAGATGCCTATGATTCATTTCTTGATTTAAACAATAAAACTCCTCGTTTTCATTCAGCTGATCCCAGGATACTTTTTTTTTTTTCTATTTGCAAAAGCAGGGTGAGTGAGTATGGAGGATAAAAAGTGCCAAAATTAAATAAATAAATACAGCATTAAATAAATAATTAAATGTCTCAATAATTAATTAAATGTGGAATTAAATAAATACATGTGTCGTTCATTAATTAAAACCACGTCACTAATATAAAGTGCCACATTTGAATAAATAAATACAGCACACTGAAATAATTATATGCACACTGAAATAATTATATATATTGTTTTAATAAAATGAAGACATATTTTATTAAATTAATGACACATTTATATATTTAATTCCTTATTTATTTAATGAATTACACATTTAATTAATTGTTTATCGCTGTATTTATTTATTTAATTGTGGCACTTAATATTAGTGACGTGGTTTTAATGAATGAATGACACATTTATTTATTTAATTCCACATTTAATTAATTATTGACACATTTAATTATTTATTTAAAGCATGTATTTATTTATTTAATTTTGGCACTTTTTATCCTCCGTGAGTGAGTGAGTGCCTTGACTCTACAGTAATGATGCTGAAGTTGGCATTGGATATGAAATTGTTTCCGTAGTAATTTTAAGGGCTAATTTAAGTCCCCTAAGCTGCAACTGATTAGCACAAATTCAAAATACAGTTTTTCCTCAGTAAATATGCAGCTAATTGGACTATTGAGAGGAAATAAAGTCCAGATGTTAGTTAAAACACAGACAAAGCTCACATACAGAGAAATCAATAATAAAGATTTTATAGGCCATCATTTAGGTCTGAGCAAGCCAAGATTAATTTGCACGGAATGGGAGTAGGATTGCTCTCTAAATCCTCAGGGATTATATTTCCTTTTCTTCATGAGTACAATAAGTATCCTGTGTGTAAAACCTCTTTTATTGAACATGGTTTCAGCGATGGACATCATTTGTTTTGATTTCTTTGTGCGTGTGGAGCACGTGTTCTCAATATCTGGTGTGAATTTCATGGAAATATTTGCCAAGCAAGCATTAACTTGTTCACTACTTATTTTTACCCAAATTGAATAGAAAGCCACAAAAAACCCCACCCTGGTTTTCTTTTTGTTTTTAAATTAGGGACGTTTTTTTGATCTGGAATAGCAGAAAAAAATGGCCTGTTATCAATGAATCCCGTACTGTTTTTGTAAAAACAAAAACATGGCAACAGGAGAGGCCCGCCCAGGACAGGAGTCATGCAAGAAGCACCGATGATGATAGATGATAAAAAGCTGCTCATTTAAGGGCTTAGTGATCAGCTTTATGAAGCGGCCTTTTAATCCTGTTTCTAAAATCTGCTTTCTTCCCATTAGGAAACTTTCAGACACGGATGAATAAAAGGGCAGTTTGGAAGCAAACAAGTCTGGAGCCTTTAAGTCCACACTGGAAAAAATAGAAATCTAGATAAGTCATTTTTTCTTAAAATTAGTGCATTTGTTCTTGGATTGAGGAGGTAAAAGAGACATCTTGCCAATGGAACAAGACAATTTACACTTAAAATAAGAAAACACAATTGCATTGACTTATTTCAAGTGCATATTATCTAATTATCTTATTTTAAGATTAAAAATACTCATTATATTGGCAAACCATCTCAATTACCTACTCAAATTAAGGATAAATACACTTAATTTAAGATATTTTTTGTTATTTCTAGATCGTTTTTCCAGTGCAAATATTATTGCTCTGGTACACTGCAAAAACAATCTAGAAATAAGTAAAAATGTCTTAAATTAAGTGTATTTATCCTTAATTTGAGAAGGTAAATGAGATAATTTGCCAATGGAATGAGAATTTTTACTCTTATAATAAGATAAGTAGATAATATGCACTTAAAAAAGGACAATGTAGTTGTGTTTTCTTATTTTAAGTGTAAAATGTCTTGTTCCATTGGCAAAACGTCTCTTTAACCTCCTCAATCCAAGAAAAATGTACTTATTCTAAGAAAAAATTACTCATCTAGATTTCGCTTTTTTGCAGTGTACTAACTTTTTCAGCCAAAATGGAAAAAACGATCTAGAAATAAGTCAAAATGTCTTAAATAAAGTGTATTTACCCTTAATTTGATAGGTTAATGCGATAGTATTTTTTGTGTTAAAATTAGATAATTAGATAACATACACTGTGACATTGTGTTGTCTTATTTTAAAGGAGAATTCCGGTTTTTAACACTTTTAGCCCATTTTCTGTAGTGTCCAGGATGAAATCGAATGATCGACACCAAAATTTTGACAATTGGTCCTGTCTCTGCTTTTTGGCTCATGCAGAATCCCCCCCTGGCTGCTTCAGAATGGCTTCCATAGTGCATGTCCGATAATGTCCTTAAAACAACCTTAAACTGGCTTTTTTTAAAATATGCTACTCACCGGGTCGTCAGCGCTGTTCAATGACGTTCCAAAAAAAAGTTTCGTAAAGAAAAAACGTTCCTGTAGTGTTTTATTTAGCATTTTGTAAATCCCATTGAGTTCTGTTGGAATAGTCAATATTCCCCTGCCACCGGAAACGGAAAGGGGGCCTGTTTACGATCAGTTGTAGTCTTTTCGCTTCACTCTGTGTACTCCGACGTCGAGGTGCTAACGTCTCTGTTAAACACTTTAAAAAACTCTGAAAATGGAATACGAAAGGTGGATTCTTGATTCTCGACGTCGGAGTACACAGAGTGAAGCGAAAAGACTACAACTGATCGTAAACAGGCCCCCTTTCCGTTTCCGGTGGCAGGGGAATATTGACTATTCCAACAGAACTCAATGGGATTTACAAAATGCTAAATAAAACACTACAGGAACGTTTTTTCTTTACGAAACTTTTTTTGGAACGTCATTGAACAGCGCTGACGACCCGGTGAGTAGCATATTTTAAAAAAAGAACATTTAAGGTTGTTTTAAGGACATTATCGGACATGCACTATGGAAGCCATTCTGAAGCAGCCAGGGGTGGATTCTGCATGAGCCAAATAGCAGAGACAGGACCAATTGTCAACATTTTGGTGTCGATCATTCGATTTCATCCTGGACACTACAGAAAATGGGCTAAAAGTGTTAAAAACCGGAATTCTCCTTTAAGTGTAAATTGTCTTGTTCCATTGGCAAAATGTCTATTTTACCTCCTCAGTTCAAGAAAAATGCACCTATTTTAAGGGAAACTGATTCAGTTAGATTTCTATTTTTTCCAGTGCATCATGAATCTGCAGTGACTGCAAAAAAAATGAAATCTAAATAAATCCTTTTTTTCTTAAACTAAGTGCATTTTTCCTTGAATTAAGTAAGCAGTGGAGACACTGTGTCAATGGAACAAGACAATTTACATTTAAAACAAGAAGAAAAGATACATTGTCTTATTTCAAGTACATATTATCTGATTATCTTATTTAAAGAGTAAAAATACTCATTCCATTGGCAAACCATGTTATTTACGTGCTCAAATTAAGGGGAAATGAGGATAAATTGAAGAAATGTTTACTTATTTCTAGATCGTTTTTGAAATGTAATATTTCAAACTAGCTTTAGGCCCCATCCACACGAAGCCGAACCCTGGCCTAAACGCACACATTTTTCACCAAACCAGCCTCTCATCCATATAAAGCCGGCGTTTCGGGGGTCTGTAAACAATCTTTTTTTTATTCAGCCTTCAGAGTGGGAAGATTCTGAAACGCCGTTTTCGCGTTTCCATCTTTAAGCTCTAACCGCATTTTTTTTCTTACACGCATGCGTCATACTGCGTCTCTAAACACGCATGCGCGACACAGTATCACAACAACAATGGCGCCGTACTGTTTTGAATGGTTGCTGCTCATGCTGCTCACCCTGCTGTCGGGCTTACAACAGAATCTTCTTCTTCTGGAATATCTCCAGGAAGAACAGAGCAATATCGACGACATAGTTCAGCATCTGAATTTGACTGAACCACGAAAATGGACCCGCAGGGCAACCATGTATAAATATTAGTGCGCATGCCCAACATTTCGTCGCCTATTTTTGCTTTGGCACCACAGCGCCACTTACAGGCCTCGCATACATTTTGCAGCGTTTTCATGTATTCGTGTGGTCGATCACATTTATTTTACGTCTCCGTCTTTACGACAAACGTTCTGGAAAATATTAGCGTTTCGTGTTCGTTTTGACTTCGTGTGGACGGGGCCTAAAAGGCTGATGTACGGAAGAGGTTTAGGGCCACTGGAAAAAAAAAAGTTAACTGATTTTTAAATTTTATTTCAGTTTAATATGGGGAAAAAGTCAGTTTAATCTCAGAATTCTGACTTTTTTCTGAGAATTCTGACTTTAATCTCAGGATTCTGACTTTTTTTCTGAGAATTCTGACTTTAATCTCAGGATTCTGACTTTTTTTCTCAGAATTCTGACTTTATTCTCTGAATTCTTACTTTTTTTCTCAGAATTCTTACTTTTTTTCTCAGAATTCTGACTTTTTTTCTCAGAATTCTGACTTTAATCTCAGAATTTTGGATCTTAATGTAGATGGGCACCATGAATGAAGAGATGTGGGAGCACTTAGCACTCAGATGTGAGTTGTTCGAGAGGAACAGGAACACATTGGTGGAAAATTATGGAATCAGGCATCTTTTCACCTCATTAATGGAGGAGCAGAAGGCCATTAAAACAAGAGAGCTAGTCTCTAAAACAGACATGGCTATGGCTTGATGCTAACATGTTTGTTATCTGTCAGAATTCTGAGATTAAAGTCAGAATTCTGACTTTTTTCCCATGTTAAACTGAAATAAAATTTAAAATCAGTTAACTTTTTTTTTTTTTCAGTGGCCCTAATCCTCTTCCGTACTGATGAGCATGGATGCTTTAGACTTTGTTTTGAAATGTTATTTTAAGAGTCATAAATCCTCCATTTGGTTAAACTCTCTCCTTCTAGTACAACTTTAAAAGCTTTGATTTTACACGGAGGAGGGGGGCTTTGACATCAGCAGCATCGTTTCCTCGCTGTTGAAGCACTAGACAGGTCCAAAGGCCAAGCAAAAACATGCAGATCAAAGACAGCACTTTAAGTTTATAAAGTTGGCAGAATTTGAAACGGCTTATTGGGGTTTGTACCTCCAGCTGACCTCTGTCCTCTCTATAGGAGCAACAGCAAGGGATTAGCGCTGTTGTTTTGAGCTCAGCTCCGAGAGAGAAGGACAGGAACTGGACTTGTCTTTGATGTTGAGTAAAGCAGGCCCGGCCGTGCAGTTGGTCTGACTTTAGTACGCCTGCCTCATCTCTGAGTGGACAACAAAAGAAAGGCCAGCCGCATTGTTGGATACTCCTCTTAGATTCCTTTTTGGAGTTCTTTGTGTTCAGCAATTACTTTCTTTTGACTCGCTTCTTAAATCTGACATAAGACGGTTGGGCCACCTGCTGAATGCTGGGATCTTTTTTTTTTTTCTACTTTGACGGGAAAATGGATTCAACATTGAATAAACCTTCGCCAACATTCAAAACATGTGCACACCTGCAGATCAGATACACTTGTGATATTCCATTAAGTGTGAAGCTGAGCACAGAGAACAGATTAGTACCACAATGCATCATGAGATTTGTATAAAAGGCATGCATCATACTGGAAATCATGTTGGATCTTATACAAACTGCTGGCTTTGGGGTAGAAAACAGTACATGCACGGACAAACACCTGATCTTATCACATTCAATCAGGATCTTTATCCCCAAACATGCCAGTTATGAGGTGTAACTGTAGCTAACAGCAACTCTTTGTGTCTCCCACGTGTTTCCTTTTGCTTTTGTAAAAACTCATGTCATGGTCTTAAAGAAATAAACCTGCTGACAGATGTTAACTCATATTCAATGTGGACATGAATGCCATTTTATTTGGGTCTTTAAGTGATCTATTTGAACAAATCTCTTTATACAACTTTGAGGACAGGTTTGTGTTTTTCTCAAGTCAACACAGGGTCAAAACTAAACTACCAACTCACATATAAACATATAATCATCTAAACATTTTGTGCTTCAGAAGGGAAAATGTTTGAATGATGTAAAGTGGTGGGGAGCTACTGTAAACTACGGCTTAAAACTCAACAATGCTGAACTAGTAGTTAAGCACGGCGGTGGCTGCGTCATGCAGGTGAAGTCCACAAATTGAACGGCTTAATGAAGGAGGACTAGCACCAAATTCCTGAAATGCATCTAAAAACAAACAACTAGATGGTTTATATTGTCGATACAGGGGGGTTCCCCTACAGGACAATAAAAGCACATTTAAAGCTGCTTTGGGTGGAATTGTCTTTCACACATGTTTCCTTTTGCTTTCGTAAAAACTCATATCATTGTCTTACAGAAATAAACCTGCTGACAGATGTTCACTCATATTTAATGTGGACATAAATGCCATTTTATTTGGGTCTTTTTAACGATCTATTTGAACAAATCTCTTTATACAACTTTGAGTACAGATTTGTGTTTTTCTCTAGTCAATGCTAGCCTCGTGAGACCATCCTGATCTCGCGAGCTTTCAAGATTTAATTCGCTAATCAGTCTGGAGACTCTCTGTTGAAGAAAATTTGGAGCCGTTCACCAAACGAACCTCCAATCAGCGTTGGCTTTGAGGCGGGTTGAGGTGTGACGCAACGAGAAGCGCGACAGTTCAGTCTAAAAAACATGGCGGCCTCAGCCGATGAAACTAGTGTTAGCGTGGCTATCGAGCAAGTTTTATCGGAATTACAGAGTATTTCTTCATTGAAAGAAGAGCAAAACACTGCTCTGGAGGCTTTTCTCAGAGGAAAAGATGTTTTTGCTCTTCTCCCGACTGGTTTCGGCAAGAGTAGCCTGGCTGTTAGTACGTCATATGCTTCGTTGATCTGATTGGTTTATTTGGCCCGTCTATCACCAACATAGGCCAATCAGCTAACCAGTATTTTCGCCCCTTCCCAAAATTACTTCAACGGAAGGTTTCCAGAGGGATACGCGGAGCAAATCCATCTGGTGGAGTCAGGTTAAGTCAACACAGGGTCAAAACTAAACTACGCACTCAAATATACACATATAATCATCTAAATCTCTTAATAAGCAGTGTTAAAGGTCTTTTGACTTGGCAAGGCAATGGTCTTTTAAGTTTCGGTTAATGATCATAGACTTTGTTTGCCAAGAGACCGAGGTACTATGAAAACGTCAGAAGAACTCTGATGATCCATGAAGTAAAATAGTGGGTCTACATGAGATGGTGAAAGTTTTTTAAGACTGCAGCTTCTAAACAACTGCAAGTCCTAAAATAATTGGTCCAAAAAACAGCATATAAGTACAATGAATGGAGAATGATATGAATTTTTTCCCCCCCATCATTATGGACTGAGTAGGTGGTGACCTAAAACAAAGCTCTGGGACACCTTCAATGTGCAGCAAAGGCCTTCTGGAGAAACCATTTATGCGCAGATGGGAAAAGCTTTAAACGATGTAAAGGGGTGGGGAGCTACTGTAAACTAAGGCTTAAAACTCAACAATGCTGAACCAGTAGTTAAGCACGGCGATGGCTGCGTCATGCAGAATTAAACGGAATCATGAAGGAGGACTGGCACAGAATTCCTGAAATGCATCTAAAAACAAACTACATGGTTTATATTGTCGACTCAGAGGGGTTTCCCTGCAGGGCAATAAAAGCACATTTAAAGCTGCTTTGGGGGGAATTTAAGCATTAAACGGTTAATTGGAAGCATTAAAACGCCAACTGAAGTTTGGGAACTTATCTGGAAAAGATTATATAATTGCTTCAGTTTAACAATTTAGATAACCTCCACGATTTAGACCAAGAATAGCAGGCAAACATATAACATTATATATTATCTGTTGTAGTCTATGATCAATTCAAAGTGGAAAAAAGACAGTTTAAAGAAATCTTTAAAAGCATCAAATTAAACAATATTCATGCACAGGATGAATGGCTTTGTAAGCAATAACCAAAAACAATAAATGTGTTATTAGGTAGAATAGAAACATTCACAACCTAACACATCTTTATTCATAGAGCCCTTTAAAACAGCCAGAGCTACCACAGAGTTCTGTACATATCAAGGACATAAAATGAAAGAATCAATAAAAAAGAAGTAAATGAAATGGAAAACAAACCACAACACACAAGAATGGATAGAATCTCATATTTCATTGAAAGCTTACGATTAAAAATAGACTTTTAGGACAAGTTTTAACATTAATAAGCAGGTTCAGTTTGTAAGCCTTAGTTTATTTTCATTAATTGTATTTCACATAAGGTTGTTGACACTTCTACATTAAATCACCAAGAAATAATGAGTAATAACTAATAATATGTTTTAAATACATTTTCTGCACATCTTTTGTTATGCTTTTATTTAATATTTCAGTTTTAAATAATTATTATTTACATTTATGAATGAATGCCCTAAATGTAAATGCAACTCAGATAATTAGGTCTGATTTCAGGTTTCTGAGCTGATAAGAAACTTGAACACTTATTGATGCAACAAATGACAGTTTATGACAGAGAAGAAAATATTATACCAAAGCAAAACCTGTGAAAAATTATGTATTTTGGTGAAAATAATAAAAGAATAGCTGCTTAGTGAAACATGCCTCATATGATGAACTCAGCTTGTTTGAAAAGGCAACCATGTTTTCAGAATTTATTCAAACAGGCAATGAGCAACGTCAACATTAGGTTGATCATGCAACAAATTCAAAGTGTTACTCTAACAAAAATAGATATGAAATGCCTAAAATGCTTCTTAAATATTTGGCAGAATTAGAAATGTTGGCAATAATGTAATGGTCAGCTCCTGCCTGCTTTAGTCAAGTTTTAATTTTTTTTCCAATTTACTTAGAATCTTGTTACATATATATATATAAACTATTTTCTCACCCCTTGTGGGATGGTATGTGTCATCCTCAAGCTCGGGTCCTCTACCAGTGGCCTGGGAGTTTGAGGGTTCTGCGCAGTATCTTAGCTGTTCCTAGGACTGCGCTCTTCTGGACAGAGACCTCTGATGTTTTACCTGGAATCTGCTGTAGCCACTCTCCCAGTTTGGGGGTCACAGCCCCCAGTGCTCCAATTACCACTGGCACCACTGCTGCTCTTACTTTCCACATCTTTTCTAGCTCCTCTTTCAGCCCTTGGTATTTCTCAAGCTTCTCGTGTTCTTTCTTCATGATGTTGCTGTCGCTTGGGATTGTCACAATCACCTGAACCGGAGTCGATGGTGTTACCTACTGAGCTATCCAGTTGCTATATATATATATATATATATATATATATATATATATATATGTATATATATATTAATTGATTGATTGATTGATTGATTGATTGATTGATTGATTGATTGATTGATTGATTGATTGATTGATTGATTGACTTGATTTATGGTGGAAAAATTTACTTTAAGAAAAAGGTGCATGGGATATATATGGTATATATGATGTATCCACATGACAGCTCATATAATATTTATATATGTTACATATATATATATGCATATATAATAAATTATATATATAAACATATATATCAATCAATTTATCTTTATTTTCATTGTCACAAGAACAACAACATTTAAAAAAGTGCCATCGATCAGTGCATATGCTTAAAAACAAAAACAAAAATCACTGTAAATCATCATTTACACATAATATAAGAAATAAATATATATATATATATTACATATGGGAGCAACCTACTTGTATAGATAGAATTTGTTGAGTCTACTTTAAATTGGAGCACAGCATGGAGCCTACATGCTGCTGAGCTGTGATACAGTGGCTCAGTCTATGTCCTGCTCTTATATAGCAGTCCTGTTTTAAACCATTCCCTCCACATTTCCATTTTAAACCTAACAAACACCATGCTTGTTTTTTTTTTAGATGCACATGCAATGTGTAAAACAAGAAGAGCGTCAGTAAGAGCACAGAAAACAGGAAGTTCAGCAAAGAATGGGCAAAAGACAGACTGATTCTAATTAAATTCTAACTTTGTTTACGTTGGATCACAGACGGAGGAGGGGTTCAACCCAAAAAAAAACAAAACAAGCAAGTCTGTCAGCCTCAGAGCAGAAAAACAAATAACCGCCCTATCTGTGTTCTTCCAGTCTGTCTCCCAGAGCCAGTTTCTGTTTACCCTGGTTACCACGTGTCGTGTCGTCTGAGTATTTTTGCCCTGTTGTCCTAAATACGAGTGGCTGATTGTTGTGGAGGCCGTTCCACTTCAGCGGCGTTAAAACTGCAGAGGAGGCAGGCGGTGGGCCTCAGATGTGGATTTAGCAAGCTGACAAGTGGGAGCTCAGAAACTCATTACCACCTCGATGAGAGAAGCTTTCCACGCCCACCTGAACCCCCCCACCACCATGTCAGCACGGGGAGGGGGCGAGGGGGTGTTACATGCTTGTTCAAGCTGCTGAAAAGTAAACAGTCGAACCTTCAAATATTTCACATATATTCATTTTTCGAGGAAATACTGGATTCATTTCTGGTCAAATTATAAACAAATACCTCTGACACCTCCACCTCTTTAACAAAGTGAAAGCTTTTGTATGGAGTATATTTGTTGGTTAATGTTAAGGTCGCCCCAATGTGAGGAGAACATCAAGTTAAAGAGTTACTGCTGATTGTTGTGATGATGATGATACGGATTAGCCATCATTTTCCTCTTTTCTTTTTCGTCATCACATTTTTCCCACCATCCTCCGCCAGCTTGAGCTTCTCTATGAAAATAAACAGACTTTGAGCATTAAGGGGAATGACAGTCCATCCAACTAAGCCAGGGATCCGATACCACATCTGGCTGCTTGGTCCCTCCACCTTGGCTCTTAGGAAACCAAATACTCCAACGGGGAAAGACTTTTAAAGGCAATCTTAGGTTTTTAAGTCTTTATATAGTTTATTTCTTAATCATTTAAGAAAAACTCACCAAGATTGCATGAGTTTTCTATGTTTTTAAAGGTTATGAATTATCTATCTTGTCCAAAATCAATTGATGTTGCATTTCAAACAACATCTCATGTTTTCTATGCTTGTAAAGACTCTTAGATACTCCTAGTGATTATATAGAAATAGCTTTTTCCAAAAGCAATTTCCCAAATGAAATTTGAAGACTAAGAATGTCGTGTTGATTGGTAGGAAAATCAATGTATTTACAGAAGCAACAAGAATCCGGAAGCTGAGAAATGCAGGATTTTGTGGTTGGTCTTTGGGGAGAAAACTTATCAGGAAGGATTTGGTTGATGACAACTGATGACTGATTTGCTTACTTGAGAGATGAAGGGGAGGATCTGTAGGGGTTTGATTCAGCGGGCTTTGCAGGCTGTACCCAGAGGTCCAGCGAGTGACATCTGAGAGCGCTAAAGACGTCGAGATGGAGAGCGGGCAGGCAGGTGATGAAGACTGAGAACTGCCGCACATGGGTAAGACCTTTTCCATGAAGATTGGAGACAAAATGAGGTTCACTGAGTGTCTGGAACATTAACAAAATAAACCTTAAAAATAGATCCACAAGAAATTTCAACAAGAAGAATATTCCTGGTTTAGATCTTTGTCTGGAATACCATCAGCAGTAATCCTCCGACAAAGATAGATGATCCTTTGCCTCCTTTTATGCACGCTAGTCATCTTGATTTAGAAATGTTCTCAGATGTGCAGCCACCAATTGCAATTTAATTCAGTTCAGTTTATTTATAAAGCGGCAATTCACAACACGTCACCTCAAGGCACTTTAAAGTTAATCCGATCATCCAGTCAAATTGATTCAAAGTTTTTTATCTAAGGAAAACCAGTTGATTGCATCGACTTATTGACTGGAAAGCAATCCCTTACACTAAGCATGCTTGTAGCGACAGTGGAGAGGAAAAACTCCCTTTTGACAGCAAAGTTCCTCTCTGTGACAGGAATCTAAATCACACCAGAAAAACAGCAAAACTCCTAAAATTACCAACCCCTTCAAGGACTGTCCCCTGGTGGTTCAGAAGAGGAAGGGCGATAAGTCAGAACGAGGAATCCAAGACCATTCCTCTGGTCCATACCCCTCTCAATCACTGAAAACCCCATTCCTCTGCAACAAGCATTCAAAATGCTTCACATAGTGAAGGCCTGGTGCGTCTCAGGCAGGTGGAGGGGGACTGGAAGGAGGGCAAAGAGGACTAGACAGGACAGGCTTGATCAGAGAGACGTGAAAAACAGGATGATTTTTTTAATTATCTGGCAGGTTGAGGCAAACCGCAGAGTGACTGAACACTGCCTGTATTTCAAATGGACGAACAAATCTGAAAGAGACTTTGTGATTTAGTTTAATGTCACAAGTTCATAACCAAATCTTTGTCCATGTGAGTACTGAGGAGCGGGAATCCTTCTCCGCTTGGCCAGAGTTCGGTTTGTTTCTGGTTCAAGGCAGAAAGGATCAGCTTTCAGACCTGTCTGCTGCCCCAAATCTGTTGTTTGACAGAGGTAACTGCAATGTCCTGCTTGTCAGATGGAAACAGGGGAGGTCGGTATCTTAGTAAGGACTCCAATGGAAACAGAACAGTGGTGGAGGAAATTTCATGTGCATATTCGACCCAAAGTGGCTGAGTAACCCAATGATGATGGTGTGACAAACAATTCGTTTGGATTGCCATTTGCTTTGGCACGAAAACCTGAACTGAGAGCAGTCTTTGCCCCCAAACAATTGCAAAACTCCTTCCAGACCTGAAAAATTATTGCTTATCCCTCTCTGACAGGATTTTACAAGGGATTCCATGAACCCCTTGTAATGGAAGAGGATGGAAGTCAACAAAGAGGCATGAGGGGGGTCAATTATGGCGAGAATGGTGGTAAAACCCTTAGATTGTTGTAGTCCAGTAACGAAATCCAGGGCAATAATGCGGCAAAGAACATTTAGGAATTTATCTTTTTACCTATTTATATGGTCAGTACCTTTCTGCAGTACAAGTGCAATAACCCAAGTCAACTACTATGTCGTCTTCCCTTAGCTCTCCACTGTATAGATATTTTTTATATTGTCTGTCATATTTATATCTTTAATGGCATCTTGCTTTAACTCTTTGTACTCCATATAAGCTACTGGAACCAGAATTTCCCTGAAGGAATGAATAAAGTTAGGCTAAGTCTAAGAAATGGTTGAAGACCACTAGGAGACTGGTAATTAGCTTTGTTGTAGGCAGACACTGGGACCCAATGGAAGCAGGAACATAAACCCGGTTTGGAGGTCCAGTACCAGGGTCTGGTTCGGACCAATGAACCTCCACGACTTGATCGTCTATTTCCCACAATAAGGCCCACACAATGCGGGAAGGTTGAATGACAATTGATATGTTGGTTTCCTGGTCACTGAAGTATTGCCTACATAGAGCTTTGGTGTTTTTAGAGCCTGGACATAAGATGTGACAAAGTTAAAATGGGAAAAGAACACAGACTAATGTGATTGTCTGTGTTAATGACATTTTGGCATTTTGGAGATCTTGGAGGCCAGAAATACTGGTGGTCAGTCCACATAATCAGTTTACGCCATTCTTCAAAAGCCATTTTAATGGCTAAGAGCTCTCTATCGCCCGCATCGTAGTTTCAGTCTGCTTAAGATAAATGGTGGAAAATCAGAAAAACAGCAAAACCCAGGACACCCTTACAATGTATGGTTAATCAAAGGCAACTGACTTTTAGCAGAAATTAAACCGCAAGCTTATTTGGTGGCAAATTTTGAAGGGTCACCAGGTCTTTTGATGGGATTTATTTTACAGCTTTTGTTGCAAAGTTAATTAGGTTTAAATATAAGCCTTTCCAGCTTTTACAAAAACAAACTTTTCATGTGGGGCCCCCTTGTTTGGGGGAAGGGTTGTCCTGTGTGTGGGACGGCTCTTGTTCCTTTCCTTACTGTACATATGAATGGGGCTGGACTGGAATGTCCAATCTCATGAATGTCAATTGTCTGATCCCAGGGTTAAGGAGCAGGCTTCTCTCCCTGAGGAGCACAAAAGAGATAGAGAGCGGAGGGATGAGGCAATACAAAGCCAAGGAAACGAGGCAAGGAAGAGACGAGCGGATCAAACCGGACAGGTGTGAAAGATCCGGAGCTGCAGAGACAGAGCATGTAGCACGGGAGGAAACAGGATAATAAAAAGACACTGCATGATGATTATGATGATCCACTCCTCAGAGGCTAGAAGACGGAGCTTCTCCGGCCAACACCTGCTTCTCTTTAAGCACATCCTGTCATTTAATACCTAATCCCTTCATTCACTGCAGCTTGTTTGCTAGCTATTGTCTCAGCTCGCTTCAAGCTGTGGTCAAGAGGTGGTTCAAAAGTTCGCGGGGTATGCAGAGCATCCTCTCACAGAGGGCACTCTGAGTGTTTGTCCCTGCAAAGAAAGAATGTCCAAATTAAGTTAGTTAAATTAATCTGATTTAAAAAGAGTTAAAGCAACAGCCTAGGTGGACAAACAGTCAGCCTGAAACTGCCAGACTCACATGCTGTTAAAATAAAAGGTGCTAATTAGGTTTCACATCAGTTTACTGAAGGTCACCATTGAAATATTAGCCTGCAGCATCTGTTATGTTTAATAATTAAATATCTATTTCACCTTCTCTTAAAACCAGTTCAATAATTGGATTGGTTTGTTCACCACGCCTTGTTTTAAGATGGACCAATCCAGGCTTTAAAACAACAGGTTACAGTTATATAAGTTATATAACAAGCAATATTTGGCTCAAATTTAACATTTTTCTTAATTCAGCATTTAAAAAATGATTATGATAGAATTAATATCTATAAACTTTTTCAAATGTAAATTGTTTTTAATATTAAATAAAGATTCAATTGTTTAAATATTGAATAAATTGCAATAAATATGTATTTTGAAATTATTATAGCCTCAGCTACAGTTAGTAGAACAATTGTCTTCCAACAAGAAGGTCCTGAGTTCAAATCCCAGCTTGGGGTCTTTTAACTGGGAGTTTGCATGTGTGGTTTCCCTCTGGGCACTAAAACATGTCTGCTGGGTGAGAAGGCAAGAAATACATGAATGCATGCATTCATTTGTTAGCCTATTTAAAAGGAGTTTATGATCCGTTCTATGGTCAAAGTGTGAATATTGAACTTATGTCCTGTTCTTTTCCTGCTATTACCAGCCACACTGACCCTGATAAGGAAAAGCATCTCCGCAGAATGATGCTGCCACCGCCATGTTTCACGTGGTGAACAGTAAAATGCAGTGTCATGTTTCTGCTGCACGTAATGTTTTGCATTTAGGCTAAAAAGTAAAATTTTGGTGCCACCTGATCAGAGTGCCTACCTCCTGTTTTCTGTATTGAAAACAATTAATCGCTTTATGCCTCTTTTTTTTGGTAATCTGAATATGATACGCTGATATTGAAGGTTTTTAATGAATTTATTTAAAACATACAGGAAGTGGTACTAAAAACCATCCTTCATGAGACAAAAAAAACAACAAATATGAGTCTCAACAGACAAAATATTCAGTGGAGGGAGAGCAGAGAAAATACTTTAGACCGAAGTCTGGGTTCTAAAAACATAAGAGCAATACAATCCCTAAAGGGGATCAGTTTACTTCTGTTTTACTCAAACAAGTAAGTGCTTATTGTAAACCCAAACTAGAAAAACAGCTTTTTTTTCTGTGTGGGAAGTCAAAGATAATTATTCCTCAAAGTCTGTGTAGCTTGGAGGGGGGTTTGAATGAACTCATTAGGAAAATGGTTGTAATTTAGAGATTTTTCAGGTGAATGCGGTTGTTTGCTCCTTTATCACTCCCAGTGTCTCTCTGTGAGGACTTCCTGGCAGTTTTATGAGCAGGATGTCCTGTGTGCAGCTCAGGGGACTGCCTGGCTCTCTTTGGTCGATCCCGAGGCTCTGAACTGATAATCTGAACCAGCTCCTTGCCACATCCTCAAAGAAAAAAACACAACTTGTCTTTTTTTTAAATATTCTGCTGAGGATTTTGTCTGCTGACTCACCGACAGACGTGTCTCCATTCCTCATAATGAACAAAAACAGGCCCCGGCTTTTCTCACACGGCCTGCGTGGGAGCTCTAGAGGAGGACATCAAAAGAACGGTGAGAGTGACAGCTGGTCCTCCTCTTGGCCTGGACCCCTGATAAGATCAGAGTGACAGGAGAACATGGGACCCTACAGGTACTCCATCTCACCCCGGCACCCTCTTTTCTGCTTCCATATGGCCTCTGGCAGACTCAAGCATTCTTACATATCAATTCTTCTTAGTCAATTCAAACTGTCTTTTAAGTCAAGCCTCTGAACTGACTCACATCAAAGCAATCATTTCTTTTTAAACTGCAATCAATTATCTGCATTTGCTTCCTTCTGTCTTATCTAGTTATCCTGCAATGTTAAAGTTACTGTAAAAGGTAAAGTCAACCCTTTAAAATCAACTTTCAAACAAGATTAACTTAAGGAAAGGTTTTGATTTATTGGGAATTTTGATCCTATTTGGTTGGTTAGATGGTTGGTTAGTAATCAGTAGAGGTGGGTATTGGCAAAGAAGTCACGATTCGATTCGAATCATGATTCACATGCCATGATGCGATTCTATCACGATGCATCATGCTACTTTAAATGTTGCGATGCATTGCGATATTTTCACTGAACACTGTAAGAAAAACATACAGCCCTTCCCAGTGGCTGACTCGTGGATAGTGTCTTCAATTGATACATAACTGAAAGCAACTGAATTCATACATAGCTGGATTTATTGAAATGACTTTTGGAGGTGTTGCCATGAAAACAAATACTGGACACAAATATTACTATTTCTGGCGTGGACACACTAACACAAAGATCTTAGGATTCATCAAACTTAAAATAACAAAATAAGGATAATCAATGCTATTTACATGGCCTCAGTGGTCCTTCAAACCAATGAAACGAAAACATTCAAATGTATATTTCCCCTTTTGCAAATGAAGTGCCTCATATCAATTTCATTTTTACCTTCTTTGTTTTTAAAGCCTAAATGCATCCAAGCATCTGACTTGAAATGTGATGGAGCCGGAAATGCTTGCGACACAAAGCAGCGGGCGTCAACACATCCGCAGCGACATCTGCTGGACTGGAAGTTGTATTCCACTTGGTTTGGCTGATGTGCGCCAACCATTAATGTATTTTAATTGTTCATTTTTTTAAATTAAGAATCGATACTTGGCGTCAAGAATCGATGCAGTAGATCACAAAAAATTAGAATCGCGATGCATCGTCATGACGATTATTTTGCACACCCCTAGTAATCAGTGATACTGGGCGTATGCTCGGTCAGCCGATCCTAAATTCAGCGTGCGAGGGCCAACCCTTTTTAAATCATACCGGCCCCAACACTTCCTCTCCGGCTCAAGCTCCTACCGGTGACAGTAAGTAACTCAAGGAGCTCAAGAAGTAATACAACTTTAACTACCTTAATGATGCATGCAGTATATATAGCCCTTCCTTGTCATGCACATCCTTGTGACGGTTGGCATATGGTGTAATTTTCAATTTCTTCAAACAGTAAAATCCTTACAACAAACTAAATTATAATAAAACTAAAATGCTTTCTTTAGATTAGATGAGCTTTATTGATCTCACAGCGGAGAAATTCACTGGTCACATATTGGCATAGCAATTAAAGAATGTGCAAACAAGGAGGAAAAGGTGCATTAAGAATAAAAAATATACGGTGTATACAGTATATCAAGATAAATAAGCATTAAGGTGCAAGTGTACATGTATCACACACAATGAAAAACAAAATAGAATAAGAAATAAAAAAAAATACAAGGGAGTAACACAGAGATTTGAGGAGTCATATGTACAATCAGGATGGCTTATAAACAGGTGGATTGACTTTTGCATTAAAGTGTAGTAAATAAGGAACAATGATGAGGTAGTGGTATGACTATTATATTCACATATATTGCACAGTCAGCATATTGCACAAGGTATATACAGTATATCATATAGACCTGCACAGCATTTACAGTATTTAAACCAAACTACGATGTTCCTCTTATATTTTACGAACTTATGTTTGAATATTTAGCAAAATATGTTGCGGTGCATGATGGGGTTTTGAATCTAAAGGCTAAGGTTTCCCATTTTAAATGCTTTGTTGCCAGGTTGGGATGTTTCCCAATCTGGCATTTTAGGATGGCCATCAATGGGTAAAAAATGTTTTCTTTAGATTTATGGCCTTAGAGATCAATAGACTTTGGTTCAAATTGGGCGAGATTTAATATCTCCAGGAGGTTTATGAACATGTTTTGGGCTGGAAAACGTGAGTCAGTGACATTTGACAACCCTGCTGATGCGATGAGTGTGGACATTATGCAGCAGCAATCTCTGTCGCGTTCGTGTTAATAACCAAAGCCAGTAAAACCGCGGGGGGAGGGGTCGGTGTAGATGGTAAAATTCCAGGGCCGAAAATCGTTCCCAGTCCGAGCCTGCACACACCTCTATGTATGGGAGCAAAACACCCCCATAGCATGATGCTGCCACTACCATAGTTGACAGATGCTTTTGAAAAATTTATTTTCAGAAACATGACCTATGTTTTGCAGATGAAAATTTCATTCAACCTTCAAGGTTTGGAGCAGAGTTGTGTTTTGGTTTGCACCCCCCTCCTGCATCCATAAAAAAAAAAAAAAACTTTATTCATTTCTGTCTTTTATGCATTTTAATCTTTAAAATACCAGAACGTGCACATAACCCTGTAATTACATCTTGCTAAAAACGTTATCAGATGTTTTGATCCAGTAGCTACTCAGTACTTCAGTTGTTGTTTTACTAAATACCTTTTCGCCCTTATTAGAATAATTAAATTGCTAATTTTTCCTTTTACTAGAGTAAATAATTTCTGTACCGTTACTTCTCTTTCAGTAAAAGTTTTTAGGATACTCTACCCTTCTCTGGAAATAGACAGCAGGAAACCAACCAGGAGTTATTACCGGTAATAATGTGAATGATGAATGGTTGCGTTTTTATTACTCTTAGGTCCAATTAACCTAAATTAGTCAGGATCTATCTGAACTCAATTTAAATAAATGACGATATTCTGATGAGACCCATTTGGCAGATTAAAAGTCCATTTTGCAAATATTTCTATTTTATTTTTGTTGGTCTGATATAATGTTTGGATTAACTGAGTGTGCAACTGAGTGTGCAGCTGTTCAGAGGATCTCCATCTGAAGTTAAGTTATTTTCTCCGTGATATCTCTGTATCTAAGTAACTCTAACTGACTACTTTAAAACATAGCACCTTCTGCTGCACTTTTCTACTGAGCACTTGTCAGTTTCACACGGTTTTATTTCTGATAGCAAGAAGTAGCTAGCCTAGGCTAGCGCTAGCTTAGCATTGCTATGGCTTCTCTCTCTCCCTCCCTTGACTCTTTTCCAACTCTTCCTTCTTCCTCTCCTCTCTCCTGCTCTCTGTGTCAGATGTTCAGTTATTCCTCTGCCTCCTTTAGTGATAATGGGATGTGTAATAAGTGTAGTATTTTTGTAGCTTTGGAGGCGAGGGTGTCAGAGTTAGAATCCAGGCTTCAGGCTGTTGAAGTAGGCCCCCCACGTAGCTGTCCTCCAAAAGTGCCTGAGCAGCCAGGCGATTGGGTAACTGTACGTAGAAAGCGTAGTCGTGGATCTCTGCCCACTGGTCACCACCAACCCGTTCACGTTTCTAACCGGTTTTCCCCACTCAGTGACACACCCACTGAGAAGCCCACTCTGGTGATTGGCAGCTCCATAGTCAGAAACGTGGCATTAGAGACACCAGGGACCATAGTCAAATGTTTGCCGGGGGCCAGAACGGGCGACATCAAATCCTACCTGAAACTACTGGCTAAGGATAAGGTTAAATACAGTAAGATTGTTATTCACGCTGGTGGTAATGACACCCGGTTACGCCGATCGGAGGTCACTAAAATTAGTGTTGCTTCGGTGTGTAAGTTTGCCAAAAAAATGTCGGACTCCGTAATTTTCTCTGGTCCCCTCCCTGATCTGACCAGTGATGACATGTTTAGCCGCATGTCGTCATTCAATCGCTGGTTGTCTAGGTGGTGCCCTGAAAACAACGTGGGCTACATTAATAATTGGCAATCCTTTTGGGGAAAGCCTGGTCTGATTCGGAGAGACGGCATCCATCCCACTTTGGATGGTGCAGCTCTTCTTTCTAGGAATCTGGCCACATTTATTAGTCCTCCAAAACCCTGACCACCCAGGGTGCAGACCAGGAAGCAGAGTTGTAGTTTAACACACATCTCTGCAGCTTCTCTACTGTTACCCACTCTTTACTCCATCCAGACAGTGTCTTGCCCACGACCAAAATCTAATAAATTAGCAAAGATTCCCAAAGGAGTAAATCATGATAATCTAATTAAAATCAAAATAACTCCAATTGGGGAAAAAGTTAAAACAATTAAATGCGGTCTGTTTAACATAAGATCGCTTTCCTCTAAAAGTCTACTAGTTAATGACTTGATTTGTGATAATCACATTGACTTGTTTTGCCTTACAGAAACCTGGCTGCAGCAAGAGGATTATGTGAGCATAAATGAGGCAACTCCTTCAAGCTATTTAAATTTTCACATCCCCAGAAGTTCTGGGCGAGGAGGAGGAGTAGCAACAATCTTCGAGTCTGACTTACTGATTACTCCCAAAACAATTAATTCCTACAACTCTTTTGAACATTTAACCCTTAATTTCCCTGATCCAAATTTCAAGGCAAGAAAACCTCTTCTTTTTGTAACTTTGTATCGTCCACCAGGTCCTTACTCTGAATTTTTAGATGAGTTTTCAGAGTTCCTTTCTGATTTGGTATTAAATACTGACAGGGTCATCATAGTGGGAGATTTTAACATCCATGCTGACATTGAAGGCGATAGCTTAAGAGCAGCCTTTAATGCTATCTTAGACACTATTGGCTTTTTTCAAAATGTGAATAGTCCCACGCATTCTCATCTTCATACTTTGGATCTTGTGCTGACATACGGCATAGAATGTGAAGAAATAACAGTATTTCCTCACAACCCTGTCCTCTCTGACCACTTTCTAATAACCTTCAGGATTACTTTAACAGAGTTCTCCTCCCCCAAAAGAAGGTTCAATTTTAGTAGATCTTTATCAGATAGTGCAGTTATAAATTTTAAAGAATCTGCTTCACTTTCTCTCTGCTCTGTGTCACTGAGCAGTGCTGCAGAGTGCAAAAGCTTAGCTTATTCCCCTTCACAGGTTGATGATTTTGTTGAGGGGGTTGCTAGTTCTCTGCGTATTGCCTTAGACAACGCAGCTCCTTTGAAAATGAAAACCGTTAAAAATAGAAAGCTTGCTCCTTGGTTTAATGCAGAGCTGCGTACTTTGAAGCAAAATGCTAGGAAACTGGAGAGAAAATATCGCTCCACAGGCCTGCGAGAGTCCTTCCTAGTCTGGAAAAATGGTTTACTGCTGTATAAGAGGACCCTTTGTAAAGCAAGAGCAGCATACTTCTCCTCATTAATAGAGGAGAATAAGAATAATCCTAGATTTCTTTTTAATACAGTTGCCAAACTCACCCAGAGCCATAGCTCTGTTGAACCGTCCATTCCACCTGCTCTTAGCAGCAATGATTTTATGGGATTCTTTATAAATAAGATTGATCTTATTAAAAATAAGATCATAAGCACTCCTCTATCCGCGATTGTACCTGAGGTAGTCATGGAATCTGAACCGGGTTTAGACTGCTTTGATCCAGTTGAACTCTCTGAATTATCAAAATTATTGTCTTCATCTAAGCCTTCAACTTGTATGTTAGATCCAGTTCCAACCAGGTTATTTAAGGAGGTATTCCCTTTGATCTCCTCCTCCATTTTAGATGTGATTAATCTATCTCTGTTACAGGGATATGTACCTAAAGCTTTTAAGATTGCTGTAATTAAACCTCTGCTTAAGAAACCGTCTCTTGACCCAGATGACTTGGTCAATTATAGACCTATATCCAATCTTCCTTTCTTATCCAAAATTCTTGAGAAAGTAGTTGCCAAACAAGTTTGCGATCACTTCCACCATAATGAACTTTTTGAAGAGTTTCAGTCTGGCTTTAGAGCTCATCATAGCACTGAAACAGCTCTGGTGAAAGTCACTAATGATATTCTCATGGCCTCAGATAATGGACTTGTATCTGTGCTCGTCCTGTTGGATCTTAGTGCTGCATTTGATACAGTTGACCATAATATTCTTTTAGAAAGACTTGAATATTTTGTTGGAATTAAAGGAACAGCACTAGACTGGTTTAAATCTTATCTATCTGATCGAATTCAGTTTGTTCATGTTAATGATAGATCTTCAACACGCTCAAAGGTTACCTGTGGAGTACCACAGGGATCAGTGCTAGGACCGATTCTCTTTACTTTATACATGCTCCCAATTGGTAGAATTATTAGACAGCATGGGATTAATTTCCACTGTTATGCTGATGATACCCAGCTATATCTGTCTATAAATCCAGATGAAGCTAACCCATTACATAGATTACAGGCATGTCTTGAAGACATAAAAACCTGGATGACTCTTAATTTTCTGCTTCTGAATGCAGACAAAACAGAAGTTATAGTCTTTGGACCAGAGTCTCTGAAAAAGAAACTGATTAGCCAGTCACTTCATTTGGATGGGATTAAACTGATTTCAGATAATAAAGTAAAAAATCTTGGTGTTATTTTTGATCAGGACCTGTCATTTAAATCCCATATCAAAGAGGTTTCTAGAATTTCCTTCTTTCATCTGAGGAACATTGCAAAAATTAGAAATATCCTGTCCAGGGGTGATGCTGAGAAACTAGTCCATGCATTTGTTACTTCAAGGCTGGACTATTGTAATTCTTTACTATCAGGAAGTCCACAAACTGTAGTTAAAAGCCTTCAGCTGATCCAAAATGCTGCAGCCAGAGTTCTAATGAAAATGAAAAAGAGAGATCATATCTCTCCTATCCTGGCTTCTCTTCATTGGCTTCCTGTTAAATCCAGAATAGAATTTAAAATCCTCCTTCTCACATATAAAGCCTTAAATGGCCAAGCTCCATCTTATATCAGAGATCTGATTGTTCCTTATGTTCCTAACAGAGCACTTCGCTCTCAATCTGCAGGTTTACTAGTGGTTCCTAGAATTTCTAAAAGTAGAATGGGAGGCAGATCTTTTAGTTATCAGGCTCCTCTCCTGTGGAACCAACTACCAGTTTTAGTCCGTGAGGCAGACACCCTGTCTACTTTTAAGGCTAGGCTTAAAACTTTCATTTTTGATAAAGCTTATAGTTAGGGTGGCTCAGGTTATCCTGAGCTATCTCTATAGTTATGCTGCTATAGGTTTAGACTTTTGGAGGACATAGGGACCCCCATTTCATCATTCTGCTTCATTCTCTCTCTGTTCTCCTATTCTGCAGAATCTGTTAGTTCAATCTCTAACCTTCTGCTCTCTCTGCTTTTCCTCAGAGTAGCTTTGCCTCGTCTGTTCCTGTTTGGCTGTGACGTCATCCTGGAAAAAAACATCAGCTGTGCTGCTTCTATCAACACCCTTGTTAATAGATGTTGGAGATCGGCCTGTTTTCCAGTGTGGTCCTGTTTCTCTGACCGTGACTGAGTGGATGTGCTCTCTTCGTCCTCTGGCATGGGAGCTGCCTTGGAGCTCGTCTGCCTGGCTGTGTGTTTCCTGGACGGGGCCGCCTTTTACAGCTGCTTTTTGTATCTCTGCTTCTGTCTCCTTGAACCCCAGTCGGCCTCGGCAGATGGCCGCTCACACTGAGCCTGGTTCTGCTGGAGGTTTCTTCCTGTTAAAAGGGAGTTTTTCCTCTCCACTGTCGCTACAAGCATGCTTAGTGTGGGGGATTGTATTTGAGTCAATGAGTCAATGCAATCAACTGGTTTTCCTTAGATAGAAAACTTTGTATCAATTTGACTGTATGATCTGGTTGAACTGTAAAGTGCCTTGAGATGACATGTGTTGTGAATTTGGCGCTATATAAATAAACTGAATTGAATTGAATTGAATTTTAATTGCTTTCATTAACTATGAGTAGAACAATTATCCTTATTAACAAAATTAAGGCTTCATAACAGTTTGTATGTTATGAGATACAATATTATTGTTTCCACCAATAAACTGAATCAATGAATTAAACTGATTTTTAACATCATTTCTGATTCAATAAATAAAAACTGTAGGCATATATATTTAATTCAGTATTTATAGTTTAATTCCTTGTGGGTTAAAGCCCCACTTTCCCACCAAATTATTTATGTTTATTGTTTTTTTATATAAACAAAAACAACAAAAGGAAAAGAAAAACTAAAATAACTGATTTTTTTTTTTTTTTTCTTTTTTTCTATACAGCCTGGAAAATACTAGCTCAGATAAATCCTTCCAGGCCCCAAATTGGTCTGACCTTTATGATTATAATGTGGGGAAAATAACCTCAAGCAGTCAGGAGCTGTTTAAAAGAATCGTAAAACCTCTACATTTTTTTCTGCACTCATTGAAACCCTTAAAAAAGGTATTTCAGACAGCAGTCAATATATTATAAATCATGTCAGCCACAGTGACACAGTTTTATGACCTCTTGATCATTTTCACCTCTTCCCTTGTTTTTATTTCCTATGTTATGTTTACAGAAATATATGTGGGGAAAAAAAGATGAATTCAGGGAATAAAACACATATGCACATATTTTCCAAAGCAAATGAGACCGTCCAATTAAATATGATTCAGCTGGGGAAAGCTGCTTGTTATTGGTGGGGGGTGAAACTGCTGCATTTCCTCGGGGTCAGAGCCTTGCTGCTTGGTTTGTTTGTCTCCGTCTCCCAGGTATAGTTAGCGGTTAGCGCTCACTACCCCATCTGAGAGACCCCAGCACACTAGTGGAGTGGAAATAATCTAACTTTGCCGTACAGCGAGGGACATAATAAGGCTCTGGGTTCTGTGTCTTCAATTAAAGCTCACAAAAACACTAGATTGTATTTCTTTCCCTTCTCAGTTGGATTGTTAACTTATTTCTTTCTTTGCAAACTCTAAATAATCCAAAACTGTGTAAAAGACACATGTAATTTCAGCTGGGTTCACTAACAGCCTGAGGTTTTGCCTTCAGGCTGATTTAGGCAGAATGGCCCCTCATTCATAGCAGGGGTCAAGAGGTCAGGAAGGGAACAGACTAATCCTTCATGCAACATGAGGTCATTGCACCTAGACTGTTCCCAATGACGACAGGCGGGCTATCGCTTTGGAGTATCTGCACTTATAAACACAGCGTAAAGCCTAATTCAAATAAACAAGACTATGAGATTAATGCAGGGATTATCTAAGCAGAGAATAAAGTGATCTAAATGTGTCACGTGAAACTCGATGATTTCAACCTAAAGAGGGCTGGGATTTAAAGCAATGCCTGGTATTCAATTCTCACTGTGTCTTACTGATAAATGAGCCTTTGAAATGTGACACAGACGTGACTGATGAGGGAGGGGGGGGTTGTTGTATTTTCTTTATAGCTAAAACCAGGGGCGGATTTAGACAATGTGGGGCCCTAGCCAAATACAGGCATGGGCCCCTCTGAATTGAGAAGACGCATAAAACAGACCCATTATACAGATACAGAAATTTTAGCTGATTGCTCCTTCCTGTTTTTCCAAAAAGGGGACGGCAAAAGTAAATAACCCAGCTCTTCTTTTCACTGTAGACAAGCCATGATCTGCTTATCTGCACTGCAAAAACGATCTAAAAATTAGTAAAAAATGTCTTAAATTAAGTGCATTTACCCTTAATTTGAGCAGGTAAATGAGATAGTTTGCCAACTGAATGACCAGTTTTACTCTTAAAATCAGATATTTAGATAAAACGCACTTGAAATAAGACAATGCAATTGTGTTTTCTAATTTTAAGTGTAAATTGTCTTGTTCCATTGGCAAAATGTCTCCTTTACCTCCTCAATCCAAGAACAAATGCACTTATTCCAAGAAAAAATGACTAATCTAGATTTGGATTTTTTCCAGTGTGTTCTCCATTTTTCATTTAGATGAAATAATAGCTGCATGAATCATGACAGCAGACAAGATAGAGGAGAGCAGGAGGCGGGGTTACCAATCTACTTGCTCAGGAGAGCAGAGTTCGCTACTTTTAAATGTTGTCTCCAAAGTCTCCAGTCGCAGAAAGAAGTTGTTAGATTTGGCGCTAGGCGCTTTTTAGAAATAAAAGTACTAGAGGGGTCTGAAAAGTCACTAAATGCACTGCAACAAATCTGAATAGATAAGTCATTTTTTCTTGATATAAGTGTATTTGTTCTTCAATTGAGGAGATTAAAGAGACATTTTGCCAATGGAACAAGACAATTTACACTTAAAATAAGAAAACGCCATTGCATTGTCTTATTTCAAGTGCATATTATCTAATTATCTAACTTTAAGAGTAAAATTACTCATTCCATTTGCAATCTATCTCATTTATCTACTCAAATTAAGGGTGAATACACTTATTAATACATTTTTACTTATTTCTAGATAGTTTTTGCAGTGTGTAGCAACAAAAGCGCTAAGTTCACAATACTGATCTTTGCATCATTTGTTTTCAAATGGTTTGCTGCTGTCTGGACCTTTCTGAACATGTGCAGCAAATGGACTGATCCAATATGGTGGACACTGAATTATAAGCATTCTGATGGCATTTTAGTGAAAAGACTTATCAAAAGCATAATTAATATGCACAAATAAGGAATAGTTGTATTAACTATACATGTAAACAGAGTTTTATGGGGCCCCCAGGAACTTTGGGCCCTATGCAACTGCCTAGTATTACCTAATGATAAATGCCCCCCTAGCTAAAACTAAAGCTGAGACTTTCAAACAACTGGAGAGGTTTTAATCAGTGAAAGATAAAGATAAATGCTTTTTTTGATTAATTATGTTGATTTTAAATGTGTGCTTGGAGTATGTTGTGACAGAGACACCATATGGTCGGCTCCCATAGCGCTCCTGTGTGTTAGCACCTCTGTTTCCTGGCATAAATATGTTGAAAGGGTGACAAGTTACCTTCCCTTTATGGCTCTTAGGACAAACATTAACAGTTGGCAGAGAACGTGATTCTAGATAAACCAAGATATGCTCCTTTTGTTAGGAGATGAAAATACAGCAAAAAAAAAAAAACCTCTTGAAGAGACTCCGGCTAATGGTTCTTAATGTTTGCAGCAGAGCCGAAGATACATCTTTGAAATCTGATCCATATCTCCACTAAAGTCCACATGATGACGTGTGGATGAAATGTTTATATGGGATGTGTGCTGAGGCAGTAAATCACCCGGCCTGCAGTGGAAGGAAGGTGACAGTCTATCTGGGGGCCCCATATGTTCTTAGAAGAAAGGTGGGGGTGCAAATTCTGTCGCTTTTGGGAGAGGTTGACCCCAGTTGCTTTGAACTGAACAGCACCAGTGACCAGTTTGCTGAGAGATCTGCACATGACACAAGATTCAGAAGGTCTCAGCGGAGGAGAGCAGGAAGATGGTGTCTGAAGATAATTCGCCGTTTGAGGCGGAAAGGGAAATCTAAACCAAAACATTTGAGATTAAAATTCTTAACTTTCATTGCTTTTTTTTTCCCTTCAGTTTTTAACAACACAATCCAAAACTTAGCAGTATTTGACTGAGATTAGATGTAAAACACAGAGAAATCCCACATGAAATAAGGTTTTACAAATAAAAATCTTGTTTTAGTGCAATTTTCTCTAATTCCACTAGATTTTATTAGAGGGTGTCGCCTAATTAGTAGTCTGCAGGTGTCAGTATAAACATAGCCGTCCTGTGAAGAGAACAAACAGCAACATTAGGCACAAAGAGCAAAGGAAGCAGGTTGTGGGGGGGGAGAAAGTTCTGGAAAAGTTTGGGTTACAAAAAACAGAAATATTAAATCTGAAAAAGAATCAAGCATCCAACCCAGGAGGAGCTGCACAGATTCCTTGCTCGGGTGGCTGAATCTATTACAAGGAGAACTTAACAACTCTGGCCTCATTTAGCCGCGTCTCATTTAGGGTTTCAATAAAATGTGGTTAGATAACACCAAATTAAACACTCTGGTCTGTGAGAGAAAACACCACACATCACCCCGAAAACAGCACTCCTGATAGAATAGAATACAGTAGAATAGAACAGAATAGAATAGAATAGAATAGAATGGAAAATCCCTTTTTTGTACCACTAAATTCTGGTGTTTTAGCAACAAAAAGATGATAGAAAAAGTGGTCACACAAATGTGGACCTTAGAAAATGTATAAGGATAACATGATAGTGAAGAGTTAAAAGATAAACAATAAAATACTGTACTGTAAAGTGTTTTAAAAATATCAAAAACTGTGCACCTGGAGAATAAATAACCAATATCCAGCTATGGACATTTTTACAGTAAAGGATATTTGAAAATAGCAGCAACATCAGAGATGTGCAAAATGGCAGCAGCATGTTATTTAACTGACTAAGGTAGAAACTGTGCAAAATCAGCATGAATGGAACAACTTATTGAGGTTGTTGGGAACTGTGGTGGTTCTAGAGTCTTCCAACTGCTGGGAGGATGATCTGTGATAGCGCTCCCTGGTGCATTTAGGCCCCGTGCACACGAAGTCAAAACGAACACGAAACGCTAATATTTTCCAGAACGTTTGTCGTAAAGACGGAGATGTAAAATAAATGTGATCGTCCACACGAATGCATGAAAACGCTGCAAAATGTATGCCAGGCCTGTAAGTGGCGCTGTGGTGCCAAAGCAAAAATAGGCGACGAAATGTTGGGCATGCGCACTAATATTTATACACGGTTGCCCTGCGGGTCCATTTTTGTGGTTCAGTCAATTCAGGTGCTGAACTATGTCGTCGATATTGCTCTGTTCTTCCTGGAGATATTCCAGAAGAAGGGGGTCTTAGGGTGCAGCAGTCTGTCACTGAAGGAGCTCTCCAGTTCTACAACAGCTTCATGCATGGGGGATGGGAGGCATTATCCAACAGAGATGTTAATTTAGGCCCCGTCCACACGAAGACGAACCCTGGCCTAAACGCACAAATTTTTCACCAAACCAGCCTCTCATCCACACGAAGCCGGCGTTTCGGGGGTCTGTAAACGATCTTTTTTTTATTCAGCCTTCAGAGTGGGAAGATTTCGAAACGCCGTTTTAGCGTTTCCATCTTTACGCTCTAACCGCATATTTTGTTTTACACGCATGCGTCATAGCGTCGCCTCTAAACACGCATGCACGACACAGTATCACAACAACAATGGCGCCGTTGCTGCTCATGCTACTCACCCTGCTGTCGGGCTTACAACAGAATCTTCTTCTTCTGGAATATCACCAGGAAGAACAGAGCAATATCGACGACATAGTTCAGCACCTGAATTTGACTTAACCACGAAAATGGAGCCGCAGGGCAACCATGTATAAATATTAGTGCGCATGCCCAACATTTCGTCGCTTATTTTTGCTTTGGCACCACAGCGCCACTTACAGGCCTGGCATACATTTTGCAGCGTTTTCATGCATTCGTGTGGACGCTCACATTTATTTTACGTCTCCGTCTTTACGGCAAACGTTTTGGAAAATATCATCGTTTCGTGTTCGTTTTGACTTCGTGTGGACGGGGCCTTAGTTAGGATCCTTTTGTTTCCCACCTCCTGCACTGACCATAATCACAGAGCAGGCCTTCCTGATTAGCTTATCCAGCCGCTTTCTCTCAGCTACAGATAAGCCACTGCTCCAACTGACAGCTCCATAGAAGATGGCTGATGCCACAACAGAGTCATAGAAGGTCTTTAGGTCCTCAGTTTCCTCAGCATGGGAATCATGGTGGTGGCAGCATCATGCCGTGGGGGTTCAGCAGGTAGAGAGAAGCTGGGAAGGCAGATGAAGTTTATAACAAGACAATTCCTTACAAGAAACAAAGAAAGTTAGACTCCAGTAGGAAAAATGACCCCAAAGTCTTCTGAACAAATTCATTTATTAGCATGCAGCTGTTAAAGTAATAGTCCAGATGTAAATCAAATTGCAACTGACCAACCTGATTTAAATAATTTATAAATTACAGCATGTTGTCTGACGACAGTGTCCAAATTAGCCAATGAGCTGTCAGTCTGGGTTGCTGCTGCTGCTACTTTTAGACACAGACCTGTGGCAAGCCGGGCGATGGGAAAGAAGGAGAAGACCATGAGAAAAAGAGAGCAGAGAAAGTGTGGACTGCTGGAAGAACTGCGGTGAACTGGTGAAAGAAAAGTGAAATGGCGTGCTCAAAGATGACCCTGAACATTTAGAGGATGTTTGGCTCAACCTGCTAACCTGACTCCGCCAGATGGATTTGCTCCACATATCCATCTGGAAACCTTCCGTTGAAGTAATTTTGGGAAGGGGCGAAAATACTGGTTAGCTGATTGGCCTATGTTGGTGATAGACGGGCCAAATAAACCAATCTGATCAACGAAGCATATGACGTACTAACAGAGCGACGACGAAAACACAACCACAAGCCAGGCTACTCTTGCCGAAACCAGTCGGGAGAAGAGCAAAAACATCTTTTCTTTTGAGAAAAGCCTCCAGAGCAGTGTTTTGCTCTTCTTTCAGTGAAGAAATACTCTGTAATTCCGATAAAACTTGCTCGATAGCCACGCTAACGCTAGTTTCATCGGCTGAAGCCGCCATGTTCTTTAGACTGAACTGTCGCGCTTCTCGTTGCGTCACACCTCAACCCGCCTCAAAGCCAACGCTGATTGGACGTTCGTTTGGTGAACGGCTCCAAATTTTCTTCAACGGAGAGTCTCCAGACTGATTAGCGAGTGAAACCTTGAAAGCTCGCGAGATCAGGATGGTCTCACGAGGCTATCGACCTGCTGCTGTGAAGCAGGATTCTCCACCATGAACAGAATCAAAAATAAATCTGGATCCAGGCTCAGAATGAGCTCCTTGATATGTGCTTGGGAATGGCTTAGTCTCCATTCAAACCCAGGTTTAAAGCCTTGCAGGGCAGCTTAAAGCCTACTGCCAACATTAAAGCTACAGTGTGTAATAATTACAGGGATATACAGTCAGAAATGTAATATATTATACATAACTATGTTATTTATCATCATCTACGAGCTCAGCCTCTTAACCTTAATATTTGTGTTGCCTTAGAATTCGTTATTTATAATTACATAGGAGCGGGTCTCGCAGCCATGGAGGCAGACATCTTTGCGCTACGGCAGCGCAGAGCCAACAAACTAGCGATTGCGAGATCGCCCATTACGGGTATATTTATTATCTTAAGTCTACATGAAATCTATACCCTACACAGACTAATGAAATACTATCTGTAAAATTATCTATGTAAACAAACCTCATCACTTGAGAAGGTAGGTGATGCGGACGTTGTGGAAGACATTTTGTCCCGTAACGCTCGCCGTACTGTTGGGGGGGAGAAGCGGTGGGGGGGAGATGTTCATGTTGCTGCGGTCTGCAGTCTGACCGCTAGATGTCGCGGAAAATTACACACTGTAGCTTTAAGACAGAAAAAATAAAGAAAAAAAAAACAAAAAAAACGGTCATTTCAGGTGTTTTATAAAATATGTGAATCAGGAAATTGTCTATAAACCAAACAACAATATACAACGATTGTTGTTCTCTTCTTCAAAAAACACTTTAGATTTTAAAATGGAAACATGTTCTATTTTTTATTTAATGGATGCATAAACACCTAATGTTAAATGTTGTTTAAACTAACGGATTAGAATTAAAAATGTCTCCAAACCTTTAGGCTACTGGTTGTTGACTTTCTTTATTCTGACGATGCTGATTTTTAGGTTTAGTTGGCGGTGGCAGACCCCAGCTATCCCAGCTGGTAGATCAACAGGTTCAGATGGAAAAACATAAAGACACGTTGTTTTGTTATGAGCAGTAAGGAGGATTGTGGGAGAGCGAGAAACTACTTGATATCACTTTGTAAGTGACTGAGCTGCAGAGCGGTATTCAAACAGAGGTTTTGTGAAAGTGCTAATCTCAAACAATAAAAGTTTGTAGCCCTCTTAAGCAGAGTAAGGCGCTCAAGTTCAAAACAACAATTATGTCATTTTCCGTGGGAACTCTGCACACTGTGGCTTCCGTGAGGATTAAGCAGTCACGCTACTTCATGGCGCCTCTTCAGGAAGTACCATAATCATTAAATAAGTGCAGCAAAAGATTTGAAGATAGGTGACATGCAGCCTTTAAGGCTCCTGTCAGGCTGCTCTCCAGCAGCCGTTCAGCCTCATTTGACAGCCTCACCCTCGCCTTTTCCAAGCAGATCTATTATATTGATCTGAGTCCTGTGTACTTGGATCAATGCCCATCCCCTTTTCTACTTCTTACTGCAGTCTGTGCCAAAAGCGTATCCTCTGTCAGCGTGATCGATGGCAGCGAGGACGGGCGAGGACGTGCTCGGTAGGATGGGCGTGCAGATTTGGATTCCCTCCTCTGTTGTCAGGAGGGCTATAAAAACCCGACAGAAAGAAAAAGTGAAAGAAAGGAAGAAGACAGATGAGGTAAAGACAGGGAGAGACAGTCCTGCTTTGATCTTGGTCTCTGTGTTGATCTGATGTCTAGCTGACTCACGCATTCAGAGCAGATTAGCCTTGACAGTTGTTTCTGGGGTGAGGAGCTCTAATCTGAAGCTGTCTGGAGATCCTCAGCGTGCCACACAGAAGCCAGGGCTGGAGGGGCCATTTCAAAAAGTCACTGAGGTGTTTGTTTGGCCATGTGTCAAATCTGCAGAGGAAAGATTCATGAAGCAGATTAAGGTGCTTGGATCCAGTTCTGATTTTTATCGTGACATTCTTAACGAATTATGCATTTGTTGGAGCAAGGAATGGATTCGTGTCCTAACAAATTGTGCTCCCCTGCAATCAGAGGCCTCTTCTATATTGGTGCAGTGATAGAAACCCCAACACATAAGCCAGAGCGCTCCAAAGAAGGCCAGTGTTTGGGCATATCTCAGTGTGTATCAACCTAACACGCTCCCGGCTCTCCGGCAGATCCACTACGTGTTGTCATGGCAATGCTCCAAACACTGTAGGGATGTATTTAGGAGCTTTGTATTTCCCGTGTTTACCAAATGGCTTGAGAAATCCTGGAAAGGAGGAACGGATGCAGGTCTTAACAGCGGCAGTGGTGAACGCGTACATTCCTCAGTATAGGAAAGCTCATCTGTCATGACAGTATGCAAAAACAGGAAGGTTATAGCACTTCTAATCACTTTAATCAGAAGTCTAATAAGTGCTCCCAGATCATTACTTCTTGGATCGCCCACAAAAAAAGAGCTGAACTATTGCTACTTCCTTAACAAATAACTGGACAATTAATTGATTTTCCAACAGGAAAACTTGGCTATATCAATACTAAGATCTTAGGAAGGATCAGAAACAGAGGTCAAGGCTATTTCAGGTTGACACCTAATAATAAATACAACTGTAAAGTATCCTGGTAGGGCTGCACAGTGACGCAGTCTTTCTGCGTGGAGTTTGCATGTTCTCCCTGTGCATGTTTGGGTTTTCTCCGGGTTCTCCGGCTTCCTCCCACAGTCCAAAAACCTGACTCTTGGGTCAAATAACTTCAATTAATTCTTCATAGGTGTGTGCATGGTTGTTTGTCTATAGTATAGAATAGATTTCAACATTATTGTCATTACATTTTCAAGTACAAAGCAGCGAAATTCACGCTCTGCATTTAACCCAGCCCTTTTGGGGAGCAGTGGGCTGCCACTGTGCGGTACCCAGGGAGCAGTGTGGGGTTAAGGGTCTTGCTCAGAGACCCAGAGTGGTGGCTGTGGGGATCGAACCGGGTACTGCTATAATCACTAGCGGTGTAAATCACATCCATCATGGCGATTCGATTCAGTATCGATTTCCTGACCCAACGATTCGATTATTTCGATACTCAAGAATACAACTCGATTCGATTCCATGAATCGGTTATTTATTTATTTTTTTTACACCTTACAGGCTAAACAAAGTTTCAAGTTTGAAATAAATCAATGAAAGCTGTAATATCGTTATGCATTTTTTTTTTTAGAAACAACAGCAAATAACAGCAGTAGGAAAGTTGCATCAAAAAATACTGCAAAAATACTGCACATCAGTGCAATGAGTGCAATGCAATACCTCGGTTCCAGACGTCCCCGCCCCCTTAAGAGACGCTCCGCTGCACCTCTCACAAATTGTAGCTGACCACAAACAGTGCCGCAGACACGAGGCCGGCTTGTTTTTATGACCGAAATTGCGGAAAACAACTCGTGAAATTTGACCCGCTGGAAGTGCGAGCTGCGCGAGAACGCTGGGAGCCTTTTTTCACCTGGATCTCCGCTCTTTTTGGCCCTCATGTCCCTCCGTCGTCGGACTAAACTCGCCCCCACTTCCTCGCCGCCTCGGTCGTATCTAGACCCACAGCGTGTAGCACAGACCACGCTTCAATATTGAGCATAATTTAAAAATGTCTGTTTCAAGCTCACTGCAACAAACTGCTGTAAGAGTATAAGCAGGAAGTGAGGTAGGAGGGGAAAATAGGTTTAGCGCCACCGCAGCACGGGAGGGAGAATTACACCCAGGAGCAAATGGATAAAAATAGACCGGAGGAAAAAAAAAACTTGAATCAATTCTCTTGCGGACGTGTCGATGCATCGGATCGTCGGCTATTGGATCGATGCATCGATACAAAACGATTATTATTTACACCCCTAATAACCACTAGGCGAACACTAGTTAAATACCTGTTAGTGCTAGTTATAAATACAGCAATAGTCATTTTTTTTCCATCAGAGTGGAATCCAAATTTTGAGAGAACTATAAAAAAAAATTCTTTTAAAGCTACAGTGTGTAATTTTCAGCGACATCTAATGTCCAGAGTGCAGACCGCAGCAACATGAACATCCCCCCCCCCCCCCCCCCCCCACCGCTTCTCCCCCCAACAGTACGGCGAGCGTTACGGGACAAAATGTCTTCCACGACGTCCGCATCACCTACCTTCTCAAGGGATGAGGTTTGTTTACATAGATAATTTTAATACTGCCATCTATTGTTCAGTACCGTCTCAGTTCATCTCTCTCAACTTGCCGTAGTTACTTTCGAGCGTAATGGGCGATCTCGCAATAGCTAGTTTGTTGGCTCTGCGCTGCCGTAGCGCAAAGATGTCTGCCTCCATGGCTGCGAGACCCGCTCCTATGTAATTATAAATAACGAATTCTAAGGCAACGCAAATATTAAGGTTAAGAGGCTGAGCTCGTAGATGATGATAAATAACATAGTTATGTATAATATATTACATTTCTGACTGTATATCCCTGTAATTATTACACACTGTAGCTTTAAAGTAAATTGCAGATAAGATGATAATCCATCTTCCAGGTTTCAATGAATGTGTTGTAAATTTGATTCACTTTATCATGTAAGTTGTTATTAGCCATGGTTAATGCCCTCCGGAGACAAAGGAGAGAGAAGTGTGATTTTATTCTGCATCATCTAGGGTAACCATTCGCTACATCAGAACTTCTTTAAAAAAAAAAGTGTTTTCATCTTTTCTTAAGCACATTTATGCATTTCCAAAAAAAAACGTTTAAAAAAAACTAAAACTTTTTTAAGGAAATTAATTCAGTTTACTTGAATTTAGTTTTTTCCATCAAGCTTTTCTAATGCAATAATTCAAAATGCACATTAAAAAATATTGATGGAAACACTTCAAATAGTTAAGAACAGTTTGACTCGCCATAGAATCAACATAATTTGTCATTAAAGGCCGCAGAAGAATGGGATATCTGAGATGCATTTAGGGTTTATAAAACAAGTGGAGCTTGTTGTCAGTGGAGGCTGGGCTCTGTCAGGGCTTCATCTCATTATCTGAGCATATATCAAATTTCTTAGCTTTATTAGCCATTAAATAGGTATCTTCAAGCCATGCCTTCAAAACAAAGCAGGTTTGAAACTATAGAAATAGCTGGAAAGAGATGCTGGAGAGAGTCCAGGTTCCTTTTCTGGACATGCAAGGAATCCCAGATCAGTTCAAACAGAAAACTCCACATTTTAATGCTAGAATCAGTAGGAGAGAGAAAGATCCTTCCTCACTTGCCCTCAAAACAACTGGTTGCCATGTACAGTAGAAACCTTGTAATGGTTGCTATAGAGAAAATGACACTCTTTGCTCCAGTTACCTAAAAAGTGAGGGTTTTTTTCCTCGTCAGTGTAACTAGGGGGTTAAAGAAACTGCTCCATGTAAAGTTCTGTTTGTTACAGCTCCTCTTTTGATATTTAGGTAAATTTAGATGAGTGGTTATTTTTCTGGTCACCATTTTCTGACAATCAGCCCATCCTCTGGTATCATTTCCTGTTGCATTTCTCCCTATTCTGGATTTTTCAAAGATAAACGTGCTTCTGGTCACATCATATTTAATGCACCATAAAAGTTTTAATTTGATCATTCTTTAAAGGTAACATTAAGCTACTTTGTTAAAAAAAATATATATATATACACTATTTTAGGTATTTCTACACATCATACGCAGTAAATATGGAGGGTATTATTATGGAAATCCTTGGTGATGGAAAACCCAAACCAAACCAGTCCAGGAAACTAGTTACTGTCATTTCATTCCTCTTTAATATGACTCTTTAAAACAGTTTCCTTGTTATCTGAAACCTCAGTATTGCCATGTGTCAGACTGCAAATGATCTGCTGTGTTTGTTTGCAATGCAAAGTTGCCAAGGGTGATATTATAGCAGGAGTGTTCTGATAAACATCATCCCTTTTATTTTGGTTTCAGGTTCTAAGCTTATCTAGATGCAGCAGTTTAGAGAGGAAAGGAAAAGCTGACAGTTTCCTGTGATTCCTTCTTGTTTTAATGCTTCAATCTGTAATTTTATGAAGTGTCTACCAAGTGAAAACCAGCAATCCCTTTTTCTCATAGTAGCTTCATCTGGTCTGTTGCTGTTTGGCTGTGACTCCATCCTGGAGAGAAATATCAGCTGTGCTGCTGCCATCAACACCTTTGTTTCTAGATGTTGGAGATCAGCCTGTTTTTCCAGTGTAGTCCTGTTTCTCTGACTGTGACAAACTGGATGTGCTCTCTTCATCCTCTGACATGGGAGCTGGCTCGGAGCTCGTCTGCTGTGCAGTTGCCTTTTCTATCTCTGCATCTCTCTCCTTGGACCCCAGTCGGCCTCGCAAGATTGCAGCTCACACTGAGCCTGGTTCTGCTGGAGGTTTCTCCCTGTTAAAAGGGAGTTTTTCCTCTCCACTGTCGCTACAAGCATGCTAAGTGTGAGGGATTGCATTTGAGTCGATGCAAACAGCTGGTTTTCCTTAGATAGAAAACTTTGAATCGATTTGACTGGATGATCTGGTTAAATTGTCTCTGTAAAGTACCTTGCGATGAGAAGTGTTGTTAATTTGCACTATATAAATAAACTGATTCGAATTGAATTAAATAAAATTTCTTCAAAACTGTTTTCATGACCTGTTCTGCTTTTGTTACTTGGTTCTTATAATGCTGTTTGTTCACTAATGTTCTCTATCTCTGAGGCATCTGAAGAAAGATTACATTAAACGAAAATATATGCAAGATGTTGAAAATGTAAGGAAGGTGTTTAGATTGAGTTTTATTTTGAGTTATCTGAATAAAGAAGGAGTTAAGTTAAAATGTGGTTTCATATTGCAGTTATGGCTCATTAAAATACATTTGAACATGAGAACAGATGAAAATATTCAAAAAACATTAAAGGAGAAATGCGGTCATATTCAGAATTCAAACTTCTAAAAGTACTTTGAATATGAAATTACATACTGTTCATAAAATGATAAGTGTTTTTAATTTTGATGACATGTATTGTGAATCGTCGCTATACAAATAAACTGAATTGAATTTAATTAATATTAGTGTCTGATTAGTTGATTCAAGCAAGAAACTTCCCCTGAAAAAACTGTAAAGGAATGTGTCCAGGATGCATTCTGAACTATCTCATCTGACTTCTTTTAATTCCCCAAAGCTGCCCCTAAAAGATAGTACGGAAGAGGATTAGGGACACTGGAAAAAAAAAAAAAGTTAAAAAGTTAATTTTTAAATTTTATTTCAGTTTAACATGGGAAAAAAGTCAGAATTCTGACTTTTTTTCTCTGAATTCTGACTTTTTTCTCGGAATTCTGACTTTAAAGTCAGAATTCTGATTTTTTTTTCCCATACTAAACTGAAAAAAAAATTTAAAAATCAGTTAACTTTTTTTTTTTTTTTCAGTGGCCCTAATCCTCTTCCGTAAGATAGATCTTAGTAAACTTTTTCAATATATTCTTTTTAGCTGAACCTCCAACTTCCCAGGTGCAGAAATAGCCCACAGAAAACACAGTCTGACCTCAGTTTTCCAATATGGAAGGTTGGAGATCACCCAGAAATATTATTAAGCAAGGATGACTTCTCATGAGTAATTCTGACAGATTACAGTTGATAGGAAATTAAAAGTTTCCTAATTGCAAAAAAAAAGAATCAATTTGACTGTATGATCTGGTTGAACTGTAGTGTTGTGAACTGGCACTATAGAAATAAACTGAATTTAATAGAATCCTAACCAGAAACTTTACTAAAACATACCTTAGCAGGGCTCGATGTTAACCATGGCCCAAACTCCCGCGGCAAGTAGTTTTTATTGTTGGGAAAGTACAAATTTCATTGCATTTGCCCGCCGGGCAAGTGTAATGAATGAAAAAAAACATTTCATCACTCAAAATTACTTTAAAATCCCCGACATTCTATGAAAACGACCCAGAAGTGTTGCCGGCGCCATTTTTGTTGTTTTGTACACATTCTCACGTGATATGAAAAAGGGTGATTTTCCTCCAGATGGAGTGATTTTTGTCCACCTAGCGGTAATTTTGATGTAGTTACCAAAGCGACAAACAAGCTAGAAAGCGCTATCATATGGCAGTCTTCTGTACAGTGATGCAGGTTATACATTAAAAAATTTTCATAAATTTTTTTCTCTTAGACATTGGAGAGGTGCATTTAAATGTTATAGAGCTAAGCATGTTAAATTGGTGACCTGTCATACACTATATTGCCAAAAGTATTTGCTCACCTGCCTTGACTCACATATGAGCTTAAGTGACATCCCGTTCCTAATCCATAGGGTTCAATATGACGTCGGTCCACCCTTTGCAGCTAGAACAGCTTCAACTCTTCTGGGAAGGCTGTCCACAAGGTTTAGGAGTGTGTTTATGGGAATTTTTTACCATTCTTCCAGAAGCGCATTTGTGAGGTCGCACACTGATGTTGGACGAGAAGGCCTGGCTCTCAGTCTCCGCTCTAATTCATCCCAAAGGTGTTCTATCGGGTTGAGGTCAGGACTCTGTGCAGGCCAGTCAAGTTAATCCACACCAGACTCTGTCATCCATGTCTTTATGGACCTTGCTTTGTGCACTGGTGCACAGTCATGTTGGAAGAGGAAGGGGCCAGCTCCAAACTGTTCCCACAAAGTTGGGAGCATGGAATTGTCCAAAATGTCTTGGGATGCTGAAGCATTCAGAGTTCCTTTCACTGGAACTAAGGGGCCAAGCCCAGCTCCTGAAAAACAACCTCACACCATAATCCCCCCTCCACCAAACTTTACACTTGGCACAATGCAGTCAGACAAGTACCGTTCTCCTGGCAACCGCCAAACCCAGACCCGTCCATCAGATTGCCAGATGGAGAAGCGCGATTCGTCACTCCAGAGAACGCGTCTCCACTGCTCTAGAGTCCAGTGGCGGCGTGCTTTACACCACCGCATCCGACGCTTTGCATTGCACTTGGTGATGTATGGCTTGGATGCAGCTGCTCGACCATGGAAACCCATTCCATGAAGCTCTCTGCGCACTGTTCTTGAGCTAATCTGAAGGCCACATGAAGTTTGGAGGTCTGTAGTGATTGACTCTGCAGAAAGTTGGCGACCTCTTCGCACTATGCGCGTCAGCATCCGCTGACCCCGCTCCGTCAGTTTACGTGGCCTACCTCTTCGTGGCTGAGTTGCTGTCGTTCCCAAACACTTCCATTTTCTTATAATACAGCTGACAGTTGACTGTGGAATATTTAGGAGCGAGGAAATTTCACGACTGGATTTGTTGCACAGGTGGCATCCTATCACAGTTCCACGCTGGAATTCACTGAGCTCCTGAGAGCGACCCATTCTTTCACAAATGTTTGTAAAAACAGTCTGCATGCCTAGGTGCTTGAATTTATACACCTGTGGCCATGGAAGTGATTGGAACACCTGATTCCAATAATTTGGATGGGTGAGCAAATACTTTTGGCAATATAGTGTATTATTATTGTCTTGTTGCTGCATTTATTTTGTCAGGGAAAACTAATCCTGAGTCAGTTAAAAGTCGGGGAATTCTGAAATGTTGTCAGACTGTGGAAACCCTGAATAAAATAACTATGAATAATGATTCTCTAGAAAAGTCCCATTATATTAATAGTATTATCTTGTATAAACATACCGTGACTCTAACATAAAAGTTATTCATTTGTGACATTGACTTCTGTCTTGTGATTTACCTTAAGTTTTTAACATTTTTAACATTACAATTTATATTTTTCCAAGCACACGACAGTTTAAAGGAAAGTTTAGTTTGAAAAGAATGTGCAGGAATGATTGAAAAGCATGTTAACACGGTAATGTAGGCTTGAGTTCATTATCTGACACATGCAGATACACACCAGGAACCTGGAAACTTAAAAAATACTGAATTACAAAAAACATTTAAAAAACAAACATGTTTCATTGATATATATACAAAAATAAATATTAGGAAATATATTTATCAAACATTATACCGGGCAAGTAAAAATTGTTTCTGGGCAAATTAAATGTGAAAGTCACTTGCCCTTTGGGCAAGTGGTAAAAATCCTAAACGTCAACCCCTGCTTAGTACCGACCAACAGGAAATTCACTTTACTTTGTGTTTGTAGAAATGAGAACAAAGTTTAAATCATTCTATTGTTAATCTACTTATTCAGAGAGAAACAAGTGATTGTTTACATTGGAAAGGAGAAGGGATGTAATGAGAATGGAGTATATCAGGTATTACTGGTCAGACCTATTGTCTGATAGCGGCTAGGACAATGTAAACTGAACACAAAGCATTAACTTAAATAGTTTCAGTAGTTGTATTTTCCTCTGCAGTTTTATTTTCAAGTTTTCTCTCAAACAGACCCATTTAAGTTCCACTCATACCTGTTGCACCACTTCTGTAGTTTTCTGCTCATGCCGATTGTCCATTTCATTACCCTTCCTGGGGAACTTTGCCAAGTTAATAAAGAATGTATTTTTTTAAACAGTTTTTTTTTTTACTAGGCCAACCGTTGTCAAATTTATGTGAGGAAATAATTGCACCCTAACCCAACGAATGCTTATGCTCCACTTAGTGGTAACAACTTAGGATCATCGCCCTGCAGCAATATCCAATTATTCCTGAGCTTAAGGTCACATGCTAATGGGTAAACATTCTACTGCAGTATTTTCTGGCAGGGAATTTGGGTGTATTGAAAAAACGCTTGGATGCTTCAGGCTCTAAAGCAGCTTCATTTTAAATAAATAAAAGAAAAAAACAGGATATTTTTTTCTGCACTGCAAAAAATGAAAATTTAAGTAAGTATTTTTTCTTAAAATAAGTGCATTTTATCCTGAATTGAGGAGATAAATGAGTCACTTTGCCAATGGAAGAAGACAATTTACATTTGAAATAAGAAAAATCAATTGCATTGTCTTATTTCAAGTGTATGTTATCTGATTAACTTTTTTTAAGTGTAAAAAAAACTAATTCCATTGGCAAACTATCTTATTTACCTGCTCAAATTAAGGGTAAATACACTTGATTTAAGAAATTTTTACTTGATTTCAGATTGTTTTTGCAGTGTGGATTTTGTTTCAACACTGGAAAAAAATTTAAATCTAGTTAAGTAATTTTTTCTTAAAATAAGTGCATTTGTTCTTGGATTGAGGAGGTAAAAGACACATTTTGCCAATGGAACAAGACAAGTTACATTTAAAATAAGAAAACACAATTGCTTTGTCTTATTTCAAGTGCACGTTATCTAATAATCTTATTTTAAGAGTAAAAATACTCATTCCATTGGCAAATTATCTCATTTACCTGCTCAAATTAAGGATAAATACACTTAATTTAAGAATTTTTTACTTATTTCAAGATCGTTTTTCCAGTGAAAAAGCTTAAAGATCTTATATTTAAAGAGTTGTATTTATAAATGAATGCAAACCTTTACTAGAGCACACTTTCCCAGCACTCTGACACATCTATAAAACTGTGCAGACACTGAGGCCCCCTGCAGCATCCCATCCTTCATCTCTGGATGACTCTGTGGCCTAATGAGAGGCTTTAATTCCAACCCAATGCTTCTTCACTGTCCAGGATTTATCTCCCTGTCTTGTTGTTTGGCTCTTCAGTCCTTGTCCTCCCAGCTTTATTGTTAAGAAAGTTCTGAAAAGCAAATGCCTTGTGAACCGAGCGGAAGCTTAACGCTTTTACTTGCCTTTACACATGAAGTAAAGAATTTATCGGGCCACTGGGAAAGAGACCCATCAATCCTGTGTGCAACCGCCCAGTCGTCGGATGAGGCGGGGAGAGTCATCGAGAGAGTAGCCCTCTGTACCTCTGTGATTTAATGAATTTAGCATTAATCAGTAATCATTTTCATTGATCACAGAGCCTGGAAGCGGCCATTTTTGCCCAAATGTAGTAGCCCCTCCCTCCTGCCATCTTCCAGCAGTGACGTCACGGTGCGGTAAGCCTAGCGCCATTCTCCCCGCTTTACAAGCTAAATCAATGGGAACTACTAGACACATCTGCAATCAACAACAATTATTGAAGATTTCCAGAGGACTTCACCATTGAAATTCACCAGAGCTATAGTGAAACTGACAATGCCCACGTGCATGGCAGCTGGATGTTTGAATACATCGGGTAAAAGTGAAAATAAAGAGTTATTCCACCTTTCTGATTCCTGATCCTCCACGGACGGGTTGGTCGTTGGATCGCCAACTAGAAGAGGGAGGATTTGCCATCGAACTTCTGGCCAGAGAAAAAACACGTAATATGTAGCCAACATTTGGAAGAAGAATGTTTTCAAGATGACTTGGATAATAGCGCGTTGTGACAAACACCAGATACCTCCAGTAAAGCACATTCAAATGAAAATGAGTTTTAATTAAAAACACTTATCATTTAATGACTAGTATATAATAATTTCATATTTAAAGTGTAACTAAAGTGGTGAATGTTGCACATTTTGACTTCTAATGAGTCATTTTCACAGATTACAGTTGATAGGAAATGAAAGATTTTCTCATTGCAAAAAAAAATAGAAACAAAAACAACAGTTTCAGGACCTTTTAGGAATAATTTCCACCTTTAATAATTATCATGTACCGTAGAAACAAAATTCTGTTTGATACAAAAACATGACATGCACAACAATAAACACCCAGATGCACATTTATTCATTCATGAAATCTATCTAATCTGATTTAAGTTACATTGTTTATAGATTGCATACACAAAAAAAATATTTGGAAGTAAAGTACCAGTCAGCAGAAAACCTGAAGCAGCTGCAGCAAAGCTAAAATAGATATATCTTTATAATAATTATGAGATAAGAGAGAAACTGTTCTTGAAGAGCTGGACAGCATCGTAGCATCACTGCATGCAATATTGATACCATAGAAACTGCTTTAAGTGCAACTAATGTTTGCTAATCAATTAAGTCTCGTTTAAGCTGACTGGTAATTATATGGCTTGTTTAATGTAGCATAAAAAATGTTTTTAATGCTAAAGAGGACAAAGGGTTGTAAAGTCAACCTAAAGCATTTCTGATAAAGCCTTATTGATTGAAATTCCATTATCTGTAGTCTTTGTTTGCTATGAACCCAGAAAGACATCAGTAGTGTTTGTTATTGTTTATTTGTTGCGTTATGTGAGATTGCTCTCAATAATATCCCAAAGACCTATTTCTGGTTAGCAGTGGTTGTGTCACAGCCTCCTATATTCTTGGTATGCCTGGACTAAGAAGTAGGGTTGTGGAACACTAAGCCTTTTTATTTCCAAAGAGAAGATCCAAGCAAGCCTAACATCTCAGAAAATCCTGTAATGCGTACTTAAACTTTTGGCCATCATATAAAAAATATAAGGTTGAAAACAAAACAGATCTTCAAAACCTTCTTACACTGCAAAAAATCAAAATCTAGATAAGTCATTTTTTCTTAAAATAAGTGCATTTGTTCTTGAATCGAGGAGGTAAAAATGACATTTTGTCAATGGAACAAGACAATTTACATTTAAATTAAGAAATTACAATTGTGTGGTCTTATTTCAAGTGCATTTTATCTAATTATCTTATTTTAAGAGTAAAAATATTAATTCCATTGGCAGATCATTTAATTTACCTACTCAAATTAAGGGTAAATCTGCGATTGTATGGCGACCTGTCCAGGGTGTACCCCGCCTCTCGCCCATTGACTGCTGGAGATAGGCACCAGCACCCCTTGCGACCCCACTTGGGACAAGCGTGTAAAGAAAATGGATGGATGGATGGAAATTAAGGGTAAATACACTTAATTTAAGACATTTTTACATATTTCTAGATCGTTTTTCCAGTGTACACTGGAAAAAATAGAAATATAGAAAGTCATTTTTTCTTAAAATAAGTGCATTTGTTCTTGGATTGAGGAGGTAAAAGATACATTTTGCCAATGGAACAAGACAATTTAATTTTAAAATAAGAAAACAAAATTGTATTGTCTTATTTGAAGTACATATTATCTAATTATCTTATTTTAAGAGTAAAAATACTCATTCCATTGGCAAACTTTCTCATTTACCTACTCAAATTAAGGTTAAATACGCTTAATTTTATTTATTTATTTATTTATTTATTTATTTATTTATTTATTTATTTATTTATTTATTTATTTATTTATTTATTTATTTTCACATTTCGTTTGCCCAGAAACAATTTTTACTTGCCCATTATAATGTTTTATAAATATAGTTCCTAATATTACTTTTTGTATATATATATCAATAAAACATGTTTGTTTTTTAAATGTTTTTTGTAATTCAGTATTTTTTAAGTTTCCAGCTTAAAAAACGCTTAATTTAAGACATTTTTACCTATTTCTAGATCGTTTTTCCAATGTATCTGAGTTTAATGTTCTTTACACAAAACCAGAATTTACTTAAACGCCAATAAACACATGAATACCTGCAAATCAGTTTGGGTCCAATTTATGCTTGAAAGCTAAAAACGCAGATACATTTCTGCATCAAATCATATGTCTCATATGGTTCGCGGCGGATGCGCATGGGCCCCGGCCGGGGGCGGGGCCGTCTTAGTGTTTTCCTGGGTGGTGCGGTCGCGGTGGGTGTTGCGGCCGGTCGCCGGGGCTTGGTGCGGGGGGGCGGGGCGTGTTTCGGTGCTCTGTGGGGCTGGGGCGTTTCGGTCGGCGCCGTGGGGGGGCTGGTGTTCGGCGCCCGGCCCTACTTCGGGGTGGCCGGCTGCCGGCGGGGCCCGCGGACTCGTCCCCGCGGCTCCCCGGGGCGCCGGCATGGCGGTGGCTGGGGGGCTTCCTCGTGGCTGTCTCTCCTCCTGCCTTGGTGGGGTCTGATTTCCGGGGCTGGCCCCGCCTTGGTGCCTTCGCTTCTGGGGTCCCCTTGGGCGCCTGGGGCTTTGGGTCTCCCGGCGCTGGACTCAGTGCTCTGGGGGGTGTGCCTCTCCGGCTCTCCACAACCACTATTGAGCATTTTTTTCTATGGTTAAAACTTTACATGCACAAGTTCACCCTCACAAACAACTACAGGTGCTAGGCTTCAGGTACTTAGAGATTCACTTCCAAACAGAAACCCCACATTCATATCTTCAGGTAACACAGAGTACATGTCAGACTTAATAATATTACTTTAGTGATAGTTTCAAGGTGTTTGCTTTATTGTATATCTCGTACCATGTTTTTTGGTTGTGCTGTTCTTTTTTCTTTTTTTTTTTTTTTTTCTCCATCTCATTACAGGTGTTGAAGCAGACTGAAAATGTTTTGTCATTGTCTCCTTCCTATCTCCTCTTTCTTTCATCTTTTGTCCTGTTTTTTTCTTTTTCTTTTTCCTTCTTCTTCTTCTGTTTTTCTGCTCTACTTACATTGCAGTGTCCATATGAACTGTAAAACTCCCTGCATAATTATAATAAAGCAATTTATATACATGAAACAAGTGGAGCGGTATGGCAATTGCGATACCGCTACACTTGTGAAAGTAAAATCTGTTGGGCTCCTTTTGGCATCAAGACAATTATTCTTATTGCCACCTTGCCAGACAGGACACTGTAAAAAAAAAAAAAAAAAAAAAAAAAAAAATCATATGTCTCAATGAGAACAAAATGAGAGCTTTGAAATGGCCTAGTTAAAGTCCAGACCTCAGTCTGTCAAAACACAGAGAAAGGGGGCAATGGGCAATAGATGTCATCATAATCTGATAGCCCTGGAGAACTTTTCTCCCTACAATCCTAATGGAAAACACAGAAATCGGGAAAAAAATAAACGACTCCATGAATTTCATAATGTTCAAGGTGAAAGACCTTTTTCTAACATTACAAAGTTGCTATAGCATTGTTGTTCTACTGATTGCAGGGCGAGTGATATAATTGTTCTCATTATATCCTAAAGTACCAGTTGTCACCATATAATGACATTCATTATGCTGTCAAAACAAAACACGGAGCAAGCAGACAGATGTTTACGACTGGAATAGAAATGATTTCAGAATAAAAGCGTCTGGGTAGGGATCAGCTTTGTTATCACAGCACAAAGCAGCGAGTGGCAAAACGAGTTCCTCTTTTCACACAAACACGACACGTCTGAATGAGTTCTGGCGTTAGAGCTCTGCCTCACGGTGTGAGAAAGTTTTCCTCTGACACCCTGTCACCAAATGCCGCTTGGTAAACAAGCCCAGCCCACCCTTCAAAAGACCCCTGATTAGTCCACTCATTCTCTTCACACAAGCCAGGAGGCAAGAAGATGCTAAACATAAGCAAATAAGGAATTATAGACTCCCCTAAGTGTTTGGGGTAAACCTCATGCAGCACTAAATCCTGCAAAGACACAAAGAAAGCACAAGGTGTCCACACCTTATTTATGATTTGCTTTTTTTTGCATAGAGATGCTGACTTTAAGTGCCTCAAATGTTATCAGTAAACATCCACAAGAGGGTGGAGGCTAACAACCAGAGGAAGCATGCTGACATATGTTCTGCAGCACAAAAGGTCACAACCCCTGAGGAGATAAAGACCTGGTGAGCCCCTCTACAAATCCTAAGCAAGTGGACAGATCTGCCTCACCGGCATTTTAACTTTCTCTGCTGCAGAACTTTTTCCCGTAAGAGTTGTTGCTGCGTGGCTATCAACAAAGACGTGCGTGTGTGTGAGTATATGGAGCTTGTCTGCAGCTCCACGCTCCCCTGCCTCTTGCTTTACCCTCTGAACAGGCCTGAACAGCACACCCGACATCACTAAAGCTCCTTGTGAAGGGACAGGAAAGTGGATGAGTCAGAGACCTGAGAAAAACCAAGGCATCCACAATGCATGACTGCCAAAGGACAATTCTGTACAAACAGCAGCCATATAGCATACATCACTCATGACAGTTGAGTGATTAATACGTTCTGTTTGTGTGTGTGTGGAGCGAGAGGTCAAAAATCTGGGAGGCATTTTCAAAACACCATGAAACTTCTGAACAAAGCTGTCAGTCAGAAGGTTTCAGGCCCTGAGCTTTACCTTAGGGTCTAATAAAGTATGTCGACATGTAATGACCCAATGATCTCTGCTCGTCCGCTTCGCACAGCTTCGACCCTACAGGTGTCCACGGTGCAAGGTCAGAGACATCAAAAGACATCTTTATGGCCCCTTTATGGTCTACTTACTTTGACCACTCCATTAACCAGAGATGTTTCTTTCTCTGCTAAAAGAAGGGTACTTAAACCACATTAGGATCTCTCCATACAATGCTTTGAAAAAGTCCAGTTTACATTTCTTCAAAATTACAAACTTTGAAGAAAGTTTCATATGGTAGATCAGCATAAGGTTATACCATAACATATACCTTTTCTAATCTGTAAGGCGGACACCCTGTCTACTTTTAAGGCTAGGTTTAAAACTTTCCTTTTTGATAAAGCTTATAGTTAGAGTGGCTCATGTTATCCTGAGCTATCTCTATAGTTATGCTGCTATAGGCTTAGACTGCTGGAGGACATAGGGTCCACTTTTCTTAATTCTGCTTCATTCAATCTGTATTCTCACTTTCTGTAGCATTTGTTAATTCAATCCAACAATCAAATTTGACTCTTGTGAATTGTAAAGTGCTTTGAGATGACATGTGTTCTGGCACTATTTAAATAAACTAAATTGAATTGAATTGAATCTCTAACGTTATGCTCTCTCTGCTTTTTCCGATCCCAGTAGCTTCATCTACTTTGTTCCTGTTTCGCTGTAACATCACCCTGGAGAGAAATATCAGCTGGGATGCTGCCATCAACACCTTTGGTTTTAGATGACAGAGCTGGGCCTGATTTTCATTGTTAAGTCTTGTTTCTTTCCTAGACATAGCTATGTGCTCAATTTTTACTATGGCTAATTGTATGTGTTCTCCAAAAAAGTAAAAAAAATAAAAAAAAACACTGGGTTTTGTTTCAATTTTTTATTATTTTTTTTTTTTTTTTACGGCACAAGTGGCCTTTTTTTGTTACTTTTTTTTGTTTTGTAAAGTAGGTTGACAGGAAACCAATGCGCCACCGAAAAACAAGTTTGAAGTTTGAGGCTTTCAATTCAATTAAAACAGCTTCCTGGATTGGAAGCAAAACGTCTTCAAACTTGGAAACTTAGTCCAGTCGATTGCTTTTTAAATGTTTTGGAATGATTTTGACCTGGATGACTGAGAATCTTCACCAGCATGTATACACTGGAAAAATTCAAAATCTAGATAAGTCATTTTTTCTTTAAATAAGTGCATTTGTTCTTAAATTGAGGAGGTAAAAGAGACATTTTGCCAAAGGAACAAGACAATTTAGATTTAAAATAAGAAAACACAATTACATTGTTTTATTTCAATTGCATATTATCTAATTGTCTTATTTTAAGAGTAAAAATACTCATTCCATTGGCAAACTATCTAATTTACCTACTTAAAGGAATAGTACACCCAAAACATGATTAGCCTTCATTTTCTACTCACCCCCATGCTGAACAACACTCTGGAGTACTTTTTTGATATCTCAAATGCATCTGGAGATCTGGGAGGCTTCTTGCTGTCTGCTGACATTCAAATAATGGAGGTCTATGGTGTCCGAGGCAGAAAGGTCCATAAAAGTCCACAAAAAACGTGTCAATATTCCTCCATACTGCTCGTCCAATGTATTCCAAGTGTCCTGAGTGGGTAGCGTCCAGAATTTACTCGAAATTAGGTCATTTAGAATGTTTTTAGAGCATAAACAGTAGTGTATAGGATTTCCTGAAAGCGCGTTCACGAGTCTACGGAAACCGCGGCAGACCAAACCAGATGAAAGTGCGCATTCAGAACTCATGCTCCTCCTCAACACTGAAGTCCTCAGACATTTTTCTTTCGTTGTTTCTTCCTCCGACAGGTAAACAGCACATTTCTTCTTCTACGCTTGCATTATCGGCAGAGCAGACGCTGAATGTAAAGTAAGGATAAATGCACTTAATTTAAGAAATTCATACTTATTTCTAGATTGTTTTTGTAGTGATATGTGCTCTCTTTCATTACTTTGACATGAAAACTGGCTCAGAGCTCTTCTGCTTAACTGTTTCTTTGAGCTAGTTTGCTACTTACCTTTTCTACTGTAGAAAGTATTTATAGATCATTGCTTAGATCATTGCTTCTATGTTAGTTTTGTATGTCTGCTACTTTCTCCTTAATCCACACTGCAAAAACGATCTAGAAATAAGTAAAGATTTTCTTAAATTAAGTGCATTCACTCTGAATTTGAGTAGGTATATGAGATAGTTTGCCAATGGAATTGGTAATTTTACTCTTTAAATAAGATAATTAGATAATATGCACTTGAAATAAGACAATGCAATTGTGTTTTCTTATTTTAAGTGTAAATTGCTTCTCCTGGAGTATTTAATGGCTCCTTCTCCGTCCCGACTCAAATGGGATAATGTGTTGACAGGGTCAGTATAAACTGTTTTTATTATGAAAGAGTGACAAAACCTAAATGAAACACTTTGGTCTATAAAGGCTCGAGCACTGATGCATGGAGTTTGTTTTTTAATCTCCTTTTTTTATTAAAACACAATTTACAGAAAAGGTCAAATAGTGAAACTGTGAGTTTAAAAGAATGCCATCATGGGGATACTTTGAGATTTTAGTGGATTCTGGGGAAGGATTTGGTTACAGAACCATTGTTCTAAGAATTGGATTTATATGGAGTCCAATGGGCTTCACTTCCTCCAAGCCTTTGTTTGCTCAGACTTAAAGGAGAAGTCCGGTAAGCAATGAATAACCAATGGATCATTATTGATATCTAAAAGAAAGTATGTCGCTGTGATTTAATGAATTTAGTGTTAATCAGTAAAAAATATAAACAATATTTTTCGTCGTGATCGCTGAACCTGGAAGCGGCCATTTTTGCCCAAATATAGTAACCCCTCCCTCCTGCCATCTTCCAGCAGTGACGTCACGGTGCGGTAAGCCTAGCGCCATTCTCCCCGCTTTACAAGCTAAATCAATGGGAACTACTAGACACATCTGCAATCAACAACAATTATTGAAGATTTCCAGAGGACTTCACCATTGAAATTCACCAGAGCTATAGTGAAACTTGTAATGCCCACGTGCATGGCAGCTGGATGCTGGAATACATCGGGTAAAAGTGAAAAAAAAAAAAGAGTTATTCAAACGACGGGTTCGTCGTTGGATTGTCAACTTGAAGAGGGAGGATTTGCCATCGAACTTCTGGCCAGAGAAAAAAACACACCATTAATCCTTTACTCTCTGCTTCGCATAGGGCACAAAAAACACAGCAGTGGGACTTGATCAACAGCCAATAACACACCGTGACGTCACAAACCAGTAGGTGGCAGTAGTGTTCTTTGACAAACATGGACGCCTCCAGTAAAGTAACCTGATTCCAGATGGATTTGCTCCGCTTATCCATCTGGAAACCTTCCGTTGAAGTAATTTTGGGAAGGGGCGAAAATACTGGTCAGCTGATTGGCCTATGTTGGTGATAGACAGGCCAAATAAACCAATCAGATCAACGAAGCATATGATGTACTAACAGAGCGATGACGAAGAGGAGCCAATTGATAGATCAAACTCTTGCCGAAACCAGTCGAGAGAAGAGCAAAAACATCTTTTCCTCTGAGAAAAGCCTCCAGAGCAGTGTTTTGCTCTTCTTTCAGTGAAGAAATACTCTGTAATTCTGATAAAATTTGCTCGATAGCCACGCTAACGCTAGTTTCATCGGCTGAAGCCGCCATGTTCTTCAGACTGAACTGTCGCGCTTCTCGTTGCGTCACACCTCAACCCGCCTCAAAGCCAACGCTGATTGGACGTTCGTTTGGTGAACGGCTCCAAATTTTCTTTAACGGAGAGTCTCCAGACTGATTAGCGAGTGAAACCTTGAAAGCTCGCGAGATCAGGATGGTCTCACGAGGCTACCAGTAAAGCACATTCAAATGAAAATTGCTCTTAATTAAAAACACTGATCATTTATTGAAAGTTCTGTAATAATTTTATAGTTAAAGTACTTTAGGGAGTTTGTATCCTGAATGTGACCTGACTTTACCTTTAAAGAGGACTGGAAGCTGTTGCTTCATATTGGTTTTTCTTGTTTGTTTAGCATTATCATTATCTATACTCCTCAGCTTCCTAAAGATAAAAGGTTTGGAGGAACAGTTGCTTTTTAAACAGACTGGATCAATATACTGTTTACTGCAGCTTCACCATAAAGGCCAAAGATCCATTTCTATCATGAGCCAAAAATGGACTGCAGTTTTTATCTTCCTTTATCTGAAGATTTTTCTCAATTCAAAGCTAGAAATGGAGAAGTTCTGAGCTGTGAAGCTGGGTTTGGAAAAACAATCAAAATTCATAGAAAAAAGTCTGCAGAGTGACTCCCCTGATGGTAGCCCATTTTCATGTCTTTGGTAGCCAAATTCATCCCCCAAAAACAAAGTCTTCAGTTCAGGGTAGAATCATTCAGTTTGTGATGATAGCTGTGATTTTAAGGCAATCTATTTATGATGACATATGAAAAAAAGGGCTATTTTGTTTTATATTTAAAGAGAAAAACCGTTTAGTGGAAAATAATATTGTTAACATTAAGAGACATATGGAATTTGAACTAAACCTCCTCCTTAGTTATTGTAATCACTATTTGTCTTCAGTAATTTGTATTTATTGATGTACTTTTCCCCTTTTTATATGTATATTACTGTTTGTTAGTTGTTTTGTTTATTATTCTCATTTGCTTGTGCTTTTCTGTGTGTATTTTGCCTTTTTTTCATTATGTCTGGAGACATTTATTGATCTAATGGAGATATATGTGAATATTCTTATGCTAGACATACCTTAAAAGATAAATTAAAATAAGAATAAACAAAAACTGAGGTCTAATTGTTTGACTTTTCAACCTTTTTCGGAGTTACCATCTCAATATAACTCAGAATGTCATGTCAGGTTATTATTAGTTACTTTTTTTCATTTATTTATTCTCTAATTGAACTGTAATTTAAAGGGATTCTTAAAGATTTACTATTTTTCTATGGTGTTTTGTTTTATATAATGTGTGCTATGTAACGCAAAAGTCAATTATCCTGTGAATGAAAGATAAACTGCCCTTGCTTTAAATGGAAACTGCAATAGATTTTGGTTTGTGAAGGACAGAAATGAATACTTATCTTTTGATCAAGCCTGCACCAGGTGCATTCTGACTCCTAATGGCTGCACTAATGAAGGAGAAACCTGCAGACCTATGCCTCCCCCTTGACATATGCACGCTCCTCTTGACTCCTCACAGCAATGAATAGCCACTTACGCAGAGAAAATGGGCAAACCTCCCGAGGAACAATGCACATCTCACTGTTTATGGGATCCAAAATGGTTTTGAGGCCCAGGTCTTTGTGTCCACCCTGCATCTGTAACACCAGCCTGTCTGCACAGGACACCGCCCTCCCCCTGCTGCGTCCCCTCTTTGAGCCGCGTTCCTGGAAGAAGGCAGAGATGTAATCAATGAGTCATGTGTCCTGATTACCACCAGCTCCCTATGGAGCATCTTCAAAAGGCTCCAGAGGAGATGGAAAAGAGGGAGAAGCATAGCTCTCTATGGGGTAATTACAAGTTGAGGCTCTGTGGCTTTCACCCCCCTCTCAGTGGACGGTCAAGCTTAAAGACAGACCAGTTAACAATTCATCCAGTCCTGTTAGCACAGCGGGATACGCTCATAAGCACTGTCCACCCACTAGTGTTGACTGCCATGTAAAATTACATAAATCCCCCCTCTTGCATGCACACTGGTGAGGACGCAGTGGAGGACAGACTTGACTGGAGACAGACAGGGGGACGTCCAGATCTGGTGCAGCTGAGTACACGACTGTCCGTCCTAAAGAAAACACGCCGAGTGTTTGAGAGTTAAAAGGACCATAAAACTAGACAAACACAGTTAAGCACTGTCTGGCTGCCTTCAGGCCCTTTGTTTCCCTCCACCGCTTCCACCTCCAGCTTGTCCGACCACATGCACAGTGTTTACTTCAATCCCAGCCCACAGTCACACAGTAGTTCATTCTCTTACTGTATTTAGTTAAAACGCTGTTTAAATCTTATCAACAGGATGATAGATTCGATTTTTTTTTCTTCTCGGTGTTTCCCTTCTGCTTAGATACGATCTCTGCATCAATCTGGTTGTAAATTACATTTAATTGGCATGTTTAGAGTGATGACTGCATAGAAAAGTAATCGGAGGTGATAGCATGGAGACAGAGGGGCTGAAGATGTCTTAAGGTTAAGACTCCACTAAATCCTCTCTGCACAATGGAGAGCACAGACGGAGAAGGGTGATCAGAGGGAAAACAGTTATTAGCATTGGCTTTCTGCGATGAGGAGAAGAAGGTTGTGGGGATGTGTGTTCGCACATGTGCAGTGCAATGGGGTTAATCGCAAAATTACCGTGCGGGTCCTGGAGGTCTCCTGTAAAAAAACGCTTTACCTTTGATCGTTTTCGCTGCTCGAAATTAAGCCACATTGCAGAGATTAAACATATTCAGCATGATCTTTGTTGAAAGACTGTGATACATGACGTGACATGAAGGTGATGGTTTAACATTTCTTCATTTCATGTTACCTTTATTTGATTTCAGCATCTGTAAAAGACAGTTTAAAGGATTCCTCACCTGGTGTTTTACATTTACAATCCTACTTAATTCATTTTAGGAGGAAAAATGAATAAATAGAGCACATTTAGACCCTTTTCATACCAATACATATATATGTTTTATTTTGTAGAGATGAGAATAAGACTTTTGTACGGAGCCCCTCTTATGACATGGTCAAAAAAAATGTTTAATTGTGGCCACGAAGTAGTATTTCGTGTGCACGTTAAACTTATAAGTTTAACGTGCACACGAAATACTATTTCGTGGCCACGCAATAAGTTTAACATGCGCACGAAACACTTATTAATAATATCAATAAATCTGCCCCTGTTTTCAGGCTTATGTTAACTGTAATGACTTATCTTGGACAGGCTGCTATGTTAACGGGCCTTTAGTCCTTCGTTTAGCTATGCTGCGGTTGTTTACACTACGCCTTTTCCACCTAAAATAGCGTCTTAGCAACAAATGTCACGTGACTGGCGGAGACCGACTGGGTAAGCAAATCGAGCACGCCTTAGACCTTAGAGAAGGCGCGCTCGATTTGCTTACCCAACCTTCACAGGTTGATGATTTTGTTGATGGGGTTGCTAGTTCTCTGCGTATTGCCTTAGACAACGCAGCTCCTTTGAAAATGAAAACCGTTAAAAATAGAAAGCTTGCTCCTTGGTTTAATGCAGAGCTGCGTACTTTGAAGCAAAATGCTAGGAAACTGGAGAGAAAATATCGCTCCACAGGCCTGCGGGAGTCCTTCCTAGTCTGGAAAAATGGTTTAATGCTGTATAAGAGGACCCTTTGTAAAGTAAGAGCAGCATACTTCTCCTCATTAATAGAGGAGAATAAGAATAATCCTAGATTTCTTTTTAATACAGTTGCCAAACTCACCCAGAGCCATAGCTCTGTTGAACCGTCCATTCCACCTGCTCTTAGCAGCAATGATTTTATGGGATTCTTTATAAATAAGATTGATCTTATTAAAAATAAGATCATAAGCACTCCTCTATCCGTGATTGTACCTGAGGTAGTCATGGAATCTGAACCGGGTTTAGACTGCTTTGATCCAGTTGAACTCTCTGAATTAGCAAAATTATTGTCTTCATCTAAGCCTTCAACTTGTATGTTAGATCCAGTTCCAACCAGGTTATTTAAGGAGGTATTCCCTTTAATCTCCTCCTCCATTTTAGATGTGATTAATCTATCTCTGTTACAGGGATAGGTACCTAAAGCTTTTAAGATTGCTGTAATTAAACCTCTGCTTAAGAAACCGTCTCTTGACCCAGATGACTTGGTCAATTATAGACCTATATCCAATCTTCCTTTCTTATCCAAAATTCTTGAGAAAGTAGTTGCCAAACAAGTTTGCGATCACTTCCACCATAATGAACTTTTTGAAGAGTTTCAGTCTGGCTTTAGAGCTCATCATAGCACTGAAACAGCTCTGGTGAAAGTCACTAATGATATTCTCATGGCCTCAGATAATGGACTTGTATCTGTGCTCGTCCTGTTGGATCTTAGTGCTGCATTTGATACAGTTGACCATAATATTCTTTTAGAAAGACTTGAATATTTTGTTGGAATTAAAGGAACAGCTCTAGACTGGTTTAAATCTTATCTATCTGATCGAATTCAGTTTGTTCATGTTAATGATAGATCTTCAACACGCTCAAAGGTTACCTGTGGAGTACCACAGGGATCAGTGCTAGGACCAATTCTCTTTACTTTATACATGCTCCCAATTGGTAGAATTATTAGACAGCATGGGATTAATTTCCACTGTTATGCTGATGATACCCAGCTATATCTGTCTATAAATCCATATGAAGCTAACCCATTACATAGATTACAGGCATGTCTTCAAGACATAAAAACCTGGATGACTCTTAACTTTCTGCTCCTGAATGCAGACAAAACAGAAGTTATAGTCTTTGGACCAGAGTCTCTGAAAAAGAAACTGATTAGCCAGTCACTTCATTTGGATGGGATTAAACTGATTTCAGATAATAAAGTAAAAAATCTTGGTGTTATTTTTGATCAGGACCTGTCATTTAAATCCCATATCAAAGAGGTTTCTAGAATTTCCTTCTTTTATCTGAGGAACATTGCAAAAATTAGAAATATCCTGTCCAGGGGTGATGCTGAGAAACTAGTCCATGCATTTGTTACTTTAAGGCTGGACTATTGTAATTCTTTACTATCAGGAAGTCCACAAACTGTAGTTAAAAGCCTTCAGCTGATCCAAAATGCTGCAGCCAGAGTTCTAATGAAAATTAAAAAGAGAGATCATATCTCGCCTATCCTGGCTTCTCTTCATTGGCTTCCTGTTAAATCCAGAATAGAATTTAAAATCCTCCTTCTCACATATAAAGCCTTAAATGGCCAAGCTCCATCTTATATCAGAGATCTGATTGTTCCTAATGTTCCTAACAGAGCACTTCGCTCTCAATCTGCAGGTTTACTAGTGGTTCCTAGAATTTCTAAAAGTAGAATGGGAGGCAGATCTTTTAGTTATCAGGCTCCTCTCCTGTGGAACCAGCTACCAGTTTTAGTCCGTGAGGCAGACACCCTGTCTACTTTTAAGGCTAGGCTTAAAACTTTCCTTTTTGATAAAGCTTCTAGTTAGAGTGGCTCAGGTTATCCTGAGCTATCTCTATAGTTATGCTGCTATAGGCTTAGACTGCTGGAGGATATAGGGACCCCCATTTCATCATTCTGCTTCATTCTCTCTCTGTTCTCCTATTCTGCAGAATCTGTTAGTTCAATCTCTAACCTTCTGCTCTCTCTGCTTTTCCTCAGAGTAGCTTTGCCTCGTCTGTTCCTGTTTGGCTGTGACGTCATCCAGGAAAGAAACATCAGCTGTGCTGCTTCCATCAACACCCTTGTTTATAGATGTTGGAGATCGGCCTGTTTTCCAGTGTGGTCCTGTTTCTCTGACCGTGACTGAGTGGATGTGCTCTCTTCGTCCTCTGGCATGGGAGCTGCCTTGGAGCTCGTCTGCCTGGCTGTGTGTTTCCTGGACGGGGCCGCCTTTTACAGCTGCTTTTTGTATCTCTGCTTCTGTCTCCTTGAACCCCCGTGGGCCTCAGCAGATGGCCGCTCACACTGAGCCTGGTTCTGCTGGAGGTTTCTTCCTGTTAAAAGGGAGTTTTTCCTCTCCACTGTCGCTACAAGCATGCTTAGTGTGGGGGATTGTATTTGAGTCAATGCAATCAACTGGTTTTCCTTAGATAGAAAACTTTGTATCAATTTGACTGTATGATCTGGTTGAACTGTAAAGTGCCTTGAGATGACATGTGTTGTGAATTTGGCGCTATATAAATAAACTGAATTGAATTGTCCAGGAATGATGTTAATATTATTAATAAGTATTTCGTGCGCACCTTAAACTTATTGCGTGGCCACGAAATAGTATTTTGTGCACACGATAAACTTATTGCGTGGCCACGAAATACTACTTTGTGCGCACGAAATACTACTTCGTGGCCACAATAAAAACATTTTTTTGACCATGTCATCAGAGGGGCTCCGTACTTTTGCACATGCACGTGTAGTGTTAGCAAAATTAACAGTTTTCCACATTTCATTTACCATGGTCTCTGACACTATAGGTTATTGATGTCCTGCAGGTTAGTAGCTGATTGGTTAGAACAGAGGAATTAGTGGTGATAGCATCTAATGTTAGCATCCTTCCAGTACTGACGTCAATAGAGGGCTTTTCTGGTTTGCACCACCAGCGGACATGGAAAAAGTAAACAATCAGTTTTCACTATTCGTATTTTTCAGAAGGTTTCAATTAAAGCCCATCACCAACACACACATCATTGAGCATTTTTTCTTTGGATAAACTTTACATGCACAAGTGCACTCTCATAAACAACTACAGGTGCTTGGTTCCAGGTACTCAGAGATTCACTTCCATACAGAAAGCCCATGTTCTTATCTTCAGGTAACACAGAAAACATGTCAGATTAAATAATACTACTTCTTTTTTTTTTTTTAACAGTGTCCTGCCTGGCAATGTGGCAATAAGAATAATTGTCTTGATGCCAAAAAGAGCCCAACAGATTTTACTTTCACAAGTGTAGCAGTATGGCAATTGCCATACTGCTCCACTTGTTTCATGCATATAAATTGCTTTATTATAATTATGCAGGGAGTTTTACAGTTTATATGGACACTGCAATGTAAATAGAGCAGAAAAACAGAAGAAGAAAAAGGGAAAAAGAAAAAAAAGAGAAAAGATGAAAGAAAGAAGAGATAGAAAGGAGATAATGACAAAACATTTTCAGTCATCACCTGTAACGAGATGAAAAAAAGAGCAATAATACTACTTCAGCGTTAGTATCTAGGTGTTACTTTATTGTATGTCTCGTACCATGTCTGTTGGTTGTGCTGTTCTTTTTACATCTCTTTGCAGGTGATGAAGCAGACTGAAGACATTTTATCATTATCTCCCTTTTATCTCCTCTATCTTTTCTACTTTTTTTCTGTTTTTCCTCTTACTATACACTATGGCAATCGCCACATCGCCAGACAGGACACTGTTAAAGAAAAAAATAAATGTCTTCATTAAAATTTGCATGTACAGGTGCATCAGAATTATCTATATTTGTTTTCACTCAACACATATATACACTGAAAAAATGCGACCGTTTTTGCATTTACTTAATCATATTATCTACTTTAATACAATTGTTTAATGTCCTACCCTGCTAACATTAAACAATTGTGTTAAAGTAACTAAATAGGATTAAGTAAAAGCCATTTTTCAGTGTATGATCATTACAGAGAAAAATATTACAGTAAAATAGTAAAATAAAAGAGCTGTAAAATATTTCAAGCCTTTATTTCCTGCATTTTCCATAATTATGGCAAATATGCAGATAATGACAACCAAAACTTAAGAGTCTTAGAAAATTAGAACATTAAATAGAATCAATAAAATATAGAAATAGTCTCCAAAGAAGTGATTATAAATACATGCAGTCAGTACTTGGCTAGGGCTTCTTTTTCAGGTGGGCAATGAGGCGATCAGCCTCTGGCCCTGCTTAGAGGTAATGTTATGTCTCATAGCTGCTATGAGAACAGCCTTAAGGACATCTGGGTTGTTGATTCTGCTATCTGTTATGTTCCTTATAGCTTCTCAAAACACTTAATATAGAGTTTTCATTATAAGTCATAATCATCACAATAACAAGAAAAAAAGATTTCAGATATTTGATTTATCTGGAAATGAATGTTTTTGCTTTCTAAAAGTTTGACAAAAACAAGGGTCTTTTCAAGCTATTAAATAGTTTTCAGGTTGCTGTATGTGTTCAAATGCTGATTACCTATAGACCATCATTATCCAACAGTGCCTCCATGTGGACAAGGTATGCATTGCATCTTGAGAGCAGTTTCCAAATTAGGAAAGTTGAGAAGGAAGTCGTTACATTTGCTGTGCAAGTTAAAAATAAAAGTACCTCTGGAAGTGTTTTTTATTGCACCATACTACCGCCTGCTGCTATTATATTCACTCATTTTAGCTACTCTACCGACCTTAACTTAAAAAATATGTGTTTTAAATAAAATTGCAATATTTATGTAAAAGGAGGCTTCTACATGTATACCCAAACATATATATTTTTTCAATTATTTTCTATTTGTTAAGCCTTCTGGGCCATTTTAAAGTAAAATATTGTAGCAAGCATTAGTTTGAGATTGAGTCCTTAGAGATATTGTATTTAATGTCCTTATTTTTTATAGTTCCGTATTTATTTCAACAAACAATTAATCCAGAAATAATTTGATATGGGATTAAAGATGTGACACTAAAATTGACTTTGATTTTGAATTGCTTTGGGGTTATTTTGTGAGAATTAAATTAAATTTGCAGTTTTAATTAAAGGAATAGTACACCCAAAACATATAGCCTTCATTTTCTACTCACCCCCATGCTGAACAACACTCTGGAGTACTTTTTTGATATCTCAAATGCATCTGGAGATCTGGGAGGCTTCTTGCTGTCTGCTGACATTCAAATAATGGAGGTCTATGGCGCCCGAGGCAGAAAGGTCCATAAAAGTCCACAAAAAACATGTCAATATTCCTCCATACTGCTCGTCCAATGTATTCCAAGTGTCCTGAGTGGGTAGCATCCAGAATTTACTCGAAACGAAGTCATTTAGGATGTTTTTAGAGCATAAACAGTAGTGTATAGGATTTCCTAAAAGCGCGTTCACGACGCTACGGAAACCGCGGCAGACCAAACCAGATGAAAGTGCGCATTCAGCTCGGCAAAGAACTCGTGCTCTTCCTCAACACTGAAGTCCTCAGACATTTTTCTTTCGTTGTTTCTTTCTTTGCACAGGTAAACAGCACATTTCTTCTTCTACGCTTGCATTATCGGCAGCGCAGACGCTGAATGCGCACTTTCATCTGGTTTGGTCTGCCGCGGTTTCCGTAGACTCGTGAACGTGCTTTTAGGAAATCCTATACACTACTGTTTATGCTCTAAAAACATTCTAAATGACTTTGTTTCAAGTAAATTCTGGATGCTACCCATTCAGGACACTTGGAATACATTGGACGAGCAGTATGGAGGAATATTGACACGTTTTTTGTGGACTTTTATGGACCTTTCTGCCTCGGACGCCATAGACCTCCATTATTTGAATGTCAGCAGACAGCAAGAAGCCTCCCAGATCTCCAGATGCGTTTGAGATATCAAAAAAGTACTCCAGAGTGTTGTTCAGCATGGGGGTGAGTAGAAAATGAAGACTAATCATGTTTTGGGTGTACTATTCCTTTAATATATTTCCTGTTCCACAAATGCAAGAAACACAGTTTCTGCTTAGAAAAACTCAATTTGTGTTCAGAAGTTTCACTGTATTTTCTATGAAATGCATTTTATCTCCGCTTTTTTAACATGTAAAAGTGAACCCCCTCGGGTTTCATCTGTTCTTAATGAGACGTTTAGAGTTTCTGTTGTAATGATGATGTAGCAGTTTGCATGTATAGTCATAATCACCATTGGAGCCTTATCAGAATATGATTGAAAACTCAATCATAGTTCTGAAATGCTCAGCCTGCAGGCAACACAGCAGTGAATGCAGGCCTTATTTGTCAGCAGTAACAGTTTGACCATTTTATTTTGATTTTTTAAGAACTCTAGGTATGTTTCAGATTGTCACAGAGTTTTATTTTTGACTTATTTTCATTAGTTGAAAATTGTCAACTTGATGACTTAATTATGTCTGAAATTCAAGTATTAATTTAGGCCAAAAAACATATATTTTTTTTATTGTCCCATTATATGTCTTGCAAAAGACAAGTTTGTTGCACCAAATGCAATTGACCAACAGACCTACAGAAAGTGGTGCAACATTTTGAACTGAAAGAAATGTTTGCATAACTGTCAAGATTTCTTTTATTAATTCAAAACTTAAAAGTGTAATCCATTTGTATTCAGCCTCTAAACTTGTTGGTTTATTGTTAAAAGTCGGGCTGCAACTAACGATTATTTTGCAAATCAATTAATCGGTCGATTATTTTTCCGATTAATAATCGTATAGCCAAAGATTCCTTAGAGAAGAATTTTTACAAAATTAAACCAAGTAAAACTCAAAATTTGAAACTTGTGGAGTTCTGGATATTGACAGATGCAATTAAAAAAAAATCTTAAATACAAAATGTATAATTTTTTACTATTTTTTGGCTGCTCTTTCAGCTAAAGGCATGTTTTAGAGTCTCTATACTCCAGTTAACGATTAATAAAAAATTAGTTGCTAGCCATCCATCCTAGTCTATCAGAATTGTCTCATCCAGACCCTTAATAAACTGTGAAAGCTGATGTTTTCCAATTTCAATTTGAATACAGAGTTTTGTAGAAAAGGTTCGGCCACAATTTCAGTGTTGGGATTTAGAAAGATATCCCAGAAGACATCCAATTCCACTAAAAGTAAGATCTACAGCGCAATGACTCAGGTAAGCACTTCTCAGATTTAGATGTAAAAAATGTTGTTACTTATACATTATTTCCCTTTTCCTTCACAATAATAGTAAAACATGTCTTTCTATTTTATAAAACAATGAATGTCTGTAGGAGCTTTAACTGCATTTAAATGAACTAGAAAACTGATCATCTTAAAATAATTCAAGGAACAAATATGATTCTGTTGTAATTGTTAATTTTATGTTATCCTTGATGTAAAGGTATAAAAATAAAGAATGCATTTCAATTACTACAATCAACAATTGCTTTTTAAATAAAAAATCTGCTTCTTTTTTTTAATGAATAATTTATTTTGTATTCAAAGAGGTGTACACAGAACATATACAAAAAGGAGAAAAAAAAATCAATATTAGCCAGGGGGTGATTCATAAAGAAGAGCTTTGAATAGTCGTTAATGCCTTTTGGGTTTGAGAGTTTTTCAGCATTTTAAAGTAAGCAACGGTGTCATTATACAAATAAATAAAGTTGGGTTTTTGTTGTCTGTACTTGCATTTGGGGGTGTTGAATTTTGACAGGATAACTACGGAAGAGGATTAGGGCCACTAAAAAAAAAAAAAATGTAAACTGATTTTTGGATTTTATTTCAGTATAATAAGTGTCAGAATCCGACTTTTATCTCAGAATTCTGATTTTTTTTTCTTAGAATTCTGACTTTTTTCTGAGATTAAAGTTAGAATTCTGAGAAAAAGTCAGAATTCTGAGATTAAAGTCAGAATTCTGACTTTTTTCCCATATTAAACTGAAATAAAATAATTTTAAAAAATAGGTCACCATTTTTCTTTTTTTTAGTGCCCCTAATCCTCTTCCGTAGATAACCACGGAAGAGGATTAGGGCCACTGGAAAAAAAAAAAGTTAACTGATTTTTTTTATTTTATTTCAGTATAGTATGGGAAAAAAGTCAGAATTCTGACTTTAATGTCAGAATTCTGACTTTTTCTCAGAATTCTAACTTTAATCTCAGAATTCTGACTTTAATCTCAGAATTCTAACTTTAATCTCAGAATTCTGACTTTTTTCTCAGAATTCTGACTGAATTCTGACAATAAAAAAGTCAGAATTCTGAGAAAAAAAGTCAGAATTCTGACATTAAAGTCAGAATTCTGAGAAAAAAGTCAGAATTCTGGCTTTAATCTCAGAATTCTGACTTTTTTCCCATGTTAAACTGAAATAAAATTTAAAAATCAGTTTACTTTTTTTCCAGTGGCCCTAATCCTCTTCCGTAGATAACCACCATAGGTTCATGATGGAAAAAAAAAACAAAACAAAAAAAAAAACAACAACAACTCAGCATTCCATTGTCTAGAAAAAGAAAAAACAAAATTTTCCTATATAAGAGCAAAGTTCTTCCAGAGATTTCAATACGAAAGTTGTTAATAAGGCCTCCTGTATGAAGGAGGGGAAAGTAACCAAAACTAGTTTAGGAAAACAAAAAATTCCCAACTGTTCCTGAAGGCAGCATCACACCCTAATTTTTCCCTAACATCCGGGACCTTTTCAGCTCGCTGGTGTGGAAGCTGAAGGGGAGCGAAGAAAGGCGGACTGATGACAGCTGTCAGAGGGGACAAAAACACAACCATTCTCTGAACTTAACCCGAATGGCTCTGCCCCAAAGCACCGGCAGATAGAGGACAAAAACCCCGGCAGGATTACCGGTTTACCCCAAAGTGTCGTAAAGGTAAAGTTTGAATTTTCGGCTTGGAAAAAATGACGGCAGAATGAGTCCCAGTTTGTCCCTGGCTCGGACTCTCAGGAGTCCAGGTTAGCCTCGCTGCTAACTTTGTTAACCGCTCAGCTTTTATTTCTCTTTCTGGGCCCTAGTTGGGTGTTTTCTTGTTTTTTGTTGATTGTTTTTTATTCATATCGGAGGGATTTTCGGTCATTAAAGCGTTAAGGTTTATAAAACCCACAGGAAGAGTTAAAAAAAGAAACTTGAAGGTTTATTCCAGCAGGAAGGAATGCTAGTTAGCTGTTCCATTTAGCTTCAAGGAGCTGTGTGGCTAAACACGTTAACATCAACTATTTTTAATTGTATATTTAACCAAAGGTTGAATCAAGCGTATGGTAGTTTATTCCCATAATGATAGGAAACAAACCATTTGTTTTTAGCGTTTTGTATTCCTTAACGGTCCAGTTAAAACCAGCTGATTGTAGTTTCGTTTAGGTGTGTTGGTTTAACACCTTTCCGACCATTTCCTGGAGATTCAGATGGAAGGTGTTGTTAGAAATGTTAAACTGCAGCTGTTTTAATTCATTAGCTACTCTTCTGTTGATCAGCTGCGTTTTAGACCTGTAGCTCTGAGTTTTCAATCCAAAGGAATTAGATCATTAAATATTTCCACTGAGAGCTCATACCTTTCTTTGGATCCATTGACTCACCCGCGTCATCAGGCATTTTATTAATGTACAGCTAGGACAATTAATGTTCCTACAGGGAAACATGAATATCTATAGGTCTGTATCATTCATTCAGTTTATTTATTCACAACACATGTCATCTCAAGGCACTTTACCAGTGGTGTCAAAAGTTCACACATTTGTTACTTAAGTAGAAGTATAGATACTGCAGTTTAAAAACACTCTGGTAAAAGTTGAAGTATCAACTTGACCTCTTTACTCAAGTAAAAGTGAAAAAGTATGTCCTCCAAAAACTACTTAAAGGAATAGTACACCCAAAGCATGATTAGCCTTCATTTTCTACTCACCCCCATGCTGAACAACACTCTGGAGTACTTTTTTGATATCTCAAATGCATCTGGAGATCTGGGAGGCTTCTTGCTGTCTGTTGACATTCAAATAATGGAGGTCTATGGCGCCCGAGGCAGAAAGGTCCATAAAAGTCCACAAAAAAAGTGTCAATATTCCTCCATACTGCTCGTCCAATGTATTCCAAGTGTCCTGAGTGGGTAGCATCCAGAATTTACTCGAAACAAAGTCATTTAGAATGTTTTTAGAGCATAAACAGTAGTGTATAGGATTTCCTGAAAGTGCGCACATGCGCGATCACGACGCTACGGAAGCCGGCAGACCAAACCAGATGAAAGTGCGCATTCAGCGTCTGCTCTGCCGATAATGCAAGCGTAGAAGAAGAAATGTGCTGTTTACCTGTGCAAAGAAAGAAACAACGAAAGAAAAATGTCTGAGGACTTCAGTGTTGAGGAAGAGCATGAGTTCTTTGCCGAGCTGAATGCGCTGGTTTGGTCTGCCGGCTTCCGTAGCGTCGTGATTGCGCATGTGCGCGCTTTCAGGAAATCCTATACACTACTGTTTATGCTCTAAAAACATTCTAAATGACTTCGTTTCGAGTAAATGCTGGACGCTACCCACTCAGGACACTTGGAATACATTGGACGAGCAGTATGGAGGAATATTGACACGTTTTTTGTGGACTTTTATGGACCTTTCTGCCTCGGTCACCATAGACCTCCATTATTTGAATGTCAGCAGACAGCAAGAAGCCTCCCAGATCTCCAGATGCATTTGAGATATCAAAAAAGTACTCCAGAGTGTTGTTCAGCATGGGGGTGAGTAGAAAATGAAGGCTAATCATGTTTTGGGTGTACTATTCCTTTAAAGTATAAATGTATAAAGTAACCTTTAAAACAAACAGCCAGACGCCACTATATAAATTGAAAGCTCAATTTTACTAGTGAACTAGCCCCACCTGCCAGTGACTAAAATAATTTTTCTAGCCTCGAACAATGCCCCAGGCCCTGGAACTGGCGGGCCAATCACAACGCAGAGATGCTGTTTGAATTTCTAGATGCAAAGCGGGCGGGGTTTTGAGGGCGTGACGACTAAACTATTGAACAGTATCGTTTGACTCAGCTTTGGAATCAGTTTTGGAAGGATTAGATTTGGGGTTTTCATTGAAACGTTAGCAGGAAGAGGCTCTACACTAGTTCATTTTTAAGAAGGATGTATTCGCCATTTTACCGACAGGCGTTTTTTTTTTTATCCTCCCCCACCAGCTTTCTGTCGCGCTTACTACGTCGCAGTCAGTTGCGCTCATTTGTCAGAGCGTTGGCCAATAGGCATAGACATGGTTTGAAAGACAAGGGGTTGCTCTCATCAACAATCTTCCAATGTCTCATTCATTTGGGCCAGACTAAATTACACATTTAGTCTGGTTTATCAGGCTACAATTTTCACGACTATTTCGAGAAATTCTTTGAGATGGGGCCATAAATTAGGGAGGACTTGTTGGTCTCTGCCTCCATCTCCCGACATGCTCTCGCCTTTGTCCGACCTTTCAGACATTAAACTAGTTTTCGTTAGATGTGGATGGTGTCAATGATCTGCATTGGATGGCGCACATGACGTGAAATTAATATTTAAAAACATTAAGCCGAAGCCAAGAACAACGAGTAACGTTGGTTTAAAAATGTAAGGAATAGAAAGTACAGATACTTTTGTGAAAATGTAATGAGTAGAAGTCAGTAGCAGGAAGAAAAATAAGTAATGGAGTAAAGTATAGATACCTAAAAATTGTACTTAAGTACAGTAACAAGGTATTTGTACTTTGTTACTTGACACCTCTGCAATTTTTCAGATACATCCAGTCAAAGTGATTCAAAGTTTTCTATCTAAAGAAAACCAGTCGATTGCATCGACTCATTGATTCTAAGGCAATTCCTCACACCAAGCATGCTTGTAGCGACAGTGGAGAGGAAAACCTTCCTTTAAACAGGAAGAAACCTCCAGCAGAACCAGGCTCAGTGTGAGCGGCCATCTGCTGAGGCCGACTGGGGTTCAAGGAGACAGAAGCAGAGACACAAAAAGCAGCTGTAAAAGGCTGCCCTGTCCAGGAAACACACAGCTAAGCGGACGAGCTCCGAGCCAGCTCCCATGTCAGAGGACGAAGAGAGCACATCCAGTTAGTCAGTTAAAGAAACAGGACTACACTAAAAGAATAGGCCGAGCTCAAGCATCTATATACATCTATAACAACAATTGCATTACATTATAATCAAATGGGTGCATAGATTCATTACATTTTGAGAAATATAAATATTCCAGGTGTTTAATTTTGAACAGTTCTAAGTTCATAATTTGAAGCTAATGAAAAAAGATTTACAAAATCAACTGGTTATCCAAGCATATGAATGGAAAACTGAGGGAAAAAAATCCGGCAGAGAAAGATGCATAAATATAGGGGGGTTATGAAGCCACAACTGTTCAAGATTTAGGGGCAGATTAACAGGAAGGTGCACTGCGGCTGTCTGCGGTTTACTTGACATGTTGAGGATGTGGGAAACAGCTCCTTAACCACAGACATCAGATGTGTCATTGCTTGGTTAAGGTTAACTGGACTATTGTTAAATGATCAACTTTAGTGTCTGGAGGAAGAGTCTAAAGGCATCTCTGAGCTTCTGAGGGTCCAATGTGAAATTTCTACAGTCTAATGGCCCTCCATCAGGTCCAAAGTCAGCAGGGCTCTGTACCCATCCTGCTAAAGCGATCAAAAGTGTCGCTAACGAGCTTGATTAGCCAGCTAACCTGTCTGCTGCAGACCCCATGGGGACTCTGTAGAGTGAAGAGGAAGTTTACAGGCACCAGAGCCATCTATGCAAATTAAAACAGACTTTCCTCAGACATGCAGAGCCACAGGCTGATCACCTCTTCCATGCAGCAAATCTTCTAAAAAAAACTCAGAGTGAATGTACTGTACAGCAGATGGATGTAGTTTGTTAGTAGGAATGGAGGATCTTCTTAAGCTTTAAGCCATAATTATCCAAAGGAACACAAATAAAACAGGATCTAAATAAGTGTGTTTAGTAATAATACATTTATTTGTATAGCACTTTATAAAACACGATTAAAAACTGCTTTACATTACTTTAACAAAAACAAGAATAAAAGTGCATAAAGAACAAAAAATGTACTAGAAGTTAATAAAATCATTAGTTAAAAGCATATCTGTAGTAATATGTGACTAAAAGAGATTTAGAAGAGAACATCGAGGAGGTTTGTCAGATATAAAGAGGTCCTGACAATAAAAGCTTGATAATCTGTCTTCAGTCCTCTTGGTACAGAAAGTAGCAACTGGCCAGATAGCCTAGGAGCATAAAAACGAACAATCAAATCTTAAAATGCACTCTAAACATCAAACGTAACCAGTGCAAAGAAGCAAGAATTCAAGTAATGTGATCAGACCTACAGGGTTTGGTGAAAACCTCAGCTGCTGAGTTCACTGCTAATTGGATTCATTTTTAAGGTATTTTTCACTCACATCAACAAAAAGAGAATAACAATAACCAAGATAGTCAGAAATTACTTTATCATTCTTATTTAACCCAGTTTTAGATAAAATTAACCCATTTTAGCTGTTCTGGATAGAGAGTTATATAGATGAACAAAAGCCTTTTTTCCCCCCAATTTTGATATAATGATTGCTCTGTATATTTTTTTTTATTTATCCATATTTTTATCCTAAGTGTATATATTAGTATATTTTTTGCATGCCTTATACCCCAGTGTTTTTAGAGATTTTTATAATTTTATTTACCTATTCCATATTATATGTTTCATGTTGCACGATTGTACCATTAAAACATTCCTAGTTGTGAACTCCTTCACTAACAATGGCAATAAACCCGATTCTGATTCTGATTTCAGCTATATTCCTAATCCGCTAAAAGGCGGTTTTAGTTCTATTCTTAAAGGAAAATTCCGTTTTTTAACATTTTTAGCCCCTTTTCTATAGTGTCCAGGATGAAATCGAATGATCGACACCAAAATTTTGACGATTGGTCCTGTCTCTGCTATTTGGCTCATGCAGAATCCCCCCCTGGCTGCTTCAGAATGGCTTCCATAGTGCATGTCCGATAATGTCCTTAAAACAACCTTAAACGTTCTTTTTTTAAAATATGCTACTCACCGTGTCGTCAGCGCTGTTCAATGACGTTCCAAAAAAAGTTTCGTGAAGAAAAACCGTTCCTGTCTTGTTTTATTTAGCATTTTGTAAATCCCAGAACTATTTTTTCCGATACATCACAACCGCTTATAAACTTCCGCTTCCCGTTCGAATCTGAAGCGTTGCACACTCCAGACCACTAGTTGGCGACAATGTCTCTATACTTTGGGAATGTATATGAATATGTCCTCCTCAAGAATCCACCTTTCGTATTCCATTTTCAGAGTTTTTTAAAGTGTTTAACAGAGACGTTAGCACCTCGACGTCGGAGTACACAGAGTGAAGCAGAAACACTTGGGCCTTGCGAAAAGACTACAACTACGTGTAAACAGGCCCCATTTCCGTTTCCGGTGGCGGAGGGATATTTACTATTCCAACAGAACTCAATGGGATTTACAAAATGCTAAATAAAACACTACAGGAACGGTTTTTCTTCACGAAACTTTTTTTGGAACGTCATTGAACAGCGCTGACGACACGGTGAGTAGCATATTTTAAAAAAAGAACGTTTAAGGTTGTTTTAAGGACATTATCGGACATGCTCTATGGAAGCCATTCTGAAGCAGCCAGGGGTGGATTCTAAATGAGCCAAATAGCAGAGACAGGACCAATCGTCAAAATTTTGGTGTCGATCATTTGATTTCATCCTGGACACTACAGAAAATGGGCTAAAAGTGTTAAAAACCGGAATTTTCCTTTAAAGTTTTTTGACTAGCTTAAATCAGAATCTAAAACAACATCAAGATTTCTGACTCACGATTGCAGCAGGAACCGAAGCAATTAAGCATCTCAATCATTTTTTTGTGCCTCAGGACTGTTTTGTCTCATTTAACTATAAATATTTATAAGACATCCAGATGTTGATATCTGCAAGACATGAAGGTGATATTTTAGAGGTGAAACATGATGGTCAACTAATTTAGTAATTAGTAACTGAAGTAAAAATACTCTAAAACATGATATAAGAGCGACACAGACAGAGCAATCATTATATCAAAATGAATATAAGATGAAAATTGTTCATCTATATGCTCTATCCAGAACAGCTAAAGTGGGATAGTTTTATCTTAAACTGGGTTAAAATCAGTTTTTTTTATCTTCTTTGCGGGTCCTTTTGCTATTCGATCATCGATGGATTAATCAATCAATCAGCAATACAGCCATTAGTTTTAGCCCTAGTATGTCTGCAGCAGCACGGAGGAAAGGGTCACTGGAAAAATATATTTTCTACATAGAAATGAAAGGATACAATATATTTGCAAGTGATGTGTCAAAATGGTTGGTATAAATAAAAAAATAAATAAATAGACCAAAAGTCGAGCCCAGAGGAACACCACAGAGGAGCTTTAAAAAAAACTAGAGGAATTCTTTTTAGTCTACTTGGTACAAATATAACTTTTAATGGAAATAAATCAAATCTATGATCATATTCTAAGATATGCATAAATGTTTTCAGGGTCAAACTATTCCAAGAATAATAAGAATTAATTGAGTTCTTACAGCAGTAGTGGCTCGAGAGAGACGTGGGAAAGGACCGCAGGCCATATTCGAACCCGGGTCGGCCACGTCAAGTTGTAAGGCCTCCATACATGGGTCATTTGCGCTAAACATTGCGCCACCAAAGCATGCCCTCAAGAATATTTCATATAACCTCTAGATATGATAAACCTTTGATAAATGCAATGTTTGCATCTAAAAGATAAAATGTGAAGTCCCAGACGGCAGAGTGAAATTTGGCTAAATGTAACAGAGATGACAGTAGCAGAATAAATGCACATATCCCATATGTTAGCAGAGTATTTAAACATTTTTACCTATATTTGCTATTATTATTTTACATTTCATCGTCGATTTAAAGTAGCTGAAAGCAGGAAATAATAATTGTCAGTCTTGAAGGAAAGTAGTGCCTTCTAAGGCAGACTTAGCTCTTCCATTTAACAAGGTGACGCAAAAAGTCTCAGCTTATTATTCTTTTTATTAAGATCTGAGGGCAGGGGACGACAAATTTAACATCTGAAAAATGACTTTTATAGAGATTTAGACGAAGAAAATAACAGTTATTCTACTTGTAGAAAACTAATGGTTGTTGTTGATACAAATTCAAAGGTAGTGTAGCTTAATATGGCTAACTGACCGAGCTAAAAAAGGCTAACTTGCTAGGTACTGAGCACAACTAGCCACAGCGCTACCCCTTTATACCACGGTCTTGCAGTTACTTTGTTCACCATAAACATATTTTTTTCAGTTTTGTTTTCGATCAGGTAAAAGTTAATTGGTTATTAGGCACGCTAACAGAAGCTGCGTGATGGTATTATTGTTTTCTGGACAACCGCTATGTTTTACATCATGTGGCAACGTTCAGGCAATCATGTAGCGTAACGTCACTGGCATGAAGCAGGACCCGAGCAGATCTGGTACCTACACCGGATAGTACCATTAAGAACTCCCAGTAAAATACACAGGTCTGCTTTAATGGACGTCAACTCTTAGGTTCTCAAATTAATAATGGATAAACAGTTTGAATGTTAGATTTTCAAGCTTATTTATGAAGCTGTAGAAGCCCTGCATATATGATGAAAGGTGTTTAATGTGAGCCATAATCTGCAGTCAGAAACCCTAATGGAGCCCTACATTAGTGACTTTGTGTTTTGCTGTAATGAAAGTAAACCCTTGAGGGTTTGCGTGGCTCTTTGGATGCACAGTTAGATGTAGCTATAATACTCACCAGCCAGCCATAACATCATGACCGCCCACACTGAGGGCAAACAACTCATCTTGTTCTGCTGTGGTGTTTATGTCTGAAAACCACGATTCTGGGACTCCTGTGGATGTTGCATGCATCCCACCCACCTACCTAAACCTTCAGGAAACCAAGAACGCCTCCGATGTCAGACAGATATACACTTGTCAGTCGGTTTTGGCCACCTGCTTGGATAAGCTTACTTTTTTTGCATTTCTTGTTGCATGTTAGCCCTTCCATGTTGTGTTTTCATGCAAACACCACACCAACAGTGTAGACAGATCTGCAGTTTCACCCTTTTGATGATAAATAGAAATGCTTCAATCAAATAAAACCAAGTATCTTGGGCACATCATAACAGAGAATCTGTTAGATGATGATGATATCTGTACATAATGTAGAATTTTGTATGCGCAAGCTAATACCCTTGCTCATAAATTTGGTTCATGTTCTGATGTGGTAAAAGTGGAACTTTTTAACACGTTTTCCTCCACCTGTGGTCTCCATATACAAAATCCAGCCTACAAAGGCTACAAGTGGCCTATATGATGTTTTGCGGGTAATTTTGAAATTGCCAAGATGGACTAGTGCAAGTCGGATGTTTGTCAAAGCAAGAGTCAATAACTTACATGCTGTTTTACTTACTGACACCAAACGTAGTGCAATCCGATACCACTCTATGCTGTGGAGACGCTGGTATTCCTGTCTACTTTAATATCCTATCTATTTGTAACTTGTACTGCTCTACCTGTATTGTTTTATTTTTATCTTATATATTTATTGGGCAATGACTCTGGAATAAAGTCTATCTAAAAGGCCAGAAATCTGTATCAGCTAATTTTCTCTTGATTGATCAGGAATAGGTGGGTCAAATGCTAAAGATTCTGATTTTAATCATTATTTTTTAAACTCATCAACACTTCAGAGCTCTCACTATTTTGGTCTGTAAATGGATCATCATATGGCATCTTCCTATCTGCACATTTTACAGTTTAATATCAGTCCAGCCAAGGTTAGGGAAACACTGGGATCATTTTACGGTTCTTTAATTTGAATTCAATGGTGGTCAAATGCTGGACTGAGGGAACATGGAGGAGTACGGTCAGATCCTGGGTAAATACTCTGCTTCTCCGTAAAACCTGGGCAGCTGTGGTCCATGTTGGGAAAAAGGGATAAATTAAACGATTCTTAAAATGGAGATGATGGAGGAAATGGCTGGAAGAGGAATTAGACGATTGAATCCCTTTTGTTGAAAATTTTGATAGGCCCCTGGGGCCTCAGGTCCCCGGGGCCCAGGGCCGGATCCACTTCGGGATGCTGCTGGCAGAGCCAGCGAACTCTTCCCTGGGGCTCAGGCATTGCGGCGGCTTGGGGTTTTCCTCTGGGCCGTCTCTCCTCCTCCCTTGGTGGGGGGTCAGATTTCCTGGGTTGGCCCCTCCTGGGTGGCCTTGCTCTGGGGATCCCTTTTGGCGTCCGGGTTGCTCTGGAGGGGCACGTCTTTGGCTCTTCACAACCACCATTGAACATTTTTCCTTTGGATAAACTTTGCATCCACAAGTGCACTCTCACAAACTACAAGTGCTTGGCTCTAGGTACTCAGAGATTTACTTCCATACAGAAAGCCCATATTCTGATCTACAGCTACCACAGTATACATGTCAGATTAAATAATACTACTAATACTTCAGCTATAGTATCAAGGTGTTACTTTCTTGTTTCTCTTATAGTATCTCCATTGGTTTTGCTGTTCTTTTTACATCTCTTTGCAGGTGATGAAGCAGACTGAATACATTTTATCTTCTTTTATCTCCCTTTTATCTCCTCTGTCTTTCATCTTTTCTCCTTTTTGTTTCTGTTTTTCCTTTTCTGTTCTACTTACATTGCAGTGTCCTATTTATATGTATAAATCAAATAGAACACTATGGCGATAGCCGTACTGCTCCACTTGAGAAAGCAAAATCTGTTGGGCTCTTTTTGTCATCAATGCAATTATTCTTATGGCCACATTGCCAGACATGACACTGTTAAAAAAAAAAAAAAGGAAATGTTGACAGTCAATCTGAAATCTCTTAATTAAGCTAAGGGGTTAACATTCAGATAAACTGTTGTGGGTAATGGTGGCTGTGCTAACAGGTGGTTCAATAAAGGAAGACAGCCAGTTTAAACTACTGAACAGCTTTGTAATGAAGCCTTTGTTTTGGAAATGGTCAAACTTGTTGTACAGCTGTCTCATACACGCATATGACGTAATGTTTCCTTTGCTAAGTGCATAAATACCTGCTTTATGGTAGGAAGGCCAGAAAAAAATGTCTTTAATGCTTTGCTTGTATTTTAAGTCACTCCTTCCAATCGATTATTGGAAGAGAAGCTCAACTTTCAGGGGTTACTCAACTCATCCACCAAATCTCTGTCATTTAACTCCTTCAAAAGAGCTATTTTTGTTACTTCACAGAAGCCGAATCTGGAGTGGTCATAATTTTATGGCTCATGATTGTATGTGTTGTCTACAAACAGCTCTAATGCTTAAACCTTACCTATAGCATGCTGGCTTACTTTAAATAGCATGTTCAGGGTTCCTGTTGTTTACAGACCTTTGAGGATCGTTCTCTTATGTCTCTTCAGGTGTTTCCATCCAGCCCTGTCTGTTCTTCCAGCCTTACTCTTTGGTGAAACTTCAGTTGCCGTGCTAAGATGGGGACACAAGGCACTGGTAGGAAGCGTGCTCCTGTGAAAGATCGGTTCTCAGCGGAGGATGAAGCTCTGAGCAGCATCGCTCGAGAGGTGAGTTCCCTCAAGCTGAAGAATAATCTGATCTATCTAATAACGTCCTCAAGGGGGATATCATTTCATTTCATCCAAATGTTCCTCTTTTCATCTCTTGCAGAGTGAAAAGGACTGATTTGTCGTTTTAAATTAGGGATGAACGATTAATTGCTTTTGCAATAATATCTCAATAGGGTAAAACGAGATTCTCTAACCGCAAAGGCCGCGATTTGACGTGACACGTGATCGGGGGTGAGTTTCTAGCAAAGTAGCACGGAGGGAAAGTCGATACTCGTATGCGAGTAACCTGCTCGACAACGGGCTCAGACCCGACAAAAACTGACACAAAGAGGAGCAGTATGTCGTTTGTCTGATTATTATTAAATGGATTGAGAAATTAAACTGGGGAAAAAATCGCAATATTAAGCTAAAAAATCGCAATTAGATAATTTTCCGAAATCGGTCACCCCTATTTTAAATGCAACTTTAATAAACTGCAGTTTGGGAAAACGTTCATGACTCTTTTTAAGATAAAAAAACAACAAAAAACATTTAGCATGCTCCAACTTTGTCCCTGAACTAGAGCCACTGTGTGATTTTCGGGGCGATTTTTCCAGTCGTGCGAGAATCTTTCGATCGGCCCGACTTTCAGCCTGATCGTGCGTGGTGAGTCGTGTAGTGTACAGGTGATCAGCCTCTCATGACCACCTCCTGATCAGGAATCGGGAGGTCATGAGAATATCAAGCATGTTTGATATTCTCACGACCGTCGTGGGCAATTTGCTCAGATGTAAGCACAGCAGCGTGGCAGGGATGCAATGAGTGAAATGCGTGTCCGTCTGCAAAATTGACGGACCGCAGCAGCCAAGCCAGCTCAGCCACGTCCTTTGTCCAAACACGTCGTCGCCCTTTCTTTCTAGAACCCTCAGCACAAAATTGCACAAACTGCCAAGGCAGCACGGTTCACTATAGTGAGCTTAATGTCCCCCTTCTATTTGTTTGGCTTCAGGATAGAGAGCTACAGAGCGGCTCCATCTCACTGCCGAGCTGAGTCCAATGTGATTTTTTTTAGTCGTACAGTGCGAGCAGGTAGATCGCATCAAAGCGTCGGGCCGAACATAAATCGTGAGCTGTGACTCACACTTTACGACTAAATGCAGGGTTTAGTCGTACAGTGTGAGCAGCAGGTGCGTGCAGCTATTGGAAAAAAATCGCAGTGTACGCCGGGCTTTAGCTTCTCAAATAAAACCCTCACTCCTCCCATTTATACTCATAAACCAGGGTTCTGCAACCTGCAGTTCCAGAGCCACATACGGCTCTTTTAGACCCTCTAAAGCAGCTTGTAATGGTTGCTAAAATGTATATAAAGAGCTAAATGAGTCTGAAACGTTCTAGTTTTTTATAAGAAGGAAAAGAATGACATTAAAAGAACCAAAAATGTGTTTTTAGAACAATTTTTCTTTTAATTAGCTTGAAATTTATGTGTTTTAATATTATTTTAAAAGCTAAAAATACATAATTTGTTTGCAACCAATTGTCTTATACCAGATGATAATAATAATGATAATGATGATGATAATAATTATAAAAAAAGGCTGTTTTTGTTCTTTTAAAAGGTGATTTCTTTTTTTTTTCGGTGTGGCTCTAAACAACTTTTACTCGGTCAGACTCGGGGCCAAATGGCTCTTCGGATATGATGGTTGCAGACCCCTGGCATAAACAAACTAATGATTAAAAATGTATGAAACATGATTGGTTTTACCTGCTCATTGACTGCTGGCTCTGCTTTAGTGCATGAAATGCTGGTATATAAAAATGGCTGAAGCTTCAGAGATGACCAGCATCCGTCTGACTGCTGAGTGAGCTTTGTTTACATGTGGTTGGACTCTGTTAATGTTAGAGAAACTTTCCATTCAACACTCTGGTTCAGAGCCAGCTATGCTGAATTCTGGCGTTGCGTCCTGCGGATCCACACGCGGATGTTCTGGTTCTGCTGGTTGATATTTGTTTTGGTCAAAACGAGCTGGGACAGCTGGTTTGTTTTCGGGCCGCAGAGAAGTTGACTAGAAGTATTTCTGTTTGTCAGAGAAAATCCAAGCGGAGGAGAACGGGCCGCCTGGCCTGTAAAGACATGCCCTGGGCTGAATCCGTTTTTTTTTCCACAACAGCCTTTTCATTCCTTTGGGGTTTTTTCCAGAGAAAGCTTTTGGTATTTTGTTTTAATAAAGAAATGGACAAAGGCCATATTTTCCATAAACACCAGATTAAGACCCTTGAATTCCTGGTTTAAAAAGATGCTTTAAATTCTGGATAAATTGGTTCCTTGGGTTTTTTTTGTTTGGGTTGTTTTTTTCTAAAGCTATGCAGCGTCTCGTTCTCGAGCAGCAAATGCACGGCTCCATTTGCTTTCCTTATAGTCGGCCATGCCGATCATAGAAACATGAGTCATCCGACCCTCCCAGCCAGCTCCTAAATCTGAATCTCTTTGTGGACTAAAGCAAAGATTAGATCAATGGTTTAGTAAATTCAGCAGGCCAGGGTAACCTGCTTATCACCTCCCTCCTTAAAAAATAAAAATAAAATCTTAGCATTCAGCTTCTGCCTGGCCTCCTAGAGCTCTCAGAGCCCCCCTCTGTTCTTGGCATGCTTCACCGCTGAGGATGAGTGTGAATCTGAGCCTGCACACTCACCAGCCTCATTCTGAGGCACCTTAAGTTACTTCTTGGCTATCGTTTTCAAATAGCACCAGCTTGCTTACAAGCGCAGCATTGGCCAAAGTCCCCGTTGTTTCTGAGATTAGGGTCTAAGGGACGCGCTGGTTTACAGTGTAGGCAGGTCTTGGCTTCCCCCGCTGCCTGGAGGGAGTGTCTGTGCATGATTGCAGTGTCTCTGCTGTTTGATCTAATGGTTAAAATCAAAGGTCGGTGTCACAAAGGAAAGTGAAACACTTTCTCTCCATAAGGAGCTGGAATAGTTGCCTCTGCTTATGACTTAAGAAAGTTCAGTTGTTTTACTCGGCTGCAGGATTAGAAATGTTCAATTCCGGGTTTGTTTCTTATTAAAACCAACCTTTCTATAAAAGGCTAAAAGTGCTGTAGTCATGAATGTTATTTAAATAAAGGAGCTTATGCTAATGCAAAATGTGTTTTTTTATTTTTTATTTATATGCATTGCATGAGTAAAATCAGTTAAAGTATTTATGCATGTATTTGATAAATGATTTCATAGTAATAAAAATGTGTTCCAGCAGACATGCAAGGCATGTTTTGCACACATTTTAATGACAAATGAGCCGACCTCTGTTTAATCACCTTTACAGTATTATAACGTGAACGACTGCTGCACAAAACTGAGTACAATAACTCTAAAGTAACGAGGGGAATGAAAGTGGTTCAGTTCTGTTAAAAAAAACAAAAAAAAAAACAAATTTATTCCAAAAGGAAATTAAAACATCTTAAGAAAATAGCATAGAGATTTCTTCGAGTTGTTGTAGAAGCTGTCTGTTGGAATGAAGGACCTGATTGAAGACAGTCTGATGAAGAGGATGCTCCTAAACCATCAGCATTTTTTGGGATGAGCTAATAAAGAAAACTCAATTGTAATGATGAAATATTGTTTTAGTTTCTAAAAGTTTTGCTCTTAATCTTCTCTTAATCAATTTAAATTGAAGCCTATGTAGAATTGACGGATAAAGAAAGCATTGCACACATTATGAGGGGTTGTTTTGTATGAAATGTTTCTCTACATTTATCTAATGTGTTTTTAAAGTGAAATAATTTGATTTTTCTCCCTGTCCTGAGCTCAGGTTTGTGATAGATTAGATTTTTCTGACCTTCTTTTACCCGAAAACAGTCTTAGTTACTTTAAATAAAGGGATGGGAGGTTTATACATGTCATCAGGACCTTGTTAATTAAAGGAATAGTACACCCAAAACATGATTAGCCTTCATTTTCTACTCACCCCCATGCTGAACAACACTCTGGAGTACTTTTTTGATATCTCAAATGCATCTGGAGATCTGGGAGACTTCTTGCTGTCTGCTGACATTCAAATAATGGAGGTCTATGGTGACCGAGACAGAAAGGTCCATAAAAGTCCACAAAAAACGTGTCAATATTCCTCCATACTGCTCGTCCAATGTATTCCAAGTGTCCTGAGTGGGTAGCATCCAGAATTTACTCGAAACGAAGTCATTTAGAATGTTTTTAGAGCATAAACAGTAGTGTATAGGATTTCCTGAAAGCGCGCGCCGGCGCGTTCATGACGCTACGGAAGCCGGCAGACCAAGCCAGATCAAAGTGCGCATTCAGCGTCTGCTCTTCCAATAATGCAAGCGTAGAAGAAGAAATGTGCTGTTTACCTGTGCAAAGAAAGAAACAACAAAAGAAAAATGTCTGAGGACTTCAGTGTTGAGGAAGAGCATGAGTTCTTTGTCAAGCTGAATGCGCTGGTTTGGTCTGCCGGCTTCCGTAGCGTCATGAACGCGCCGGCGCGCGCTTTCAGGAAATCCTATACACTACTGTTTATGCTCTAAAAACATTCTAAATGACTTCGTTTCGAGTAAATTCTGGATGCTACCCACTCAGGACACTTGGAATACATTGGACGAGCAGTATGTCAGCAGACAGCAAGAAGCCTCCCAGATCTCCAGATGCATTTGAGATATCAAAAAAGTACTCCAGAGTGTTGTTCAGCATGGGGGTGGGTAGAAAATGAAGGCTAATCATGTTTTGGGTGTACTATTCCTTTAAGCGCCGTTAGCGGCACCGCTGAGCAGTTACTAGCCGAGTGTTGGAGGTGTGTTGTCCTGATCAGGTTACCTTCTCAGGCCAGTGATGTAGCAGTCAGTCAGCCTCGGTCGGCCGATCTATAGATAGGAACAGAGACGGGGAGCTCAGCTGTGCCGCTGTGCAGAGCAGGTCACAGTGTCAGACGGATCAACAGGTGCAGAACGTTCAATCAGCCGTCTCTAGCTCACACGGCCTCCATACTACCGTGCTTAGACCTTTACTTTTTAAATTAGGCAAAGCTGTTTGCATCACATTTGGTTTTATTATACAGTTACAATGAGTGATGAGGGATTTTTATAATTTGTTGACAAAGCAAAGTATTTCATGATCTTTTCCATTTAATCCAAAACAGAAAAGCAACAATAATGTCCTGTGCTGTAGAGGGACTGCTTAGCTGTTCCTTTCAGTCAGAACAGGAATGCAGGATGTTTAATTGAAGCAGGGAAGCTATATCAGCGGTGAGGTTGTTTTATGATGGTATTGAAAAGGTTGGGAAGTGTTTATAAAACGTTTCCTGGCTATATTGAGTTATTTGTAAGCTAGGGAAATGTTTAGTGACTTTCTTTGGCCTGGCTTTTTGCAAGCGTGCAGCAGAAGTTGCACGAGTAGCTTTGCTGTATAGATTCGTAGAGGACTGATCTGAATCAGCTTCTTTTGATGGTTCCACATTCAGCTTCTGGTTTACAGGTGCTGGTCATAAAATTAGAATATCATGAAAAAGTAGATTGATTTCAGTAATTCCATTTAAAAAGTGAAACTTGTATATTATATTCATACATTACATACAAACTCATATATTTCAGATGTTTATTTTGTTTAATTTTGATGATTACAAATGACAACAAATGAAAATCTCAAATTCATCATATCAGAAAATTTGAATATTACTGAAGACCAATAAAAACAAAGGATTTATAGAAATGTTGGCCAACTGAAAATTATGAACATGAAAAGTATGAGCATGTACAGCACTCAGTATTTAGTTGGGCCTCCTTTGGCCTGTATTACTGAAGCAATGCGGCGTGGCATGGAGTCGATCAGTCTGTGGCACTGCTCAGGTGTTATGATAGCCCAGGTTGCTCTAATAGTGGCTTTTAGCTCTTCTGAATTGTTGGGTCTGGTGTATTGCATCTTCTTCTTCACAATACCCCATAGATTTTCTATGGGGTTAAGGTCAGGAGAGTTTGCTGGCCAATTAAGAACAGGGATACCATGGTCCTTCAACCAGGTACTGGTAGCTTTGGCACTGTGTGCAGGTGCCAAGTCCTGTTGGAAAATGAAATCTGCATCTCCAAAAAGTTGGTCAGCTGCAGGAAGCATGAAGTGCTCTAAAACTTCCTGGTATGTGGCTGCGTTGACCCTGGACCTCAGAAAACACAATGGACCAACACCAGCAGATGACATGGCACCCCAAACCATCACTGACTGTGGAAACTTTACACTGGACTTCAAGCAACGTGGATGAAGTGCCTCTCTTCTTTTCCTCCAGACTCTGGGACCTTGATTTCCAAAGGAAATGCAAAATTTACTTTCATCAGAGAACATGACTTTGGACCACTCACCAGCAGTCCAGTCCTGTTTCTCTTTAGCCCAGGCAAGACGCTTCTGACGCTGTCTGTGGTTCAAGAGTGGCTTGACACAAGGAATGCGACAGCAGAAACCCATGTCTTTCATACGTCTGTGTGTGGTGGTTCTTGAAGCACTCACTCCAGCTGCAGTCCACTCTTTGTGAATCTCCCCCACATTTTTGAATGGGTTTTGTTTCACAATCCTCTCCAGGGTGCGGTTATCTCTCTTGCTTGTACACTTTTTTCGACCACATCTTTTCCTTCCCTTCGCCTCTCTATTAATGTGCTTGGACACTGAGCTCTGTGAACAGCCAGCCTCTTTAGCGATGACCTTTTGTGTCTTGCCCTCCTTGTGCAAGGTGTCGATGGTCGTCTTTTGGACAACTGTCAAGTCAGCAGTCTTCCCCATGATTGTGTAGCCTATAGAACTAGACTGAAAGACCATTTAAAGGCTTTTGCAGGTGGTTTGAGTTAATTAGCTGATTAGAGTGTGGCACCAGGGGCCATCAATTTTGAACCTTTTCACAATATTCTAATTTTCTGATATGATGAATTTGAGATTTTCATTTGTAATCATCAAAATTAAACAAAATAAACATCTGAAATATATGAGTTTGTATGTAATGTATGAATATAATATACAAGTTTCACTTTTTAAATGGAATTACTGAAATCAATCTACTTTTTCATGATATTCTAATTTTATGACCAGCACCTGTAGTACTAGTAGAAAATCCAGTGGGAGTTTTAATGGCCTCTATGTTTATCTCGGACAGACCGGGGTCAGTGTGTGGGTATTTTCTTTCTGAGGACCTAAAGATGAACTCTTCAATCGCTGAAGCAAAGAATATGTTGACCTCTGCGTGGGGTTTTATTGTTAATTTGGTTTTGTTGAATCTGGTGGTTTTACTTTAAACCTACATTCAAACTGTATTTTAAACCTTAGGGATAACCGTTGAACTAAAATCTCATTAAGAATTAATGTAAATTGCAAGTTTATAAATGGAGGATAAAAAGTGCCAAAATTAAATAAATAAATACATGCATTAAATAAATAATTAAATGTGTCAATAATTAATTAAATGTGGAATTAAATAAGTAAATGTGTCATTCATTAATTAAAACCACGTCAATAATATAAAGTGCCACAATTAAATAAATAAATACAGCGATAAACAATTAATTAAATGTGTAATTAATTAAATAAATAAGGAATTAAATATATAAATGTTTCATTAATTTAATAAAATCCATCTTCATTTTATTAAACAAATATATATAACTATTTCAGTGTGCATTTAAGTATTTCATGGTCCTGTGTCGCAGTGCATCGAAACCATTAAAAGAATCTGTCAAACTCACCCATCAAAGTTAGGGGGCGGTTACCTAACACCTGATTGGTCACCCTGCACATTAAGGCGAAGCAAATCGATTACAGAGACTCGATTCGCGTTAACCCCGCCCACATTTATTTATTTTTTTATTCCACATTTAATAAATTATTGACACATTTAATTATTTATTTAATGCTGTATTTATTTATTTAATTTTGGCACTTTTTATCCTCCATATTTATAAAGCTTGTCGAGTTAAATAATGATTGCCCAGCTGATCGCTTTGGACTCTTAGTGCTCCTGATCCAGCTGTACTTTCTATGACTAATAAAACAAAACACGTCTTCTTTAGGTCTTCTGAAGCCTGTTTTTATTTGATTTAAAACTCAATATTTTTGCTGTGTTTGCTCCAGGCTGCTCCAGATATAGTTTTACTCTTAGGTCTCCTGCGCTGGTAATGCAGATAAGATATGCTGGAATGCTGATGGTGTTTGCCTGCTGGGAGATACTGTGTACCCTATCTCTAGTATTTATGGACTGTCTTTTAGTTGAAGATAAAGGCCTGGGCTTCATGAACTTGTGTGCCATTCTTTGTTGATGCCATATTTAAACAGTATTTGCTGCATGTGTTGCGTAATAACCGTGCAATAAAGCAATAAGCTACACAGAAGCATGGCTGAATGGTTCCCAGTCCGGGGGTTTCTTAAATTATTACCTTCTGCTGAGGAATTCTGTTAAGTTACCTCATGTTGGGGCAGATTTTTATATGTATTTCTTCTCTCCTCTCTCCCCAAGGAGTTTTTATTGGTCGTGTATATAAAAGGACGACTGTTCTGGCTGCTCAACAAGTCGGATTTTGTTTAATTCTCTCTGTATTTATAGCAGGCAAATTAGAAACAAGCTTTGTTTATAAACCGTTAGCTTCTTCCCCCACGAGGGCCTTAATTTAGACCCCTCTACCCCCTGAAGTTGATGGTTCACACATGTTATGGATAAGAGTCGCACAAAAATACCTCACAGAAGGAACGGCTCAGGAAAGCGTGCAAAGAAGGGAGAATGCATGGGGGGACTGCATGATTAAAATGGTTTCATTTGAAATGCCTTAAATATGTCATAGAATAGAAAATCCCTTTATTGTCCCGCAATGGGTAAAATGTGGTGTTCCAACAACAATGAAAGATTACAGCAAAAGTGGTCACTCAAAGTTGGACCTTAAAGTGTATAAAAATAACAGAATAAGTGACAGAGTTAAGAAAATAAACATAATAGTGTATTTTAAAGTGTTTCTACAATATAAATACTGTGCAACTGGAGAATAATCATGATACAGCTGTGGACTATGAATTATATTGGACTGAAGCCTCACTAGCAGAAACCTGTGCAGGCATTAGGGATGGAACGGTTTATGAAAACCGTCCGAACCGTTCGGTTCGACTGTCTCGGTTCGTTTTGCGTGTGTTGCGTTCGGTTCATGCGCTGCTCCTTTTTCTCATAGGCGAAGCGTTTACACTCCAGAGCAGAAGGTGGCGGTACTGCGACCAAAGCCAACCACCAGTAGTAAACAAGAAGAAGAAGAAGCGAAGAAAAAAATCAGTTGTTGTGGAGAATTGTGTGGGTATGGCGAGTGGGAAAGAACAGGAGTTGGAAGACGCGCCAGCAGCACTTTATAGGTCTGCTGTATGGGACCACTTTGCATTTAGAGTGACCTACGATGACGGCGGAAAGAAAGTTGTGGATAAAAGTGCAACAGTGTGCAAGCATTGTGCAACACGTGTTGTACTATATAAGACATTATAGATTTTCCTAACAATCAACATATACCGAACCGAAAACCATGACCACAAAACCATGAACCGAACCGAACCGTGGATTGTGTGAACCGTTCCACCCCTAGCAGGCATGCAGATGGGATCCTTCCACTTCATTGACTACTCAATAGCATAGAGTAAATGAAAGCATGTTTCTTTGGGATCTAAAACAGATTGGTGCAACAAATGGATAATGCAGAATAAAAAGGATAAAAAATAGGCAGGATGTAAAGTTGGGCATACACTGTACAATATATTCAGTCATTAAGCTACAGCCCAAACTGTACGACGAAACCACAGGGTTTAAAAGTTCACAGCTCACAATGTTTGTTCTTACACTGCACAACCAGCCGTTCCAAAACCACACGTCAGACTCGGCGCCGAGAGATGCCGCTTGGTCGGACTTGTCAATCTGGAACAAGAACAAGAAGAACTCCCTTGTAAGCACATGCGCAGTGCTTGAGGTTCTGGTAAATCGGCTCGTAGCTCTGCTCCAACAGCAGGATTTACCCACCACGGCTGACTTAATTTTAAAAGTTTGATTTTCTCCGACCTTACGATTCCCGATCGGGAGGTGGTCGTGAAGGGCTGATCGTGAAGCCCCTCGTTAGCCCCCGTGTAGCGGCTAAAATCCTATATTTTAGGCTACTGGTGGTTGTTGTTGAAAGGCATTGGTTGTACATGCGCTCAAATAAGATTCAGAATGCCGATCTTCCGTTGACATAAAATAAAGTCATTTATTTTCAGTACAATGTCTATTGTCTTACTGTTTCCCTTAAGATCCACATAAAGTTGAAATAAATCCAAACCAAGCAGAATAGAAAACAGTTTGCCTCAGCCTATTAACAACACCTGAACAGAATTGATGGTTGACCTTAAATAACCCAATTCCCCCATAAGACACTCAGAAGTCAAAATTAAATACGCCCCCTGGTGGCGACAAACACCAAGGGATAAATGGCTCCTACACCCTGTATACTACATTACATAGGATGCAAAAGGAGTCTGAAACTCTGTGCAATCCACAAAATTCTCCTATGACTGGAAAATCGGGCCGAAAAGGCAAAAAAATCGTACAGTGAATGCCCGGCTTAAGGATGATCTAGTAATGTTTAATGTCTTCGGGTCTCATTTATCAACAATTACGTGGGATCTTCACTAAAAGCATATGTACGCCCAAAAGCCAACAGTGGCATTTGTAAAAAGGTGATTTACAAGCATAAAAAACAAGCACATTTATTTGATTAATCCCAACTGTGCAAAGCACAGCATGAATGTCATTGTGTATTAAAATGAGTCAGCAGAACAATGTTATTTAAGGGTTACCAATGGCAACCGTGGGGAAGAAAGTGAAAACAGTGCAACAGAGTTTGAAATAGAGGTGGAGAATCAGATAAATATGTTTGGTCGCCATAGTAGAAGGGTGATAAATAAAAGGAAGCATTATAAATGGCAACGGAGTCAGATATGGTCTGATTATATTTACAATGTTATCCAAGATGGCAGGCAGAATTATGTTTTGTGTTGGCTGTGATATCTCAGCTTTATGGGTACATTTACAGGATTATTTGGTTCCCTAAAGTTCATTTAGGCAGAGAGTTAATCATTGATTGCTTAAGAATCTCAGTATAATGAATCAATAAACTAAAAAAAAATCTGGATAAGCTGCCCACTAAAACAATCTTTAAGGTTAAATGCAGACAAAAAGATGCTCGGCTACATTAGCGTATAATGTTCAGGTGTTACCGAATCACTCTATGAATACGTGGAATCTCTTGGATCCTTGATAAACTGCGTGGGCTGGAACAATTAATCGGATTAGTTGTAATTAATCGATCATTGAAATAACCGTCAGCTATTTTTGGAATCGATTAATAGTTAACTGAAATATATCTTATCTTATATATCTTATATCTTATGCCTTTATCATAGGGAAAAAGCTAGTGTTGATGTTCTGGAAAAAATCGGAGGTTCCAATGGTTAAATTATGGCTGGAGGAACTTTTAAGGCTCTCTGATCTGGAAAGAATACGGTTCTCATTAGCAAATAACTTAAAGCGATTCAACAGAACTTGGCAACCCCTTCAGCAATATATTAATAACTCTATTTGAAGAGAATTTGTTTTGATTCTCTGTGTACAGGATTCCCGTGGGTCCTTAAAAAGTCTTAAAAGGCATTGAATTCTTCAAAATAAAATTAAGGCCTTAATTGGTATTAAAATGAGAATGTTCTTGTTTATTTATGTCACTTTTGTTTGGTTTTGATTTTGTATTGTCTTTGTTTTTTGTTGATGTGTATTGTTAAATGTCAATTTTCATGTATGAATCCTCAATAAAAAACTGTTTTAACACATAGTTAACTGAAATATAGAGACTGTAAAATATGCCTTTAGCTGACAGAGCGACCCCACTTAGAGCTGTAGTTATACCAAAATTGTAAAAAGAAATGTATAAACAATTTGTATTTAAGTAAAAAAAAAAAACATTTTCTTGTGTTAAAAGGCTCTATCCAGAACTCATTAATTGAAAAAGATTTGGTTTCACCTGGTTTCATTTAATAAAAATCTGCTTTAAGGAAAACTTTGGCTATCTGATTATTAATCAAAAAGATAATCAAGAAAAAAATAATCGTTATTCTTTAAACTGTGGCTTGAAGCCACATCCAGGTATAGAAATATATGTTCGCTTATGAACCATGTAATGCTGGTTATCCTTATTTAATAGTGTTTCTTTAGCAGTGTAGATCCCTGCTTTTCCTTCTGCATGTGATGAACAGGGATGGCCTGGGTCCAGCGGGTCAGTCTCCCCACTACTTGACCCAGTTTAGCTCAGTTTGTTCGGCTGATGAACCAGTCATCATGCTGAGCCAGGGGACTCTGGTAATCCCTGAAAATGTTTTCCCTCCTAATTCTCCCATTTTTAAAGTCCTTCAACAGAGCATCAGCCTACCGACTGTCGGGGAATGGAATGTGATGTGGAGAAAACATCAGAAACTGGGCTCACTTTGAAGGAGGATTTGATCTGCTTAGAGGCCTTTGTATTCATTTGATTGGTCCTCATGTTTATGTAAAGTTCCCCAGTGCAAGCATGAATTACACTGACAGTGGATGATTGATGACATTGATCTATGATTAATGTTTTATATAAAGTTAAAATAAACCTGTGAGAGAACTTAATCGGGCATTCATGATATTTTCAATCATTGTACTAAGCTACGGCTCAATCTGTACGATGAAACCACATGGTTTAAAAGTTCACAGCTCACGACGTTTGTTCTCACACTGTATGATCTGACGCTCTGATGCGTTCTAGCCGCTAACACTGTACGTCCAAAAACCATACGCCTAGAGAGAGCGCTGGTCGGACTCTTCAATCTGGAAGAAGAACTCCCTTGTTTTCACATGCGCAGTGCTCAAGGTTTAGTTTAGTTTTATTAGGATCCCCATTAGCTGCCAAATAAATGGCCACTAATCTTCCTGGGGTCCTCACATAAAGAAATTACATTACATTATACACAAACCAGTGCTCAATGTTCTGGTAAATCAGTTCGTAGCTCTGCTTCAACAGCAGGATTTTCCCACAAACACCGTATAACGGCTGACTGAATTTCAAACAGCCAAAAAGCAGCAGTCATTGGTCCTTTTCTTTACCTTTCCGGCTGTCTGTGTGGTCGTCGTTCTTGATTCGGTGCCATTTTTAAGAACTAAGGAACAGCCACAATGGACAACTACGACAAAGGGTTACTCAGTCTTTTTTGCCAACCTAATTAACAGAACCTGTTCCTCTTCTATATCTAGCAACTCTAGATCCGTCTCCGTGACCGTGTGCCTTGCAGACGTGCCATTGTTGTTTTGGAAAATAAACACTCCCGCCGGCACCGCCAAAGTTTCCGAATAGGCTCCCCCTAGTGCTTTGGCAGGAAACTGCAGTGCGTCCCTAGAAATTCCAGACCGACGGTACAGAAGCATACCAGCAAAACTGGTTTGCGACCAGACCCAAGCAACATTTGATGTGTGCGGTTCCAGAAGTATAATCTGCCTTTTCTTCTTCCAGATTGTCGAGTCCGATTAGCACCATCTCTCTTCGCCGAGTCTGACGGGTGGTTTTTGGTCGTTCAGTGTGAGCAGGTAGATCGCATCAGAGTGCAAGAACATGCATAGTGAGCTGTGAACTTTTTTTAAACCCTTTCGTCGTACAGTTTGAGCTGTAGATTGAAAATATCGCACAGTGTATGCCCGGCTTTAGTGATAGCTCAAGTGAAATGCTAAAGATAGTTTAACATGTCTGTGCAGTTTTTGTTTGGAAAAATGACTGGAATCCTGTTAAACTGCAGAGCTGTGTAACACTGAATGCTCTCTTTCACACACAGTGTGACGTTTCAACATTTTATGAAAGATAAAACCCAAACTATAGTTTTTTTTTCTTCTTAAACATTATCTGTTTATCATTTTGAAAGAAATGAATGAGCAGCAGAGTTGGAGATGTTTTTCTAACAGTAGTTCAGAACAAGCCCAGGATGTTTCTGGAGGCTGATCCATGGACTGGGCTCTGGCTTAGGTGTCTTTATTGCACTGATAAGTGATGAACCTCTGATAACATCACCACGGTAACCTATTTCTAAAACTGTTGTTTATGATTATGGGAAATCACAAACATTTCCCAGAGCCTCTCTTCTCATACAGGAAGCAGATGTTTGAAATACCTAAAAATGCTCCTCCGTTACGCGTCTTTCTATTCATCCGCTCTTCACTTTCGTGTTTACTGCTCGCAGTCTCTGGGTGTGACATCCAGGTTTCCATTGAAGGCTGACAGGTGTGTTCATGTGTGTCTCACAGGCAGAGGCGCGGCTGGCGGCGAAGCGGGCGGCCCGAGCTGAGGCCAGGGACATCCGAATGAGGGAACTGGAACGACAGCAGAAAGAGGTATTTAAAGCCAACCGGAGCTGGTTTTCAGTTTACCGAGGAGCTTTTTAGCTTCAGCATCCCACAAGTATAAAAAAATAAATAAATATAAGTGCTGCATGTCCACAGATGAAACCAAAAGCTCTATTCCTGACGCAAATGTCAGGCGGATTTTCTTTTTCAGCACTTTTCATTGAGGTATGACTGTTTTTCCTGGCATCTCCTCCCTGTGTTCAGCTTTCCTACCATTCATCCAGCAGCAGCAGTAGCAGAAAATGGGGTCAGATCCACCAGTGGATGGTAGGCAAGCAGTGACTTCTGCTGCTTTCTTTGCCACTAACACTGTTGTGTGGGACTGAATCCCAGTCAAGCCTGACCATTTAAGCTGCACTTGACTCCCAGACTCCTCTGTACCTCACAGTGGAAAAAATGTATTTGCTTTGGAGACATTGTGAAGTGCGACTGTCTATTTGGAGTGAGGTTTTTGTGACTGGCTTTATAGGATGGTCCCTTCTGCTTCTAACTATAGATCTTTAGTTTTATAAAATAATTAAAAGCGTTTTAAAGATGTGCTTGCATGAGTTTTGCAAATATTTGATGAACTATAGCTGTTCTGTGTGCTCGAAGCTTTGAATATAACTCTCCGCTCTCTATCCTCTAAACGTTATCTTTGCCAACCTTCTTTCCTGATTCCAGGCTGAAACAGAAAAAGCCAGAGCCTCTGTTAGTAGTAGATCCAGCAACCATCATCATCGGGTCTGTATCCTGCCCCTATACTTCCTCTTTATCGCCTATTATTTCCGCCTTTCCTTCATCACTCTTTCTGTTGTCTCTCCCTTTCTGCTGGTCCGCCATGACTCTGTGTTTCCACATCAACAGGGGCTGGAGGACGATGTTTTATCAGTCCGCAGCTACAGGGTGTGTACGGATGAACGCTGATGTGTCAAAGTCTCTGTTGTTTATTAAAAAAACTATTGGGTGAATTTTGTTCCATTATTGTTGCAAGCAAAGAGAACGATTTGTTAACCAGAAATGATAAAAAAAAACAACTAATTATTGTAAATAGAAATTGGGGAAAAAATGCTGTTCAGAAAGTACATTTTGAAAACATTTTTATTTTTAAAAAAGCATTTGAGTTTCTCCTTGTGCATGCTCTGTTTAAAAGTTGCTGTTCTCATAGCTCATACAAGCTTACTGGGTCCGAATGTCCGCCCTAACCCCTAAATCTATATCGCTGTATAGAGCAGGGACGTTATACTGTACTCAGTTACCGTATTTTCACGACCATAAGGCGCACCGTACTAAAAGGCGCAGTCTCAGTTATGTGTGCCATTACTGTATTTAACACACACATAAGGCGCACCGGACTATAGGGCGTGGGTTTTATATACCGGTACATATCCTCTACTACGTTTAAATACCTCTACTGCGTATTTAAAAATAGAGCGGGAGCAAAACTGAGTATGTTTGTGCTTTATTCATGTATTTATTACAAAGTATTAATCAAACCTGAGAGCTGGCCGTGAGACAGATCGCTGATGACACAGAGCGCTGTGATGACTCCTCTGAAACAGTTTATTGACGCATAAATTAACTTAAAATGCAGAAATCTGCCGGCAGAATATGTTCGCTTTTATTATCCTGGTGCCTGCAGTTTAGATTATTTAGATGAAAAACACCTACCAGCCACCGCGGTGAACCGCGAGGAGGCGACCCGGCCGGAGGCTGCTGTTGAATGACAGCGCACCGCCGGTATGTGGGGGTCTGAGCGGCTCCGACAGAACTAATATTGGAAGGCAGGATGGTAATCTTTCTCACTTAAAAACATATTAAAACTACTTTATTCCCACTAATCACAGCAAATATAGCTCCAAGGCAAAGAAAGGATAGAGTAGCTCCGCCCAACGCGCGTTAGAAACACTTTTGCACCGCGCAGCCAGAGCAGCAAAGCTGCTTCAGCCGCGCGTCAGAACTAACTGGTACAAGCAGCAAAAATGAAGCAGCAGACGCGTGAACGTAGCCTCACTTTGAACGGCCGGTTCACACCGATGTCGGGCGGTTGAAGTTCCTTTGTCAGACCTTCCGGAATAACAGAAAGCCCAGCGGTCATTTGTTTCACCATGTTTTTCACATCGGCTGTGAGATGGGCACGCATGGAGTCACAGATTAACAGCGATTAACAGCGCCCACACTTCCCCCTTTAACGTTCTCATGGTGGTCTCAACAACGTCCTCAGTAACAACACACATAGAGTGCACCGCAAATTTTGAGGGAAAAAAAGACGTTTATATGCGCCTTATAGTCGTGAAAATACGGTAACTGACAGTTCAGAAAGATGATCATTACTTTTTGCTCTGTTAGTAGGGCTGGGTAAAAAAATCGATTCCTTTACATTTTTGCAAAATTGATGTCTAGAGAATGAGATTGTTTAGTACATGACATTCAAATGAGCAGGAAAGATGCACTCAAGATTACTTAAAGCCAGATGATTCTGAGTTGACTGAAGACATTAACAAATGGGGGCTGACCTGCAAATACGGTCTGTTCAGTGGAGATAATGCAGCTCATGCATGTCTGAGTGAATGAGGCTTCACTTTTTCACCTTTCACAAACAAGTTTGCACTTTTGAGACAGTTTTGTTCACATCTCAAGTTTAAGGTATCTGATTTACAAGTTTGCAATTTGTGTTTAATATGACCGGAAAAAATAAAATACATGAGTATTTTAAAAACACAGTTGAACCACATTATTGTAAAAACAGATTGAATCGAAATTAATCGATTTGAAACTTTATTAATCAAAATTGAATCGATTCAGGACTTTGGAGAAAATACTCAGCCCTATCCGTTAGTCATGTAACTCCTCCTCCACTGTGCGGCGCAATCTTTGTTATTAGTCGCTGCTGTCGGGTAGCGACAGTGGGCCACGGTGACAGCAAATTCCATAATGCTTTGCGAGCAGAGCTTTCCACGCAAATCAGTCTGGGATTTATCTGCCTCTCCTGAGGCCTTTCTTTTCTTCTCATACACTTCATAGACACGTTTTCTCTGACGACACTCGGCCATTTTCAAAGAACCGCGGTGAGAAAGGGGAGCTCACTGGAAAAACAATCTAGAAATAAGTAATTTCTTAAACCAAGTGTATTTAGTACGGAAGAGGATTAGGGCCACTGGAAAAAAAAAAAAAAGTTCACTGATTTTTTATATTTTATTTCAGTATAGAATGGGAAAAAAGCCAGAATTCTGACTTTAATGTCAGAATTCTGACTTTAATCTCAGAATTCTGACTTTTTTCTCAGAATTCTGACTTTTTTTCTCAGAATTCTGACTTTTTTTCTCAGAATTCTGACTGAATTCTGACAATAAAAAAAGTCAGAATTCTGAGATGACCAATTATTTAGATGATCCACCCGGAAATAAAACATTGTCCTCTACAGCTTTAATAGAACTTTTTTTTTTCTTCTTTTCAGGTTGAGTTTTATAGTTTTATTAATTACAGTCTTTGTAGTTTGTTTTTTACAGATCACATCCTCTAATTCAGGAGGTGAACTTTGCTCTGCAGTGAGCAGAAAGAAATAACATTTGATAACAAGTAAATAACTGTTTTATAAGAAAAAACAGCAAAGTTTATATTAAGAGATTTTTTTATCAAAACGCTTTTCAAAGTTTTTTTGGATAGCATTTTCTTTTCCTTCAATTTTTTATTTCCAGATCAGGTTCTTTGCTGCAACTATAATGGTCCCCTCACCCCCCCACTCCATATGTACTATTGTCTTCCTTTTTTGTTTCTAAATGACATACTGTGCACATTTATTTTATTTAAAGTCAACATCATCAGCCATACGTGACCTGGGCTCCAGTCGATCCAGTTCCCGTAGGAAGGACATCTTGGTGCGTGAAAGTGAAGCTCTGCATGAATGTGTTCCAACTAATGACAGTTTTCAGATCATAGTGTTAAGCAAGTGAGACCTACTTAGTCCAAGTATACACCAGTGAATGTTTTATTGTGCTCCTCACTTTGTTGTAACGTTTCTTTCTATTAAGTTTGAGTTTCAGAGGTCTGACAAACACTAATAACTGTGTGCTGCTAATGGTGTGCACTCTTTGCACTCGGGAACTTCATCCCTTTTAGCATTTGAATGCGTTACATGGGGAAAAACATGGCTGCTATTGTTGGTTCTATAAAAACCTCAAACCTGACTGGTTTGACCTGCGACTAGAACTGTGGTGTAATCTCCACCCTTTCCGAGGCAAATCGAATGCATCGTGGCTCCTTAACTGGATGTCGTGGTGATACTTTTGGATTGTTTCTCCAATACTTTCTTTGTATTAGGGATGGAACGGTTTATGAAAACCGTCCGAACCGTTCGGTTCGACTATCTCTGTTCGATTCGCGTGTGTTGCGTTCAGTTCATGCGCTGCTCCTTTTTCTCATAGGCGAAGCGTTTACACTCCAGAGCAGAAGGTGGCGGTACTGCGACCAAAGCCAACCACCAGTAGTAAACAAGAAGAAGAAGAAGCGAAGCAGCGTAGCCGGGTGTAGCAGAAAAAAATCAGTTGTTGTGGAGAATTGTGTGGGTATGGCGAGTGGGAAAGAACAGGAGTTGGAAGACGCGCCAGCAGCACTTTATAGGTCTGCTGTATGGGACCACTTTGCATTTAGAGTGACCTACAATTACGGCGGAAAGAAAGTTGTGGATAAATGTGCAACAGTGTGCAACACGTTTTGTTTATGCTAACGGCAACACGACCAACATGTCAGGCTAAACCCGAAATCCCACATACTCCGTCAGCGCTCCGCCCCGCTGCGCTCCAGACCGCCTGCAAAAAGCAAAGCCTGCAGCCTCCACTGTGGCTCCGTCCGCTCCGCTCTGAGTTCCTTGGAGATGTTAGAGAGCATGCGCCAGATGATTAAATTCAAAGCAGCAAAACATGCGGAAAGGATCCAGGGTTTCCGCGGATCATTAAAAATAATTACAATTCATCAATTTTTTTGGATTTTTTTCATTAATTTCATAAATTTTTATCGGATTTCGTTGTAACAATCAACATATACCGAACCAAACCGAAAACCGTGACCACGAAACCGTGAACCGAACCGAACCATGGATTTTGTGAATGTGTAAAATTTCTGTTATATATTAACAGTAATGGCAATAATATTGCCCATTCAACATTTGGCGGGCTGTAGACTTAGGAAGAGCCTGAGCAAAATAAATAAAATGAAAGATGTCTCCTACCATGACTATGAAGCTGATCCCAGTGGGAATTTATTCCTAACTATTTGGGGCAGTGATAGCCATGCCAGTCCAGGGACTGACTGCAGTTCTACTGGAAGCTGCCTCGGTCAAGATCAATGACCGGCGTACCTGACATGTAACAACCATTCCATGCATATTGCTTTAGGTTGACAGACTATATTAATTAGGCTGTTATGCTTCTGAAAACAAACAAATTCCACCATTCCAATTCTTTTTCTACTGTGTACAACATAATTAAAATCCCTCCCAGCACAACTAAGGCTGCTGTTCTTACCAATAGCAGAAGTAAAGGTATTCTATGTTGAAATATATATATAATGGATAATTAATACTATGGATAATGAGCAAAGTTTAAGTTGTAGACGCCCTGCCAGTGTTTAAAAAGGCTGCACAATAACTCATGAATGAAGCGTCTTCACATCAGTGTGTGTAATGTTCTTAGGCTCATTCATCCCAGGTGTTATTTTTCATGCTAATAAAATAAGCAGGCGGTTGGACGGTCTCATAGCAGCAGATGCTCACTCTGAGCTCTAGCGGTTTCTCCCGCCAGCTGCTGCTGCCCTATGAGTTCATCCGCCTCGGAAAGTCGGAGTATTCCTACGCATTCCCGTTCAGACATGCTCTCATTCAGACGCTGCACTCTACCACAGTTCTACAGAAAAACGCTATTTGAGAAAGACGTTCATTGAATCACTCGTATCTGCTCTGATTGCCTGATTTCATAACTTTGTAACTTTTGTGTGGAAAACCCTTCTGATGTCTCATTCAGTTTATTGCTTTAAAAGGCAGCAGGACTGGAGAATAATCTCAGGCTTCGGTATTAACATAAAACAAATAAGGCAAAAGTCTGTAGCATGATGGAAATTCTTTAGTTTTAACCCTTTTTTAGGTCCAGTTACCTTTTTTGATTACTTGCATACCCCTTACAAATGGAGCCCCCCCCCCAAAATATACTCTTACATTGCTGTACATCTTATTTTGGCTTTTGACCCATTAGATGAGCCCTTGAATGACATATTAGTCATATAATATTTAACAAGTCAAAGAAAAAATGTAAAAAGTTAATAAGCCTAGTTAACAATTATATTTAGGTTTATAAACTATAAAATTTAAGTGCCAGTATCAGCATTAATACATTTGGTCAAGTTGCCGTTTTTCTGTTATTACATTGACATACTTTTTTGCCATCAAAATATCCATATTTTTTAATGTTACAAAGGTAATAAGGTCTTATCCTGGATTCTAATAACACTACTGGCCTGAAATTTAGATTTTCAACTTTTTCAGTGGGTGCCCTATAAAGGGTTAAAGAATTAATTACAAATATAGTCTGACATTATGGAGGATAAAAAGTGCCAAAATTAAATAAATATATACAGCATTAAATAAATAATTAAATGTGTCAATAATTAATTAAATGTGGAATTAAATAAATAAATGTGTCATTCATTAATTAAAACCACGTCACTAATATAAAGTGCCACAATTAAATAATACGTCTTCATTTTATTAAAAAAATATATATAATTATTTCAGTGTGCATTTTATTATTTCATGGTCCTGTGTCGCAGTGCATCGAAACCATTAAAAGAATCTGTCAAACTCACCCATCAAAGTTAGGGGGCGGGGTTAACGCGAATCGAGTCGCCACCTACTGTATCAGAGTATGCTCACAACCTGTGGATCACAGTCTCTGTAATCGATTAGCTTCGCCTTAATGTGCAGGGTGACCAATCAGGTGTTAGATAACCGCCCCCTAACTTTGATGGGTGAGTTTGACAGATTCTTTTAATGGTTTCGATGCACTGCGACACAGGACCATGAAATAATTAAACGCACACTGAAATAATTATATATATTTTTTAATAAAATGAAGACGTATTTTATTAAATTAATGACACATTTATATATTTAATTCCTTATTTATTTAATGAATTACACATTTAATTAATTGTTTATCGCTGTATTTATTTATTTAATTGTGGCACTTTATATTAGTGACGTGGTTTTAATGAATGAATGACACATTTATTTATTTATTTAATTCCACATTTGATTAATTATTGACACATTTAATTATTTATTTAATGCTGTATTTATTTATTTAATTTTGGCACTTTTTATCCTCCATATGACATAAAACATTTGTTTCTTTGGATCAACTCATGCATGGCTCTTTAGGTTTTAAACTGTGCTTATTTAGGTTCCATATGGGGACTGCAGCAACAGGTAGGGGTGGGGCGTAGCTGGCAGCTTGTACAGGCTTCTGTTGGGTCCTGTGTGCGGGTTAGGAGCAGCATGGTGTGTGTGAACTTTACTTGAACGAAGATGTTTGACCTTCTGATCTCTCTTCAGTTTGAAGGCCTCTCCTCTAGCTCCCTGCTGAAGAGTTCCCGTTCCACCGTATGTCGCTTTCATCTTTTCCTTTCTACTGTCATCATTTATTGTTTTATACATTTTCTTTACTTCTATAATCCTTTTTTTTTTCTTTTTTCCTACCTCTTCATCTGTCTACAGAGCTCTGTGTACAATGACCTGCGTGGCCATAAAAAGGCTTCCTCCTCCTCTTCCTCCAAGAAAGGGCTGTTGGTTAGTTTGCTGCAGACCTCAGTGATCATTGCTTATTGCAATTTAGGATTATTTGGAATAAAAACAGTCTGACACTGGAGGACAGCATTTATAACCAGCTGCTTGTTTGAGGTCATGTTATTCGATTGTTCTCTTAGACTGGACTGTACCACGATCAGAGGAACTACTCCAGCCTCACGAAGACCAAACCGCTACCGGCCCTGTCCTCCACTTCCAGCTATCAGCCCCGGGTTGGTTTCTCTGTCTGTGGAAGTCATCCTAACGGGAACAGCTGTACATCCATTTACCTAGTTATAGGGCTTCACCTAGCCGTTATTTAGCAATCTATAAACCTAACATATCTTCATTTTTTTCCATTAAGCTAAAAAGATACTTTTAGTAAATGCACATTTCTTAAAAAAAAAAAAAAACACTTATTGCAGATATTAAATGGCAAAAACATACACTGATATAAACATATATACATATTTATGCACATATTAAGAAGATGTTTAACTTAAATTGAAGCCCCGCCCACACGAAGTCAAACCCTGGCCTAAACGCACAAATTTTTCACCAAACCAGCCTCTCATCCATACGAAGCCGGCGTTTCGGGGGTCTGTAAACGATCTTTTTTTTATTCAGCCTTCAGAGTGGGAAGATTTTGAAACGCCGTTTTCGCGTTTCCATCTTTAAGCTCTAACCGCATTTTTTTTCTTACACGCATGCGTCATACTGCGCCTCTAAACACGCATGCGCGACACAGTATCACAACAACAATGGCGCCGTACTGTGTTGAATGGTTGCTGCTCATGCTACTCACCCTGCTGTTGGACTTACAGCAGAATCTTCTTCTTCTGGAATATCTCCCGGAAGGACAGAGCAATATCGACGACATAGTTCAGCACCTGAATTTGACTGAACCACGAAAATGGACCCGCAGGGCAACCATGTATAAATATTAGTGCGCATGCCCAACATTTCGTCGCTTATTTTTGCTTTGGCACCACAGCGCCACTTACAGGCCTGGCATACATTTTGCAGCGTTTTCATGCATTCGTGTGGACGATCACATTTATTTTACGTCTCCGTCTTTACGACAAACGTTCTGGAAAATATTAGCGTTTCGTGTTCGTTTTGACTTCGTGTGGACGGGGCCTAAGTTGAGGAGTTTTCCTAATTAATTACTGCTGTAGGAAGGTCATTATTTTACCAAATAGCAGGTTTTAGTCTGTCACCCATTAGTCAATTAACCTGACAACAGCCAGATGCATGTCTCGCTCCGCCCAGCTCCACTCACATACATCTGGGAACCCGCTCATTGAAAGTGATTTCCCCAACCGAATTTATGGTCTGTCCAATCAGGACGCAGGGTGGGTGTGTCCTGGAGTGGAGAAGCGACCGTGAGATTCCAACAACAATGGCGGCTCGCATTGAGGAAGCAAGCGTTAGCATTGATGCTGCCATTTCTTCTGTGTTGTCCAATCTATCTGATATTGTTTAATTAAAAGAACATCAGAGAACGGCTTTGAAGGCTTTTGTTGGTGGAAACGATGTTTTCGCCCTTCTCCCGACCGGATTTGGCAAGAGCTTGATCTACCAAATGGCTCCTCCTCTCACAGCGTCACGGGTTAGCTTCGGTGTGAGTGGTTGAAATAGCACGTCAATAAAGATGACAGACAAGTGGCTTATCCAATCATATGCAAGGAGTTTTGATAAGGCCCACCCTCCAGTAAAGGCAATTCCTATGGCGGGTTCCCAGATGTATGTGAGCGGAGCTAGGCGGAGTGAGACATGCATCTGGCTGTTGTCAGGTTATTAGTCAATCCCTTACTAAACTAGATTATTTCATTAATTGATTAATCTAATTAGTCGTCTTAGCCCTAGACATTTAAATTCCTAATTTAGACCTTCCACAGTTGCAGTTAGATTTATAGTTTTTTTGCTCCTATTTGGTCATTAAAATAAAAAAAACTGGATGTTCTGGGTTCCAATGGACGGCTGGCAAATACTGAATGAGTTTCCAGGACAGAAATCCGAATCTATCCCCACAGATCTATGCCTTATCTACTCGTTTATAGCTTGAATCTGTGTCTATTTGTTGATTAATCAGATACAGATGAATTAATTTACATAAAACAAATAAAAAAGCTGTTTCATTCAGATAAATCACCTGATTTGGTTTTGAAGCCAAATAAAATTCTTGCACTTTGTTTATAAAAAGCAAATTAAGCATCAAAGATAAACTTCACTATAAGTAACTTCAGATTATGCATAAAATTTAAAATAGTATCTTATCTGTCATACTTTTAAAATGAAGCTCATCTTGTTTTGTCAGCTAACTGCTAAACTTAGGGGGAAAAAAACAAAAAACCTAAGCATCATGTTCATGTCAGTTCAGTTTGTAGAAAATACATAAATAAGATAATATTTAAAATCACCAGATTATTATTTAAGTTAGACTTAAAATGAGACTCTTTTCCTCTGGCGCTGCTGATAGTTTAAGTTCCTGTCCCTGTAGTTCTGGAACTTTCTGCTTCCTTTAACACGACCTAAATGTGCCCGACTCAGCAGAACCACCTTCCTGTTTTCAATCCTTCACCAGCTCATCTTTCTACTACAGCTTCCCTCCTTCCTCTCCAGTGACTTTCCCCCTCATCCCTTCCTCCCCCACAGGCCGCCACTTCCTCCTCTTCCTCCACTGTCGGTACGGGGCTGCCCCGCAGCTACAGCACGGTCAGTTTCAGTCCACTCGGCGCAGCTCTCTGCATGCCTTTAAAAATGACCCCCGGTTAGTTGCTGAACGCTTGAGATGGGATAACCACAGTGGGCGGGGCAGAGAGGATTGTTTCGTTTCAAAATGAAAACTAAGAAGTTGATTTTCTTTGCAATCGGTAAAGAAAATATTCCACTTTTTTATGTTAATTTTCTAAAACATTTTTCACATCTTGTCATGTTAGAACCACAAAGCCTGAAAGCCTTATCTTACAGTTTAGCACAAAGTAATGATCTATTGCGCCATGAGTTTGAATTTGTATTCAGCCCCCCCTTTATTTTGGTACCCCTAAATAAAAATCGAGTCTAAGAATGTGTTTCTAGAAGCCTCTTAATTGGTAAACAGACTCCATCTTTATGTAAATCAGTCTGAGTAGAACTATAAACTGAACACTTGAGTTTTACCTTCCAGTAGTGCAACAACCCTGAAGATAAAGCCAGAAATGTAATGCACTGGTCTACATTTAAAGCCGGGCCTACACTGTACAGTTTTTTGCCTTTTTTCGAGTTTCGGCCTGATCATGCGCCGTGTAGGGGGTAACGAGGGGCGATCAGCCTCTCACGACCACCTCCCGATCAGGAATCGTAAGGTCGGGAGAAAATTAGGGATGCACGATATTGGGATTTTGGCCGATATCCGATATGCCGATATTTTAAAACTCATGTAGCCGATAACCGATATCGATACTGATGCTAAAGCTGGACAAAAATAAGTAGTCATTGAAAATAGCAGTTTTGTTATCCATTTCTGACACTCTGAAAAATAATATACTCAAATATATTTTCATATGCTGATATCAAATAGATTTTTAAAAACGCGGTATCGATCTATTTTACTTTCAAAATCTCGTGAAATTTCATTGTTCTGTTACAAACTCTTGTGATATTTTGCAAATTCTTGTGAGATTTTGTTAGTAAAATAGATCGATACCGCGTCATTATATCAACATATAAAAATATGGCAAAATTTCGTGAATTTTTGGGGGATTTCGTAGCATAACGATGACATATAGCAATATTTCATTAGTAAAAGAGATTGATATGGTGTTTTTAAATGCCAATATATCAGCATATGAAGATATTGGGATATTTTAATTTATCAATATTTTTTCCCTCGTCTTTAGAAAGTTTTTAAGTCTGTAAAAAATAAGTTTTTGAGGGAGAAGAAGTAGTATTTTTTTTTTTTTTTTTTTAGACTTTAGAACAGGGGTGGCAAACTGGTTCCAGAAAGAGCCGTGTGGCTGCAGGTTTTCTTTCCAACCAAGCAATGGCACACCAGACTCCATTCATCTCATCAAGTCATCATGTTCAGATTGGACTCACTTGATGAGATGAATGGAGTCTGGTGTGCCATTGCTTGGTTGGAAAGAAAACCTGCAGCCACACGGCTCTTTTTGGAACCAGTTTGCCACCCCTGCTTTAGAAGCTCAGAAGCTGATCAAATATCGGGTTAAATATCGGTGGGGTGGCCGATTTCCGATATTCAGTTTCAGGCCGATACTGATAGGGGGCCGATTATATCGTGCATTCCTAGAGAAAATCAAACATGTTTGCAATTCAGTCGGCCATCGTGAGGTGCTTGTGTGCAAATCCTGCCATTGAAGCAGAGCTACGAGCCGATTTACCAGAACCTGGAGCTCTGCACATGTGCAAACAAGGGAGTTCTGCTTCCAGATAGGCGAGTCCGACCAACGTCATCTCTCGACTTTTAAACCCTGCGGTTTTGTTGTACTCTTTGAGTTGTAGCTGCATGCAAAGATTGAAAATATCGCACAGTGTAGGCCTGGCTTATGCATGATCATGTGTTAGAATGGCCTAGTCAAAGTCCAGAAATGGATCTGAGTCTGAGGCTGGACTTGTTGCCCTCCATCAGCATTTTTTATTTATGCCCAATATTGAAGCATGGTCTACATTATGTTATTCCACTCCACAACGCGGAGAATCACCAACCAGCTGTGGGTCTAGATACGGCCAAGGCGGCGAGGAAGTGGGGGTAAGTTTGTGCGACAACAGAGGGACATGAGAGCGGATACGAGCGGGTATCCAGGTGGAAAAAGGGTCCCAGCATTCTCCCACACCTCACTCTTCTAGCTAGTTCAACTTCACGAATCATTTTCCGTAATGGCGGTCATACAAACAAAACAAGCCGGTAAGGTACCAAACAGGAAATATGCATAGAGTAGAGCGGATGTAGATTTGACCAATCAGAGGCCTCCTGTCTGCGCTAACCTACAATTTTGGAGAGGTGCAGCAGAGTGTCTGCTGAAGGGGCAGGGCATATCTGCGTTCACTGCGACACACACAGACGACCTGGTTTCTGAGTATAAATCAGCCGTAAATATCAGGCTGTAAAGTTCAGAGCTGGTGTAGAAATACTCTAAAAGACTTCCTGCTGTAATGGCGGCTAAATGTGACTTTAGGTTGTATTTATTGATTCAAGGAGGCTGAATAAAAACCAACGTCACTCTTTTACAAACCATGCATCATCAGGCAGTGGTTGTAACGTGTTCAAATTGTGAGCAAACCCAATGAATAACTTTTTTCCAAGGAGTGAATCAGGCAGAACAGACGGTGTCTGTGTGTTGCACGGCCTGTAGAAAGTAACTCTACTCCACCTACTTGGGTGTTACGTCATCGACTTCCACTCACCGTTTTCTTGCTGAGCTTTGTACTGTCTCCCATATGTGCCTTCAGGCCTCTATTTACGATGACGCTGGTCTTTACGGCTCAGGCTACAGTTCAAGAGCTGTAAGTGCTCTAAATGTTTTTGGAAGCAGTTTTTTTTGCCGTCGTCATCCCCCAGCAGCTCACATCTCATTCCTTTAATTCTCAGCCATCTGAAATCAGCTGGTACTCCTCCGGGGCCAGCTCCACCCGCAGCAGCCCTGTGGTGAGCACCCTAAAACCACCGCCGCCCCGCATGAGCACACAAACACCATCCTCACTCGGCCTCTCTACCAGACACCATTCCTGTTAGAAATGATGATGCAGAGTCAGGAAACTCTGCTGCTGATGGACACTGTTGCATTTTCCAGCAGGGGGTAGAGAGGTTGAACATTTTAACCAATCAGTCTAAGGTGCATGAAGCTGTTCTGTTTTGGGATCCAGTAATCTCTTAGAAGTCTGCAGATCTGTGTGTTGAAAAGCGAGGCATGTAAATGTCCTTCCTTCACCCTGGTTTCTTACCATCTCTGTCTGTTATATGTGGGTATTTCTAGCACTCCTCCTCAGACGATGACACCGTCAGCAGCGTTTCCCAGGAGCGCTACCGCAGAGGGCGGAGGGACAGCGCGGTGAGCTGTGGCTGCCGGACTCCACCAGACCTCTGTTAAAGCTGAACTGTCTGGATTAGAGATGCACCAATCAGTTGACAAAAGATCAGGAACTATCTCTTATCTCTTCTGAAAGTCTGGAAAATTAGGGGGATTTTTGTTTGGAATTTTCCCCCTAATCCGTTAAATTTATCCAAACTAAAACAAATTAGTGTATAACTTTTATTTTTGAAGAAAGATTAACCTGATTAGCTGAAGGGTCTCAGGGTTCATCAGCCTGGTTTGTCACCCAGGTATAGATGAGGGCTGAGATACGCTGTTGGATGTAAACAGTTTCATAAAAGCGCAATTAATTGCAACTTTCTAACAATCTAATGGTTGAATAACCTAAATAATAGAATAGAAATTCCCTTTATTGTACCACAATGGGGAAATTCTGGTGTTTAGAGCAGCAAAAAGATTATAGAAAAATGGTCACACAAATGGAGACCTTAGAAAAATGTATAAAAATAACATAATAGTGAAAAGTCAATAGATAAATGATAAAATCCTGCACTGTAAAGTGTTTTAACAACATAAAACTGTGCACCTGGAGAATAAATAACCAATATAAAGCTATTGACATCTTTACAGTAAAGGATATTTGAAAATAGCAGCAACATCAGAGATGTGCAAAACAGCAGCACAGTTGGGAACAGTGGTGGTTCTAGAGTCTTCCAGCTGCTGGGAGGAAAGATCTGTGATAACGCTCCCTGGTGCATTTAAGGTGCAGCAGTCTGTCACTGAAGGAGCTCTCCAGTTCAGCACCAGCTTCATGCATGGGGGGAGACATTATCCAACAGAGATGTTCATTTAATCGATTAAATACAATAAATGTGTGTTGCTGTGCTCATATGATTATTTATTCAGGAGTTGAGGAGCAAAATAGGTTTTTATGAATGAAAAAGTTGGTTTCTTTAGTTTGCTTAAATTGCGATTCATTTATAACAGACCCTGTAATTATTTTTAATATTTTTTTAATTATTATTATCATTATATCCTACCAATAGTTTCAACCTTTGTTTAGCCTTTTGTTAACTTTTCCAGCAGCCAGCCAACATGCCAGTGGACTTTGTTCAGACTCAGCTGGGGGAGCCTTACCTCACAGCAGACCTTTCGCTCGACTAAAATAACAAATTTCAGCAAAACACGTCTAACACCCTCCCTCCCTTATACAAGCTAAACTAATTAGTTCAGATATTCATTATATATTAAAAAATAAAGCTGTGCTGTAGATCTTAATGTCTCAACAGTGTCAGCTGGGTTATGTTAATCACTAAATGTAATTAAGATAATTTTAAATAATCTTACATTAAACTCATGGGAACCTGCAGGAACAGTCTGATTGGTGCATCCCTAGCTTGAAGAGATACCTAGTTTATTGTTCTGCTTTTTTTTTCTCTGCTTGTTTTTAAACTGTAAGTTTAAACTCTTCCTCTCCGTGTCTCTCTGGTCGTCTCTCTCATGTTTTGCTCTCCTATTCCTGTGTGTCGTGAGCAGTCCTCTGACTTCTCGGACATTAGCGAGTCGGCCGCTGATTATTTCAGCCGCTCCAACCGGAGGGGCAGCATTGTGTCCGACCTCGATGAGTTGAGCATTCCAGATTTGGATGCTGTAAGTGTCCGGACCGAGGGATTGCTGTGCAGCCGATTAAATCTGAGCCTGACGCCTCGAAGGGAATGATGCCTGATGGGAAATAACATTTGCTGTTGAAGACATTGTTGAAAACATGATTAACTAACTAATGATGGTAAAGGCGATAGAGGTTGTGTTTGCAGGAGCACACTGTAGAAAGTTGGACATAATGTTTAATCTGTATGGGGTGTTTTGTTTGTGAACATGCAGCACTTATGCCAGACTTTTAACACTGTTTGATCTAACTCTCTGATTTACAGCAGACCAGGCTCCTCCACTTCTCTTTATGGTCGCCTACTAATCAAATGATCTTATTTCTCTGTTTCAGCTGGATGAAAAATGTGAAAAGCAGTTTTCAGATTTTAGTCGGGTAAGTAAGCTTTTCCGGCACAGTTATTATACAGGATTTATTTAATAGGCAGTTGGCTTAATTACAGACTAAGTCTGTATTAAACAATTGCATGTGACAAGTTTCTGTTTTCTGATTTTCTTTTTTTTGCAATTATCCTTCCTTCACCTGCAACATAAAACGGATTCAAAGTTAAGTCAAATTTACCCCCGAAGGGTAAAGTATGGGTTACAGGTAACTATAGCTACCAGAATGTCAACAAAGCCTGATCTAACAAGCTCACAGGAAATGGAGATCATGAGCTTATTTGGTTGGATTAAGAAAAGACCAGATAATAGCGCCCCCCTCAGGATAAGTTAAAAACATGATTGGGAACCCCTTAGCTAACATCTTTAACGCTCCTTTGATTTGGTTTGAGCATTCAGCCTTTATTTAGCTTTCACATCTGAAATTGATATTTGTCCTCCCTTTTACAAAGTTATCCAGGCTCTTTGTTTATATATTTTATTTTTTGGTTATTTTATTTAACCAGACTTCTAAAGTCATTTAACATAAGTGAATGATGGATTCTGTGCATTATAATGCAAACACTCAGCCCCCTTCAGATGACCCTCACTTCAGTCTTGAATTGATGTCAAGTATTACGTTTGGTTTACTGTGCGATTCCCCACATGAAAAGGATAGTATCTGCTATAAAACTTAAAAGAAAAGTCCCGTCAGCAAGGAATAACCAATTATTTATACTCAAAACGTTTGCTGTGATTTATGAATTTAGAGTTGATCAGTAAAAAATGAAAACAATCATTTTCGTCGCGATGACTGAGTCTGGAAGCAGCCATTTTTGCACAAATATAGTAGCCCCTCCCTCCTGCCATCTTCCGGCAGTGACGTCACGGTGCGGTAAGCCTAGCGCCATTCTCCCCGCTTTACAAGCTAAATCAATGGGAACTACTAGACACATCTGCAATCAACAACAATTATTGAAGATTTCCAGAGGACTTCACCATTGAAATTCACCAGAGCTATAGTGAAACTGACAATGCCCACGTGCATGGCACCTGGATGCTGGAATACATCGGGTAAAAGTGAATAAAATAGTTATTTCACCTTTCTGATTCCTGATCCTCCACGGACGGGTTGGTCGTTGGATCGCCAACTTGAAGAGGGAGGATTTGCCATCGAACTTCTGGCCAGAGAAAAAACCCGTAATATGTAGCCAACATTTGGAAGAAGAATGTTTTCAAGATGACTTGGATAATAGCGCGTTGTGACAAACACCAGATACAGCACTGGGACTTGATCAACAGCCGATACCGCACCGTGACGTCACAAACCAGTAGGTGGCAGTAGCGTTCTTTGACAAACATGGATGCCTCCAGTACAGCACATTCACATGAAAACTACTCTTTATTAATACACCTATATTTTATTGAACAGTATGTAATCATTTGATATTTAAAGTACTTTTAGAAGTTTGAATTCTGGGTTTGCAGGTGGTTAGTGCACACAACCCATGTACGGAGTCCTTAGTCCTTGATGTGTCCGACCTGGGTTCGAGTCCGACCTGTGGTCCTTTGCCGCATGTCTCTCCTCCTCTCTCATACCCCCTTTCCTGTCACCCCCGGCTCACACCAACTCCGGTCTTACCGTTGCGGTGCGGTGGGTGCGGCGCCGCAGTGATTCCGAGTCATTAAAAAGACGTAAACCTCTCTCACCGGCTGCTGAGCTGTCCGGCTGCGGTTACCGAGACACTCCAGCGCTGCAAAAAATTCCGCAAGAAAGCTATCCTTGCGGCGTGCCGGAGCCCTCCGTAACAATCTCTCGCAAATATCCTTATTTGGGCCGTGAACTCAAGTGAACTTCTGTTCTCGCGAGTTAAATCTCCGTACCTGTTGCCAGAGCCGCACCGCACCGTAGTCAAAAGGGCGGTGTGAGAGGGGGTGTGCGGGAGTTGCGGTCTCCATCGGCTCGGTAATCGCAGCGGAGCCAGTGTGAGCAAGGGGTCAGCCTACTGTCAGAAAAACGAGCCACTAGTGCTGAAAAAAATCCCCAAAAAAGTTAGAATCTTGAATATGACCGGACTTCTCCTTTAACTGGATTTCGCTCAAAGAGCCTTCAAATTAGTTTATCCATCTTTGCTTTTGCACCATAGCCTTCTAGTCATATAGGTGAAAAACTTTAAAAGAAACAGAAGCACATCTATTACATTTTGAAATTAACAAGATACACTGTGAAATAATGAACCAAATTTCCACCCCTTTAAACCATGTATTCCATAAATAGCAAATATTTAATAGTTATTCAACAAAAATAAATAAATTAGTGTATTTGTCAACATTTTGTCAAATATTTTTAGTCAAAATTACATTAAACATTTATTCTTTTTCACATTCTTCCATAAAAAATAAACAAGTGTTTTTGTTTTGTTTTTCTATTTGTGCTGCTCCAACAAGATTCAGGAAAATCAACAGCATCAAAAGGCCTATTGGCTGTCCCTTACAATTTACAGAAAACTTGCACAGTTCTGACTTAAAGGAGAAGTTCGGTTTTTAACACTTTAAGCCCATTTTCTGTAGTGTCCAGGATGAAATCGAATGATCGACACCAAAATTTTGACAATTGGTCCTGTCTCTGCTTTTTGGCTCATTTAGAATCCCCCCCTGGCTGCTTTAGAATGGCTTGCATAGAGCATGTCCAATAATGTCCTTAAAATAACCTTAAACGTTCTTTTTTTAAAATATGCTACTCACCGGGTCGTCAGCGCTGTTCAATGACGTTCCAAAAAAAGTTTCGTGAAGAAAAAACGTTCCTGTAGTGTTTTATTTAGCATTTTGTAAATCCCATTGAGTTCTGTTGGAATAGTCAATATCCCTCCGCCACCGGAAACGGAAATGGAGCCTGTTTACACAGTTGTAGTCTTTTCGCTTCACTCTGTGTACTCCGACGTCGAGGTGCTAACGTCTCTGTTAAACACTTTAAAAAACTCTGAAAATGGAATACTAAAGGTGGATTCTTGATTCTCGACGTCGGAGTACACAGAGTGAAGCGAAAAGACTACAACTGTGTAAACAGGCTCCATTTCCGTTTCCGGTGGCGGAGGGATATTGACTATTCCAACAGAACTCAATGGGATTTACAAAATGCTAAATAAAACACTACAGGAACGTTTTTTCTTTACGAAACTTTTTTTGGAACGTCATTGAACAGCGCTGACGACCCGGTGAGTAGCATATTTAAAAAAAAGAACGTTTAAGGTTGTTTTAAGGACATTATCGGACATGCTCTATGCAAGCCATTCTGAAGCAGCCAGGGGGGGATTCTAAATGAGCCAAAAAGCAGAGACAGGACCAATTGTCAAAATTTTGGTGTCGATCATTCGATTTCATCCTGGACACTACAGAAAATGGGCTTAAAGTGTTAAAAAGTGAACTTCTCCTTTAACATGACTTCAGACTTACACAGACTTTATTCTCATTTTATACACAAATGTATAAAACATGAAATTTCGTTTAGTAAAGCTCTCAAGACATTTCTATTTCTAAAGTGCAGCAGCATGTGCTACCAGTTCTTCAAACACAGTGAAGGATCAGTCCCATCAAAAATACCTGCACTCTCTGATTGCTAGGAGATTGAGTCCACCTGGGTCTCATTAAAGGTGCAGCAGTGGGGAGTGGCTACCTGGCCAGAGGAATAGATATGAATTTAGCCTTTTACTATAATCCACCTTCAGTTTGAGGTTTGAATTACCAACTGTAGTTTCAACAAACCACCTTTTCCAAGTTTTTTAGTATATTTTATGCCTCCATTTTAAACTTTCCTTGCCTCCATTCTCCTTAGTTTAGACGTATAGAGAATACAGAATGTTGATGCAGGTAAAAAAAAAAAAAAAAAAAAAAAAAAAAAAAAACAACATCCAGAACTTGCTGCCAACATCACAAGTTTTTATCTCCAGTTTGGATTTTTTTTTTGTAGAAAAATGCAGTTTTTTTTTTTTAAATCTGTCACTACTGTCTTTAGTTTTCATACCCGTTGTGTTTATACTCCACATTGTGGATTAGTTTGTTCTCCCCTCCTGACTGATTCCTTTGTACTGCAAGATTCTTTTGATTCCCCTCTAATTTTTCGACAGGTTACAGCTTTTTCTGGAGGAATCAGATATCAGAGGAATCCTTCCAGAAATGCTGAATGTTTCAACTAAAGGCAGCTATGATCCAAAAACCTTAAATAGAGTCAGTGTTAGTTTAAGGGTGTGATCATTTATTTAAGGTGGTTATTTCACCATCGGTGCCTTTTATCTCAGACCTCTATCAGGTTGTTCAGTTGAACTGTAGAGAATAACGTCACCTTCCCCTTTTAAAAATGATCTCATCCTTTTTGACCTCAGAGAGATGTTGGGTTTTTATCGTGTAAACTTAGAGGTGCGTTTGTGTTTTTCTAAACTGACTTTCTGTGGCTTCCTCAGCCGTCTTCCCGCTGCACCACCCCTGGCCTCTCAGCAGCCGCCCTGGCCTCGCTGGGGGGGACGTCGTCACGGCGAGGAAGCACCGACACTGGGAGCGTCTATGACCCTGACACCAGTCTGAGTGAACTTCGGGTGAGATTCCACACATTCCTCTTCTCCTCTTAATTCCTGTACGTATATCTGACCTGTTTGAGTCCTTCAGTGGACCCCGCCTCCCCACAGCAGTACCTCTGCTGAGCTCTTCCTGCTTTTTCTGGGTGTGTCTTTAACTCTCTCCCCCCTGTATGCATGAGAGGACTGGGTGTGACTGTTCTATGAAGCTGTCATCTTAAATCTGGCTTTAATGTTTATGTCAGTCTGTGAAATGGCTGTATGGGTGCTTCATGTTTGCTTTGCACCCCCCCACCCACCTCTGTTCACCCCAACCATTCCCTCCATGTCCTCTACAGGATATCTATGAGCTAAAGGACCAGATTCAGGATGTAGAGGGGCGGTACATGCAAGGGCTTAAAGAGCTGAAGGTAGAGGGGCTGGAGCTCAAAGCATGCCTTCTTCTACTGTTTGGGACTGTGGCGTCACTAACCTTCGTTTGCCCTCCCACTCTCACCTCTCTGTCCCCTTTGGGTTCTCCCAGTCTGTAGTGTGCGGTGAACCTCCACTTCTGCATGGTTTTCCATCACATTCTGTTTGGATATGAAATGAGACGCGCTGCTCCTGCAGTCTGGGGAGAGTCTCTCATTCAGTCGCAGCCAGGCTGCTGTTTGCTTCCACTGAACGAATCCTGCAGGCAGTCACTCTGTTATTTTAGAGATGTCACTCACTAACAGCCTGATTTTTGGTTCCTTCCTGCTAGACTTCGACTCTTTAACCAGCTTTCTCATTTCCTGGAAAACTTCATCTTCTCTCTTTCAGATCCATTTTCTTTTTGGGACACTGCCTTGTTTCACTTCTCAAAGAGATTCAATGCTCTCTAACCCTGTGATGAACCATCAAACTGGTGCCTTTCTTGTTTTTTGATTACACTGTAACAATGTGTTAAATTAAATGTATTTACCCTTAATTTGAGCAGGTGAATACAGTAGCAGCCTTTCAAAATGTCCCTTCCCAGTCAAACACCAGCCGAATGGCAGCCCACTTCAACTCCAACTCCCAGCAAAATCCCCTCCATCTTCCAACCACTGCAGCGACCCCCTCTTACATACTTTATTACTCTGACTCCAACCTTTCAGTGAATTACAGGGTCTGACCAGGAGATTACGCTTCTCTTTAGATATTAATGTCCATAAGTCATGACAGAGAGAATATTTTTGTACAAATATTGATGTTTAACCTCTTACACCCTAAGGGGGTATAAATAAATTTCTGCCTGACAAAAACACACAAAAGTAAATCACTTATAGCCTCACAGCTATTAGATTTAAGAAGAAACTTTTGGTACGTCTGTAAAGGTAAGATGTCATAGAATGGTTTTCTGGTGTCAGCACCATTGTAGCTTTGACCCTGCCTGAAATATTAGGGACAAAATACAAAATATTTTGCATTTTTTGAACCTCGCCAAAATTTTCTTTGAAATAAACATTGCAAAACACTACCAAAATATTATTTATAGCACAAAAAAGTAGTACAGACTTTCAAATCTAAATGTTGTGTAAAAATATACCAAATTTGGACTCAATCAGATGAATCATATTTATTTTAGAATGGTATTAGTGAGAAATTTCTTAGGCGGAGAGGCCATTTTGGCACATTTATCCATAAATGTCACCAAACTGTGCCAAATGTGTTTTTTACATCAATACTGGGGGTTTGTTAAAATTACGAGGTCACGTAGCAGCTGGACCCACCGGTGGGTCCGTGGGGTTCTAGGGGTTAAGAAGGAATTGTAGGGGACCAGCTAAGGAAAGTGGGGAAATTATGAATGACTGCTACTGTAAGATGATCTGCCAATAGAATGAGTAATTTTACCCAATAAGTTAACTAGATATTGTGCTCTTGAATAAGAAACTGCAGCTGTTTTTCTTTTCGTATTTTCAATGTAAATTTCCTTATTCCATTAGCAAAATGTCTCACTTACTTGCTCAAGAAGAAAATGCTCTTAATTTTTACTTTTCAATTTTTTGCAGTGTAAAAGTTGTAAGAACTTTGGTTTACATTTGCTGTATTCGGTCCATCTGATCCACTACTTTATGGAACAACAGCAGCTCATGTTATGCCTCCACCATCTATGTTGACCTTCTAGACCTTTAGCGTTCCCCTTGTGGCTCCCTGGAGCTTTTTCAAAAATTTATGAAAATCGTTTTTTTGTTTTTTTGTTTTGTTTTAATATGGTGTGCAGGAGGTCAAAGAAAAAATAATTATGTTTTCCAATGCTGTAAACATTTGTATAATAAATAAATTTAAACAATAATTTGCGTCATAGCCATAGAGATCAGGGGTCATAGCCAGGCAAACAAAGCTGCTGGAGTGTTTCGGACCATGGATCCCAAAGGGGGAAAAAAGGAAGATGGCTTATGAGAAATGAGGATTCAAAGAATGGACGAATAATTTTGTTTCATTATCAATGTGGAAGGATTGCCTGCATTTTTGCTTGGTAATGAGAGGTTGGCAAAAAATAGAAATAAAAATTTGGAAAGGCATTTCCAGGGAAGGCAAGCTAAATCTGCAGCCGACCACCAAGCTGGGAGGAAGAGAAAAGGTGTGATTGCAGAACTTCTGCATAGAAAGATTCCTTTATTGTGTTTCTATCATTTCATCAATGCAAAAAAACTTAAACCGCGTGGTGAAGGGCGGTTAAGCGGCGCGAGATGACACAGCGCGCGATGGGAGCGTTCACTGCTCGTCCCTCACCTCATGCTATGTGACATTTGCTCAAGGATAAAGATTTAACCATGAATGCTTATTATATATTTAAGCCCACAAGGTCCTTTTCTATAGTTGGATAATACGCTTAGAGCCCATGTTTCCATAAGAGGCTTATATAAGACTTTTACATTTTTGCGGCTCCAGACCGATTTATTTTTTGTTTTTTTGGTCCAATATGGCTCTTTGAGCAGTTTGGGTTGCCGACCCCTGTTCTAGAATGAGTCGCTTTTTTTACCTCGATAACTTTGGCCAAAAGTTTCAAAGACCAAACCAATAGCTTGAGCAATAATTAAATGTTCATAGAAAAACTCAATTGTATTTCTGAAAGAATGACACTAAAAGTAACAGTAATTTTTTATTTTTAGATGCATTTTTCTTTTCATTGGGTTTGAAACGTTTTTTGTTTTTTTTTGTTATATCATATCTTCTTATAACAAACATTTCACCATTAATTTTGTGCAAATGTTATTGTCTTCATTTCTTAAACCTTATGTAGCTCAGATAAATACATTTTAAAATTAAAATAGAAATAAAATGGCAGTTCATTAAAAATGACAATAGGTTACCTATAATAGATATTAATCAATAATAATGAGATTTCAATTTTAAGTTTATTTAACAATTGCATCTCTAAAAGGTTTTATTTAACTGAATTGAATGATAAATGGGTTGTTTGGGTCATACAGGTTGCAGAACCTTTGGTCCATTTGTTTTATTAAAAACACTCAAGCTCAGTTAAATTAAACAGGAAGCCTGACTTTGACTAGGACACTCAAATTTAGCTCTACTGTAGCCTTGGCTGCTTGTTTGAAAGGGTGCCAGTGTTCTTTAGCAGTTTCCTGTTGGTTATGATCCGTATAAGGCTCAGTCTACTTCACATTAAATTCCAACCCATCTCCATGTGTCACTGCATGGATGAGGAATTCAATCTAAATTTGGTTTAATCTCAGCTAACAAACTGCAATCAGGGCTTCTAATGGTTTTCATTTAGCAAAGGTTTTCTTCTAATCACACTTCCGTTGTGGAACACAAGCCGTGGGTCTCTGCAGCTTCTCCAGAGCCACTATAGACCTCTTGGCTGCTTTGAAAGCTCTGCTTGCTTCCAACAAACGTGTAATGCTACGTTCACACCGGACGCAGTAGGTGCAGCAGAAGCAGCAAGTTTACATGCCAAGTCAATGGTTGACGCACGTCAAGGCGCAGCAAAAGGTCTCGCAGAGCGTTTTGAGCAGCAGGCGCAGCGCGTCTGAGCAGCTGAAGCAGAGCGTTTAAGCATCTGATGTGCCGCAAACGCGCTGCTGCTCGAGATGGAAAAATTTAACTTTAGCTGCTCGACGCGCCGCGTCAACCAATCAGAGAAGCTGATCTGGGAGCTGACAGCGAGACAGACACATCGCTGATGATACAGAGCGCTGTGATTGCTCCTCTGAAACAGTTTATTGACGCCTAAATTAACTTAAAATGCTGAAACCTGCCGACAGAATATGTTCGCTTTTATTATCCTGGTGCCTGCAGTTTGGATTATTTAGATGAAAACACCTACCAGCTGCCGCGGTGAACCGCGAGGAGGCGACCCGGCCAGAGGCTGCTGTTGAATGGGATTCCTACTGACAGCGCACAGCTGGTATGTGGGGGTCTGAGCGGCTCCGACAGAAATAATATTGGAAGGCAGGATGGTAATCTAGATGAACTCACTGCACTGATTAAGTTTTCAGGTGTATTTTCTCACTTAAAAACATATTAAAACTACTTTATTCCCACTGATCACAGCAAATATAGCTGCAAGGCAAAGAAAGGATAGAGAAGCTCCGCCCAACGCGCGTCAGACACACTTTTGCACCGCGCAGCCAGAGCAGCAAAGCTGCTTCAGCCGCGCGTCAGAACTAACTGGTACAAGCAGCAAAAATGAAGCAGCAGACGCGATTTTGCTGCTCCTGCTGCGTCCGGTCTGAACGTAGAATGAGGCAGCTGGATCCACACAGAGCCGGGCTTGTTTCACTGATGGAGCTCTGGGGGAAAACTGTTTTTAGAATAATGTATAAACATTACAAAACCATCATTAATCTTTGCTTTGTGAATCCATCAGATAAAATCCAAGTAAAATACTGAAATTTTAGTCTCTTATAATTTATCGTGTTAAATGGGTTCAGACCAGAACCAAGCCGTGAAATTTGAGTTTGAATATATATCTTCAGTAAATATTCAGCTTAACCGTAGATATTGGCTGATATCTAGTATTTTGACGCTTTATTGCAGGGGTATATGTTATTTGTTTCCAGAAATATTGATGGAAAGAGATGAAATAGTAGCATGGAGGTAAGAAATGTTGAAGGGGTGTATTCTTAATCTGATGCTCTTCTATGTTTGCAACATTTGTTTAGATTACATTTTAATGTGAGATGAAAATCTTTTTTAGTCTCTAAGACACACCTGTGTCGAATCAGTAAGTAGAGCTTTTAAACCACTGCCTGCCTTTTTAAACCCGTTTCCCACCTCGCATCAGGAGTCACTTACAGAAGTGGAAGAGAAGTACAAGAAAGCCATGGTGTCGAACGCACAGCTGGACAACGACAAAGGGAACCTGATCTATCAGGTGGACACGCTGAAGGACGTCATCGAGGAGATGGAGGAACAGATGGCGGAGATGAGGAGGGAGCTGGACGAGAAGTCAAAGGTGAGCTGGAACGTCCGGTTGAACTCGGGTTCGGGCCTCAGAGTTTGGATTAAGATGTTCTATCTGTTCTTTCAGGACCTAGAGAGACAGAAGCACACGTGTTCAGTCCTGCAGCATAAACAGGAGGAGCTGAAAGAGGGAATCCGGCAGAGAGATGAGCTTATAGAGGTACGGCTGTAGAGACTGAAAAGGACAAACTGTTTCTGCCCTGCAATGATCCTGTCAGCACCTTTAAAGGTGTCGTTGCTTCAGTGCAGATCGCAGGAGGGGATCTGTTCTGGAGGAATTTGATAAGGATTCTCTGGCGCCAAGCTGCCTCTGTTCTCTCCATCCTGCTGCCGTCTGCCTCCATTTACCTGATTAATCCTTTCTTACCAGCAGCCATCTGTTCTCGCCTTGTTTCACCTACTTCTGCCTTGGTTTCTCTTGGTGTTTTCATCTCTGTTCCACTCATCTTCTCCTGTTCTTGTCCCGTGTTTTCCCGCCATCGCTCAACGCCGCTCCAGGAGAGCCAGCGAACGCAGACTAAGTTAGACGGCCTCACCAGAGAGGTGTTTGACCTTCAGGAAACGATAAACTGGAAGGACAAAAAGATTGTGGTAGGAGGTCTCAAACGGCTGCTGTGGCGGGGGGGGCCTTGTTGCCCCTATCCCTGCATGATGGAGACCCTTCAGAACCAGCACAGATCTGGACCCAGTCACTTGCACAGTCGGGGATTTTGCATGTCATAATATCTGCTAACTGGCTACAGGCCTGTAATCCTACTGTGATGTCACAGGTTGTTTTTGGAGATTTGATGGGAACTAAACGTTCTACTCGCATGACATGCATGACTCCCCTGTGGATCACTACACATCATAAACTTCCCCACAAAGTAGCTCAGCTGCCTGTTGGCTTTCCTTTTACTTTAAACCCTCGTGCATTACATGCAGAGCTTAAAGTGTTGATGATGCCATATTGATTTCAAAGCAGGTCGTGATTTTTTATGAATCAAACAGGCTTATTTTTAATAAAACATTTAGGAGCTCCACAGCAGCACTCTTACCGTTTTTGATCACTTGCGTCCCCCTTACAAATGGCGTCTAGAAGCACAAGATCTATATCCAACCATTCAGCAAAGATCCTTCTACATGGCTGTGCATCTTTATTTGGCATTTCACCAATTAGATGAGCCATTGAATGATCTATTACCTACTGTAAATTAAGTTGGAAAAAAAGTTTAGGTCAAGAAAAAAAAAGCTAATTGAAAAGTTAAAAAGTAAAGAAGCCGAGTTAACAATTATATTTAGGTTTCTAAACTAAAAAAATGTAAGTGCCAGTATCTGCATTAATGCCCTTTAGGGTTATGTTGGACCAAACAAACTTGTTTTTTTTTTTTTTTTTTATCTCATGAGTGTTTTTCACAAATTTCTTATAGAAGCACTTTTGTTATTTTTCTTAATATATTCGGGCAAGTTGGCATTACTTGTTGTTTTATTGACATTCATTTTGCCATCAAAATATCCATATTTTTTATATGTTAGAATAGTAATAAGGTCATTTTCCTGGATTCCAATAACAATACTGGCCTGAAATTTAGATTTTCAAAGTATTTCACTGAGTGTGCTATAAAGGGTTAACAGGTAGTAAAAATATATCTGCTAACATCAGAGGGAGAACACTGTTGGAAATAGCTAGCAGAAACACTGATGGTTGTCCCAGAACATCTAGTGTGGAACTGGTTTGCGTGGTTGAACCATGAACCAGTTCCAGTTCAGCAGAAGGTAGCGATGCTGAGGAATATGGAGGAATCACATCTTCCAGGTCAGAACCGTCCATCCGGACCTTCGGCCTACAGATTCAGACTCTGAGCCAGAGGGTAATGCTAATATAACTGAAAGCACCAGATAGATCAGCGGTCCCCAACCTTTTTTGCGCCAAGGACCGATTATATGTCAGATAATATTTTCACGGACCGCTCTTTAAAGTATGGGGGTAAATACGATCAAATATAATGATACGACTGGCATAAAATCAAATACATACAGCATCAAGATAAAACTCACCATTATGTTGAATTAGTTGGAGCCCTGAGCTTGTTTCTCCAAAACAAGCCGGTCCCATCTAGGCGTAATCGGAGAAAATGACGGACGAAGTGTGCTCCTGATGTCCAGTCTGCTCCGTAGCTTTGTTTTGGTCGCTGTAAGCGCAGAAAATCCCGCTTCACAAAGATAGGATGTTATAGACAGGATGAGTCTTGAACTGAATTAACCTGTGTCAAGAGGCACAGATGCACCGACTGATGTAATTGGGAGATAATACCCTAATGTTTTGTATTTTTCAAAATAAAACACCACTCAGACTCTGATCATAAATTATATATATATATATATATTTTTTTTTTCTGTGCGGCCCGGTACCAAATGACTGACGGACCGGTACCTGGCTTGCGGCCCGATGGTTGGGGACCACGGAGATAGATGACACATGGCTTGAAGCGCCTCTGGTACAGATAGTATAACCAGTTATTAGTTTATAAAATATGAATTAGTATATAATACTTTAAATTTACATGATTTTTAAATAAATCCTCCACCACTCTTACAAGAAACTATCTACTATTTTTTTTTTAAAGGTATAACTAGCAACTTCAGATCTGCCCGTTTCCAACCCAAAAACAACGTGAACCCCCCCACCTCAATAAACAGCATTTATTCCTCTTAATTTTCTGTTAAAACTATTAACCTATACAACACCTGATACAGAGCCAAGTTTTTTTTTTTTTATTATGAGGTTAGCCTTCACTATTACAGAAGCTACAAACCGTTAGCAAAACATGATTGTCGGGGCAGCAGCAATCTATCTAAGCTTCACATTGCCACTGGTTCTTTTCTGTATACAGTGAACTCTCGTTTATCGCGGCGGTTAGGATCCAAAAAGAATCCGCGATAGGTAAAATCCGAGAAGTAGAAACCTTTATTTTTTTTACAGTTATTATACAATGAAATACTTCATAAAACATTGAAATCAAGGAACACAAACTTTTTACAGGCCCAGGCTTTTGTTTAACAATAAAAGTACTGTATAAACGTTTATTGTGTTTTTTTTTGTTTTTGTTTTTACAAATAACTACTGTACTGTAAAATAATATAGTTATAAATAAATAAATAAATAATTTTAGTCATCAATACGAACTGAAGGGTTAATATTGCGGGGATCAGCACCGCCCCACCGTGACGGATTGGAACGGGAGAAAATAAAAAAAACGATTATGAAAAAAAAATACAAAGTACAGCAGGACAAATAGTGACTCATGTGTACAGGACAGTGCCGCTCTGTGGCGTTTTTTTCTTCTAAAGCCTGCGGTGCAGGTGTGTTTTTTGGAGAGAAGAACATAGTTATCGGTAGTTGTTGTTGCTCTTTTTTTCTTCTGGGCCAAAAGATCCTTAATAAACCGACATGCCACCATTGATTATGTTCCACAATAAAGTTTAACAATGCATGATGCAAATCCGTGAACCAGCAAGACCGTGAAAAGTGAACCGCGTTATAGCGAGGGTCCACTGTACTTAAAAATTTCTGTCACCTCAGCGTCATCTGGGAGCGACATTTGCTGGTCCTTAATAACAATCAGTCCATGTCTCACTCAGACACCGCCTAATGTTCGCTCTCTCCCCCCAGGGGGACGCCATAGGTGCGGCTGCTGGCAGCTGTGAGCTTTAACATTTACTGACCAACCAACCAGTCTTCAGAGAGGGAACACCTCCTTTACAAAATGTTCCAAGCTCAGTAGAGAAGCCATGAAGGGGAGTGGCGGCCTAGTGGTTTAATAATGAAGCTTGGAATCCTGAGGTTCTGGGTTCCCACTCCCACAGACTGCCACTCTGGGTCCCTTAAGACCCTTAACCCCACAATGGCAGCCCACTGCTCCCCAAGGGGATGGGTTAAAAGCAGAGATTGAATTTCGTTGCTCTGTACTTCTGTACAGTGTTATGACTAAAAATTAAAAAAAGCTGGAAAGTCCTCCAACTTCTGCTGATCTCATCTGACCTGCTTCACCCACTTACCGCATACGTCACTCCCGTTTTCTCCCTCAGTCACTGAGCGGCACTAGAGTCCTCTGAATGGCAGCGAGTTTATGATTAACAACTATTTTATTCAGGTGCACTTGAAATTATTACATTTAGGATTGATATTTACATTTTACAATAAATACTAGGAAATGTCAATATTGTGTCATCAACACTAGAAGTCATTTTTCTTAAATGAACTTTATTTCCCCTTGATTTGAGCAGGAGAGACAATGTGCCAATGGAGTACGATGATTTACATTTCAAATAAGTAAATAATCTGATTATCTTATTTTAAGGACTAAATGATTCCCTCCATTGACTGATCATCTTATTTACCTGCTCAAATTAAGATCAAACCCTAATTTAGAGAAATTTGTACTGGTTTTTAGATTAGTTTCTCAAGTGTGTGCGTACCACTGCATTTGTGACTTGACAAACCTTTAATACATTTTATTGGGATTTTATGGGAAAGATCAAACCGTAAATAGTGCACTTTTTGAATCGGACGGACGATTTAATGCATTTTTTTGATAATAACTAAAAATAAACATTGTGTTGTGTGGTAGGCATCGACTCAACCACCTCTAAATCAGCATCTCGTAGAGCAACGGTCTTTCTTTGACTTAGACGCACTTTATGGTCATTTTGAAAACAAAGAGTGGACACAAAACCAAATTTCGATGCATGAAGCTTTTCAACAGTCAGTGAGCAGCTTACATCAGGGAAATGAACATTGCAGAGATCAACAATGTGAACAGTGTAGAAGAAAAGGAAAAAACTGTTTAAAGTCAAGGTGCAAAAGGCATTGATATGGAAAGGTTAAGTGCAAATAAATAAATATGGTGCAAAATGCAGTAGATCATTGAGTTTTGTTCTATTTAAAGGGATTATGAAAAAAATCAGCCGCTTTGGTAGTGCAAATATTTTTCTAGTGTGATGCAGAGTCTTGATCAGAGTTTCAGCAGTCTGATGGCAGCGGGGAAAGAGCTGTTACAGAATCTGCTGGACCTGCATCGGATGCTGCGAAGCTTCTTCCCAGAGGGCAGCAGATAGAAACTGTCCACTGATGATGTTACGGGCCCAGGACACGCAGCGCTGGGATGAGATGTCTTTAATGGAGGGAAGAGGATAATCTGATTACTTCTGTTGAAGTAATTTTGGGAAGGGGCGAAAATACTGGTTAGCTGATTGGCCTATGTTGGTGATAGACGGACAAAATAAACCAATCAGATCAACGAAGCATATGACGTACTAACAGAGTGACGACGAAGAGGAGCCAATTGATAGATCAAACTCTTGCCGAAATCAGTCGGGAGAAGAGCAAAAACATCTTTTCCTCTGAGAAAAGCCTCCAGAGCAGTGTTTTGCTCTTCTTTCAGTGAAGAAATACTCTGTAATTCCGATAAAACTTGCTCGATAGCCACGCTAACGCTAGTTTCATCGGCTGAAGCCGCCATGTTCTTTAGACTGAACTGTCGCGCTTCTCGTTGCGTCACACCTCAACCCGCCTCAAAGCCAACGCTGATTGGACGTTCGTTTGGTGAACGGCTCCAAATTTTCTTTAACGGAAAGTAGCCAGACTGATCTGCGAGTGAAACCTTGAAAGCTCGCGAGATCAGGATGGTCTCACGAGGCTAGGAAGAGGAGCCCCCATGATCCTCTCTGCTGTTCTCACCTTCTTCCAGTCTGAGGCGCTGCAGCCTCCACTTAACACAGTCAGAACGCTCTCTATGGTGCTTCTGTAGAAGGTGCGGGCAGGTGGGCTCTCCTCATTTTGCCCCCAGTGCTAAAACTGCAGAGATTATGTGGTGTACCTGCTGGCCTTCTGCACATTTCTCCATTTTCTTTGTAGTAAAGATCAATCTCAGTCTGAGATCATCTGGAAACTTCAGCTTCAAAGTCCCAGATTCTCTACAGGATTTTTTCTAAAAGATGTTGAGCCTTTAAAACAAAACAAAGTAGGGATGCACGATATAATCGGCCCCCTATCGGTATCGGCCTTAAAACTGAATATCAGACATCGGCCACCCCACCGATATTTAACCCGATATTTGATCAGCTTCTGAGTTTCTAAAGTCTAAAAAAAAAAAAAAAAAACGCTACTTCTTCTTCTTCCTCAAAAACTTCTTTTTTACAGACTTAAAAACTTCTAAAGATGAGGGAAAAAATATTGATACATTAAAATATCCCAATATCTTCATATGCTGATATATTGCCATTTAAAAACACCATATCAATCTCTTTTACTAATGAAATATTGCTATATGTCATCGTTATGCTACGAAATCCCCCGGATATTTACAAAATTTTGCCATATTTTTATATGTTGATATATTGACGCGGTATCCATCTATTTTACTAACAAAATCTCACAAGAATTTGCAAAATATCACGAGAGTTTGCAACAGAACGATGAAATTTCACGAGATTTTGAAAGTAAAATAGATCGATACCGCGTTTTTAAAAATCAATTTGACATCAGCATATGAAAATATATTTGAGCATATTATTTTTCAAAGTGTCAGAAATGGATAACAAAACTGCTATTTTCAATGACTACTTATTTTTGTCCAGCTTTAACATCGGTATCGATATCGGTTATCGGCTACATGAGTTTTAAAATATCGGCATATCGGATATCGGCCAAAATCCCAATATCGTGCATCCCTAAAACAAAGTGTTTCGGTCTAACCGTCTCCACTGTTCGCTCCTAAATTAATCAACATGCAGGAAAATAAAATCCAGTGCAGTTCTGCTCTTAATAAGCAGACTGGTCTCAGTTTTCTCCCTGACCTCAGTCTTCATGAGGCTGCTGGCCTCTGATGTTCTCTAACAAATCTCAGAGGTCCTTACAGAACAGCTGGATCATTTTTCACCAGCATTAACCTGACGTCTGAAAACATTTAAAGCATCGGATCGTTTCCTTTCTACCTCCCAGCGGTGCACCTCATGTGTTGGTCTGTCAGATAGAATCCCACTGAAACGACCCGTAGAGACTACGTTGACTAGGCCCTGTGTTTGCATGTCTTCCTGCCCACGTCTGTTCGGTTTTCAGTCTCCATCCCTCCACCGGCTGCTAGAGCTGCATGTCTTCTGCATCTTTGTCCAAAGTCTCTCCAAATCTGTCCTCCTCTCTCTTGTCTTCTCTCTCATGTGTGGCCAGGCCCTAGAGAGGCAGAAAGAGTACTTTGATTGCATTAGGAATGAGAGAGATGAGCTCAGAGATGAGCTCGCTGACATCAAGGCGAAGTCCAAAGCAGGAGAGGTAGGTTCACCACTGGCCCCGAAAAAGGAGACGATGAATGATTTTGGCTTTTCTCTGCTGTATTTTTCCTAATGAACTCTTCACTCTGTTGATGTTCTTCTCCTTTAAACGTAATCTCATCATGGTTAAGATTAATTCCTTTTCAGCAGCCTCTACTTTTCTTTTGTCTAAATAATAAATCCATCGTTCAAAATTAATAAGAATCCAACCGTGAATTTCATTACATCATTTCATCCGTGTATTTTCTACAGCTTGTCTGTTAAAGTCACAGGAGTGATTAGATTAACCAGAGTACCTGGAGAGAACATGCAGGGAGACCCAAGATGGGGAATTGAACCCAGAACTATTTGCTGCACAGTAACAGCCCTACAAACGGTTCCACCGTGCAGCCTGCAGAGATTCAGTGGAGATTAAAACCCCCATTAGGAAAATGGCGCTTAATTTAATACGAGATTTAAAAAATCCCCGGGCAGCATATGTTCAGTTTCTGCCCAAATATTTTCGTTTTGTTGAGGATTTTTGTAACAATTAGGATTATGCATGGTATTAACTACGTTTGTTCTCTGCTTCCAAACTCAGCATCTCTTCATCCATTCCTGAGATGAGAAGTTTGAGAGGCGCTCTGAGGCATTTTGACTGGATTTGATGAAACTTTAAGCCTCTTAGTATAAAATTAATATTTTGATAGAGATGAAAAATCTGCTTCCTGGTCTGTTGAAGTACCAATAGTTTGCATTCAATTATTGATTCTATTTTTCTATTGTATATACTGTGTCTAAACATCCTCTATTTTCTTGTATATGCAATTTTTCCTGCTACTGGAAATACGATTTCCCGAAGGGAGTAATCCCAAGGGATTAATAAAGTCAAGTCTAAGTCTAATTTAATCAAACGGTCTTAGTTTTTGGGAATATATAAGCTCACGAATGAGCCTGGAATGGCTTAGTCTCTATTTAAACCCAGGTTTAAAGCCTTGCAGGACAGCCTAAAGCCCACTGCGAACATTAAGACAGAAAAAAGAAAAGGGGAAAAAAAAAAGTCAGTTCAGGTGTTTTATTATGGAAGAGGATTAGGGCCACTGAAAAAAAAAAATTACTGATTTTTTTTTTTTTTTTTTTCAGTATAGTATGGGGAAAAAAGTCAGAACTCTGAGAATAAAGTCAGAACTCTGAGAATAAAGTCAGAACTCTGAGAATAAAGTCAGAACTCTGAGAATAAAGTCAGAACTCTGAGAATAAAGTCAGAACTCTGAGAATAAAGTCAGAACTCTGAGAATAAAGTCAGAACTCTGAGAATAAAGTCAGAACTCTGAGAATAAAGTCAGAACTCTGAGAATAAAGTCAGAACTCTGAGAATAAAGTCAGAACTCTGAGAATAAAGTCAGAACTCTGAGAATAAAGTCAGAACTCTGAGAATAAAGTCAGAACTCTGAGAATAAAGTCAGAACTCTGAGAATAAAGTCAGAACTCTGAGAATAAAGTCAGAACTCTGAGAATAAAGTCAGAACTCTGAGAATAAAGTCAGAACTCTGAGAATAAAGTCAGAATTCTGAGAATAAAGTCAGAACTCTGAGAATAAAGTCAGAACTCTGAGAATAAAGTCAGAACTCTGAGAATAAAGTCAGAACTCTGAGAATAAAGTCAGAACTCTGAGAATAAAGTCAGAACTCTGAGAATAAAGTCAGAACTCTGAGAATAAAGTCAGAACTCTGAGAATAAAGTCAGAACTCTGAGAATAAAGTCAGAACTCTGAGAATAAAGTCAGAACTCTGAGAATAAAGTCAGAATTCTGAGAATAAAGTCAGAACTCTGAGAATAAAGTCAGAACTCTGAGAATAAAGTCAGAACTCTGAGAATAAAGTCAGAACTCTGAGAATAAAGTCAGAACTCTGAGAATAAAGTCAGAACTCTGAGAATAAAGTCAGAACTCTGAGAATAAAGTCAGAACTCTGAGAATAAAGTCAGAACTCTGAGAATAAAGTCAGAACTCTGAGAATAAAGTCAGAACTCTGAGAATAAAGTCAGAACTCTGAGAATAAAGTCAGAACTCTGAGAATAAAGTCAGAACTCTGAGAATAAAGTCAGAACTCTGAGAATAAAGTCAGAACTCTGAGAATAAAGTCAGAACTCTGAGAATAAAGTCAGAACTCTGAGAATAAAGTCAGAACTCTGAGAATAAAGTCAGAACTCTGAGAATAAAGTCAGAACTCTGAGAATAAAGTCAGAACTCTGAGAATAAAGTCAGAACTCTGAGAATAAAGTCAGAACTCTGAGAATAAAGTCAGAACTCTGAGAATAAAGTCAGAACTCTGAGAATAAAGTCAGAACTCTGAGAATAAAGTCAGAACTCTGAGAATAAAGTCAGAACTCTGAGAATAAAGTCAGAACTCTGAGAATAAAGTCAGAACTCTGAGAATAAAGTCAGAACTCTGAGAATAAAGTCAGAACTCTGAGAATAAAGTCAGAACTCTGAGAATAAAGTCAGAACTCTGAGAATAAAGTCAGAACTCTGAGAATAAAGTCAGAACTCTGAGAATAAAGTCAGAACTCTGAGAATAAAGTCAGAATTCTGAGAATAAAGTCAGAACTCTGAGAATAAAGTCAGAACTCTGAGAATAAAGTCAGAACTCTGAGAATAAAGTCAGAACTCTGAGAATAAAGTCAGAACTCTGAGAATAAAGTCAGAACTCTGAGAATAAAGTCAGAACTCTGAGAATAAAGTCAGAACTCTGAGAATAAAGTCAGAACTCTGAGAATAAAGTCAGAACTCTGAGAATAAAGTCAGAACTCTGAGAATAAAGTCAGAACTCTGAGAATAAAGTCAGAACTCTGAGAATAAAGTCAGAACTCTGAGAATAAAGTCAGAATTCTGAGAAAAAAGTCAGAATTCTGACTTGTTTTCCATACTAAACTGAAATAAAGTTTAAAAATCGGTTAACATTTTTTTTTTTTCCCCCACTGGCCCTAATCCTCTTCCATATTTTATAAAATATGAGAATCAGGAAATTGTCTATATACCAAACTGAACGATTGTTCTCTACTTCAAAAAACGCTTTAGAGTTTAAAATGGAAAAATTTAATAAATATATATATTTTTATTTAAAAAATTCTACGTATAACATGGATGCATTAAAAACTTCATTTTATTTCAGTGTTAAATTCAGTTTAAAGTATCAGATTATAATAAAAAAATGTCTCCGGATCTTTACTGGTTGATGATTTTCTTTATTCTGACCCCCCTGCTATAGTGTGTACAAAACAAAATTTCATTTTGTGCAGCTTTCAGACTGTAAATGAGCAGCAGCTTAGCATTGAAATGAACATTTCAAATTCATAAAGTGCATAAATCTACATTATCTGTATGGTTTCAAGAATGAAAAATCTTTATCAGGGCTTCCCTAATTCAAACGGCTTAGGTTTTTATCCCTGCTGATTTATAATGTTGTTCTTTCAGAAACACGGTCTGGTCATCATCTCTGAGGGAACGCCTAACGGAGATGTCAACCATGAGCCTCCTTCCTCAGGAATCACTCTGGTCACTCAGGAGGCCGCCCAGGTGCTGGAGTCTGCAGGAGAGGGTCCGCTAGGTGAGGGTCTGCCGTCTGATCAAACCTCTCGCCTCGCTAGCAAAGAAGCCTTAAAAACTGTCGGACGCATGTTTGCTTTAATGCAGACGTCAGGCTACGGAAGCTGGCAGAGGAGAAGGACGAACTTTTGGCTCAGATCAGGAAACTAAAGATCCAGCTGGAGGAGGAGAAACAGAAACACTCAAAGGTCGGAGATGCGGGGGTTGGAGAGAGTTTGGAGAACGGTACAGATCTGCACTTTATTGAGATGCAGAGTAAGTTCATATCCTCCTGTAGATAAGTCTTCATGATAAAACAGATTTCAGACTCATTACTCTGATTTTTATCCTTTAGGAGACGCCAACAGACAGATTAGTGAATACAAGTTCAAGCTTTCTAAGGCGGAACAAGAAATGGGTACAATGGAGCAAAATGTAAGTAACCTTTGGATCTGGATCCTAGTAGGACTAAATATGATTAGCATGCCAACGTAGCCTAGCATGAAACAACACTCCTCCTCAGAGAACAGGAGGATTGAAATGGCTGCCAAGCAGCTGCTGTTTTCTAACCTCTATGGCAACACCAACAGGTCAAAATTATTCCCAACCTGCTGAGGGACTGCTCTGGGTTCGGCATCATTCAGAAAGTCCCAACTTAGCATATTTGTCAGGAACGTTAAGAAAATGTCTTTGCTTGACCAACTGCTGACCTAATAACAGAATAAAAACACCTTTATCGTCCCTCAGTGGGGAAATCCATGTGCACCAGCAGCAAAGTAAAGCAAACGAACGCAACGTGCAGCTCATTAGTTTGTTTTAAATGGTCTATAAAATGTTTTTTGATGTTTCGGCATAAAAAAAAAAAAAAAACATTGAAGAGAACAAGAATAATGACAACCTAACTGCTTAATGTGGTAATAAAGTCTAACAGCAGCCGAGAGGAAGGATATATGACAGCGCTTCTTTGTGCATTCATGATGCAGTTTCTACAAGACTAAAAAATGGAACATTCTTTGTTACTGAAGTTTTTAAAACACATTCTCTTCAATTCCCAACATACAGGGAACAGATTTTTACAAGCAAATAAAAATCAGAATAAAAGTGAATCTTCTGATCATTTTTGCCTATTTTATGTCTCATGAAGCAGAAAAAAAGTTAGTTTAGTTTTTCATCAATGTTTTTTTGACCACTTGTTTATTTAATGGAAGATTTCTGTATCTATGTTTACAACATCTTTTAGACATTTAAGAACTAAATAACAGAAAAAAAAAACATATTTCTTACAATAAGTGCATTAAAACTAAAAGCTCCATCAACCAACAGGCTTCTGTGGGTTTCGTTTGGTAAACATGTTCATATTTCTCTTTGTTCTGCAGGAAAAACAAACCTGAAAGGAAAAAAACAGTCTAATCCTGATTGATGCTTTTCTATCAGTGGCTGGTGTTTATTCATTAAGGTTTGGAGGCAAAATAAAGTCCTTGTCTGTCTGTCTGTCTCTGTAGATTAGCAGACTTGAAGGTCAAGTGGCGCGGTACAAGGCAGCGTCCGATAACGCAGAGAAAGTAGAAGACGAGCTCAAAGCGGAGAAGCGGAGACTTCAGAGAGAGGTAAGCTTTCTGTATGGAAGTAAATATGTGTCGCTGGGATGTGAATTAAAAATGCCACTGAAATTTAAATGTTGTATGTTTGTACTTACTGTTTCAGTGTTAAAATATATTCAGAACACATTTTTGACCTAAAAAAAAAAAAATTCATTGTCATTATTTCTACAGTTGAAATTTCATTTTTCTCTTAAATCTAAAAATTCACATTACTATTTCAGAGTAATAACATTTTCAATACTTATTTTTCAGTTTAATTTTTCTGTGTTAAAAAAAACTGCATATATAAGAATTCAACCTTTCAAAATTCAAACAATATTTTCAGCCTCCTGAGATTCAACTGGCTCTATTTCACGGTCTTAAATTCGGCGTCTAAATTCAGTGTAAAAAGGGAAGGGTTACTTCAGGTCACAGATGTTAGCAATGGATTGTGGCGTCAAACAACCAGCCAATCCCGTTACGTTTTCTTAGTCACGTGACGTGACGCTTGTGGCGCTCATACTAAAGGAAAAGCTACATGACGAAGCCCGTCACGCAAGCTAACGCTAACTCACTACAGAAAAATGAAAGTAATAAACTCACCGTTGAGTTAGCGTTAGCTTGCATGACCGGCTTCGTCATGCTGTTTTTTTTCTTCTTTTATTATATTTTTTTTTTATACACAACAATACAAAACTGCATTGTGAACATATCACAAAACAACAAAAACATATGCCAGGTGTAGCATTAACAGAGAACAATAAAAGTATAATAAGAAATGACAAAATACTCTTGTTTAAAGAAAAAAAGTACCAAAGGTGACAAAAATACCAGATGCCACAGTGAATCAACACAATAAATTATCTAAAATTCCAATTTGATTGCAAGCCAATAAAGTTGTTTTTGCTTTTTTATTTGTAGACAGTCGAATTGTAAATATATAATGTTTAAATTCAATCAGAAAAACTGAAAAGTCAGGTTTTTTTCTCAAAAATTTGCATTTATGAAGATGAAATTTTGCCTTAATAATTAATAAATTGATAAGAAAACTCTTTGCATTCATTCTTTCATTTTTCATTTTGTTGAAAACCAAACAGGACATTTACCCAATATAACTGAAATCCTATTGATATTTTTGACACAATAAAAGTACAAAAGTGTTGCCAAAGTACTTTGGAATGATGACAAAACCAGAACAGATGAGTGACGGACTCTGGGCAAGTGTCACAGAAGGAACAGCTAACATCAATATCACAGTTGAATTTCTTTGAATAGACCTTAAGATTCTGTGTATGAGTTTAAAGGATACTTCTTTAACCTTGTTAGTGAGAAGAAAGTGATTTGGGAGCAGCCAGATAAATTTCCAGGACATATTAATATGAAAACGATCCCAGTTTGGAACAACCACGGAAACAGAGGTCTCTTCCTTCTGAAACAGGGATCTAATTAATTTATTATTTTTACGAGGAACAGGGTTAAGACAGATTTTGCCAACAGGAAAATGTATGGGAGTCAAAATGGGAGAATAACTGATTCTTGGTTTCTGTTTGAATAACATACAAATTTCAGACGAAATAGCACCAAAAACTTTGGCATATTCTCCAGGAGAGACAGGAAAATGGAATTTAGAGAAAAATTCTTCATAACTCAGCAACAAACCATCATTGTTAAACAATTGGTCAACCATAATAATATTATGAGTAAACCAAGAATAAAAAAAAAATAATTTTCTTCCTATATAAAATGTCCTCATTATTCCAAATAAAATACCAGTGAGGAGAGAAGTTGTGTTTATAGATCAGTAACCATGATAAAAAGGCTCCGTCATGCTGGTTTTCCTTCCGTATGAGCGCCACACGCGTCACGTCACGTGACTAAGAAAACGTAACGGGATTGGCTGGGTGTTGGACGCCACAATCCATTGCTAATGTCTGTGACCTGAAGTAACCCTTCCCTTTTTACACTGAATTTAGACGCCGAATTTAAGACGGTGAAATAGAGCCAGTTGAATCTCAGGAGGCTGAAAATATTGAGTTTGAATTTTGAAAGGTTGAATTTTTTTATCTGCAGATTTTTTTAACACTGAAAAATAAGTATTGAAAATGTAATCACTCTGAGATAGTAATATAAATTTTTAGCTTGAAGAGAAAATAACAAATGAAATTAAAATGAATTTTTTTAGGTCAAAAATGTGTTCTGAATATATTTTAACACTGAAACAGTAAGTACAAACATACATTTAAATTTCAGTGGCATTTTTTATTCAAATCCCAGCGACACAGATTAACTTCCATATTTCTGATGCGAGGCTGACGTCATAGATCAACATCTTCCTCTCTTTCCCCCCCACCACAGCTGCGCACAGCTCAGGATAAGATCGAGGAGATGGAGATGACCAACAGCCACCTGGTGAAGCGCCTGGAGAAGATGAAGGCCAACAGGAACGCTCTTCTGTCCCAGCAGTGAGGCACGCAGGTGCCACAAAGCCCTTAAACTCGCACCGCAGACCTCTGACTGCCACGCTGCGTCTGAAGCACACTTTGTTTTCAGCTGTAACACTCGGAAATGTGCAGCTAACCAAAACACTTCAATCCTGTAGCAGAGGAAACAAGCCGGGACTTAATTTTTGTTAGGTTATTTTTATTTTTTTTGGGTAAACATGGGATTTATCTGGCAGGCTGCCGGATCTCTGGGAGGAACGACTCTGAAACCAAACTAATAACTATGAACCATGGTGGGAGATGCAGCTGAGCAGATTCTCTTGTCACTACTTAATTTTTCCGACCTTTGTACGCGATGGTGTTATCCAGGAGACGTTTCCCCCTCTGGCTGGGTGCTTGGCTCTACTTTCTGGACAGGTTGCATGAACGGGTCTAACGACGCTTTGAAACTATTAAATCTACTTGCTGCTCAGAGTCTGCACCTTCCCAGCTTCCCTTCACGCAGTGAAGTGCCTTTTCACATTAGATGATGATGGGGGGGGGTCTGCACCGCACCGCGCCGCTCAGCTCAGTGAAACAATAATTGTTAGGACAGGTACGGTATGATGTATTTAAAGAAAAATAAAAAAGGGTGCAGTCATGGTGTGAAAGTATAAAGAAATAACTGTATCTGCTGCAGTTTCTTTGAATTTTTTTCAAATATATTTAAAGATTTCTGGAAAATAAATGAATGATTTACAGATCTGTGTTTAACATCTGTTATTTACAGCTAAACCAGTTTGGATTTGTAAAAAACTTCAGATGGTTAAGTGTTTTTTTTCCCACAAAGTTAAAAGGATAAATCAGCATAATTTAACATAATGCAAAGAAATCAGCAATGAGTGCACTATAAAGGGTTTAAGTCATGGAGAAGATTACTCTCTGATGAAACGTGAGGTTAGTGGAAGGAAAAAAAGGTGCATAAGATGTAGTGATGAGGAAAGAGGAGCAGAAGGGATGGAGTGCCGCTGGAGTCAGAGTCGCCGACCCAGATGGATCCAGGAGGTGATTCCCCCCACTGCAAAAACAATCTAGAAATAAGTAAACATTTCTTCAATTTATCCTTATTTACCCCTAATTTGAGTAGGTAAATAACATGGTTTGCCAATGGAATGAGTATTTTTACTCTTAAAATAAGATAATCAGATAATAGGCACTTGAAATAAGACAATGTAATTGTTTTTTTTTTCTTCTTGTTTTAAATGGAAATTGTCTTGTTCCATTGGCACAGTGTCTCCATTGCTTACTTAATTCAAGAAAAAATGCACTTATTTGAAGAAAAAATGACTTAGTTAGTGAAGCTTTAAGGTGTCATGGCTGCTGGTTCTGGTTTACTGGGGTTTTAAAGCAAACTGGACTTCCAGAACTCCTGTAGAACCACAGGCTGATGGAGTTCAGTTCATATGCAAATGTATCGGATTGCTCATTTCTGAGTCAAACTTCCTGTTTTACTTGGGTTTGACTATGATCTGTGTAGAAATTTGAGCTTTATTTTCATATCACAGCATCTCATATTGCTGGAGTGTCGTCTGTAGAGCAGAAACCATCAAATACTAAAACTTGATTTGTTTAATAAAAAACAAAATTACTTGATTTCATTCAAAACCTGATAAAGGTAAAGAATGAAGCTTGAATCATCTTTCATTTTCATCATTGATTCTAAAAAACTACCTGCAGCAGAAGCTTTCCTGTATCGACGTTTACTGCTTTAAAATCCAACACATTGTTCGAAAAGTAAAATAATTCACTGGACTTTGTTTCCAAGTTGAGTTTAAGCCTCAATGCTATTTCTGACATTTTGAATTGAAAAAGCTTCCTGGATGAGAAGCGAAACGTCTTCAAACGTGGAAACAAAGTCCAGTGGATTGTTTTTAACTTTTTTAGAACGACTATGACCTGGATGACTGAGAATCTTCACCAGCATCCAACACATTGGTTTCTTTGATGGAAAATGAGCTCTATGACAGTCTGATCGCAGGCGTCCCCAAAATCAGTCCTGGAGGGGCCCTGTCCTGCAGCTTTTAGGTTTCTTTGCTCCTGCACAGCAGATTTTAATTGAAAGCTGATCAAGAAGCTTTTGCTCAACTGCAATCATCATAATCAGCTGTGCTAAAGCAGGGAAACCTCTAAAACCTGCAGGACAGCGGCCTTCCAAGACCAACATTTGGGAAGTCTGGATGGGTTTGGGACATTTCCTTATTGATCCTATTAAAGGTGGGTTTATTTTGTTCCCATTTGCCCTTAACCCTTTATAGGGCAAGTTACCATTTTTGATCACTTGCATACCACTTACAAATGGAGTGCCATTTATTTTACTCTGTTTTTCATGAATTTCTTATAGAAATACTTTTATTTTTCTTAATATTTACAGGCAAGTTGGCATTTCTTGTAATTACATTGACATTCATTTATGCCAGCAAAATATACATATTTTTTTTACTTTACAAAGGTAATAAGGTCTTGTCCTGGATTCCAATAACACACACTGGAAAAAATCGAAATCTAGATCAGTCATTTTTTTCCTAAAATAAGTACATTTGTTCTTTGAGTTAAAAAAATACGTTTTGCCAAAGGAACAAGACAATTTACAATTAAAATAAAAAAAACACAATTGGTTTGTCCTATTTAAAGTGCATATTATCTTATTTTACGAGTATAAATACTCATTCCATTGGTATACTATCTCATTTATCTACTCAAATTAAGGGTTAATACACTTAATTTAAGACTTTTTTTTTTTACTTATTTCTAGATCGTTTTTCCAGTGCACTACAAAAATTCTTTAAATTTGTGAAAATATCTTAAAATATGTGTATTTACCCTTAATTTGAGTAGGTAAATAAGAAAATCTCCCAGCTGAAGGAGCATTTTTATCCTTAAAATCTGATTATTTGATATTATGCTCTTGAAATAGGAGACTGTATTTTTTCCACTTATTTTAAATGTTAATTTTCTTATTCCATTTGCAAAGAATCTCACTTACCTGCTCAGTTCAAGGGGAAAAAAAATGCACTTATTTTAAGAAAAATTTTAGTTTTTTGCAGTTTTGAAGTCTTTCAATGAATGCCCTATAAAGGGTTAAGTTAAACTTTGGATAAAACATGGTTTCTAATAAACATAATTTTAATCATAAGGCAGCTTAACAAGTGAAGCCTTGTTTAGAGAATCCCAGCCCTGAACCAATGAAGCGCCACCTTGTGGCCGAGTTATGAAACTTTAAACTTTTCTAGAAATTGTAAATCAATATAAAGAAGTTTTTTAACTGCATTATTGTTAAACTGATGAGTTTTCCCATTTAGAAGAGATTAAAGCAGAGTTTAAAATACTCTGAATCTGATGCTATTGGACTGTTTGGATTATCCAAGAGCGGGGTCTGCGTTATGATATCAGGGCCTGTATGTATAATATTCAGATAACTTAGAGTCAAACTGAACTTTTTTTTTTCTTAAATGTGATCTGGATGAATACTCTGAATGTGTGGCGTTTATGGTCGACGTGTTTTTGGGACTTCTGGTGTCATAAATCAGCATTTTCTTTTGTACAAATTTATTTACAGAACAAGTGATTCACGTATAAAACAGCAGCTCTGGAGGCGTTTCGTGTCTCAGCATCGCTCGAACACTTTATAGAGGTCGGGCAGGTTGGCGATCTGCAGCACGCTGCCGTCCTCGCTGAAGGTTTTCGGGGGACTGAAGAGCGTTCGGAAGGCTTTGAAGAGGACGTGTTCCACTTTCCAGCTCCAGGAGCACCCCTCTGCCTCCTGGAACACAGGCAAACATTAAACACCTGAAGGCAGGTTTTTCTCGTTCCGGTAAAGTCGGACCTCCTTACCGGCTCCTCCCCTGGCTCGGCCTCCAGGACGTACTGCTTCCTGATGGAGTAGAAGGCGCTGCACTCCTTGCTGAAGTCCCTGAAGCATTCCTTCTCATTGTCCCAGTTGACCTGCATGCAGGAACCTGCAATCAGTGCCTTTTTTCCTAAACTCTAGAGGAGAAATCAGGGCTCTCACCTCGGTGGCAAGGCGGAGGATGAACATGGGGAGGCCTTCCATTATAGGCGTGTATTTATCCAGGAGGAGAGGCAGTCCTGTTAGGTTTCCTTCCTGTTTTCACACCTCGTTAGTTACTCATCCCACTGGAAGAGAAGCTTTAAAGAAACACAGACCTCACTCCTGACCTGGTCTATCTCCATGGAGAAGTAGTCCTCCAGCATCTCTGCTTTCTTCTTCAGGAAGTCCACGATGTACTGAGCCAGGCCCTCCTTGGGCCCGTCCTCCTCCGTCCAGCCGCTCTCCTCCGAGTCCAGCGCCAGCATGGCCAGGTCATAGAGAGGCGCCGGCGTCTGAGAAACACAGGATTCCCATCGATTAACAAGCCGCTCGGCTCATTGCGGACCTGCTGACATTCAGCTCTACTTACAGACAGTCTGAGGACTCCAAAGTTTCCAAAGTCATAGATGAGAATCTGGTAGAAAAGCTCCTGACTGCAGAGAGGAAGGAAAGAAGAGAGCTGGTTCTGATGCATGCTATTTAATTGGGATTTTCACCACTAAATAGATAAAAACACGGTAATTCTGCTGCGTTCAGACCTGAGTTTGGTGGCGTTCAGCAGGTAGAGCTTAGTGTGATGCTGGATCAAAGCCCACTGTGGATTGACGCAGCCGACGAAGGAGTGCTTCTGCAACATTTCCTGCAAACCTGCAGAGAAAAACAAACGGGAACCATTTTTTTTCTTTAACCTTCCTCCGTTTAGAGGAAGTATAACCAGCACTAAACCATATTGTTTGGTGGAGTTATGTTGGCATGGCAACAGGAGGGTTTGGGTTGCTTCTCTGCGGTGAGGACAGGATGTGATGGAGGCAGGAGTTGCGTAAACAGGCCGTGCCCCGGACGGGGGGTGAACCAGAGGAGGGGGGAAAAAATGAGACCTGAGGAGGGATCTGTTTGTGCACGCCTGGTGAACGTGATCCAAGAACGCTGCAGGACGGCAGAGGCCGTACCTTTGTGCGTGTTCTCCGTCACCTCGGCTCTCAGCTCTCTGACGCTGGTCAGTTTGATCACCCGCCTCTTGGGCGTAGCTGCCGCCGTCATCTCGTCATCCTCCCTCTCTGGAGGCTGACGGTTCTCCTCTCTCGGTCGCTTCCTGGCACAGAAACAGACAAACACACTGACTCCTACAGAAAACCTCCACAATAAAACATGACAGATGAGCATTGACTGAAAAGCAACATTTCAGCCACTAGGGGGCAGGAGAGCTACACGCTCTGAGGTAAAACTGTTCCATTAAAACACTAAAACCAGTCCTGGTTTTCCCAGAAATCCATAAATAACCACGGCAGATGGAACCAGCGGGACAAAGACGTCCTTTATGAGCAACAATCTGTTCAACTTTCTCCTTCCTGATCCCTCGGCCAACACATTTTCCTCAGGTTGATGTTCAGACTTGCTCCTGCGCTCGACTCATCATTCATCGCCTGTCCTGATCCGACTTGCTTCTGCTTCCTAGAGCCGCTCTCTCACAAACATCATGATCAAAACCTGTCAGGAGGTTTTTTTAACCCCCCGAAAAACAACGAAGTTAAAACGGTGGAGGGTTAAAATTCACGTGGAGAGTGTTTTAAATAAAACTGCTCCTATTGATGATTATATCATGAATTTCTGCTGTTTTTCTGTCCATTTAATAACTTTTTGAGCAGAAAAGGTTGAAGCTGTCAGAATGTTTACTGTTCAGGTGCAGAAAAAATCAGATGATTTTTTTTTTTTTTTGAAAATCACTACACTGCAAAAAATGTCAAACTAAACAAGTAAAACTTCCTTGAATTAAGTGCATTTGTTCTTGACTTGAGCAGGTAAGCGACATACTTTGCCATTTGAATTAGATAATTTACATTTAAAATAAGAAAAAAAACAACTGCCGTCTCTTATTTCAGGTGCATAATATCTGATTATCTTATTTTAAGGCTAAATACACTCATTCCATTGGCAGATCGTCCCATTTACCTGCTCAACTTAAGGGTAAATACACTTATTTTAAGGATATTTTCACTCGTATTACGATGGCTTTTGCAGTGTAGTGGCTCGTTTTCTCGACAGTAGGCTGACAGGAAAGGTATGAGAGATGAAGAGAGACATGTGGCGAAGGACCACATGTCGAAATCGAACCCGGATTGGCCGCATCGACGACTAAAGGCCTCCGTTGGTCGTTGGTTGTGCGCGGTAACAACTGAGCCTCCTGCAAACCCATCTAACTTCTAACCCAGGATGCTCCTCTGTGCTCAGAGCCACTTCATGGTTTTCTAAACCCCCTCGTCACACCTTGATGATTTAGACCAGCGTAGGCCTGACGTACGAAAAATCTGGCAAACGGTGAATAAGTTATGGGTACGTGGAAACATGCTGGCACACGTCGACATATGGCGACTTCGTCGGGATGTATGTCTTACATGAGCCACAAGTTACAGGTAAGTTATCTGATCGTTGACATGCATTAAGTGTAAGTTACTCATAAGTTGTGGTGTCCAGCTTATCCAAAACCTTTGAGTAACTTCTCCTCCAGACTTCATCCCCATCATAAGGTGAGCCAGAAGCTGAGTCTGATGGATCCTCCCTGCGTTCACGCCCACCACCAAAAAACTTCCTAGAAGACATGACGCTCAATCTGCTGCGACCGCAAACATTTTTTTTATTTATTCTGGGGTTTTTTTTATGCTTGTGCATCCTTTAATGGGTATTGTCAGGGTTCCTACAGCATAAGGCAAGTTAAATTCAAGACTTTTTAATAGGGATGCACGATATAATCGGCCCCCTATCGGTATCGGCCTTAAAACTGAATATCGGACATCGGCCACCCCACCGATATTTAACCCGATATTTGATCAGCTTCTGAGTTTCTAAAGTCTAACAAAAAAAAATAAGTACTACTACTTCTTGTTCCTAAAAAAACTTCTTTTTTACAGACTTAAAAACTTCTAAAGATGAGGGAAAAAATATTGATACATTAAAATATCACAATATCTTCATATGCTGATATATTGCCATTTAAAAACACCATATCAATCTCTTTTACTAATGAAATATTGCTATATGTCATCGTTATGCTACGAAATCCCCCGAAAATTCACAAAATCTTGCCATATTTTTAAATGTTGATATATTGACGCGGTATCGATCTATTTTACTAACAAAATCTCACAAGAATTTGCAAAATATCACGAGAGTTTGTAACAGAACGATGAAATTTCACGAGATTTTGAAAGTAAAATAGATCGATACCGCGTTTTTGATATCAGCATATGAAAATATATTTGAGTATATTAGTGTCAGAAATGGATAACAAAACTGCTATTTTCAATGACTACTTATTTTTGTCCAGCTTTAACATCGGTATCGATATCGGTTATCGGCTACATGAGTTTTAAAATATCGGATATCGCCCAAAATCCCAATATCGTGCATCCCTAGTTTTTAATGCCACTTGAAATAAAAATTTAAGACCAAATTCACAAGAAAGACAATAAAAACCCGCTTGCGACAACTTAACCCAAAGGTTTATTTTAACATAAACCACTGCACTAATGTTTCAAAGTTTGAAAAGCTTCCCAAACAGGAAGAAAGCTAAAAACACACAAATGACAGATATATTTGAACAATTATTTAACTGAATTCACAAACTTTGTTTTAGCAGGGAACAAAACAAATCAGTTTTAAAGCCCCAACATAACCAGTGCTAAGTCTTTTTTGCAGCTATTTTTCTTTGTATGGTTTTCTTAGTATGTTTGATTTGGTGATAAGAGGAGGCGTTGCAGAGACAAGGGTGGAACTAAACTGAGAAATACCGGCTGTTTCTCTGTAACTCCATTTTGACGCTTTGTGTTTTGTGCTTCGCATGTGCGACTCCACTCCCTTAAAGGGATAGTTCGGGATTTTTGACATGAATCTGTATGGCATCCCCATCACCAGTGTCATGCAATCCCACTGACTTACCCCTGGCAGCGTCCTGTGAGCAGAGTTCTCGTCCAGCTTTGGTCAAGCCGAAAGTAGTCCGGCAGGTTTGCTAGACCCAGCGAAATAAAAAGTTTCTCTTCCCAAAACATTATGTGTTCAAAAGAGTGATATTTTTGCATCCCAAAAACATTGTAGTGGAAAAAGTCACACGTCGTTATCACTTGGTCCTATTTTCTCTCTGTTCGTATCAGTGCGCGCCGTCATTCTGACAGCGAGCTCAACAACAACCAGATGCATGTCTCGCTCCGCCTAGCTCCTAGACATGCATCTGGCTGTTGTCAGGTTAGTAGGCCCTAGCTGTCAGGTCATGGTGTCGTGCTGCCAGGGGTAAGTCAGTGTGATTGCATGACACTGGTGATGGGGATGCCATACAGGTTCATGTCAAAAATCCCGAACTATCCCTTTAATTCCCATCGTTCTGAGCTTGAATGACTTCTTGCACTAAATCCACTGAGCCTCATGTATGTTCCCTGGTTTTAGCCGTGGAGAAAACTCTTGGCTGGAGACAATTTTGGTTACATTTACACTTGATCATATTTTCCAGACAAAAAGTTAATGGTGCATCTCGCAAATGTCGCGCCCGCAACAACGCTTTATTGGTTCCGCTATCGGGACGGAACCAATAATGGCGAGCCGTTATTTTATTTTTATGTAAAAAAAAAGGGTCAATTTTAATGTTTTATTTAGATTACAAAAATAAATCATAATAAAAATAATCCTATTTATGATGATTTAAAAATTAAGACCTACAAAAGACTGATTTAAGACATTTTAATACCAATTAAGGCCTTAGTTTTATTTTGAAGAAATTAATGCCTTTTAAGACTTTTTAAGGACCCGCTGGAACCCTGTTTATGCTGCAGTGCTTTATGCATAAGTTAGGCTGTCGTTGGACATAAGACTCGTTATGAATACTGTATATATTTATATACGTCCAAATTTGAAAAAATACTAATAGTTGATCGTACGCCAGCGTTTTTGGAGATACTGGGACGTCAGGCAGACGCTGGCTAAATCGGTAATGTGTGACAGGGGCTGTTAGAAAGTTTCTCTAGATTCTTTGTCAGCTGTAGAAGTCAAACTTTTTTCTTTGAAATTCTTTAACTCCTTGAGTTTCTTCCCAATAGAATTGGGCTTTAGACGGAACTGTTAAAGATCACCTTGGCGCCTCCTCAGCAGTGACGCTGCCTTCCTCTCTGCTTTCTTCCACCTGTGCTTCCTGCACAGCCTCCAGCATCTCTGCATCGTCTGCGTCGTCCATCTCCAAACTGTCCGGCTGAGCCGCCCCCCTGCTGGGACCGGGCTTCTCGGGGTCGGGTGCCGGCCTTTCTTTCGGCTGCAGGAAGGCGTCCAGTTTCTGCGCGCGGCAGTCGGTTCTCACCATCTGGTGGGCGTAGACGCGCTCGGCGGACTCCGCCGCGGAGCTGGATGCCTTCATCTCGGTTCCACCAGAAACCGACAGCCCAGGAAGCAACGTCTGGAGATGGAGACACCGAAACAATAAGCAGTGGAGCTGAAGGACCCACCGCTGATGGAGATCGGTGCAGTCGCAGCAAACCTGAGTGAAATACGTGCGGGAGGAATTGGAGCCCAGCAGTTTGCTCTCCACGTGCTTCTGAACGCTCTCGATCACGCTGTCCTCGTGCAGGAAGTGCACCTCGTGTTTGGTAGGGTGGACGTTCACGTCGATGTTCTGTGGGGCGATTTCCAAGCTGCAGGAGTTAGAAAGCATCACATTAATACACAGCATCCTCCATTTAATATAGAAAAAAACAGAATGAAATGAATCTGAAGCATAATATTGAGCCATAAACCACAATATCCTGCCCCCCCACTGTGCTTAGGGACAAAGCAGCTCCTTCATGCTTGTCTCATCATTGCGGCTGATCCTGAGCCAGCCATGAAACCTGCAGACCGACCGGAGGCTAAGTGGAACCGGTGGCTAATTTCAGAAAACTAAACCTTTTCCCAAAGCAAAGATCAGCAGAGGTTAAAGCTACAGTGTGTAATAATTACAGGGATATACAGTCAGAAATGTAATATATTATACATAACTATGTTATTTATCATCATCTACGAGCTCAGCCTCTTAACCTTAATATTTGCGTTGCCTTAGAATTCGTTATTTATAATTACATAGGAGCGGGTCTTGCAGCCATGGAGGCAGACATCTTTGCGCTACGGCAGCGCAGAGCAAACAAACTAGCGATTGCGAGATCGCCAAAACGTCACAACGATGTAGAAAAAATAACGGGTATATTTATTATCTTAGGTCTACATGAAATCTATACCCTACACAGACTAATGAAATACTATCTGTAAAATTATCTATGTAAACAAACCTCATCACTTGAAAAGGTAGGTGATGCGGACGTCGTGGAAGACATTTTGTCCCGTAACGCTCGCCGTACTGTTGGGGGGGAGAAGCGGTGGGGGGGAGATGTTCATGTTGCTGCGGTCTGCAGTCTGACCGCTAGATGTCGCTAAAAGTTACACACTGTAGCTTTAAAGGTCTGGCAAAGTTTCTAGTTACCGTATTTTCCGCACTATAAGGCGCACCTAAAAAAACTCAAATTTCTCAAATATCTCAAAAGCCGCCTTATAATCCAGTGCACCTTATATATGGCAACTACGGTAAGCAGATGGTGTCAAAAAACAAGTGAAGAACACCAATTCAACACTCGTCGTCATTCCGGGTGGATTGACAGAAGAACTCCAGCCGCTAGACGTTGGCGTCAACAGGGCATTCAAAGCTAGACTGCGAACTGCGTGGGAACAGTGGATGACAGAAGGCGAACACACGTTCACCAAGACAGGTAGACAGCGCCGGCCGACATATGCCTCCATCTGCCAGTGGATCGTAAATGCATAGGCTGATATATCGGTCTCAACTGTGGTCCGAGCTTTCAGGAAGGCTGGAACTGTCACTGAACTGCTAGACAGCAGCAGCGACACTGACTCCATCAATGACGACTTCGAAGAGACGGAGCCGGGCATGTTGGATCCCGTATTCGCCCAACTGTTTAATTCGGACATCGAAGAAGAAGAATTCCAGGGATTTGTGGACGAGAAATAACTTAGTAAAGTGAGCTTTACGTGTTTATTTTCTGTGTTGTGTGATATTAACGTTTGAGCAACGTTGAGTTGAAAAATGTTGCATAGTATGCCTTTAATACACCCAAGTCTCAATATTATTTGACTAATTAACATCTATGACACCCTACTGGGGTGGGAAGTGAATGAGAATTTCAAAACTATAATCTCAGATCAAACAAATACAGAGAAACAGATTATTGCTTTAACTTAATAATAATACTATTAAGACATGATTTGAGCCTTTCATGGGATATAACTGGGGTTGGTTTATTTTACAGACAAACATGAGAACAAACCAGTCAGTTTGGACCATAAACAGCCTGAGAACAGATCAACTGTTTATAACTGGGCAGCCAGAAGGAGAGGTTGTAAATTCTCCATGATAAATATTAGATGGTATCTACATGCCAACCTTTTGCTGTGGAGGCAAGTCAGAAAACGCCTATTTATCACCACCAAAGCATCTGGGTGTTTCTACACCACTCTGTTCAGACAGTTTGTTTAGTATGGTGGAGGACCTGTGGTGCTGTGGGCCTACTAAGAGTTACCTGAGGTACAGGAAGGGGTGCGTGTTCTTGGGAAGGTACGCAGCGTAAACCCTCTCCACCGCCTTCTTCAAAGCGCTCGACTCCACCAGACGGTCTGAAAGAGCAGAGAGCAGAACCTCGGCTAGAGATGGCGCCGACCGGCAAGGAAGGACGCCCAGAGCCCGGACTGCAGCCACCTACGGTTGATGAACAGGACCAGGATGCATTTCTTCACAGAGTAGTTGGCGTTGGAGATGTAGCCTTTTAAGGTGAACGCGAGCTTCGGATCTTCGCAGCCAACTTCGATCAGCTCCCTGAGAAAACGCCACAGAGTCGGTGTTCTGTCAGCTCAGCATTCCGCGCCTTAGTAGTACGCATGTGTGCACATCACTAAGGGTCAGACATCATTAATGATCACGCACGCGCATGATCGTTATTAACGGCTATCAGTCACATAGAATGGCTTCAGATTGTGCCAGTAGGCTCTTATCACGAAGGGAATCCTAATCCTAAAGGAATTATTTTCCCCCCGTGGAATTAATTGCTCTGTTCGAAAACCTGGGACGCGTCCTTAGAAGGCCAGAGTCGAAGGCCGATTACGTCATAGCGCGGCGCTGAGGTCTGGTTGGATTCCAAGAGTCCTCGTTATGCGGCCTTAAAATGCGTCCTTCTTTTTGCCCGATTTGAAGGACGGGTCTGATGTATCCTCGCTATCCTTGGTTTACCCAGGATTCATTGCGAGACCAAGCAAGCTGTGATCAGAGGAAAGGTTACTTGGCGCCGAACAGTGGTGAAAATTGGAAGTTCAGTTTAATATAATACAAGTCATTTAATAGTTCCGTCTGAAATGAATGAAAATAGTTGTTTTAATTGTTTGATTGGTTTAATTGTCAAATATGTGGCGGTAATGTTTGATTTATCTAAAGGTTTTTATCTGTTACTGTATAAATGGGTTTGGCTGGAATTTAAGGACAGATTCTAATATACTGTATCTGCAGAGTGGGAACTATAAATCTGATAGGATTTTTATCTTTTTATTGCTGTTTTGCACAATATGCTTAACTAAGTATTTTTTACTTATATTACTTATATTTTACTTAGATATTTCTTCCCCTTTTATAGAATAGAAAATCCCTTCATTGTCCCCCAATGGGCACATTTACAGCAGCAGGTTATTTAACTGACTAAGGCTTCTATCATTACATTTGATTTTATTTGTTCCTGCTCCCGGCTGTTGGAACATTTATTCCACTCTGGATTCTTGTTAATGTAGTCTTTGTTCACTTTACAATAAAAAAGAAATAAATAAACAAACAGTTTTGAAAACTTCGGTATTCATTCTTTTCCTGCTTTGTGTGACAACTTTCAAGGTTGCTAAGCAACAGAGCAGACCTGTTCGAATTCACAGCCAAAACTCTTCCGGTCTCCTTATTTTCAAGGACTTCGAAGGATCCAGTCTAGGTAGACCGCGTCCTTGGAGGATGCAGCCCAGGTTTGCGAACAGAGCCAATGAATCTATCTATTGTAATCTGAAAATAATTTCAGCAGTTCTTTATGTACTGTAAAAATAAATAAACAAAAATGATCCGAATGTCATTCATGTTAAACTAAAAACAAATAAATCTCATATCCTGTCAACTGGATTGTAGAATTCTCTCTCTATAATTATTTAATTCTCTGTGAAAAAATGCTGATCATTCTTTAATACGATCCTCATGAAAATGAAATGCAATGTTTTTTTTTATTTGTTTTTTTTTATGTGTGTGGTGGACCTTTTTTGTTGTTTTATGCACAAAACTACAACAAAAATCCTGACTGAATCTGGAAATCAAACAGCATGGATGGCTGTAAGGAGACGGAGGACACTATGCAATGCGTATTACTAAGGGTATGCTGGGTTGAAGCGGTACGCTGAGCTGACTGAACACTGGCGGAGTGGTGAGAGAAGATAAAATGTGAAACCTGAGCTAGAAAAGGGAAGCCGAGCTTACCTGCTGACCGCGTTTCCGAAAACGCTGCGGATGTTGTCCACGACGGAGGCGTTAGGAAGCGTCCTCACGTCGGCCACCGTCTCTCCTTGCTGTCAGAGGAAAAGCATCAGTTAATCTGTTGTCCTGCAGGTTTCCTCACTTTAAAGTATTAAAGAAAAACGTAGAAACTTTCACCTTTTTAACTGAGAAGCTTTTACCAGAGTTGTGTATCGCGTACCTTTAAAGACATTAAAGCACAGATTTTACAGATCTGTTCACAAAGAGCAGAAATAATGAGACTGGAGGGAGGAGTCCAGACCTGCTGACCACCTCCACGATCCTGGAGTACTCGTCTCCTGGGCTCTTCAGAGCTTTCCTCCTGGTGGACACGTTATAGAAAAGGTCCTCCACCTGCAGAAGGCGGCAGGATCATCAGAAACCCAAACGCTTCGCTGAGCGTCGGCTGATGTGCTGAAGGCAGAAACTCACAAGGATCTGGGTCCCCTGGTTACCGGCGCACGGCTTGGGCGGGCCCTTCAGTTTGCCATCGCTGTAGCTGGCTCTGCTCAACACCAGATGATAAAACACAGCTGAACATGCTTTAAATGATTCACACCAAACTCTACGCAAGGCAGCGCACATCCATGACCCCAAGCAGGTCCAGTAGGACCAGCTTTAGCTGCAGGCCTTTAAAAGAGGTTCTCCACCAGCATTTTAATGATTCTAATGGATGAAATGAAGGAAGGATACATACCTGTAAGCACACTTTGCATCAGCTGTCTTGGTCGTTATGGTAACATGAGCCACGTGGCTGATACTGGCCAGAGCCTGCAGGAAGGAGCACAGTCAGATCATGTGGAACAGGGACACCTTCCAGCCTGCAGGGCCGCACCGCTCCTCATCACCTCTCCTCTGAACCCATAGGTGGCGATAGCTGACAGGTCCTCAAAGGTCTGCAGTTTGCTGGTGGTGAACCTCTCACAAACAATCTCCATGTCCTCTCTCTGTGGCAGCAAATGAACATTCTGTTAATTAACATTAATCCCTGCTGGACGATCAGAAGACAATCAGAGGTGGTTTGTGATTATTGAATGTCGACATTTGTTATGTCTTCCATAGAGGGGCCATTTCTACCAGGCTTTGGCCCCTGCTGGCTCTTGTCTAGAACCTTCCATGGCTCAGACTAATTAAACTGCCTGACATGTTCTACTGACTAACTGCAGTTATAATATGGTTCTAAAAAACCCTAAATAATGGGAATTAAATGCAAACCTCTCATTAAATTTGTATTTGGACATTTTTTAAACTATCATTTAATTAGGGATCTAAGGAAGAGGATTAGGGCCACTGAATAAAAACGTTAACTGATTTTTACATTTTATTTCAGTTTAATATAAGAAAAAAAAGTCGGAATTCTGAGACTAAAGTCAGAATTTTAAATTAAAGTCAGAATTCTGAAAGGAAAGTCGGAACTCAGAGATTAAAGTTGGGATTCAGAGATTAAAGTCGGGATTCTAAGATTAAATTCAGAATTCTAAAGGCAAAGTAGGAATTCTGAGATTAAAGCCAGAATTTTGAAATGAGAAAATCTCGGAGGGAAAAGTCTGTTTGTAGAAGGAATGAGCAGAAGGAGGCTCCAGCAGGAGTCCTCTGTCTCTCACCCTGATCCCTGTGCCGTTGTCCTGGATCTGGAGGAGCTTCAGGCCTCCGTCCTTCACCGTCACCTGGATGCTGGAAGCCTTTGCATCCAAACTGGAAGATTTTAACCATAAAATGTCCTTCAGTCAGTGACAGACAGACCGTGTTAAACAGATTTAACTAGCAGCAGCAGCTGATACAGCTTATTAAAGCTCCCAGACATCCTGTCTGTTATTAAAACAACTACAGACATATTTCAATATGTTAAATCTGCTTTAATACCAGTTTTCGATCATTTCTTTGACTGCGTTGGCAGGACGCTGGATAACTTCTCCCGCTGCTATCCTGTTAACCACGGTCTCATCGAGCCTCCTGATGACGCCCGCCATGTTGGGCTGTAGAAAAATGTCCGCAACACCTTAGAAGATGTAAAAAAAAAAAAAAAACATATGTGACTGAGGAAACCCAACAGGTCTAAATCAGAATAAAATGATTAAACTCTAGGACGTCCATGATGAGGCGCCCACACCGGCACAGGGAGACAATAAAAACAATATGACATCTGACTCTGACTCAAAATACTATCAGAGATTAATTGTCAAACTGCCGTTTCTCTAACCAGATATAAACAATATATGACTTTTATTTAAAATCATCGCACATCTAAAAGCTGACTGGATGTCCATTTTTAATTAATTCGATTTGCTGGTTTTGATTAGTAATAGTCGTCCAAGTTCAGACGAAGTAATGCATCGGCTCACAATAAACGATCTTTACCGAAGCGCGGGTTCCCAAATAAAAAGGGCGGGGTCTAACACCAGATACAAAACGCCATTGGCCGAAATTCTTCTTCATTGGTACATATTTTGAAACATTACTGCCTTCAGTACGGAAGCCCTAGTGGCCGTTACTACTGCTACTTTATTATTAATATCAATACTAATATTAGTAGCTTTATTTGCATTATTATTATTATTAAACTAAAATAAATTATGTATAACATGGGAAATTTAAAGATACGATAAAGAGACAACAGAAACCAATGGAAAAAAATAAAATAAAACTATAAAAATTCTAGATTTGTTTTCAATTTTTTTCCTACATTACATTTCATCCTTGATATTTAAATATTTTTTACTAAGAATACAAATTACTAGATTACATAACATTTCTTAGAGAGAACATTAATGATGTTTCTTAAAAACCGTTAGGAGAGCTTTTATTGAACATATATTAGATCTAAAAACTGACTGATAAATGTAGTTGATTAAAACCAAAAAATTAAAACTATAAATATAAAATAAAATTATTTTGACTTTGTAATTTTACTACTTTTTCCTCAGGTCTGTAGCTTTAGAAAAATTTAGAACTTCAAAGTCCAGAGCTAAAAGCCATAAAAGGTCAACATCTTCAAAAAGCCAAAAAGAGCCTGTAGTCATGAAAAATTTGGCCCTAAGAGTTTTATTTATTCTTTTAAACTTCTTTCAAACTTTAAACTTCTTCCAAACTTTCAAAAGGATAGTTTGAGCTTTGGGAAAGATTTTTCACTTAATTTCTTACCTGCAGCAGATAATTCTCCTGATGTTTTAATATGGCTTTAAAACGGATATGTATCTGGACCTTGAGTAAACAAAGAAAACAATCAAGGGAGGCCAATATGATACTTTAATTTTTAATCAGTTACTCAGGTAGGAAACATGTTGAATGCTCTGTCCTTTGTACTTTATACTAAAGGCCAAAAGTGGAAAATCCACTGTGTCCTCCATTTCCTGTGTAAATGATCATCGGCCTATGTATATATATATGCCCAATGTTGCCATTTTAATGGGTTATGTTCTTTTAACTGCATTTTGTAAAAACAACCATGAGATTTCTGAAGTGAGTCCTCTTAACATATGACAGTCATGATGGTCTGTCATTTTCAGTCTTTCTTAGACTAGCCTTTAGCTTCCACCGTTCAACACAACAAATCTAACTTATGCTAAATTAATGAATGCTTTCTACTTAATTATTTGTATGGTTTTACCAGAATCATATTGAAAATCTTTCTCCATAGGACTTTAATCCCAGAATCCCTTGCAGATCTTTATTTTTCTGGAGGCATTCCTTTCAAATTTCCTTTTTCTGTACAAGGTTCAGAATCTTTTTGGTGTTTTGTTTTATGCATTAGTAAGACACATTGCAAACAGAATAACTTGGCCTTCAGTCTTTAAATTTTTTATTTTTTTTATTAGCCAAAAGAGGTCAATATTCAAGTTTAGGCAAAAACACTGAAAAAACAAGGAAATCTAAATAGGCCACGAGTGTGAATGTTATCTTTTTTATCATGAATGTTATTTATTTATTTATTTTTTCTCTTTTTTTTATTATTGTTCTTGTTTTTGTCTGTTTATGGACCATAATTGTGTCTAAATAAAGAGATTGATTGATTGATTATCTAATAACGGAGAGAAAAACAGCCAGATTTCCAGCCTATCCAGTCATTAGTTAATCTATCATGCTTCCTTTCCATAAGGCGACTACTCTTATCTTCTACTGTGTGCACAGCTGCGCGGGTCATAGATGGGTCTGCTTCTCAACTCAGAGTTTCTGCTTTAAAGCAATAGACTCTAAAATGTCATATTTGTATTATTATAGTTTTTAAAAATCCATCTATTTGATTTTAGTTTCGTGTTTTTATTCCTCCAGGTGCAAAGGTTCAGAGGTGTCCTGGTTTAGTTATTAGACGGCTAAAAAAGTAGTTACTAAGTGTGGCATTATTAATGCAAATATTTTAAATATGCAATTGGAGATTGGAAAAAAAATCATGTTAATTATTGTTTAATGTTGTAGTTAACCATTAAATCCAGGGGGCTGAGCTTAGACTAAACTGGTGAAGATAACTGGTTTAAATGGACTTCATGTGCAGCTTAACCAATCAGAAGGTGGGATCTACTTGAAGGGTGATATCAGCAGATCAGTATTCAATGCAGTAATGATCACAGGAACTATTGATTTAACATCCAATGAACATTATATTTTTAAATAAACATTTAAAAATTATTTTGGTTTTCATTTAACTATTGTTGTATTGAGATGTATGTATGAATTAAAAGTATCAAATAGATAAAAAAAAAAAAACAGGCTTAAACTCATTTATTTTAGCTTTATATATTTTGTGTTGTGATTACATAACTTACAACTGTGTTGTTGCTTGTTGCTGTGTTTCAGCCTCAGAGAAAATGACCTCAGTTGAAGCCAATGAGGTCATGTGTTGTAAATGCTGCCCTGGGAGTGGTGCTCTTTCAACATGGTGACCATGCAGAATAAGCTGAAATCCTTCAGCTTCTCACCACCTTCCTCAGACTCTAGCAGGCTAGAATAAACTGAACTGGACGGTATGTATGATTCTCCCTGCCGATCAGCTCTATTCTTTACTGGGTTCAACAATCAAAATCAAAAGCAAACAGCTTTTAATTTATACACGTTTCTGCAAAAAGCCCACACATAATTTACATATCATTTTCACATGCAAAATATGCTAAAACATGTAAAACGCAGCTTTTCCAAATGAGAAACATGTTTTTTTTTGTTAATCATTGTGAGTGAATCACATATATAAATTCTACTGACGGACGGTGCCCATGGAGGGACATTTGAAATGATCACTTAACTGGCCTGATACACTATAAACCAGAATTATATGGGCGTAAACCCAGCAGCCACTCAAGGCTGTTTAAAAATATAAGTTTCACAGAAATTATCTCATAACATCCAGACATCTGTTACTACTCACTTAGTATTTTATAAGAGAATAGTAAATGTTTTCTTTTACCAAAATAATATTATGAAGTACTGCCACTCTTACTTGAATTAATATTTTGGCTTCTCTACCAGTCATGAGTAATTCTGCTGGATAAAGAACAAACAAATAAAAATGCACCAAACGCAGACAAATTAGTGCTACTGTTTTTACACACGCTTCAACCTTTTAATGTAACTTTCTGTTTGTTAAACCTGCTATGGCAGTAAACTGTGTCAGTGTAGGCATTTAACCATGTTTCTAAGATATAGTATAAACATTACCTAATGTAAGTATTGCTTTTATAATGTTTGCATAGAAAAAAAGGATGGGGAACATTTTTCTTTTGCTTCTGCAGTTATATTTTGCAACATCATTTAAATGTATTTTAGTTTTCAAAAACACAGAATTTGCACAGAACTTTGTCTTTATCTGTCTGATGTCAGAACTTGAGTAGCCTTCTCGTACTTTTACTTGAGTAAAGTGTAGCATGTCCCAGCTACACTCAGATGGGTAGAGTACCCAAAAGAGTGTAGCTGGCACATGCTAAACATATGTGGTAAACATTGGGTATCATTCCGTATTTAATATTTTTTTAAAGATTATATTGCCCCATTAACACCTGACACCTATGTCAACAAGGGATGGAACGGTTTATGAAAACTGTCCGAACCGTTCGGTTCGACTGTCTCGGTTCGATTCGTGTGTGTTGCGTTCGGTTCATGCGCTGCTCCTTTTTCTCAAAGGCGAAGTGTTTACACTCCAGAGCAGAAGGTGGCGGTACTGCGACCAAAACCAACCACCGGTAGTAAACAAAAAGAAGAAGCGAAGCAGCGTAGCCGGGTGTAACAGAAAAAAATCAGTTGTTGTGGAGAATTGTGTGGGTATGGCAAGTGGGAAAGAACAGGAGTTGGAAGACGCGCCAGCAGCACTTTATAGGTCTGCTGTATGGGACCACTTTGCATTTAAAGTGATCTACCTAAGTTGTGGATAAAAACAGTGTGCAAGCATTGTGCAACACGTTTTGTTTATGCCAACAGCAACACGACCAACATGTCAGGCTAACAATCAACATATACCGAACCGAAAACCGTGACCACGAAACCGTGAACCGAACCATGAATTTTGTGAACCGTTCCACCCCTAATGTCAACATCAGGGGTAGGCAAAGTTGGTCTTTGAGTGCCACTATCCTTTAGCTTTTGCATGCTTCCCTGTTCCAACACCCCTGAAACAAATGGCCAGGCCTCTTCTAGACCTGCTGACCTGCCATTGAGGTCATTCACTCCTTTGGCTTCAGATGTTTTGAAACAGGGATACAGGACAGAGGCACTTGAGGACCAACATTGTCCTACTCGTAGTCTACAAGTTACCCTTGTATTCACATTTCTACTCCAGGACTCCTAGACTTCCCTTTCCATAGAAACGTCATCCAGCTCCTCTGGGGGAAGTCTGAGGTGTTACGGGCCAATCAAAGGACAGTTCCTCAAGCCTGTCCTGGGTCGTCCCCTAGGTCTCCTCCTGGTAGGACGTACCTCAAGCACCTCCCAAGGGAACCGTCTGGGGGGACGTCTGAAACAGATGCCTTAGTCACCCGAGCTGACTGTTCTTGATGGTGAGGAGAGCTCATCTGCCTTTGTCTAAGAGCGTCTGGCCAACCTTTGGAGGAAGCTCATTTCAGCCGCCTCTTTCTGGAATCTTTTTCTTTTGGTCTTGATCCAGATTTCATGACCATAGGTGAGTCGGAACGTAGACCGACCCATAAATCAAGACAGTTATTTTTCTTCATCACAACAGATGTGCTATGTTTTTGCTATGTTTAAATTCCCTACCAGGGAATTTAAGCTAGCTGATCACCAATAGCTGCCTTTAGGCTATTGGCCTTTAGGCCTTAAGCCCATTTGACCCCGATGACATACTCCAAGGATGACATACTTGAAAAGGTACCTCTCTTGAAAGTCTTCGTGATGACCAGGCGCAGTGGAGCAGGGACCTCACCCTGGATCCAGGCCTAGGGTTAAGGTTTCATTGGCGAGCACGTTGGGGTCAGGTGAATCCTCATTGGACAATAGCTGCAACGCCATCAACCAGTGGCTTTGCCACCTGCAGGGGGAACCATTTGGGACTGGTGCTAATAGGATGGAGAAGAAACGTCAACATGCTCTACATGTCACCATAAGTAAAGCGTTACTATACCATCCTTTCCCATGTAAAATCTTTTGCTCTATATTTTTTACTTGTCCCCAACAAGTTCACCAAGTTTTTGTTTCCCACAATATTGATTTTTACTTTGATTTTTTGATAAAATCACATGTGAGACGTGCAGTAATACTTTCACATGCTAAGAAACTTACTCCAAAGTCTTTGTTGACACGTCAGTGAGGCACTGATTGAGAGGACATTCTTTCCTGCACTGCACCGGTGAGTTCTCTGCAGCGTGCTCTGATATAAACACCACGTTTGACCAGACGTATTTCAGCCATAACCCAGCAGCTCTAAGCAGACTTGGCACCGCTCTGTCATTCAGCAGCTGCTTATTTAGCTGTTCTTTGAAGCCTAGCCATCACGTCTTTACAGTGCCAGGAGCCAGCCAACCACAGGCACACACAGACGGTGGCCACAAGAGAAAGAAGCTCAACCTGAAAGGTTACTACAAGTATGAGAGGAAGCCGGTTTGGCACAGTGGAACAATGGCAAACATGAAACTTTGTTACAATCTGATCTGCTCTGTCTCATAGCACAGCTTCACCTTTAGGCTAAACGGAAAGATACACCTTTACATTAAACCAACATTTCTTCTGAGTCTATAATAGATACTACAGATCTTTGTTGCATCAACCTGGGAATAATAGAGCTCTTCATTTAGCTGTTACATTCCAAACTTTGACCTAAAGAAGTTGGTTTAGTTATCTATGTATCGAAGATACTCAAGCAGGACATGACGTTTGCCCTGAGATGCATGTTTATGACTCAATGCAGGATATTCCAGCATTTACTTCAGCTGCAGGATGAACCGCAGGATGCAACACAATGGAGCTACAAGTCACAGGAAAACAGGAATGTAAAGAACAGTTGCTGCTCTTTGATTTATATCTCTGTCTCCCGGGCTGTAATTATGACATAACTGCGGTCAGCTAGCTGCTATCCACTCTGTCTAAATTTACTCTCGCAGAAGAACTTCAATATAATCGCATGGAATGTTTCAACAAACACGTATCTGGATAGGGCCAGAACCTGTTCTCTATCCGACTTTGTTTTATTTCTGCTTCTTCTTCTCTCGTTGCATTTTTAGAGTAGTTTGGAATCTCTGATTAATGGCAGATGTTCCAGAAAGCTGCCACTCCTGCAGGTAACTCTCCGTGCATGAACGCAGGTGCAGGAAAACACGACTTAATGGGAATTTGATGACAAATGCAAAGACGACCTGTCGCTGCAGGCAGTCACAGTCAAATAAGAGGCACAACTTCTGCTGGATTGTGAAACTGGTGTTTGTCACAAGTTCAACAGCGAGTTTAAAGTAAGGTTCCATCAACACTACATGGACTTGTACATCACTTTCTTAGCTTTATCATGGCACCCTTCTCGTCTGATGGTGGGAAAATATTTTGATGGGCAAGATATACAAACAAAGCAAGGCCTATAGCCTCTCTTTGTGGTGCACCAGCTCTTGTCTTTGAACAGAATAATAGGACTATATTGAAAAAGATCAATATTTCTAAGAACATTTTAATTTTATGTTTAATTAATTAGAATAAATTGGATCTTTTTAGATGTAATTAATGACTTCTTGCTCACTTGGAGTGAAAATATGATGCAAAGAGACCCACTTCTCTTAGCCATTCCTTAAAAGGGTAGAAATAAAGAAACATGGCACAATTCCCATGGCTCAGTCATGCAGAACTGCATCACAGAGGGACATCTTGTCTCTAACAAGCAACAACCATGCATGAAAGGCAGCGATGCAAGGTAAAGACATTTTATGTTCTATGATCCGTGTGCTTTGGAGATTAAAAGTGAAAAAAAAAAGCGTTCATATGCTGTATATATCCATGCACCTTTTTCTTCCTTCATTTTGCATTCTTTTCCTTTGACTATTTGAGCAGAAGTAACGAGTAAATTTCTCCACTATGAGATCAATTAAGACAATCAATCAATAAAACCACAGAGGATGATGGGGAGAAGTGCCTCATTCCTTCAGGTAAGTAAATTGGGGGATGTGTGATGCTATGGGCCTGCTTCTCTAGCCTCGTGAGACCATCCTGATCTCGCAAGCTTTCAAGGTTTCTCGCAGATCAGTCTGGAGACTCTCCGTAAAAGAAAATTTGGACCCGTTCACCAAACGAACGTCCAATCAGCGTTGGCTTTGAGGCGGGTTGAGGTGTGACGCAACGAGAAGTGTGACTGTTCAGTCTAAAGAACATGGCGGCTTCGGCCGATGAAACTAGCGTTAGCGTGGCTATTGAGCAAGTTTTATCGGAATTACAGAGTATTTCTTCACTGAAAAAAGAGCAAAACACTGCTCTGGAGGCTTTTCTCAGAGGAAAAGATGTTTTTGCTCTTCTCCAGACTGGTGTCGGCAAGAGTAGCCTGGCTTGTGGTTGTGTTTTCATCGTCGCTCTGTTAGTACGTCATATGCTTCGTTGATCTGATTGGTTTATTTGGCCCGTCTATCACCAACATAGGCCAATCAGCTAACCAGTATTTTCGCCCCTTCCCAAAATTACTTCAACGGAAGGTTTCCAGATGGATATGCGGAGCAAATCCATCTGGCGGAGTCAGGTTACTGCTTCTCCTCCAAAGATAGATTTAGTTTTGTGGCATCATACTGGGAGATTTCAAATAAAAATCAGCTTGAAAATGTAAAAATGGATTGTCATCTAGTGTTTTAGTGATAATGATGCAAAACAGATGGCCAAACCAAAACAGAAAAGATTCCCAAGACCAAAACGATCCTCTTTCAAGTGTAGAGAGGAAGATTAAAGAGCCCATATTATCTAAAGAGACTCAGTTTTTGTACTTTCTGACACATGTGGTTTAGATTTAAGTTGGAAAAGTTTGCATTGGCCGAATTCTGCAGAATACAAATGATTTATTAAACTATTCCCAAGGATGGATGAAGGAAAGTGGATGGACATCTATCTGGAAAAACAAATATCACTCTGCATGTTTTCTGTGTTCTCCCAGGTCCTTTCAGACCACATGGAAACCGCGTTATGTTAGAGGAAAAGACTGAATGCTGCCATGAGGCCATGAAGGGATTTTACAGCACAGCTGGTAGAAACTAATAATTTTACTTTAGATTGTGTTTTCCTTGTTAATAAAAGCGAAACGTTAATGCCTCTGTCATTTATTTAAAGCCTTTGATTCTGACTGAGCGTATATGTAGCCGTTGCTTTATGTTAAAGTAAAGAACGATGCCTTAGATGCCAAGCTTTTTAACACCATGGTGCTTGTTCTGTTGTGGTTTTAGCCTCACCAGAGTGTTTATGTCTTCTCCTTTCACCACCAAGGGGACTGATGATCCCTGCTGGACACCATTAGTGTCTCCAGACGGAGCTGCAAAGCGACCTTTGGGATTAACACCATTACTCTGAGGGATGCATGCATGGAGTCATCTGTGGAATCTATCAAGGCCTTTTTAAAGGACAAACATCATGAAGCTTCTTTTTCCTTTTAGAACAAACTGATTTTTCACACGTTTACTGGTGATCTAATTTTAAATCAAGATCTCCTTTCTAGTTTATGCTAAAACAGTCTGTTCATGTTCATCCATCTCCTTGATGAACTGACCAACCTTTTATTCAGAGAAGCGTGATCTCACCTCCTCAGAAACCCGTTCCTCCATTAGCAGCTCCCGCTTTTCCTTCTGTTGTGTTTTCCTGTCCTATTTCTCATCCTGTGACTGTCTTCCTTTTCCTTCCGTCTCCTTATCAACTTGACAACAGCCTCGAGACCCGTTATAAACAACAGATACACACAAACTTTCCAGGATTAAAAAAAGCAGCAGGGAGGTTGTTCAGCAGCTCCACTGATTAAACATAGAAATAACTGGATCTAGAATGAATCCATTGTCAGCAGCACAGTGATCTCTGTCACATGGAGCTCGCTGTAATCAAAGATTATATTTGGCATGATTCATGTTTTTTTTCATGCATTTTTATATTGAATTGGAAATTAATGTAAAATATACAAAGATTTCATATTTTACTTTAGGAGTCAACAAAAATAATCTATCACTTTTATTTAAAAAAAGCGCCAAACAGAGCATGTGAACGCAGCGCAATTCTGTTCTGTGCTCACCTTCATTTTCAGGAGAAGGCATTTTCTGATATTTTTCCTTATTATGTAATTATACCAGGGCCCTGGGACACACGGCGTTTGATTTAATGATGTGACCGATACATGTGTATTGTCTTATTTAACTGGATGTCAAATTATCGCAATGTTTCCCAGCTGCGAACGTAACACCTCGCATTGGAGCAAACTGGAGCGGAGCGAAATCCTCGCTCTGGCCTTTGAATTGAAAACTACGGAGCCCCTCTGATGACATGGTCAAAAAATTTTTTTTACTGTGGACACGAAGTAGTATTTCGTGCGCACAAAGTAGTATTTCGTGGCCACGCAATAAGTATAACGTGCGCACGAAATACTACTTCGTGGCCAGGCAATAAGTTTAACGTGCGCACGAAATACTTATTAATAATATTAATATCATTCCTGGACAACTGGGTAAACAAATCGAGCGCGCCTTCTCTAAGGTCTAAGGCGCGCTCGATTTGCTTACCCAGTCGGTCTCCGCCAGTCACGTGACATTTGTTGCTAAGACGCTAATTTAGGTGGAAACGGCGTAGTGTAAACAACCGCAGCCTAGCTAAACGAAGGACTAAAGGCCCGTTTACATAGCAGCCTGTCCAAGATAAGTCATTACAGTTAACATAAGCCTGAAAACAGGGGCGGATTTATTGATATTATTAATAAGTATTTCGTGCGCACGTTAAACTTATTGCGTGGCCACGAAATAGTATTTCGTGCGCACGTTATACTTATAGCGTGGCCGCGAAATACTACTTCGTGCGCACGAAATACTACTTCGTGACCACAATTAAACATTTTTTTTTGACCATGTCATAAGAGGGGCTCCGTAGAAAACAGCTCTGCGCTCCACCATATTTTTTCTGCTCCGCTCCACCTCTTGCTACACACTCCGCTCCAATTACAAGCTCTGATTCCAAATCTAGCGATTTATTCTGCTACAGGAGACTTTGGAGACGACATCTAAAAGCAGCGAACTCTGCTCTCCAGAGCAAGTAGATTGGTAACCCCGCCTCCTGCTCTCCTCTATCTTGTCTGCTGTCATGATTCATGCAGCTATTATTTCATCCAAATGAAAAATGGAGAACAGATAAGCAGATCATGGCTTGTCTACAGGGAAAAGAAGGACTGGGTTATTTACTTTGGCCTTTTTGGAAACACAGGAAGGAGCAATCAGCTAAGTGAGCTTAGTGCTTGGAAAAAATCTTTCATTCCTTTTGAGACAGCAGGAAAAGTCAGCTGAGTACAAAACATAGAGAGGAAAACAAGAAGAAAAGGGACAAGAAGAGAGGGACACAACCTAGAACAGATAATGTCTATTGTATTAAAATATCTGTATTTGTATTATGGGTCTGTTTTATGTGTTAGCTTCTCACTTCAGAGGGCCCCCTGCCTGTCTTTGCCTAGGGCCCCAAATTTCCTAAATCCGCCCCTTTTCCTGCATCCCAGCAACTGTGTGGCTTTTCTAAGGCTTAAAACATCAGTTTGTTTTGTTAACTTTGAATGCTTTTTTAAAGAACTTTTTTGAACAGTACATGATAATTTTGAGAGGAACACACGGTACCTTGCAAAAGTATTGACACCTCTTGAGATTTAACAGATTTTCTTGTATCCTCCCTGTTGAAACTTTGAAGAAGAAGACTAGGAACACATGTGGACCAGAAATGGAGGCCACTTGACCAATGCTAGTGATGCTGCGAAGGTAAAAACCCGTGTCAGTTTTTAAAAACCTTAATCCACAGTCCGAATCTCCTTTCCAGAACCGAAATAGTAAGTCTTTTTTTCTGTGAGGCTGATAAATATGATGCCTTAATTTTTTGTTAATCCCTATTTTAGATATTTGGACAATTGCTCCAGTCTTAACCTAGATACTGACACTGAAGAGGTGAGCCATCCTAACAACTAGCATCTTGGGATAAACGCTGGTGCATCACTGCTGGGAATCTCCATCTGTCCTACAGTGCTGGACTTCCCCCTGACTCCTCAGACCACGAGAACGCGGTGACGAGTATTAACACACATTCGGAGTTTGCACTCTGCTTGCCTGGGTGCAAAGAATTAAACAAAGAGTGTTGATTTAAAACTTCTTGCACAGCACTGAAACTTCCAAATCTCATTGCAACACAGCAGAATATCATGTTGAGACTAGAGCAGACATTGGGATAACCACTGAATGCCTTTGCTCAGAACTTCACTGTAATCTGGCCAATAGTTGCTCAGTCTGGACCAGTTTGCCATAATTTGGGCTATTAAACAACATGCCTAAAAAAACCACTTTGGTCTTTGGCATGCACAGTATTCCCTCACCTAAAATTATACCTGTTATTGCAAGTCTAACCCCACCCACCAACTATTAACTCTGCCTTTCATTTTTGCTTTATTTCTTCCAAAGTGTTTTTATAGGTTCGCCTGATCCAGAGGCTTGAGCAGCAATCAGCGGCTGCTTTCAGTCTTGTCCTTTCAGTTCCCTTTGTTGGAAAACTTATTTGTTTAGCTGTCAGATTGTGACGCCTGACGCACGTAAAGCCAAAGCCTCTCAGGCACACCGCCATAAAATCTGCTCCACTGTTTAAGACGTCAGGTGTTAATCATGTAGATATCTTTCATTGTTGCACCTTAAGCTGGGTAATAACAACGAAGCATTTAATAAAAGTCTAAGTGTTTTAAGTGGACAGCATTCAGAGCTAAAGGTGTCTTTTATTTCCCTGCTCCATCTAATCTCTTATCACACACACGGCTCAGGTGGTCTTTTCTCCTTTCATTGTGTCCTAAATGATCTCAGCTGCACACTGTGTTTGTTGATTGCTTGGTGAAGATGTGTGCCGGTAAGGGTTCCCTGTCATCCAGGACATCCAAAAGCGTTGAAAAAAAACCAAAACAGATAAAAAAGTTTTTTAAAATCTTTTGCACTTTGTCCAAATGTCTTCCGCAATTTAGAGCTAATGTGGGAGAAGAAGTGGCTGCCTAGTGGTTAGAGCATAGGGCTTGGAATCCTGAGGTTGTGAGTTTTAAACTGCCACACTGGCTCTCTGATTAAGACCCTTAACCCCACACTGCTACCTGAGCACCAATAGAAGGAGTGGTGGCCTAGTGGTTAGGGCATTGTAGCCTCGTGAGACCATCCTGATCTCGCGAGCTTTCAAGGTTTCACTCGCAAATCAGTCTGGAGACTCTCCGTTAAAGAAAATTTGGAGCCGTTCACCAAACGAACGTCCAATCAGCGTTGGCTTTGAGGCGGGTTGAGGTTTGACGCAACGAGAAGCGTGACAGTTCAGTCTAAAGAACATGGCGGCTTCAGCCGATGAAACTAGCGTTAGCGTGGCTATCGAGCAAGTTTTATCGAAATTACAGAGTATTTCTTCACGGAAAGAAGAGCAAAACACTGCTCTGGAGGCTTTTCTCAGAGGAAAAGATGTTTTTGCTCTTCTCCCGACTGGTTTCGGCAAGAGTTTGATCTATCAATTGGCTCCTCTTCGTCGTCGCTCTGTTAGTACGTCATGCTTCGTTGATCTGATTGGTTTATTTGGCCCGTCTATCACCAACATAGGCCAATCAGCTAACCAGTATTTTCCCCCCTTCCCAAAATTACTGCAACGGAAGGTTTCCAGATGGATATGCGGAGCAAATCCATCTGAAGCGAGTCAGGTTAAGGGCATTGCACTTGGGTTCTAGTCGGTTCTGAGTTCGAGCCCCACTCCCACAGACTGCCACTCTGGGTCTCCAAGCAAAGATCCTCAACCCCACACTGCTCCCTGGACGCCACACAATGGCAGCCCACTGCTCCCCAAATGGGATGGGTTAAAAACAAAGAGTGAATTTTGTACTTGTGACATTGTAATGGCAATAAAATCTGGAAAAAAAAGAAGTTCCTAGCTTACTTTTTTTTTTTTATTGAAGGGAAGAAGAGGATTTTAGGGTGTGTGGGGGCACGGCTTTATGTATTTGACCAGCTTCATGTTTCCTCATCAGCTCTGTCAATCATAGAAGCCAGAGAGCCTGCTGTCATCGAACACGTGTTTTTATTGACCTGCACGGGTTACGAAACCGTGAGCGTGAAGGCTACCTCCTGGTATGTTGAGCAGCAGCTATTTATGAGCCGTCTGAATGTGAATTCTGATGTTTATATTCCCACTTCTGATCTATGTGCCTTGGGTGTTGCCTGAGGGGTAACAATGAGGAATTGTCTTCAAGTCTTTACTTGAGCAGCTACATTGCCTCACTTCCTTTGGCTCAGTTACAGCATTTTTCTTCCTTGACTCAGCTATTTTAGGACTGACAGCGGAGCAAGAACTGCTGATAAGTAAAAATAAATAAAAACCTTATTCTGGCTTCATCTCGCCTCCGTTTAGAGTTTAGATTAGCGTGCAGGTTCAGATGGTCGGGATCCATTTTCCTTTATGCAATCATGTCATCAGTTTGATTATAAAGAGAAAGTGAAGCTACAGCAGAGGCAGAACTTAAACTGTAGATAGGAGTGGAAGCAACAGAATCAGTTTTGACGGGTGAAGATGGTTGAATTCTGTCGCTAAACTGCAGCAAACATTGCAGTCATCCTCCCTTAGAGCTCCTATTATTTGTTAAAAACCTCTTTAGAGTTAGCAAAGTAGTTTGAGGTTAACCAACAGGGAGCTCCCTTTGTTACACTTGTGGTTTCAATAAAGAAACACTGATTGCTTATTATTGTTGCTGATTTAACTCTGCAATACTACAACTTACACAACTGCCAAAAGCGGCTTATGTCTCAAGTGAAACCTTTTTGACAGCCTAGAATAAACTATATGAATTAAACTTTTCTACTGAAAGTGTGTCTTTTCAGATACATTTAAACAAAATCAATTGGGTCATGAGTTGCATAAGCATGTTTGCTTTTTAAAAAGCTGTGAAATGTTAAAAACATTTCAAATCACAGCAGAACCAGCTGGTTTTGAGTGGACCACTCCAAGACCTTCACATTGTTTTTCCCATTTGGAGCCATCAGAAGGTGGACTTACTGGAGTTCTGTGGTCCGTTGGTCTGCTGTAACACTGAAGTTTGCTGCACGGAGTTTATGATTGCATAAAATACAACAAGTCACCCAGGTCCTGAAGCAGCAAAGCAGCCCAGACCATGATACTACCGCCTACATCTATGACTTTCGGTAAGTTTCCTTTTCTGGAGAGCTCTTTGTTTTATGCCAGTTGTAAAGGGGGATTTCCAAAGAAAATACCCTTTAAAATATTTCTTATTTGGCCTTCAGAGTCTTTTAGATGTTTGTTTTTTTGTTTTGTTTTGTTTATTTATTTGTTTTTTTTTTGTGGTAGAAATGTGATAATCCTTTGTTTTCTTTTTCAATCAGCAGTAAATTTGCCCTTTTCTCTTTTCTAAATTTCTATAGAGGGAGTCTCCTGTGCTGTTTTGTTTTGCCACTTAGCCTACTTCATGTTGTCAGATGGGTTCTATTTTCTTCTTTAAATGTATAGGAGTAATCAGGGATGGGTGTGGCTAAAAAGAATTGAGCTAAAGATGAATTTATACTTTAACACCAGGTATGTTTGGGTACCTCTCATACAATTTAAATGGAAACATCATTAAAAATGAAATTGGAGTTCTGCCAAAGTGTGACTAACAAATTGAAACTTAAAAATGTGTAATGAAACATATACTAATTTATAGCTATTTATCAAACAGATTAAACTTTGTTCCACACCATGCATGGATAATATGCTAGATTTTTCCCAGGAAACCGACTGAACTTTGACCGGTGATGTTATAGCAGCATGTCTTAAAGCTTTAAATAGAGAGCTCTGTTGAGTAAAGACAGGTTTTACTACGAGGTTAGAAACCTGTTAATATCTAACATGGAGGAAATTGTTCTGGTAGCTTCCCTACTTTGATAAAAACAGAGATGATAGCTTCATAATTTTTGTGGCACAAGATAAAAGTAGAAATTATCCTTAATTAAATTTAAAAGCAACATGATTGAGTTCGATGTAAAAGCTGTTATTATACTATTTCCACTGCAGTTCTAGGTGACAATACAGTGATTTGGATGGAGGACTGTGGTAGGTCACAACAATCGCCCAATTTCAAAATGGAAAAACAAGATAGAGCAGTGAAAACCAGACAGTAAATCACATCCAACCAGCTGCATGTCAATAAAGGCGACCCAGTGTAAGAAAATAAAGTGCTTAAAGTGAGAACTGGTTGATTAATTTTAACAATGCCTTGCTCATGAGCCTCATTTCTCTAGCCCTTTGGCAACTTCAAAGTATCTGAACTATCCACTTAAGATAACTGAGAAATAATCTCACTTAACATAATTAGTTAATTAAAAGTCAGGGTAAAGTATCTGAACATGTAATTACGAAAAACAGGGTTTATGAGCAAAAGTTTACTTACTTCCTATTTCAGATATAACTACTCAAATAACATTGTATGTAATTATTCCAGATAAAATAAAGGTTCTACATATCATTCCTCTTTCTTTAGTATTATTACCATTAATATTATTTGTGTGTTTAAGTTAATTTTATTCATCTGTTTTTCCTGGTTAGAAATCCTCGTCACTATGTTGACACAGCGTCAGACATGTGAGCAATAAAACAAATAAAAGCAATCATACCCAACCCACTGAGTCAAGACTTATTAATAGCCTGTCTAATAAAACAATAATTGTTGCCAACGAGGCGGATATAAGTGGGATTTATCACTAAGGTGTGATGGTATTGTTTTGAGGTTTTATTGCAGCTGGCAGCAAATGAGATGCAGAGAACAGAGATTTAAAACCAGCAGTAATAAAGCCTCCATTAGCCTCTGTTGGTGATAGTTACGGAAGAGGAGTAGGCCACTGAAAAAATAAAAATAAGTCAACTGGTTTTTAAATATTATTTCAGTTTAATATTGGAAAAAAGACAGAATTCTGACTTCAATCTCAGAATTTTGAATCTTAATGTAGATGGGCACCATGAAGGAAGAGATGTGGGAGCACTCAGCTTCACTGACAAAGATGTAGAGTTGTTTGGGAGAAACAGGAACACATTGGTGAAAAATTACGGAATTAAGCGACTTTTTAAAGTCTCAGAATTCTGAGATTAAAGTCAGAATTCTGAGAACAAAATTCAGAATTGTAAGATTAAAGTCGGAATTGTGAAATTAAAGTCAGAATTGTGAGATTAAAGTCAGAATTCTGAGATTAAAGTCAGAATTTTGAGATTAAAGTCAGAATTCTGAGGGAAAAAAAGTCAGAATTTTGAGATTAAAGTCAGAGTTCTGAGAAAAGAAGTCAGAATTCTGAGATTAAAGTCAGAATTCTGAGATTAGAGTCAGAATTCTTATAAAAAACGTCAGAATTGTGAGATTAAAGTCAGAATTCTGAGATTAGAGTCAAAATCCTGAGATTAGATTGAGAATTGTGAGATGAAAGTCAGAATTGCGAGATTAAAGTCAGAATTGTGAGATTAAAGTCAGAATTCTGAGATTAAATTGAGAATTGTGAGATTAAAGTCAGAATTATGAGATTAAAGTCAGAATTCTGAGATTAAAGTCAGAATTCTGAGATTAGATTGAGAATTGTGAGATTAAAGTCAGAATTGTGAGATTAAAGTCAGAATTTTGAGATTAAAGTCAGAATTCTGAGATTAGATTGAGAATTGTGAGATTAAAGTCAGAATTTTGAGATTAAAGTCAGAATTTTGAGATTAAAGTCAGAATTCTGAGATTAGAGTCAAAATCCTGAGATTAAAGTCAGAATTCTGAGATTAAACTCGGAATTCTGACTTTTTTGAGATAAAATTTAAAATCAGTAATCTTATTTTTTTTTTTTTATTGGCCCTAAACCTCTTCCGTAGACAGTAGCAGCAGTTTAGGAGGCAGATAAAACATGATCAGAGTTCATGCGTCTGAAAACCAAAAAGAAAAAAAGAGCAGCTCTGGGGGCGGGGCTTCTGGTTGCGTCTTTTTCCTCCCAGTCTGTTTGTCGGACATTCAGCCCAACATGCCAGAAGCATGACGGAGAACTGGTTGAGCTGGAAGGAGAAGAGAGGAGAGGAGCAATGTTAGAGAAAAGTTTTCTTCAAACGGGAAACATGGAGCAAAGCGGCTCAGAGCTGCAGAAAAGCTGAGTGATGGTCGGAAAGTTTTACCTCCGGAAAGCCTGACGAGGAAATAAAACATAAAGAGGTGAGTTTAGACCAAACACTGCAGGGTGGGACTGATTCCTATCCGCTATGTATCCTAATAAATACCAACTAACATGACAGAACCTGATTTTACTTCACTTTTTCTACTTTGTTTTCTTTCTTTGTTTACTGAGAAGTCAATCCGTTTTAGACGCTTAATCTCATTTTCTCCTCCGCTTCCTGTGAACTTCTCAATCCCCCTTTTAGAAAATCGATGTGTTTTGTTATTGTTTCTTTCCGCTCTGCTTCACCATGAACTTAGAAATGGAGACTTTTGGCCAGAGGGAGGAGCCGCACCCAGAGCCATCTGCCCTCAATCCGCCTGCTTTCTAATCTAACCTTATTCCAACGGATTAGGCAATATAGGAATAACATTGAGTAACTGACCTGCATTGAATTTGGCAATAATGTTACTATTAATATATAAATCCACATTATTTACATCTTTGTTTATATATTTACGCATTTCGGGGTGCTGGTTCCTATCTGCAGCTGTCTATGGGTGGGAGGCGGGGTCAACCATGGACAGGTCTCTAGTCCATCACAGGGAAACACAGAGACATACAAGCATTCACACACACACTCACACCTAAGGAGAATTTAATTAACCGATCAATCATGTTTTTGGACTGTAGGAGGAAGCTGGAGTACCCAGAGAGAACCCACGCATGCACAGGGAGAACATGCAAACTCCATGTTTAGCAGCAAAATGAACATTTTCAGTTTATAAAGGGCAGCATTGGTGCAAAAGAGCATTGATATGGAAGTTCGGAACATTTGGTGCAAATATGCAGTATTTTGGTTTGGTGTTATCAGCGTGACGCAGAGTCTGTGACTTGATTTAGAGGTTTTTTATTATTTCAGCTGTCTGATGGCAGTGGGGTGTTTTTTAGTAATGCAAGCAACTGTTATTAGATGTTTAGATATTTAGTAATTGGCCCTATAGGTGTGATATTTCTAATATTATAAGATATAATTTTCCATTCATCCATTTTCCTTCACGCTTTATTCCAAGCGGGGTCGCTAGGGGTGCTGGTGTCCATCTCCAGCTGTCTAGGGGCGAGAGGCGAGGTCCACCCTGGACAGGTCTCCAGTCCATCGCAGGGCAACACAGAGACGAACGGGACAAGCAACCATTAACGCACAACTAAAGAGAATTTAGAGAAACCAATAAACCTAACCAACCACAGTCTACCTGTTTTTGGACTGTGGGGGGAAGCCAGAGTACCCAGAGAGGACCCACACATGCACAGGGAGAACATGCAAACTCAATGCAGAAAGAGCCAGGCAGGGAATCGAACCCAGAACCTTCTTGCTGCAAGGCAGCAGTGCTACCCACTGCTCTACTGATCAGCATTTCTTATTGCTATTTGAACATTACAATATATAGTATTATGGAAAGAATGAGACAACTTTGTCGTTTTGTATAGACAGGGTGTATACAAAAGGTGGATGACAGTGGATGAGCAGCAGAATAAACATTTTTATTTAATAAAGTTTAGCAGTGATTGAAAAACGGTGAAAAAATGCATTAATATGGAATATAGAGCATTTGGTGCAAATATGTCTGTGACTTTTCAACAGTTCAGCTCTCTGATGGCAGTGGTTTTTTTTTTTTAGTAATGCAAGAAATTGTTATTATTTCGATATTTAACTACTGGCCCTATATGTATGATATTTCTAAAATTATAAGATTTAATTTTAATCATCTATAATAAATATGTGTATAAATTATGTTATTATTACAATGCTGTTGGTAAAATTAGCAAAAGTTATTTATTTAATGACTGGTGATGGTAGCTTGTTTATTTACTGTCATCATTATAATGTTATTCAAAGTAATAACCAGGTTCCTCCTTTTATTAATTGCTTTCTCTCTTAAAATCATTTGGTATTTCTGTTCCTTGTCCTTTTTTGGAAGCAATGGCCCTAAACTGGTGTCTTTCTCTTTATTTCGGATTCCAGGTTAACTCATTTTTGGGTTATATTCCTAAAACTGATTGATTTTCCATCTTTATTCCTAAATCTGCAGTATGGCACGCCGCTCTCAGTGTTCCTCTGCTGGGGATAATCCCCTGGACCCCAACTACCTCCCTCCCCACTACAGGGAGGAGTACCGCCTGGCTATTGACGCCCTGGTTGAGGACAGCTTGGATGGATACTATCACTTGCTCCAAAACGTGGACGTTGTGGACTTTCTGTCGCCGGATGAAATCCAGTACATCCAGAGCGTCGTTCAGCCTCCGAAGCAGAGCATCCACCCTGAGCAGCAGTTCCTGGATTGTGAGGGAGAAGGCTCCTCGGACACCTACTGGCCCATTCACTCTGACCTGGACGTCCCGGATCTGGACCTGGGCTGGCCTCAGGTGCATCACTTCGTTGAACCCACGGAGGTCACGACCCTCGTTAACCCCCCTGAACCGGACATGCCGAGCATCAAGGAGCAGGCGCGACGACTGATCAAGAACGCCCAGCAGGTTGATCCCTCTTTCTCTCCATGCAGAAGCCTGATTCCCTTTTCTGTTGCAGCACCCCAGCGCTGACGAGTTTGTTATGTCCCTCTCCACTTCCCACTCCTCAGGTCATTGCCATAGTGATGGACATGTTTACTGATGTGGACATTTTTGCGGATATTCTCAATGCTGCAGGGAGGAGAGTTGCCGTCTACATCCTGCTGGACGAACACAACACTGATCTCTTTGTTAACATGGTTGCCAACTGTAGAGTAAACCTACAGGCCTTTCCAGTAAGTACATGTTCTATATAATGCGTATTACGTTTAGCAGGTAATACTTTAGATGTTTTAAAGCATATAAGGGTTCTATTGTCAGTGTGTAGCCTGGGTGGGGTGTGGAGCTTCACACTCACTGAGAAACAACAATATTGTTGTTGTTTTTTTTAAAGTATTTTCATAGTTGTTCTCAGAATTACATTTTTAGCATGTCACCAGCTCTGCTGCCTAGTGCTGTTTCCAAAACAATGGAGCAGGAAAGCAGAAGTGCTGTGGTTAGTTTAGCTGTCGGTTGCATAATGCAAATAAAGGAAACTTATCAAAGTTTTCTTTATATCAAGTGACAGTTGATATGGCTGTAGAAATATCACAGCCATATCTGTAGGGACATTGTGACTCAATCAAACAGGTTTTTTTTTTTCTTCTCTTATATAACTGTTATAAATCAGGCTCACAGCACATATCGTCATTGCTAGAGGCAGCATTACTAATTCGAATTTGCCTACTAATTTGACCTGCAGCTTAAAACGTTACTGCTTGCGAGGTTTTTTTTATTATAAATGGTGTGATTGGTTTTTATGCGTGTCCTGCAGTTCATACGCGTGCGTACGGTGTCTGGGATAACATATCAGTGCCGCTCAGGAAAAACCTTCAAAGGCCAGATGATGGATCGCTTCCTGTTGACCGACTGCAGAGCTGTGCTGAGTGGAAACTACAGGTGGGCTTCGTTAAATTTAACATACCACAGTTACACACTGAGGATGAGTTAAAAAACACCTGCAATCATTTTCATGTTAGATTATGCCATATATGCTAAGCATCACTGATCCCCCTCCGTACTTAAGAATAGGGAATAGGTTATTTTTCACAGGAAGGAGCGTTTGTTGCTGAAAAAATTCATATTTTTCTCATCTTACTGAGGCAGTTTTGTGACAAATTCAATTCATGTAGATAACATCTAATGGTTGTCATAGAGCTCTGACAACAACAAGATGCAAACTCTGATTTGCATGCAGCCTTGTTACTGCTCCATTGTTTTCTTTCCTGTTGAGTATTTCTCAGAGATGAGCTACGGCCAAGTTTAGACCAAGAGCTAAAGATGCATTACTGTAAGTTAGAATATCACTTAAAGTTTAGGGTTTTTTTAATTGAATTTTTAAACTAAAGCTTGTGTGAGATACATTCATTACACAGAAAGGGTGAAGTATTCCCACTTGATGATTTTAATAAATGCAGGTAATTAAAACCCAACATTTATATAAGAGGTTGAGGCTATTGCTTTCTTTTTCATTAACATCCATTAATGCTCAGTGTTATTTTTTCATTTAGTGATGATTCTGATGACTTATATCGTAGTTTTTTTTAGTTGCACTGTTATTCTCAGATTGAACAGGACACCTAAAATATAATTAGACGTTTCCTCATTTATAAGGAATACATATCTGCCCCCCTTGATTGAAATCCTTTATTATTTTTCCAATTTTTTGAGTCACCCATCTTTCTGCACATAGCATGGCAGCATCGCTTCTGTCAGTGTGCCCCAGGGCAGCTGTGGCTAACATGTAGCTCACCACCATCAGTGTGTGAAATCGCAAATGACTGAATTTAGTGTAAAGTGCTTTTGGGGTTCTTGGACTTGATGAAAAGTTTTACTATAGAAGCAAATGTGTCACAGTTTTCAAATTAGAATGGATTAATAAAAAGGCTTTTTTTCTTTCCAAAACAAAGCTGCATTTTTTTTGACTTAGAAGTAAAATTAAAAAGAAATCATCCAGACTGAATTTTCACTTTCATTTTTAAGACTGCTCAATTTGTAATTTACATGATTTATAATAAATTTTGGTCACTTTTTGCTAGTTTATCTTTGGAAAAGGAAATGTTAAAAGTTATTTTCATTTTAATTAATCTAGACATGAGCAGTCTTTGAGAAGAAACTGAAAATGCAGTTTGGAGGATTTACTTTAAATTATATCTATTATCTATAAGTAAAAAAAAAAAGCAGCTTTAGTTTCCATTGTATAATTGGAACTAATTTTTATTAATTAATACACAACAATTTAAAGTTTTTTTTTTTCTTTTTAGTGATACATTAAACGTTTGCAATAATTAATTATCTCCATTAATATTTTGTACACATCTGTGTTAAGTGTGGAGACCACTTTTGTTTTTGAATTTGTGTTTTCGGCTTCATATTTCTTACTGGTTCTTGTCTTTCTCCAGTTTTATGTGGTCTTTTGAGAAGCTCCACCGCTGCATGGCGCACCTGTTCCTCGGACAGCTTGTGACCACCTTCGATGAGGAGTTCCGGATTCTGTTTGCTCAGTCTCAGCCGCTGAATGTTGAAAACATGCTCTCCCGGATAGAGGATTTAAGAGTTTTACAGAAGAGACAATTTCCAAATGAAAGCACTTCAAAGTACAGGGAGTCTAAAAGGTTCCTGTCTCTGGACGTTCCCTCTGATGATTGGGCAGGACATTCTTACGATGAGCACGCAGGCGGGAGTTTAAGGATTATGGCTATGAAAAGGCAGGGGGCCGTTCGTGGCCCTGCTGATATGTATAATAGGTATGGTTCCCAGCAGACCCTTGTGGACCCTTCTTTTGATCAGGGCCCAGCACGGATTTTGATGACAGATAATCCTGCCTTAAAGCGTCATTCTTATGCCGGAGATGTTCCAGGGAGATACTCATTGCCATTCTTGCAACAACAGGGAATGCCTGACTCCGAACCGAGAGGAAAGCTTTTTCACAGAGACCAGCAGCTTTTTCCGGGACCAGGAGCAGAAGAAGACTACAGCAGCTATGAGAAGTTCTGGAACCAAGGCTATATGCAAGCAGAACAGTTCTCTGTACCAGGTTTACAACAAGAGGTACTACCACCTGAATTTGACCCTGTTCTTAACTACTTATCATCTACCAGAAATCTAGACTTGGATCAAGGCTCAGATAGATTACTACCTCCAGCGGATATACCTTTTACTTCCCCTCACCCCAAAAGAAGGGGGGTAAGACAGCCATATGTCGGTCAAACCTCTCCTACATCTTCAAACTCAGATCAGAAGCCTTTTATCCGTGACGCCACGATGAACCGCAAGGATCCCACTGTAAAACAGAAGCTTAGAAACTGGAGGATTGGCTCATACCTCAGTGCACATGATAATCCAGAGGAAGAGGCCATCCCAATTGAGCCGACTCAGCAGCCAGATCCTTTCGAAGAACCTGTGGTTCCGATCCAACAAACTGCCCCTTTAGCGGACTTGCCATTTCACAAAATCCCCAACGTGAAAGAGTTTAAGGTTAATACTGTACCTAGGATTAGTCAGATTCCCAGCTACGTCAAAGCACCACCTCAAGAGAAACCGAAGACAGTCCTGGATGAGCCTGCTTCAGTGACAGCTGAAACAAAAACCACTCCAACACTTTTTGAAACTTCCTCCACCGCTGAGGTAAAAAAAGATGAGGAAGAGGACCCAAAACAAACAAAAACCCCAAGGCTTCAAAGGGATGACTCTTTTAGGAAGAAATACAATGCAGCAATGCAGAGAAGCTCCAGATTAAGATCTTCCCTGATATTCAGTTCCCTTGACCAGCAAAACCCTCAAGAAACTACTATTGCAGATCAAGAAGATGAGGGAGGTGACAAAAGCAAAACCGAACAGACCAAACTCCCCCTTGTGTCTCATGTTTTGGGACAAAGGAGGTCTACTGCAAGAGAGCCAATTGAGTGGAGTCGTTACATAAAACCTACCTCAGAAGCACAAAAAACAGATAAGGATGAGGATAAAGATTCATCAAGCGGGAAAGATTCCCAAGACCTTTCAGAAATGCCAGAGGGAAAGGAGCCATTAAAACACACAGATGTAGATCAAGATAGTGTTTCATCATTGATGCCTCAAGTTAAGCTCACTGAAGCTCGGGCTCCCGAAACTGATCAGCTGGTACTATCGACCAAACCTATGCCTACTTTTGTAGATATGAACGATCCAGATAACAGGCTCATTTTTTTTAAAGAACTTGCAGCGCAGCGTAAAGCCGCCAAGGCATCAGAAGCTCAAACGAAAAAAGATAAGGGAGAGTTAAAACCACAACCTGAGCCCAAAACTACTTCAGTTTTCCAGAAGAAGGACCCTGTTTCAAAAGAAACTCCTGAAACTTCAGTAGCTAAGGATTTAGAAAAGACACCTGCTGCAGAGAGTGGAAATACCAGCAAAAAAGACTGTAATAGCACTAAAACTGCCAATGAACAAAAAACTGAAACCAAGAAAACTGAGAAGGACCTTCAGTCATTGGTTAGCCTTTCTGTTTTGACCGAAACAGACCAACCTACTAATAAACCTTCAGAAAACCCAACCGTGTCAAATCCACTGATGCCTCAATCCAAACCGATGAAAGCTGAATTGCCTAAAACTGATCAAGTGCCAGACCTGACCAGCCCATTTCTCACAGCTTCATCATATGTAGATATGAATGATCCTGATAATAGGCTGATGTTCTTTAAAGAGTTGGCAGCCAAACGAAAAGCTTCAGCAGCCAAACAGGGAAAAGCTCTGACAGAACCCCAGAACACTTCAGTTCTCCAGAGTGAACAGAATCCTCCAATGGGAACACTAGAAAGTAAAAACACTTCTCTAAGAGAGGGTTTGTCAATGAAAAAAACTATGTCCACAGAGACATCAGGGAATGAAAATACAAGGAAGAAGGACAGTCTTGTAAAAAATGATTCTATTACTCTCAACACCTCTGAAGAACAAGCTCCCAAAGTTACTGCTGAAACGGTTAGAACAGACATACAAAAGCAGTCTGATGAACAAACAGAAACAAGTCAGAGCAAATCACCAGAACAGTCAACTGTATCAGAGCCATCTCTTGAAATAAAATCACCCAAGCAAGCAAATGCTGCTGACGCTACTGTTTCATCTTGTATAAACAGCGCTGACAAAAGAGAAAACCTTACTTTAGAAACTGTACCAGTCATTCCCAGTTCAATGGAAGGTTTAACATCTTCTGAATCATTTCAACCAGAAACCAACATCTGCTCCACTCCACTTCCATCTGAAGCAGAACCTGCATCAACCACAGGCTCATTAAATCCACCAGAGCACACCTCTACCTCTGATAGCCCTCCACTTGTTTCAGATTTGCAGAAACACCCTGTTGCTGCAAAACAGACATTGCCTTCTGATTCTGCCCAAGAAGTCTATAGCCCCCCAAATGATACTATAACACTGCCACCAAATGTTGATGAAATCAAACCTAAGCAAGAATCCTCCAAAGACACTTTAGAAATCTCTGACAGCCAACACAACCAAACTCATCTGGAAGATATTCCCAAATTTGAAAACACCTCAATGGACAATGCTAAAATTGTAAAGACTGATGTTTCTCCAGACAAACAGGCCGCTGTTCTGGAGCCTAACAAGTTAAATTCCAGCACAGGGACAAATATGGAAGAAGCTACTGTTAAACCTTCAGTTGAGGGATTAGGGGAAAATAGTATTAAATTAGAGCAAAAAGAGCCAGTTGCAAAAGAATGTGAGGTTCTTGAATCACCTGAAGATCCTAAAACTTATAGTGGATCTCTGGCGCTTTGCTCATCTACACCTGATACCAGTTTGTTCTGTGAATTGGGTCCAGAAGGCTCAGTTTCAGAGCAACATTTGGAAAATACAGCTTTGTCTAATACAGCTTCAGGTGACACCCACACCCAGTCTCATATTACCTCAGCTGTGGAGAAAACCGAACATCCCCAAGACACTTCAACGCAAAATGCTCTCTCCTCTTACGTAAATCTAACAGATATGAATGCACCCCCAGTAGTTGAAACAGCATTGCCCCCCGCAGTGTCTGCGGTGTCAAACCTTGCAGATACTACCTCTATGTCAAGTGAGACTCAACCACAATCCAAGGGATCAGCTCAGACAACGAATGAACCTACTACGGTTGCCCCAGCTAAAGTCGATTTGCTCTCCAAAGCATCTGATGCTGTCTGTCCTGAAAGCCAAACAGCAGAACCACTTGCGCTTAAAGACAGGAGCCAGGAGCCACCAACAGAGGAGTCTGTGAGCAGAGAGAGAACAAATGACAATTCCAAGCAGAGGAACAACTCTGAAATGACTGAGGTAACATCCAATGAGACCAAACCAAAATCAGAGGAATCTCTTGATCAGCCAATAGCTCAGTCACTGAGTGGACCTACCATGGTGTCCCCGACTGATGCTGATTTAGTATGCAAACCATCTGAAGCAGTCAGTCCTGAGAGTCAAACACCAGAGACACCTGTCCCTCAGGAAAGTAGTAAGAAAGATCAGAAGTTAGTGAAGACAGATGAGAAAAAATCTGTCAATTTATTTGACAAAGATAAGAGCCAAGAACCATCCACCGAGGAGTCTGTAAGCAAAGAGAAATCAAAAGACAAGCAAAGTAACCATTCTGAAATTACCGACGTCACGTCCAATGAGACCAAACCAAAATCAGAGGAATCACTTGATCAGCCAAGAACTCGGTCATTGAATGAATCTACAATGGTGGCCCCGACTAAGGCAGATTTAGTATGCAAAGCATCTGAAGCGGTCAGTCCGGAAAGGCAAACACTAGAGACACCTGCGCCTCAGGAGAGTAGTATAAAAGAGCCTGAGTTACCGGAGACAGATGAGAAAAAGTCCAGTAGTGTACTATATAAAGATAAGAGCCAGAAACCATCCACTGAAGAGAATGCAGGCATAGAGATAACAAAAGATGAGTCAAAGCAGAGTAATAGCTTTGAAACAAAAAACGTAACATCCAATGAGACTCAAATAAAATCTGAGGAATCTCTTGGCCAGCCAACAGCTAATTCAGTGAGTGAATCTACCGCGGTGGCCCCAGCTGAGACTCATTTACCCTGTGATACATCTGAAGAAGTCAATTCTGAAAGCCAAACACCAGAGACACCTGTGCCTCAGGAATGTAGTAAGAAAGAGCTTAAGTTTGTGGAGACGGATGAGAAAAAATCCAACAATTTACTTGACAAAGATAGGAGCCAGGAACCCTCCACTGAGAAGTCTTCAAGCAAAGATAAGTCAAAAGACAAGCAGTGTAACAACTCTCAAATGGCTGAGATAACATCCAATGAGTCCAAACCAAAATCAGAGGAATCACTTGATCAGCCAACAGCTCAGTCATTAAATGAATCTACAATGGTGGCCCCTACTAAGGCTGATTTAGTATGCAAAACATCTGAAGCAGTCAGTCATGGAAGCCAAACACCAGAGACACCTGTGACTCCGGAGAGTAGTAAAAAAGAGCTTGAGAAAGTTGAGACAGATGAGAAAAAATCTAATAGTCTACTGGATAAAGATAACAGCCAGAAACCATGCACAGAAGAATCTTTGAACAAAGAGAAAACTAAAGATGAGTCAAAACAGAGTAACGGCTCTGAAACAACGGAGGTTACACCAAAGCAGCCCAAATCAAGTCAGTCTCGCTATCACTCGTCGACAGTGAACGTCATATCCAGCAGCAACCTGCGAGACGACACAAAGCTTCTGCTGGGACAGATTTCTGCCAACTCCCAAAGTAGGAATGAAGCAACAAAAGATTCCCCTGTCACAGATGACGAGAAAGAAGACAAAGCTGACAAAAACGCCAAAAACGAGAAGGGATTGGGGTACAGGACGTTAAACAGAGGGTCTACTAAATCAGTTCAGGAGCGCGAGCAACTGCTGGAGAAGATTCAGACCATGAGGAAGACGAGGAAAGTTTACAGCCGTTTTGAGGTATGAATTTCTTATCACCTTTCTGAATGTTTACGTAAACATTTGATTGCAAATGTAGTAAATAATTTTCTCTGTTTACATTCTCTTTAACAGATGGCACCTTGAGAGGAGTCTAAGGAAAGTGATAAAAGGGAAAGACGTTTTTGGGTCTACAAGGTTCTTTCTGCTTTTGCTGCAAACAGGCTTATTACGCACAAAAGTTTAAGGGGACCAGTGTTGCATTAATTTACCATCAGTAGATACATCCACCAACGACGTTCCATGTTCAGTAAAGGACTTCTGACTGATGGCATCGGAACTGTACGACCAGAACGGACAGGAAATGGGTTCAGAAGACATTCAGCATTGTTAAAGCTGTGTTTACTGACTGCATGGGTAAAGTGCAATGCATGTTTTTGTGATGACACCTGTTGTGGCTAATAGCACTGAATCTAAAGTCCACTTGTTATGTGACCTTATAGGAATCTGAAGTAACCAGTTTGTAAAACTGGTAGAACTCTAATTTGTTCTGTAATATATTGCTTGAATTAACTTTTGAGAGAATATGATGGATATTCATAGATTAACCTGTTAAAACAGTGGATGTGTACATTTTCATCTATGAGTAAGAAAGAAAACTTGAACTCATGGATCAACAGAAATGGATTAGCAGCCTTAGTGCTGAAATAAGTCTAGAGCAATATTTGGACAGAATGTGATGTTTTGCTCACTTAACTTGAGAGACATTGAAATCAACTTTTGTTTGTTTTCAAGGTGCAGTTTGTTGTATTACCCCAAAATTGCCATTTTAATTTAGAGAATTTCTTTGTGTCATTGTAAATAAGAATCTCATTTGAAATTAACAAGCTTTGTTTATTTGCATCTTTTTGTCACCATATTTATAATTTCTTAACAAAACTTCTCTGATGGCGAAACAGAAACTGTTAAAACCCATTAATGGTGGATTAAGTCAATAAAAACCTTGTTCCCAGAGGTATATACATGTATAAATAGCTGTTTAAATATGTCTATAAAAATGTTTAGTTACATGCTTACTAAGTAATGAAATACATAAGCAATTGTTACTCAGTTTAGTCTAAAGGCTCTTGTGGGCTAAACATTACATGACCTAAAGACTAAGCAAAGCTGAGTCCAGGATCAAAGCATTGCATTTACTCTGGCGCCATCATTTGGTCAAACTATAACTGCAACACAAATCTTTAAAAAACGTATCATCTTTTGTGTTACACCTTTAAACCATAATGACCTCTGAGAACATGTGCAAATACTTGGACTGTATTTAATTTAGCTTTATTACATAATTGGTCTTGGTCTCAGTATTCTTTTTTCCCCCAGCTTTTTCTTGTCATTACACTGTCACGACTGCAGAATGAAATTCACTCTGCATTTAACCCATCCCCTTGGGGAACAGTGACTGCCATTGTGCAGTGACCGGGGAGCAGTGTGGGGTTAAGGGTCTTTGCTAAGGGACCCAGAGCATCAGTCCTTGGGAGTGGGGCTTGAACTTAGAACCTCTAGATTCCAAGCACAATGCCCTAACCACTAGGCCACCGCTCCCACTCTTCCTGGTCTCTGTAATGTCTTGGTCTCAGTTGGTGCGGTCTTGACTACAACACTGGGTAAACCTTTAACAGTTGTTCATGAGATCAGGATGGACACGTGAAGCAGGCAGGACAGTTGGTGTTTCCTCCATAGATTTTTTATTAATTGCTAATTCATAATGGATTTATCAGTCATTTACAGCTTTCAAAAAGATTTAAGAACTATAAATGTAGTTGTTAGGGAATGCCATTACCTGGCACAGAAAACAGAGGTGCTACAGGACTCATCATGATGCAGACCCTAAAAGGAAAGAGGAATTACTAAGAAAAAGAAAAGTGGTGAAAGGACAGAAAAAAAGAGTACCAGACCTCAGTGAAGGTGGAAAGAGCAAAGAACAAAATGTTGAGACAAGAAGAGAAATAAGAGACCTTGGAAACCAGGGGAATCCCTCTGCCAATTATCACCCCCCTCACAAGTCCAGAGATTCCTAGAGGCAGAAAGTACTCCCAAGCATATGCTGTTCATTTTGAGATGCATTGCCCTGGGTGTTGAGATTTGTTGTGGAAACTCATGAACTGTTGGAATGATAGCTGGGTACTTTGTCATTTCGACTATATAAGATTGTGTGCAGTCAAAGGTTCTGACTATTGTCTGTATTAATTCACCAAATGGTGTCTGGGAACTAGAAGATTCCTGGAAGGTTGTATATCCTTGTTCTCCAAGGAGACTTCCAAAGCAATTTCAGTAAAACTTTAACTACCGGAGTGGCAAGGTAATTAACAGCAGTGATCATCTCTTTATTGAATTTCTGGGATTGACATTGTGTCTCCCTAATGAACAAAAGCTGGGTCATAAATCTTCTTGGTACACCTTTATGGCACCATGTCTCGGGAAAACAGGAGTAGAAATGTCAGCTGACAACCACCCGGTGGTGAGATGATTCCATTACTGAAAGAGAGAGCCAAATAGACCTGGTAAGCCCAAACAAGTGGTGAAGATGAACTGGGAACACTTGGCTGAAGACCCAATTTAAGCTCCGAGTGAGTTTCTCTGATCCAGGAATGGTTGAGGATACAGGATCTAGTTGGACATGAACACGATTCTCATAATCAGTGGATACCAACAGTGATGGATGCTGTCACGCTGAAGAAGTTCTACAGGACTTCACTGTCCACTTAATCCTAGAGCCGCAGCTAGACAGTGGGTGGCAGAAATGGCCACCTGGTTTAATGACAGTTAACGAAAGTGTTGCATCACCACAACCTGCAAGATGTCTTGTTGCCAATAAGAGTTCTCATATTCAGGTAAAGATTATTTAAACTGCTAAAGTGTTTGGGTTCTCTACGGCTTCCTCCCAGGGTCCAAAAACATGACTGTTTGGTCAATTGTCTTCTCTAACTTCTCCTTAGGTGTGAGTGTGTGCATGAATGGTTGTTTGTCCTGTGTGTCTTTGTGTTGCCGGCAATGGACCGGCGACCTATTCAGGGTGGACCCCGCCTCTCGCCCGTAGACAGCTGGAGATAGGTATCAGCACCCCTCATGACCCCGCCTGGGATAATTGTGATGGAAAATGGGTGAATGGAAGTGTCTGGAACTCCTTTCTTAAAGGTGTTTTAAATAAACTTTTCTTGATGCCTGGACTGAAAATCCTCTTAGGTTGTTTGTAATTCTTTTATTAGTTTGTCTTACTAGAAGTTGCATAATTTTTAGTGTACTTTTTCCATCATTAGACACAATTCATAGGTCCATACAGTGAATTCTACAACTGTTGACAATAGCACGACTGTTCTGAAACTTAAGAGCTGCGAAAGAGTAGTGATGTCATTTGGTACAATGGCTCTGAAAAGTGTTACACAGCTAATTTTAGCATTTAAGCTTAGAATAATAGATAAGACCCATAAAAAAGAATGTTAATGCAAAGATGTTTGCGTAGATATGTTTAACACTTCTTAGAGGTTGTTATGCTCAAAAGTTATTGTAATCTGATAAACAAACCTTATGGGAAAGCATTTTTGTTTACTGAAAATAACTACTTATAAAGGTAATATGGCACTCTTTAAAGACAGACAGACAGACAGACAGACAGATGGATAGATAGAAGGGAGTGAAGAAAAGAGGGGGACAGCATGCAGCTTACATGGCTGTGTTGAGGACTAAAACCTCCATATATGGCTCTTTCACCAGCACCACATTCAGCATATGATCTCATTGGATTAATTTTATTGTTTCAAATTTTTCCAGTATAACCAAGCGTGTTAACATCTGACTGTCATTCATTTTCTGCTTTCGGTTTGATTATAAGATCAACAAACTTTAGTTTAGTAAACCCAGTTCCCCTGCAGTTATACTGAATGTGGGTCTTAAAAGGGAATTAGGAATAGAAAAGAGACTTGCTGTTCTTGATGGTTCTTCTCTTGTGAAACAGATTAGGCTCCCAGATTGAATAAATTCACCATTGAGTCACATGGCACAGAGGGTTTGATTATGAAAGAATATATCTTACGTTTCATAACAAACAGAGGGCCTCTTGTCTAAAAATGTCACTTAGGGTCCGCTGCTCCCCAACGCTTTAATAAGCTTGGACTGATTCACACTAATCTATAAAGACCTGCACTGCCTGAAATACCTCACATCTGAAGGGAATACTTGGGCTCGTTTAGTGAATAGTTTTTCCAGAGTTTTTAATTTATTTGTGTCAGTTATTAAATATAATTCAGTATAAGCTTTAAAAATGATTGCAACCCTGAGAGGAGCATTCCACATCACAGCGTTCGGTTGGTACGCTTTTGTTGTCAATTATCTGGCAGCGAAGGATGGAGAAGAATTACCTAAAGGAATTTTCGTCTATGGGGGACCATGGAAGTACCTTACTTTTTTAAACCTGGTGAGCACATTTAGTGGTGTAAACTGCAGTGATGTTTAGAGCTCTGTCATTTCTTTTCTACAGAAGAAACTGAAATATCTATTTTGGTTTTATTTTAGCTGCTGCAAATGACGTTCTTTGGACTGGCAGCAGTGAATGATCTCCAACCAGGCAAGAAGGCAAAAAGTGTTTTGAACAGATGGAAAGATCTCCTTTTCTCTGTCTTTGCATTCCCTGTAGGGATGGTGAGAAAATTCTTTTTTCATTGCAATACAAAAGAATTAAGGCCCTCTATGAAATATTTAATTCTTCATCAATGTCTAATCTATCATCTGTAAAAGAAGGTGGATTTCTTTGCAGCCATGAAATTAACAATTTGTTTTACAGCAGAGGAAAAAGTTCCATCTCTGGACAGTTGCTCCCAATTGTCAACAACAGCTGTTAGATGTTGTTGAGCGTTTCTTGCCCACACATACTGTTATCAATCCACAACATAACATCTGTATGATATTAAAAACTGGACTTTGATTAAGCCCAGGACTCCTTAAACACCTTCTTATACTTAATTCTTGGTGGATTCTATGTTGGAGAGAGACGTCCTGCTTTAGCAAAGCATCCTCAGATTATGAAATTTTTCACCTCTCAGAGTGGGATTCCTCTGAAAAGTATCTCAAACTCTGGAAATTATTTCCCAGAGCCAGATGATAATCAAACAAATTTGCTTTCACAAACAGACCATTATGTTTGTTGATATAAGGTTCCACTTAATATGTGTATATGGACCTTTATTGAAAATGATTTGGGGAGTAAAATTGTCAGAAATCGGAACGTCGGACCCAGAATTCAGGCAGAAAGATCAGAGTGATTTCAAACAAAGCGTTTATTAACTGCTGAAAACTCAGTGGCTCGTCAGCTGAGGAAGGATAGCTGGGATCTCTGTGGAGGTGGAAACTTAGGTTAGGGACCATGAAACTCTGATGGGGAACGAGAGCGAGCATCTGGTTTATAAAGTCATTCCGAGCCCAGAGGAAGGAGTGGAACCCAATAGGATTATTTTTCCACAGCATGCGGCGGGAGCTGCTCAGAGAGTTCCAGGAGTGAAGCAAAGACTGATGAGCAGAAGCCAGCAGACGTAGAAGTATACGGAGGTAAAATCCACAGACAGCGTCGATGCAGGAGTAGGTTTCCAGGCCAGAAGATCACAGATCCGAAGATGTACCGAAGGGAAATCAAACCAGAGTCAGGAGACAGATCCAAGGTCGACACCAGGCAGAATCCAAATGGCAGTCCAAAGACAGGTCAGTAGAAACAGATCAGAACAGGGACAAGCAAAAGTCAGAAGTCCAGAGGCAGAAACTAGTCAGGATCAGGTAGTCAGAAACACACTAGGTACGTTAGAGAACTCTCACACACGGCTCGAATAATCTGGTACTGATGACTGGGAACAAGCAGTTTAAATAGGAACTGGAACAGGTGGATCTGATGAGTGAGAATAAAAACTGAGTGGAGTTAGATAGGTGGAAGAAAAGAACCAACAATAAAGTCATCAGTGCCAAGATCATGATGACAAAAATCGTAGACCACGGAGACGGAAAGGGAGGTTAGGAAGACAGGGGAGATAAGACCTAAGAGCAGAGAGAACAAGATAGAGACAGGAAAGAGGGAAGAGAGAGAAAGATAAAAAATAGAAGATATACAGTAACTGGTAGAAGTTGACTTTCATACCTTTATGAGACAAGCTGCATCTTAGTATTTAGTATTAGTGTGTATCAGTGAACAACCCGGAACCAAACTCCTGTGGTATGTATGCATGGGAATGCTTGTGTATAAAGGATTTACAAAGCTTCAGAAGAAAAAGACTCACCCTACAGGGCCCAGGACAGATGAACAGGTGATGCAAGCTCCAGATATCGATGGCAGCTTAGCTCACTGGGACATAAGGAGGGTAGACGTAGGGATGGCCGCACCCACCAGAGAAGGGCAGACAAGACCACCTGCAGCCCGACTCCTAAGAGGCCAAACCCCGAAGGGGCCCAGTCCCTGAAGGGATTGAACTGAGAGGCCATCATGGCTAGGTCTCACTGGGCTGTGGAGGGGAGCCTATGAGCTCACGCCCAAGGTGGACCCGGATGAGAGCCCAGGGCTCCAGTCCCGGGGTTGCACCACCCCCTGGTGGAGACCCCACAGGGCCAGGAGGCTCAGGCCAGCCTGGTAGCCACAGTCCACATCTATATAGACTTCTCAAGCCCATGACTGCAGGCAATCACAACTCCAGCAGTCCAATACCCAAGTACGGCACACCAGCCACCTGAGCCCAGGTGCCAGGCATCCCCTCACCCGACTGCAGGCTCAGGCCATGCTCAGGGTCAAGGCAGGCAGCCAAGCAGACTCACAACACAAGCTGAGATGCATCTGGGCATAGTGGTTGTATCCCTCTTGCCGTAAAGCCACAGCCAAACCTTCCAACATCCCAAGCCATGACCGGCTTAGGATGTTGGAAGGTTTGGCTCCAACAACCCAGGAGAAAAGGCCCCATACCAGCCCCCCTCCTGATCGGGTGTAGTGTTGTTATCTGTTGGACTGATGTGTATTTAAAACCTGGGGGTGGTTAGGTATAATTGAACTTTATAATTGAACTTTATTGATCTCAGATTGGAAGTGTCAGCCGACTTTCAGAACACATAAAACTAGGACACACTTGCTCGCACAGTTCCCCCTCCACCCCCTTACTGACAGTGTGTACCCTCTGACAGATTTGAACACTTATTGAACTAGAATCTATTTTTTTCATCCATCTAATTATGTCTTTTTTTTATCCCCATTGCATAGAAAATCATATTAAGTAAATATTTTTCTGCGTATCAATATCAAGTTTTAGATTTTAGTATGACAACTCTAATGCCTAGAGTGCTGACTTTGGTTTAATCCAAACACGTCATCCTTTCTGGTGTCCAAATATTATAGGTGCGTCTTAAAACATTTGGAAATACTAATTTCTTACTAATTTCAGAAAGTAAAACTTGTATTTCATAGATGCCTGCCTGCCTGTAACCCACGTACATACGGCAGCCTTGCCTTTTTCAGTCCACCCCACAATGTAGCTTACCACCATCAGTGTGTGAATCACTGAATGTAGTTTGAAGGGCTTTGATAAATGCTGTTGTGTTGTGAAAGATTCATTTCATATCCATTCCTGATTATATTAAGTGTTCATTTGAATTGCTTTCAAACTATTTCAAAAATATTTTCTCAGGCTATCACACACCTGCAAGGCTACAGTGTTTAGTCATGATGGGTTGTTTTTCCAGTATGAGATTTTTTGAAAAGGAGCAGCAACTCCTTCAGGCTCAAGGTTATTTCAACATCTCTTTATTTGAATCAAACCTTTTGTAGCTTATTTGGTTAAGCTGTATATGAATCCCTCCCAGCTCTCTGCTCTAGTTTCAAGTAGTAGAAATCTTGGTCTGACCAGAAAAGACAGAACATCTGGAGAGCTAGTTCCTGTGTTCTCCATTACGGAGATTAATAAATCCTGCTTGAACGAAGGCCTCCAATTTCTTTCTTGCTCAACCACAAGACCTTTTTATTTTTTTCTGATAACAGCGTATAAGTACAAACCATTTATTCACTGTATAGATTGAATATATGTGGATTTTCTATGTAAACAAATCCTTAATCTGGCCTTTTTTCAGAGAAAGCTAACATTTAAAGATGCAACTGTTTTTGGCATTTACTTAATCATGTTTAGTTACTTTAACACATTTTTTTCATGCCAGCAGGGTTGGACATAAAACATTTGTGTTAAAGTAACTAACAATGATTCAGTTAATGCCAAAAACTGTTGCATTATTTTTTTCAGAGTTTGCTGTAGGTCCTATGGTTGCATATTGGTTTTTTTTAACTCTTCAATAGCACCTTTTGGCCTCCCAACCAGACCTTGGTATGTTGGCTGACATTTTAAAGGTCCATTCTTCTTATACATCTGTAAGTCCCTTTTATAGGCCCAAACATTTTTTTAAAATTTTCTTTCCTAATGACCTCAGAAAGACCTCAGAAAGCTGTTTCTATATCACAGCCTGTCTCACTCTCCATACTTGGTCCAACAGGAAAAACCTGTTCAAAATGCTGAGAGATCCTTTTCTCTTCACGTGGACCTGATGTGAATCAGCTGGGTTTCACTGTAGGCATTTTTCACTGGAATTACTCTTGGGGTGTTCTTATTATTACCAGAAATAGCTTCCTGTAAAAAACAAAACAAAAAAAAGTTACAGAAATTAAAAATTTAATTAAATTCTTTTATATTACTGTAATTTTTTACAGTAGATTTATTATACTGAAATATGTTTAAATACTGACATAAAGTGTTTAATTCTATTCTTCTACAAAATAAAAATAAAGCATGTTAAAATAAAACAATGATCCTGATAAAATGAGTACTCTGAATAAGTCTCTGTTCTCTGCCTCTTAGTTTGTGGTTCTGCTTTTCTGGACAATCTTTGCCTATGACAGAGAATTAGTCTACCCGGCAACCATCGACGCCTTCTTCCCTCCTTGGATAAACCACGCCATGGTACCTCTTCTTGTTTGCCTTCTGTTGGTTATTTTTGAACGCCAAATATTTGAACTCAATGCAACTCTGCTCTGGTGTTTCCTCAGCATACGTTTGTCCTTCCTGTTTTACTTGGAGAAGTGTTGGTGCAGCCTCACACGTACCCACAGATGAAACATGCGCTGGCAGCATTGTTAGTTGTGGGCTTGGCTTATTTATCCTGGTAAGTGCCATTATAGTGCAGTCAGTGAAGTAAACACATCCAGCATATGTGCAACTCAGCACCGTTCTGCTAAAGAGTAAAAGTGTTTTTCCTTTAATCTGTAACATTACACAAAAATTTCTACTTTTAATTGAATGGAAGGAGAGGCAGTGTGAATGAATAACTGGGTAAAAAAAACTACAAGGAGGCACAGCTGAGGACAAAAGAGATCAGGGGTGGATTTAGGAAATTTCGGGCCCTAGGTAGAGACAGGCATGGGGCCCTCTGAATTTATGAGACAACACATAAAACAGACCCATTATACAGATAGAGAATGTTAATAGAATAGATATCTATTATTTATTCAAGTTTTTGTCCCTCTCTTCTTGTCTCTTTTCTTTTTGTTTTCCTCTCTATGTTTTGACTTTTCATGCGTCTCAAAAACAATGAAAGATTTTTTTCCAAGCACTAAGCTCACTTAGCTGATTGCTCCTTCCTGTGTTTCCAAAAAGGCAAAAGTAAATAACCCAGTCCTTCTTTTCACTGTAGACAAGCCATGATCTGCTTCTCTGTTCTCCATTTTTCATTTAGATGAAATAATAGCTGCATGAATCATGACAGCAGACAAGATAGAGGAGAGCAGGAGGCGGGGTTACCAATCTAATTGCTCTGGAGAGCAGAGTTCGCTGCTTTTAGATGTTGTCACCAGTGTCTCCAGTAGCAGAAAAAAGTCGCTAGATGTGGCGCTAGGCGTTTTTTTTAAATAAAAGTTCTAGAGAGGTCAGAAAAGTGGCTAAATATAGCGACTAAAGCGCTAAGTTGGCAACACTGCTCTTTGCATCGTTTTTTTTCAAATGGTTTGCTGCTGTCTGTTTGGACCTTTCTGAACATGTGCAGCAAATGGACTGATCCAATATGGTGGACACTGAAGGGGGGTGATCAGAATGATTAATATTATTATCATTCTGATGGCATTTTAGCAAAAGGGTTTTTATCAAAAGCATAATTAATGTGCACAAATAAGGAATAGTTGTATTAACCATACATGGAAACAGAGTTGTATGGGGCCGCCAGGAACTTGGGGCCCTAGGCAACTGCCTATTTGTAAATCCCCCCCCTTGGAAGAGAAAGCTGACAGAAAACAAGCTAATATGGTTTATGATAAAGTGAAACATTAGAAAAGACAGCGGGATCAAAAACTGAAACAACTGGAAATACAAGAGCAAAACTGGCAAAGCAGCTCAGTCACTGGTGTTAAATGAAAAACAGGAGGTAAAGCAAAACACAAGAAAACAAAAGTGTTCTTCTACCAACTAAGGAAATAAGACGTTCTAACTACATTTGTGCTCCTTTAAAGGGGCTTAAATAGTTCCCTGCTGAAGGGGGCCTCTTGTTTTCATTCAACCCAGAGATGATCAGCATACCACCAAACAGAAACTATCAACTAGATGAAAAGAGAGAGTTATCATTCCGTTAAGAGAAAAATGCCTGACTGCCCATATATCATCTGCAGATGGTATTCATGACATGTCAGCCTTTTCACATTCTGTCCTCTTATAATCACAATCTGTTGAATTGTATGTGATGGACAAGCACAAAGTAGGGCACAGTTGTTTTTGTTTCATTTCAGTCTAAAAAAGTCGTCTGTTAATTCATATTCAACCCCTTTTGCAGATGAAATTGAATATAACCAGTCCCTTTAAAAGGCATCTAATAAGAAAACTTAATTTCTTAGATGATTGGATAAATAACTCTGATTTAACAGCTAAACGCACTAAAATCTGTGCTTTCAAAGAGGCATGCCAGCCCAACAGATCCTGATCACCTTTTATCTAAGTTTTTATTTTTATCTGAATACATAAAAAAAAAAATATTGCTTCTTTTGAATTTTCCGACAGTTTTTATATTTTTTATCTTTGTTATTTCTGTATTTTATCGCTATATACATAAAAAGGATTACATATAACATTTACCTGAAGTTAATTATTCCGCTTTAATTCATTAGAAAACGCCTTGATTTAAAAGGTTTTTGCAAGGAAAAATGCAGAGATTTTAAAGTGACATTTATATGAAACGAATAACCGGAGATATTCTTCAAATGCCTCCAGTCGTCTGAGTGAGACTATTTCATGAAGCTAAAGTCTTTTTGTGATTAACTGTAAGCGAAAGGAGCAATGTTCACAAGAGCCTTCTTCCTGCATGATAATTATACACTTGGAAGTGAATTTGGTCAAAGAAGTAACCTTAATCTGACAAAAGTAATAAAATATATACATTTTCTATGATAGATTCTCCTCTGGTCCGTGTTGAGTGCGATACACACCATGTCACCAAACAGCATGTACAGCGTATACATTTATATATATATCTATAAAAAAAGTTAGAACTGCAAATATACAGTCATATGTTTATATTGCTATTTTTTTATGTATTTATTACTGTTTTCAAGGCTGCATTTAAAAAAAAAATGAAATTGTCTAGAGCTGTTTTAAACGAAATTTTTTTTTTATATACACTTGTGTATACAAAATGACAAAATAAATCTGTCAAAGCACAGTGACTACCTTTAGCCCGATACATAGAGGTCCGTTGGATAATCACAAGATAATAAACAGCTGTGATGCTTCTTATTAGCATTATTAGCACACACCATGATTTTAGGTTTGGTAGACATCTTGAATTGAAAACTCTTCCTGGATGGGAAGCGAAACGTCTTCATACTTGGAAAACAAATTCCAGTGGTTTGCTTTCTAACTGTTTTGTCACGATTTTAGTCTCTTTGTTCTAGGGGTACGTCATTTTTTCCATTCCTGTTTCACAGTTGTTGTTTTTTTAATTATTCTTTTGAATCATAGTTAAAAAGCAATTGTCTGAGTTTAATTTGTTCATTTTCATAGAAATCTTATTTATTATTGCTTTTGTCAGATTTTCATTGTCATTTCTCAATATATTTCTGTGACAATTGTGGTTTTTTTTCCTTTCATTAGAGAGACAAATAGCTTGGATTGAAAAACTGATCCTGAAATGAAAACTGAGCTTCAGTTTAAGCCCTTTAAAGATAAAATGAATTACAGTTATATTCGTTCCTGTTATTTTATTGTTAGTTATATTTATATTTCTTATTCCGATTTATATATATATATGTCTGTCTCTGGTGCATTCATGAAGCACTTTGGTCAGCTGAGGTTGTTTTTAATGTGTTATTTATAAAGATTTTGAAAACAACAGAAAAAGAGAGCGGATCCACCCATATTTTAAAACCCGTTTTTTATCTTTGTTGTGGGAATAGGGTGGGGTTTGAGGCCTGTTTTCAGAAGTAATTTAGTGAGGGATTGCTGGGCACCCTGGACGGGTTACCAGGGCAACACAGTGACCCTAAAGGCAATTTTAGAATAACCAATCAACTTAATCGTCATGTTTTTGGACTGGGGGAGAAGGTTTGGCTACCCTGAAAGAGCCTAAAAGCAAAGTGAAAAAATCTCCACCCTAGGTTGGCCTGGTTTGCTGTTTCAAAGAGATTATTAGACCAGGCTGCACACCCAGATACTTCCCACGGATCGTTTTGGTGGTAGTGTTGCTTTAGTATCGCACTAATTGGAAGAAAAGAAATTAAAATGAGGAAAATCCTCCTCATTGATTGATCAGAACCAAAAGCAGTTCATCTATCCCCTTCCTCCATCCTGTCCACAATAAAAACCTCGTACAACATTGTTACAGCCATTTCAACACTTCATTGTTTATTAGTATTATTGTTACGGGTAGGCTCAGACAACCTTACGTAGTTCTTTCCTCTTCTTCTTTTACCCAAATGCAATTTTTCTTACATCCACTCTTCCTTCTTCTGGTGAGTTAGGACCATTTTCATTCATTTTTGTCTTTAAGCGATAAGCTCCAGGGTTCAGGTAGACCATGCCAACTCTGGATGCTGTGAACGGTTTGTTCCGGGGTTTAAAGATGTGTCTCAACCAAAATGATTTAATTTGGCTGGATGAAAAATATAACAAAGGTTTGGTGTTAAAGCACATCTAGCAAGGAAAGAACTCAGCCTGCTGTTCTGTCAGATCAGTATACCCATAGCCCAGAGGTCTTCAACATTTTCCAGGCCAAAGACCCCCGAGCTGATGGCGAGACGGAGCGGCAAACCCCTAATTATATATGTTGTATTAAATAGTGTTCTATCAAACTGGTCCTATAGTCACTCTATTACATATGGAGTAATGTAACGAAAGTAATTCTTCCCTGGGATTATTGAAGTATTTCTGATTCCTGGTTGATGGGACAGGTGTTGTGAATGAAACGGTGCCCAGCTTAAAAGAGCTCCTTTGTGTCATTGAATGTGTGCATTGATGACTGAAAGACATCTTCTGCCTCCATTTATCTGTTTACTACAGTTTGTTGAATTCGTGTTAATGCATATTTAAAAACATTTAAATTAGTGGAAAAAATTGCAGGGGGATTATAAAAAAATATATATATTTTTGCCACACCCGTGTAGTACCTCTGTGGAGCCCCTAGGGGTCGCAGACCCCTGTTGAAGACCTCTGTCATAGGAAATATGCACCCACAAGACTTCATATTTTCGTTTATTCCTTTAGCCATGTACAAAAAAACCCCAACAATTGAAGGTTAGATCGCCATACGCTTAAAAAAAAAATACCAAAAAGTATGTAATAAAATTTTTTTTGGTACATGACTAAAGGGATACACACCTGTTGAGGTAGTTTAAAGTGTATTTTTCGTACAAAACTAACAACATATTCTCATTATCAGTTCGTATGAAATTGTACGAAAAGTTATGCACAGTATTTCGTACGTTTTGGACGTTTTTCCTCGAAAAAACAGGTCACTGCGCACAGCAGATCCGCGGACGGACGTAAAACTGGGGGAAAAAAAGTGCAATAATTACTTCTTCAAGTCTCTAACTACATTGCTTGCTGTTTTGTATCTTAGGGTTAGGGTTAATTGTATGTTAAATTCTATGTTATTGAATGGTGCGTAAGATGCGCATGCGCAAGGATATCTTGTCTCAAGGCAAGACGTAAAAATACAAAGAAATATGACGAAAAAAACGTCAAAAACGTACGAAATTAAGTACTTGTCGTACGATTTCATACGAACTCATAATGAGAATACACTGAAACTAAAGGGATGAAGAGGTTTTGACTGGGTATGCTGGTCTGACAGAACACCGGGAATTGAACCACAGACCTTCTGGTACAGCGTTACTATCTGTGCCACCATGCTGCCCAGTAAGGAGCCCCTCTGATGACATGGACAAAAAAAATGTTTAATTGTGGCCGCGAAGTAGCACGAAATACTACTTCGCGGCCATGCAATAAGTATAATGTGCGCATGAAATACTACTTCGTGGCCACGCAATAAGTTTAACGTTCGCACGAAATACTTATTAATAATATCAATAAATCCGTCCCTGTTTTCAGGCTTATGTTAACTGTAATGACTTATCTTGGACAGGCTGCTATGTTAACGGGCCTTTAGTCCTTCGTTTAGCTATGCTGCGGTTGTTTACACTACGCCTTTTCCACCTCAAATGGCGTCTTAGCAACAAATGTCATGTGACTGGCGTAGACCGACTGTGTAAGCAAATCGAGCGCGCCTTAGACCTTAGAGAAGGCGCGCTCGATTTGTTTACCCAGTTGTCCAGGAATGATATTAATATTATTAATAAGTATTTCGTGCGCACGTTAAACTTATTGCGTGGCCACGAAGTAGTATTTTGTGCGCACGCTATACTTATTGCGTGGCCACAAAATACTACTTCGTGGCCACAATTAAAATTATTTTTTGTCCATGTCATCAGAGGGGCTCCGTAGCCCAGAGAGAGAACCATTAGTAAATAAAACCCCAAGTATGTATAGTAAAATACATATTTGTGAACGTTTTAAATAGTCGATGAGGCCTGGTTCTGTGTTTTCTCCTTACCATTTAGCTTTTGGTTTGTCTAAGTTTTTTTTAATGTTGTAGGTCATAAAAATCAGCTGAAATTTGATTTTCTTTTTTTACCCCCCGTTACGTTCAAGCACATGACTCTGTCCGTATGGAAAATGATGTGACTTTAAAAAGATCAACCCTTACTTGAATCTCAGTGCTGAAGAAAAGCATCAATCTTTGCTTGTCTCGACTCGCCCATTTCTTCACAGAATGAAACGGCTGGAGGGTAAATACTTCTTCAAACCTTTTGATATTTCTGCTACATAAAAAGTAACACATTTCCCTTTATGCCGTGGCAGATAAACCACAACCACACATTTTGCAGCAGATATTTTCTTTATTTTCAAGCTTTCCTTTTTTACTGTAAAGAGTAACAAAAAAATGGAAGAAAATATCTGCAGAAGAGTCACAGGTTTGTTTTCCAACAAGACAGTAGAAGACCAACAAACAGCATAAAATACACCTTAAAGAAATCCTCTTTTTATTCTTTTCCTCTCCTGCGTCCTTCAGGATTGTGTGGGTGTATCTGACAGTGGGGGTTTGGGTGTATCCCCTCCTCGGACACTTCAGTGCTGCTGGTCTGCTGGGCTTCTTCTTCTTCAACATGACTGTGGTGACTCTGCTCTATGTGCTCGGGGACCGACTCAACAGCCACGTTTGGAGTGAGACACGTTTATCACCACTGTTCAGTCTCTATTGTGTCACGTTCTCTTTTATATTTATCCCTTTTGTTTTCTTCATTCCAGAACAGGACAAAGCAGAGTGATAAAGAGTTTCTGGGACTGCTCTAACCTTTTGCATAAAGCTACCAGCTTAAAACAATGAGATGTCAAATGTTGCATGACAAGCATCCAAACACCACAATAAATCAGCTTCCTCACACTACAGTCCAGCTGTGTGTTCTGTTTTATCAAAAGCTACCCATTGAAAACCAGCAAACAGGCAGGAAGAGCTGAGGGTGGATCCGGTTTAACCGTCTTTAACCTGAATGAAACGTGTGTCGTTATTAGTCCAAAGCTTCTAGAAGAACAGGTCCGATCTGCAGCGCTGAACAGCACCAACATAAGCCTTTCACTAATCTCCAGATACTCCCAGGAAAATCTTTGGTTTGGGGTCCACTTGTATCCCTTGTCTTGACCCCCGATATGACTTGATCAACCTCCTCTTAGATCTCTGTAGCCTTTCAGGTGGTGCAGGTAGTTTGGATCCGCGTCCACCAGTCCCATAGAAAGGATCTTTGCCAGCAAATGCACATCTTCCTCACTCAGATCATTCTGTTGAGACGAGTTATGAATTAAACGTTTGATCACTTGTCGGTTAAATCAAATATTGTTCCATAAAAAAAGAATACTCACCATTTTGCTGCTGGAAGACGATTCAGGGATTTGGGACTTTTGAGGCTTTTTTCCCTATTGACAGCAATAATCATGTCAGACAATCCGACTGAGAATATTCCTTAGTTCTTTGATCAGATTTAGTCCCAAATGTGTTTTCATAAACCTTATTTATTATATTTTTGAATAGAAATGAAATATTTAAGAAAAACTCACCTCTTTCAGGCCTTTAGAAAAGCAGATTACAACCAAAAGTAGTCCGGCAACGACCTGAATTACAAGAAAAACACCAATCAACACAACTTCTACCTTTATGCACAGAAATAGTGAAATGCTTTCATAAAAAAAGGCCTTTACTTACTCCCACTAAGTGCAACATGTTTGCTTCTCGAGCTTCTGTCCAGCATATGCCTTCATACGTCACTCCTGGTGATCTTTATAAGCCTCAGAAGCATCAGGCCACTGTGCGTAAGCTGCCAGGGGAAATCTCCCAGGCAGAACCTGCAGAACAGGACCAGCTGCATTGACATGAAAGCACCTGATGTTGAGTCTTTAAAACAGTTTAAAGAAGTTATGTTTGTTACGCAAGTGTTTGCGTAAAAAGGGCCCTTAGAGTGGGAAGAAGGCCGTAATCACAGGGGACGCTTAGACGCACTTAAAACCTTTATTTTACCTCCACCCTTAACACCTGTGCAACAGAAAATACTTCAAAGGTTTGTCAATGTGTCTCTGAAGTCATCTCTGATTCTTTAAATGTCATTTAAAATTTTCAAATTGCTTTACTCATCTTTACAGTTTTCCTGGGACTCACCAGCTGCAGCTATCAGGAAGCTGCTTGTTCTGACAAAGAAAACATGCTTTTCCCCCTAAAGCTGGAGAGAAAATGTCAGAGTTTAGACCCGTCCAAACTAGCACCAGATCTGCTAAGCTTGATCTGCCCACAGGCCCCTTTTTAGCAGCTGGAAAAAACAGATCAAATCCCTGCTCAGTAAAATATACAAGATTGATGGTGTAAATGAGTAAGATATTAGAAGAAAAAGAGGGTTAGACGTTTGCCTTGCGTGCACCGTACGAATTCTTGGGGTTGAATATTTTTCAATCTCATCTCTGCAACAAGAATAACCAATAGACTGAAGATGTTTTAACATTATCTCCTCTTTCTTTCATCTTTTCTTTTTTTCTATTTTTCCTTTCCTGTTCTACTTATATTACAGTGTCCATAAAATCTGTAATAATCCCTGCATGAATTATAATAAAGCCATTTATATGCATAAATTAAGCGGAACACTATGGCGATAGCCGTACTGCTCCACTTGTGAAAGCAAAACCTAAAATCTGTTCTACTCTTTTTGGCCTCAAGACAATTATTCTCATTGCTACATCGCCAGACAGGACACTGTTAATAAAAAAGAAAAATAATATCAAATAGGTGATCAAAGTGTTATTATATTCAGAGGTGGAAAGAGTACTAAAAAATTGTATTTGAGTAAAAGTATCTTTACTTTGCCTCAATTTTACTTAGAGTAAAAGTAAAATTACCCATCTCAAAATTTACTCAAGTAAAAGTAAAAAAAAACTTCATTTAAAATGTAAAAATGTAATTTAAATAAAAGTTACTTAATTACTTTGAGTTATTTAATGCAAAAAAGGATGAATCATGAATCAAATTGAGCACAAGATGTTTTAATCGATTTCAAGGTAAAAGTAAAATTACCCGTCTCAAAATTTACTCAAGTAAAAGTACAAAATTACTTCATTTAAAATGTAATTTGAGTAAAAGTTACTTAGTTACTTTGAGTTATTTAATGTAAAAAAGGATGAGTCATGAATCGAATTGAGCACAAGATGTTTTCATCGATTTCAAGGTAAAAGTAAAATTACCCATCTCAAAATTTACTCAAGTAAAAGTACAAAATTACTTCATTTAAAATGTAATTTGAGTAAAAGTTACTTAGTTACTTTGTGTTATTTAATGCAAAAAATTATGAGTCATGAATTGAATTGATCACAAGATGTTCTAATCGATTTCAAGGTAAAAGTAAAATTACCCATCTCAAAATTTACTCAAGTAAAAGTACAAAATTACTTCATTTAAAATGTAATTTGAGTAAAAGTTACTTAGTTACTTTGAGTTATTTAATGCAAAAAAGGATGAGTCATGAATCGAATTGATCACAAGGTGTTTTAATCGATTTCAGGGCGTATTTCAGTGGAAATCCACACTTGCAAAAGATCAGCTGGGCTAAAGAACATACTTCCTCACTGCACAAGGACAGTCACAACCTGAACCATAAAGTGCAAACAATTTTCAATCCTAATGTCCAACAGACAACACCATGATAGGAATAAAGAAATTTAAACTACATTTTAAAGTTTTCAAAATGCACACAAAATTAAATGCCCAAAAGATGCCAGAAATCGAACTAAAACGCAACAGAATGCCACTGTTATTAACAAGCTCCTCATTTAATCATTTTAACTGACACTTGTTTTACTTTAATAGTGATTTTTAACTGACACTTGTTTTTACATCAATTTTTTATATGTTTGAATTGTGTAAATAAAGTGCTGTTAAAAGTCAAAAGTCGTCTTCTATTTTTTAATGGCGAATAAGTGTCGGTTCCGTGACACAGGGGCTTAAATTTCCGGCCGTATTAAATTTTTTCATCATCAGTATTTTTTTTTTTTTTTTTTTACTCAGTAAAGTGAGGGGGTTTTAAATGTAGCGAAGTAAAACTACTTAAGTTAAAATTTACTCGAGTAAAAGTAAAAATTACATATTTCAAAAACTACTCAGAAAATTACAAATTACTCATAAAAAGTACTCAATTACATTAACTTGAGTAAATTTAATTTGTTACTTTCCACCCCTGATTATATTGTTTTGTTTTTTAATTACATGATCATTTTAACATGATTGTCTATTACAGACCTGCCCTAAGTATTTAAAAGAAGCCTACATCGAATGCCTGTGCAGGAGGCTGATTTGCACCCCTGGAGTGAGGTTTAGGGTCACATGCAAATGGAAAGTTATATATAACTGCTGGCTATAGCTGTAGAGAATTAATTTAATGCAGAAAGAGAGGTGTAGCATATCTGTAAAAAACAACAGTATATAATATTTTTTTAATTAATGCAAATGGATCATAACCAATAAGGTCAATAGGCTAGTTCTCAGAAGATAGATACGACTCATGAAACAGCAGACAGAGACTAGAAGTTTGCAGTTGCGAGTGCCTTGTATTTATAGTGAGGAAAATTATATACATATTAACATCATCAGTGAAACATCCAAATTGCCATATAAAATGTGCAAAAGGGGAAAAAAAAAAAATTTAATCAATTCCACAATTAATGAAACCACATCCCTTCAGTCCATTCACCCCAAGCTGGGGTTGATTAAAGGTCCCAAGCAAATTCCTTCTAAAGGGCTTGGTGCAGTGCACGTCATGGACTGACAAAAGTCAGAGCAGAGTGGAAACAAAATTGTTTGTTTAGCGGCAAGGAGCCTCCTACCAGCCTGGCAGGAGATCCAAAGTCTTTGTGTACCCAAAGTACAATCTTTCTTGGGCTCTAGGCCTGGACCTTCAGCTCGCCATCAACACCTGGCCTGAATAATAAAACAGGACCATTTTCTCAATACATATAATCAAAACATTCTAGTGTGCACACAAATTCAGTAAGTGGTACTCTTTGCACTACAGATAATTCCAAACAATAATTTTCAATCAATATGCATATTCAATAAATATAAAGTTCCATATAAATTACATTCATTAAAAATCCAATAAATATGCACTATATAAATTAGTTAACATGAAATGTAAAAAACAACTAATACAAACAAGTGCTCACACTAACACGATAAACCAGATATTTATCAGTATATATTTCATGATTCTGCTCTGCTTTGTTACACGTGTAAAGTTTAACCATCGTTGTATAAATGCACTCATGCACATACTGTGGGAAACAAAAGCAACAATAACAGCAGCAGACTGACTTAAACCTGCCTGGGATCAAACTGTAAGGTGTTATTTCATGCTAAATTATTCATACCTCAAAGATTTCCCTCGTTTTGTCATATTACAACTAAGAGCTTTAAGCTTATTATTTGGTTGGTGTTTTATTTGTCAGAACAGAGCTGCTAATCTTCTGACCTATAGCAGCTCTGGATGTTTAGATGCTGAGGAATTTTATACTGATTCTTCAGCTCCAGCTCAGATTGGATAGAGAGCATAAAAAAAAAAAACATTGCTTTACAAATTTTCCCACAGATGCTGAACTGGATCCTGGTCTGGACTCACATAAACCATTGTACTGTAGCTCTAGATGGATTTTTAGGCCCAAAATGTGAACCTAATCCAGCCTCCATTCGTCTGCTGCTTTTAACTGCTTTTTTTAGCCCTGTTCTGTGTTTAGCTACAACATTATGACGCTGCCACCACCATGCTTCACCATGGCGGTGTCACGTTCACAGTGATGGTTTAATTTTCCAGCAGGTATAGCTTTTTGCATGAACACCAGATACTTCCACTCAAGTCTCATCTGAATAAAGGAGCTTCCTGCACCTTATTCAGGGTTTCTGCACAATAAGGCAAGTTAAATTCAAGACTTTTTAAGACTTTTTAATGCCACTTGAAATAAAAATTTAAGACCAAATTCACAAGAAACACATGAAAAACCTGCTTGCGACAACTAAACCCAAAGGTTTATTTCAACATACGCCACTGCACTGTTCCAAATTTTGAAAAGCTATCGGGACGGAACCAATATTGGCGAGCCGTTATTTCTTTTTTTTTTTATAAAAAAAATTAATAAAAATGGTCAATTTTAAAGTTATATTTAGATTACAAAAATAAATCGTAATAAAAATAATCCTATTTATGATGTTTTTAAAATTAAGACCTACGAAAGACCGATTTAAGACATTTTATTACCAATTAAGGCCTTAATTTTATTTTGAAGAATTCAATGACTTTTAAGACTTTTTAAGGACCCGCGGGAACCCTGTTATTGCTGCATTTGGTTTGTGGTAACAGCAAACAAAACCTTTTAGAGATTATTTTGACACTCTTCGGTAAAGGTGATACTTAAATTAGAACAGCTGTATTCATACCGAGATTAAATTAATTCTTTCCTGCAGTCACCAGTAATTTCTGAAGGTAGTTAGCTACACTATATAGTAGTGTCTCTACAGAAGAGGATTAGGGCCACTGAAAAAAAAAAAAAGTTAACTGATTTTTTTTTATTTTATTTCAGCATAGTATGGGGAAAAAGTCAGAATTCTGACTTTTTTCTCAGAATTCTGACTTTTTTCTCAGAATGACTTTTTGACTTTTTTAATGTCAGAATTCAGTCAGAATTCTGACTTTTTTTATTGTCAGAATTCAGTCAGAATTCTAAGATTAAAGTCAGAATTCTGACCTTAATCTCAAAATTCTGACTGTTTTTTATTGTCAGAATTCAGTCAGAATTTTGAGATTAAGGTCAGAATTCTGACTTTTTTTCTCAGAATTCTGACTTTTTTTATTGTCAGAATTCAGTCAGAATTCTAAGATTAAAGTCAGAATTCTGAGAAAATAGTCAGAATTTTGAGATTAAAGTCAGAATTCTGACATTAAACTCAGAATTCTGACTTTTTTCTCAGAATTCTGACCTTAATCTCAAAATTCTGACTATTTTCTCAGAATTCTGACTTTAATCTCAAAATTCTGACTATTTTCTCAGAATTCTGACTTTAATCTCAGAATTCTGACTTTTTTCTCAGAATTCTGACTTTAATCTTAGAATTCTGACTGGATTCTGACAATAAAAAAAGTCAGAATTCTGAGATTAAAGTCAGAATTCTGACTTTTTTTCTCAGAATTCTGCCTTTTTTTATTGTCAGAATTCAGTCAGAATTCTAAGATTAAAGTCAGAATTCTGAGATTAAAGTCAGAATTCTGAGAAAATAGTCAGAATTTTGAGATTAAAGTCAGAATTCTGAGAAAATAGTCAGAATTTTGAGATTAAGGTCAGAATTCTGAGAAAAAAGTCAGAATTCTGAGTTTAATGTCAGAATTCTGACTTTAATCTCAGAATTCTGACTTTTTTTCTCAGAATTCTGACTTTTTTTTATTTTCAGAATTCAGTCAGAATTCTAAGATTAAAGTCAGAATTCTGAGAAAAAAGTCAAAATTCTGAGATTAAAGTCAGAATTTTGAGAAAATAGTCAGAATTTTGAGATTAAAGTCAGAATTCTGACTTTAATCTCAAAATTCTGACTTTTTTCCCATGTTAAACTGAAATAAAATTTAAAAATCAGTTCACTTTTTTTTTCCAGTGGCCCTAATCCTCTTCCGTATGTCTCAGTGCAATGAAGGCTGAATAAACATTCATGCCACTGATTTCAAATAAAACATGAACAACTTTGTCATAGTCTGTCACATGACATCTCAGTTATATAACATTTTGCTCTTGTAACCTAAAAAAAAAATATGAGGTGCCCCCAGGGACATAAATCAGAATTAACTTGCATATACACATATTAAATTACACTCTTCCATATAATATACTGAAAACCTCACACAAACACTAGTAAAAAGCTCTCACATAAACTAGTGAAAACATTTACCTCTTATATAATCTACTCAAAAGCTCTCATACAAAGTAGTGAGAACTGTTCATATAAACTGGTGAAAAGCTTTACCTTTCATACACACTACTAGAAAGCTTTCATATACACTATTAGAAAGCTCTCATATACACTATTAGAACGCTCTCATATACACTATTAGAACGCTCTCATATACACTATTAGAAAGCTCTCATATACACTATTAGAAAGCTCTCATATACACTATTAGAAAGCTCTCATATACACTATTAGAACGCTCTCATATACACTATTAGAACGCTCTCATACACACTACTGAAAAGCTATTAGCGGATTTCAGTTGAAACGGAAGGTGTTTCAGTGAAACAGGAAGGACCGTCATTACACCGGTAGTTGTTTTAAACGGAGGTCATTCTGGCTAGCTCCGTACATTTTGTGCTATCTCCGGCCGAAATTGTATCAAATAAAATTATTGATTCATGCTCAGCAATCCGCTAAACAACTCACAGAAGCATGGGCATTACTCGACTTTATTTTTTATGTTTTTGCTTCAACAGAGATCCTTTTCCGGTGTTGTGCGAAATTCTGTTCCCATGTGAAAATCTGTTCCACCTGTGTCGGGAGCGCGCCGCGCATTGCAGCCACATAAGCGGATCTGATCATTTCCCAGGCCTTTTGGATCATTTCTTAGTTAAATAAAAAGTCGTAAAATTATACAAGGTTGAGACATTTTGTTTAATCAGCCGCTGTTGTTTACAAAATTGTAAAATAAAAAAAATAAATGCGGTTTTCTTATGCTGTTTTGTATTGTTATTTTAAACGCCAAGAGAATCAGTCTCTTTCCAAGTTTTTTCACTTCAGCCTGACAGAAATAAAAGTCAAGTCACCAAATACCAAATTTGTATTTATAATTTTTTATTACTGATATAAGATGATGGGAAGTGCCTGATAGCAGTTCCATAATATGGAAACAAATTAATTTAGCTGCAAATCTTAAACTGTGTTTATTCCTCTCTTCATCAACAACAAACCATCTGGATTCGGTGATATTTGAGCAATGTTTGCCTAAAGTAAAGGAGGGGGACCATATATTTTAGCTTTCTAATAGTGTGTATGAGAGCGTTCTAATAGTGTATATGAGAGCTTTCTAATAGTGTATATGAGAGCTTTCTAATAGTGTATATGAGAGCGTTCTAATAGTGTATATGAGAGCATTCTAGTAGTGTATATGAGAGCGTTCTAATAGTGTATATGAGAGCGTTCTAATAGTGTATATGAGAGCGTTCTAATAGTGTATATGAGAGCATTCTAGTAGTGTATATGAGAGCTTTCTAATAGTGTATATGAGAGCGTTCTAATAGTGTATATGAGAGCGTTCTAATAGTGTATATGAGAGCATTCTAGTAGTGTATATGAGAGCTTTCTAATAGTGTATATGAGAGCGTTCTAATAGTGTATATGAGAGCTTTCTAATAGTGTATATGAGAGCGTTCTAATAGTGTATATGAGAGCTTTCTAATAGTGTATATGAGAGTGTTCTAGTGTATATGAGAGCTTTTTAACAGTGTATATGAAAGCTTTCTAGTAGTGTGTATGAAAGGTAAAGCTTTTCACCAGTTTATATGAACAGTTCTCCCTACTTTGTATGAGAGCTTTTGAGTAGATTATATAAGAGGTAAATGTTTTCACTAGTTTATGTGAGAGCTTTTTACTAGTGTTTGTGTGAGGTTTTCAGTATATTATATGGAAGAGTGTAATTTAATATGTGTATATGCAAGTTAATTCTGATTTATGTCCCTGGGGGCATCTCATAAAAAAACGTGGAAAAATCCTTCCTCAGGCTCCTGATGGTCTACATAACGTGGGAACTGTGGAAGAAACACTCTCCACAATGTTAATCTTCACCTTTCACAACTTTTATCTGTGGCGGCTGCTTGTTTGCATGTAAATGAAATATCGGACTAAAAAGTGTCAAAATAAATTACACAAATCTTTTTTTTTTTTTGACTTCTGGGAAACTAGCAAGCCCTGGAGCCAGAGCGTTTTGTAACAAGGGAAACCTGGTGGAAAAATACAAAAACAAGGTCCTGACATGCCTGTGACAAAAGAAGGTCGCACAGGGTTACTTGGTCAGTAGAAGTTAGGTAACAACCACAACGTAGTGCAACTGAAGGCAGAATTTCCCCAAACACTCTGCATTCATAAAAAAAATAAAATAAAAAAAAACATCCTGTAAACCGCAAAGACTGGAACCTTATAAAGAGCATATAGTTCTCATTGGAACAGGAAAAGCCACACAGCTACAGATGAAGACCTTATGAAGTGATTGTTCCTCATATTCCAGATACTTTATCAAACCACAGGTTTCCTTGTGGAAAGGAGCGACATCCTTCCTTTATCAGGCCACTATCCTCTGGCTCCAGCTCTTTTTTTTATTTTTTTTTTATATAGTATTGCTTTAAAACTAAATTTTTATTGTTTTTATTGATCTCACAGTGGAAAATGTACTTGTTAAATCAGCTCAAATAGTCAAAACAGGAGCAGAAAAAAGTGCGTGGGATATATTCAGTGCATCTACATATGACAGCCTTTTTTTTTAAAGCAGGATCATTATTATTGGGTTATTGCTAATGTATGTAATATACAGTAAGGAACGGTTGTATTGAAACTGTAATTTCCCTCTGAGATTAAGAAAGTATGTCTGATTCTAATTGCACAAGGTGTTTATGGGTATTTATATAGGTGGATATTTATATTCCTATATATATTTTTATTGCACTGGGTGTCAAATAGTAATTGCACATTATTAATTGCACAAGTTATTGCCGTTGTAGTGTCGCATTGTAGAGTCCTGTTGCAGCAGGGATGAATGAGCTGCGGTAGCGCTCGTTTTTACAAACAGGGTGTAAAAGTCTTTCACTAAAGGAGCTGCTCAGCTCCTTTACAGTCTGGTGCAGAGGTTTAAAGGTGCTGTCCATGATGGATGGGAGCTTGGACAGCATCCTCCTCTCAGCCACTTCCTCCACTAAGTCCAGCGTGCAGCCTAGGTCAGAAACGGCCTTTCTCACTTGTTTTTACTCTCTTTCTGTCCCGATCTGCGCTACCAGGGGCCCAGCAGACAACTGCGTAGAGGAGGGCTGATGCCACCACAGAGTCAGAGAATTTCTGATAAATCTTAAAATTACTATCGCCTACTGCTACCCAATGAGGTGTTATCTGTAGATGTTGCTGCCATGAAGTTACTGCAGAAACTATCTATGCTTGCACTCTTTTTTTATCTCATAGTTCAGGGTTTGTATCCTGTGGCTCTGGAGCACTTTGGAAAGTTGTCAATTACTCTTCATCAATAAAATGCTAAAAATGATGAAGAGCAACTTTTTAAAAAAACAAAAATAGCTATACTAACAAATGCATGTTTTGGCATTTTATTTTTAAGTGGGAACTTTTTTACACAGCTTTCTGAAAATATTACAAAGCTGTTGTAAATATTTGTTAAATAGACGCCTTCTATTTTTTAACATAACTGTTGAAATATCAGCCACTTCTTGTAGATATTTGTCAGGTTTTCTTTTTCTATTTTTTTTTTTCTTTTTTAAGGGTCACATGATTTTTTAAGGCTCTAAATTGATTTTATTATTTGTTTCAATGACAAAGAATCTAAAATTTACAATAAAAATTGACTGTAACTATAATTGAATAACATTTTTTTGACATTTTTAAGTGTGGAAATTTTGGTTTTCAAAAAACAATTTTCCCAAAATATTAGTAACCAATTGAAAATAAATGTTTTCTCTTTTTAGAAGTTTTTTTTTCCATAATTTTAAAACCAAAAGTTTTATATTGCACTGTGGTTATCTAAAAAGGACACATCTCCCATGGTAGATATTTAATAAATATATGACTTTTTTTTTTTTAAAGGTAATGTACTGCTTGCATTTTATTAGCTGGACAAAAGTCAAAAATGGTCCTTTACATTGTAAGGGCTGCAGCCCCCTGCCATAGTTTTTAGTGTTTATCCCTTGATTAGAGATGATCTGATTAGATGTGTTTCTGTTGTAGATGAGGCCATAAAAAGAAGCTGTTGCTATTTGCTCCGTCTGTTTTCTTTAACATAGATTGTTCCCTGGTGTGTGCGTCTCAAGCTGTTTGTCTTGTGTGTTGAATCTGTGTTATATAACCCAAAGTGCTTGATTTATAGGTCGTTCTACTTTCCCACCCTCCCTTTGGGTCTTGAACTTTGTTTAATAACTGAAAGGAGATCTGGTAAACAAAAGGTTGAAATGAGCTTTTCCAGCTGGATGATAAAGCGTTTCATCAAAGATAAGGTGAGGAGCTTGTCCATCCAGGAGGAGGAGCGGGGATTTACCCTTAGCCAATACTAGGCAGTTGCCTAGGGTCCCACTTTCTGGGGGCCCTATTAATCTGCTTACATGTATGGATAATACAACTATACCTTATTTGTGCTCATTAATTATGATTTTGATAAAAATCCTTTAGCTAAAATGCCATCAGAATGATAATAATATTAATCATTCTGATCCCCCCCTTCAGTGTCCACCATATTGGATCAGTCCACTGCTGCACATGTTCAGAAAGGTCCAAACAGACAGCAGCAAACCATTTGAAAACAAACGATGCGAAGAGCAGTGTTGCACTTTTGTCGCTATATTTAGCGACTTCTCAGAGGCCTCTAGCGCTGTTATTTCTAAAAAGCTCCTAGCGCCAAATCTAGAGACTTTTTTCTGCAACTGAAGACTTTGGAGGCAACATCTAAAAGCAGCGAACTCTGCTCTCCCGAGCAAGTAGATTGGTAACCCCGCCTCCTGCTCTCCTCTATCTTGTTTGCTGTCATGTTTCATGCAGCTATTATTTCATCCAAATGAAAAATGGAGAACAGATAAGCAGATCATGGCTTGTCTACAGTGAAAAGAAGGACTGGGTTATTTACTTTTGCCGTCCCCTTTTTGGAAACACAGGAAGGAACATAAAGACATATAGAGAAAATAACAAGAAAATGGACAAGAATAAAGGGACGAAACGTAGAATAAATAATGGATGTCTATTCTATTAATATTTCTGTATGGTTCTGTTGTATGTGTCGTCTTCTCAATTCAGAGGGCCCCCTGCCTGTCTTTGCCTAGGGCCCCAAATTTTCTAAATCCGCCCCTGAGGAGGAGCTCAGAGTAGAGCCTCTGCTCCTCCAGATTGAGAGAAATCAGTGGAGGTGGCATCTGGTCCAAATGCCCCCCCAATAACTCCCTGTTTCAAAAATGTTTTCTCCCCAGCAGGTGGAGACAGTCCATGTCAAAATAAATGGATCTAAAAAGATCAATCATCCAAACCAACTGATCACTTCTGGATTAAATCAGAGAGTTATTCATCAACTGTGGATTCACTGGTTTTAAAAGACAACCTTCTTTCTTTTTCATTTTAAAGCAAAATATCAAAAAAGGCAGAAAACTCGCTGTTAAAATAATCGATTTTGGCTTCAGAATCAGTTAAATCTTGAATAATATATATTTATGCCGCACTAGATGTTTTCTTCATTCTCTGGAGATGTGAGAACTGGAGAAACATCAGGCTTTATGTACATATGAGGGGAATAACACTTTTACGCAACCATTCAGCTACTCAGTAATAAATGAAACATCAATTTTGCTGTCAACAATACATTCCTTTTGTGTCGACATTCTGCAGCGTCACAGTTTGTCAGAGTGACCTGACCGCATTCAGTTCAGAGTGAGAGGTCATGTCTTCAGGCTAACTGGGTCTATTTTAGGCATTAGAAGAAAACAAGTGAATTTCCACTTTTTTAACCCAACCTTAAAGACGTGAATGAAAATCAAAAATCCCTATTTGAACATTTCTTTGTCAGATAAATCATTTGGTTCTGAGGTTTTAACATGGAGGCTCAGTCTGGACTTCTTAGGAAATGCAAAGCTTTTACCAATGGGCATCTAAAATATAACTATATTAGAATAGAATGGAATAGAATAGAATAGAATAGAATAGAATAGAATAGAATAGAATAGAACTTTATAGATCTCGGCTCTTATTAACAGTTTATAGTATATACAGTGCATCCAGATATATACAGTGGATGGTAAAAAATAAAGGAAAGATTTAAGGTGACTTATATATACATACATATATATATATATATATATATATATATATATATATATATATATAAATATATATATACGTATATCTATATATATATATATATATATATATATATATATACGTATACATATATATATATATATATATATATATATATATATATATATATATATATATATATATATATATATATATATATATATATATATATATATATATATATATATATACGTATATATAGTATCTTATGTACAGTAAAATGGTGGCAGGTAAAGTGCGGTTTCTGGTTTGTTAAACTTGGTCAAACTTTTCAAACTTTTATTATATTAAAACTAGAATCAAACAAAATATACAGTACATTAAAAAAATATATTTTTGTTTTTAACCCAAATATATTTCTTCTGTTTATGGTTTTCTGATAAATTATCAGAATCCCTTCATTAATAAAAAAAAATTTTTTCCTCTTCAAATGTTAGTTTTGTAAATTAAAGGAAAAGGCCGCTCAAAAAATCTCTGCAGTTTTTAAATAAAAGAGATTTACCTCAAAGCATAATAAGCTATTTTTATATCAACAAGCGGTTTATCTGCTATTAATGGATGATAAAGTTCCTGCTCATCATCACAGTTAGATTTAAGGTCAGACCTTTCCAGGGCTGCTCTAAAATAGTTATATTTTTCTTTTTAACTTTAGTTTGAGCATAAGGTCATGAATTAATGGTTTAGGAACAGAATCCAAACAGAATATGTTGTCCAGGTCTTGGAGCAGCAAACTTGACCCAGATGATTTTACCACCCAGCTATACTAAAATACAGGAATGTCTATGACAGGTTAGGATACACACCTTTCAAATAGTTGTACCTTGTCTTTATCAGTTCACCAAATATTTTTACAAGAGCCTGGCTGTACGTCACGGGTCCACCTCATCGGCTGCTGGCGAAGTTAGTGAGCCGCTCATCCTGGTGGGTGCGGCCATCATGTCTGCCCTTCTTATGTCCCAGTGATCTGGGCTGCCATTTAGATATCTGAGGCTCTGGCCTTTTTTTAAAACACCCTGGACCCTGTAGGGTGAATCTGGGGCCGCCCACACCTGCTATTAAGCTCATTTCCCTTCTGAAGAAGCTTTGTGAATTCTTTATACAGGAGTATACATACCACAGGAGTTTGGTTCCAGGCATTTAAAGATGCACACTAATACTAAACAGAATTCTAGGAGTTACTGTATTTCTTCTGCGTTGTCGTTTTTTGCTGTTATGTTTCAATTTTGTTCTTTTTATGCACTCTTTCCTGTGTCTTTCTCTCTCTCCTTGGTTCTTATATCCTCTTTTTTCTCACTTCCCTTTCTGTTTCCATGTCTGTTGTATATGAATGTACTCCCTAAATCACTTTCAATTAAGTTCATATAGGAACCTCAGGGAAACCTAATGGCAACATAATAGTGTGCTTGTGAAAGCAAAGCTGTTGGGTTAACATCTAGCTCTGTTTACAATGTATGGTTAATACAACTATTCCTTATTTGTGCACATTAAATATGTTTTGATACAAATCCTTTCACTAAAATGCCATCAAAATGCTTCAGTGTCCTCCACAATGATCAGTTAATTTGCTGCACATGTTCAGAAAGATCCAAACAGACAAAACAAAACAAACGATGCAAAGAGCAGTGTTGCCAACTTAGCACTCATTGCTATATTTAGTGACTTTTCAGTCCCTCCAGCACTTTTATTTAAAAAAGGGCCCAGTGCCGAATTTAGTGACGTTTTTCTGCTACTGGAGACTTTGGAGACAACATCTAAAAGCAGCGAACTCTGCTCTCCAGAGCAAGTAGATTGGTAACCCCGCCTCCTGCTCTCCTCTATCTTGTCTGCTGTCATGATTCATGCTATTATTTCATCCAAATAAAAAATGGAGAACAGATAAGCAGATCATGGCTTGTCTACAGTGAAAAGAAGGACTGGGTTATTTACTTTTGCCGTCGCCTTTTTGCAAACACAGGAAGGAGCATATAGACATAGAGAGGAAAACAACAAGAAAAGGGACAAGAAGACAGGGACAAAACATAGAGCAAATAATGGTTGTCTATTCTATTAAAATATCTGTATCTTTATAACCTTTTTAATGTGTCGTCCTCTCAATTTAGAGGGCCCCCTGCCTGTCTTTGCCTGGGGCCCCAAATTTCCTAAATTCGCCCCTGGCTTTTATGTCAGCATTTCATTTCACCTTGAAGCTCTATTACCAACATGTGTTCTAATCATGAATACAGACTTTAATTGAAGCAATGCTTTAGATGCTACTTTTGGTTAATGGGAACTTGATACTACTTCACTACACGACTGGAATATATTATCAGCTGCTTTTAAGAAGTATCGCCAGCGTTTCCTGGGTGCTCCAGTATAAGTTAATGGTGCTCATTGTTGTTTGTTGTGATATAAAAGGGTTAGACATCAGCTTTAATCTTCTCCTGACTGATAGATTCCATTGACGTGGTTTCTATTTCTTTCTTAAGATTCCTCAGATAAGAGCATGTTTTCCGTCCTGAAATATTTTAGCCTTTTCAGGTCGTCTGTCAGGTTCTGTTTGGGGTTTTTCTCTTTTTTTTCCATAAAGGCAGCAAAAATCAGATGTGTAGCAAGTTAAATCTAACTCAGCCTTTCAAAATACCTGTGGTTAATCACTGCTAATTCAAGCCTTTACATGAAACTGTGATTAAGATTTGTTTGTTGATGTTACATTTTGGTTTCATAAAAAAAGAAAGACAAAGAAGAAAATTGGTTACAGAAACCCAATATATATAGAGACGATTCATCCAGTGTTCTTACAGTATTTTTATTTTATAGCTTTATAAGAATATAAGTTTAGAAAAGTATCATGTTCTAAGGATAGTACAGGTTTTTATTTTGCTTCTTTCCTCTATTATATGTGTTTTCTACTTCCGTTTATGTGTTTGCAGCTCATTGATCAAAAATAAGGACTGAATAATGTTTTTAATCACAAAAAAAGTTCATATCTAGGCACAAAAAACATTCAAACTCAGACTATATTAAGTAAACAACTGTGAAAGCAAGTAAAATTGCTTCTTTTAGTGTCATGTATATGCAGTTCCTTCAGCAGTGTTTTTATTAAGAGGTTAGGAAGAAAAGCTGTGTTAACCTTTCCAAAACCTTTAAAGTGAGAACAGTTTGTACCTAATGTAATGTGTTTTCCTCCCCACCAGAGGGAGCCAGAGGGGTAAATGATCCACACGCTGCATCTGCAAATTTCAAAGAAGGTAAGATGACTCATTTGGTTTGAAAATGATCCAACAGATACGTTCCAGATCCTTCCATTTAACGCTCAGTTGTGTAAAATGGAATAATCTGTTGAATAAAAATTAACTGAAACATTTGTAGATAAAACGTAATAATTCATAGATTTATACGTTTTTTTATATTTAAATATTATTATTTTTTCATAAATAAAATTTTTTAGTACATCTATTTCATTCCATTATAAATCATGGTTGAATTTGCAAATGAATTTGGAATGGGGTTTTATTTGTTTTTTCTAAGAATTGATCTTTACATTGTTTTAGTTTTACCATAACACATAAAAAAGATAGTTTCGCTTTTATTTTGAGATGTCTTTTTTTCTGCGACTAACTGTAAGTAATCATAATTTAAATTAAACACTAAAGTATGTTGGTGGTGTGGATAAAAAAAAAACGTAAAATGAAAATAAAATGACCAAATATAACAAAATTTCCTGTAACTCTCATAAGTTTACTACGGCAGGTAATACGCATGCGCACACCACCCATTTAGAACATTTCTGATGTTTCGCGACATTTCTCCACAACTTGGGGAAAGTTTACGGTAATCACGTACGTTTACCGGTCAAACGGTCACACTTTCAAAATTAAATCTCACAAAATCCCCGTGATGACTCTTCGCATAATATTGTAACTCTTTTCAATTTCTTTCTATATGTTTTAATATTAATAAGTAGGAATACAATTATTATAAACACTAATTTCAATAATTGATGTCGGTAAAATCAGTAAATGTCTTTTATTTTTTAAAGCCTAACCGGAAATGCTTGTTATAGCTAAGCTTGCTTTACATACAACATTAATAGCGCCGTATAGCAGTTGTTGACAGAGCTTTTTGGAGTGGAGTGGAGCTTTACTTTAATCCAGCTGATTGTTAGCATTTAACGGCGATCCTTTTAAGAAATGTCCGCTTTAAATATCTGAAAGCAGTCAGGGTGAAACAGGGGGAGGCTGTTTGTGGAGGAGCGTTTCGGTGAGATTCACTGCTTGGCTTTATTGGTTACCTGAAACATGCTCTCAAAGTTATTTAAAAAGCGTCTTTAGAGAGTCAAAAATACACAGAGAACTTATTTTATTAGCCTAGTTTAATATAAGCTTTAAATTACTTATTAAACTGCATGCTAAGATATAATGTAGCTTACTAGCTGCCTCTGTTGTGGTAAAAAAAATAGCACCTTAGGTATCATTATCACCAGGTGTTTAACACTTTGCTTAAATTTCAATTTTATATTTTGTTTCTGCAGAAAATCGGCGTGTTAATCTCTTGTTCAGACATGAATTTGACAGGTTGCATCAGTCATGGCTCATCTGCCCAAGCATGTAATCTTTATGCTAACGATGATAACGGATAAAATGAACATAATATTGTGTTTTTATAATATTTTTAATTATCTTAACGTGAAGCTTGCTAGATTATGCTATTTTTATGTGTATCATTAGAGAAATGTGTCCAGGTCTGTGAGTTCTGAGCATCAGAAGGAAAGTTTTGGCTAACCTAAAGTAGCTCATCCACCATCATTATCAGGGCTGTCAGCTCTCACCCATTTGGTGTGAGACTCACACATCTCACTGTCCTCACATGTTCACAATTTTTCACTCTAAAAAATGACAGACAAAAAACTCAACTCTTATTTATCTAGAAAAATATCATACTGATAAAAATCCACTAATTTAGTGATCCATCATCCTTAACTGGAATATAGAGACTCTAAAAAATGCCTTTAGCTGACAGAGTGACCCATCTAGAGCAGCAATTATACCAAAATTTTAAAAACAATTATGTAAACATTTTTTATATATAAAAAAAAGGTCATTTTTCATTATACTTTATACTCTCCAAGTGGAAAAGATTTAGCTTCACCTGGTTTAATTTCATTATAAATATCTTTTTTTTTAAGGAACCTTTGCCTATCCAATTATTAATCGATTAATAATTGTTCGTTGAAGCCATCTACAGTCTCCTAGAAGGTCTGAATTGTTTAGCTTTTTTGTCAATTGTAAGAAATACTAATAAGATGAGTTAAGATTTTTTTTAATCCTCAGCCTTTTACCAAATATTCATACACAGAGTAGTTTGCACGGGATTTGATTGCACTGGTTCCTGTATAAGTGCCAGTAATCCAGTAATAGCTTATTAGTTTATTTTATTGTATATTATGTTTTTTTGTAATTGAGCTGCATAGAATAATTAATGAACAAGTTTTGAAATTCTTAGTTTACAGTATATTTAAGATGCAATTATTTTAGTAGGGCCCATACTGCTTTACTTTAATTCTATAAAAATCCCCAGAATATGAAAAATAATATATGTTTTTAAAACATTTTTACACATAACTACAGATAACTTATTGTTATTCAGTTACATTTACTGTTCTATCAACATTTACTGTCTTATTTTGCCACTTGTCACTCAGTTAAATCCTCTAAAAAAAGACAACCGATAGCTGCACCTATCCTCATAGCCTCTCAGTCAAACCCTGACAAGGTTTCCTATCCAAACTATTTCAAAATCTCACTCCAAGGTTTGATGAAAAGTTGGCAGCCCTGCTTTAACTATTAGCTTGATTAATTGGTTTAGATTTGAGCCTGGAGCTTGTGTGTGCTGGTGCGTTTTTAGCCAGTTTACCAAATCAAGAAAAAGTTATAACCATGAGTTCAAATGTTGTTTTATGTCCATGTTATGTTCTTCACAGCCATGGAGTAATGACTGATTTGACAGTTACACAGCAGACAGTCATTGACGCCTCCTATGAGGAGCCAGAAGCCACAAAAGGTCATTCCTAAAGAAGCATAGATGACTTATAGAAAGTTAAGTGGAAGGAAAAAGTGTGGATTTTAGAGATTTACAATAGCTTTATTCACAACACAAATAATCGGCCTGATCAGATTGAAAATGTTTAATGTAAACATGTCAGAATGAAGATACTAATCTGAAAGAAATTTCATTTTGAAAGAGAGAGGTGGTTTTTGCCGATCGACATTCCAATTGGCGTCCATGTAAACACTTATTTGGATATTTGGAGTAAAATAATCTCCAATGAAAGGAGATTGGTGGAGAAGGTGGCACAAAATGTAATGTATGGATAAACATGCCCTGCAGCATGTTGCAAACAAGTTTTAGCATTACTACTGAGCAACACTAAAACAAAAAGTATGATACAAGATGTGACAAAATGACCATAATGAAAAAAAAAAAACACTACATCAACAGACACGACTGAAGAACTGAAGAAAAAGAAATGTGACGGGCAGGCACGAAGAGTAACTAAAGCTGACGATGAGCGGACAAGTACGGGTTTGTTTACAAATCTGCCACTTTCTTCTTCTTCTTCTACTAAAGCATTTCCAAAAAAACCAGACAGTTCTACTCCTGCTCAAATGATCTGTTTAGTCTTGGTACATGTATACACACGCCATGATCGGATCATTTCATTTCATGTCAGTGTAAACAGAGGTTTTGAACTTCCGATCAACGAAGATTTAGATCGAATCGGAGAACTGTAAGTAAACAGAGCTAGGTTGTGGAGTCGAGTTGAAGGCTGTGCTGCACCTTTTCTATTGTCTTTATGAAGTAAAGAATCTTTCTTGGGACTCAAATTGTTCCAACGTCTTTTCTTTCAGATTAAAGAAAATAATGGCACTTTAATCTAGATGATGGTACGGAAGAGGATTAGGGCCACCGAAAAAAAAGTTAACTGATTTTTAAATTTTATTTCAGTTCAATATGGGAAAAAAGTCAGAATTCTGATTTTTTTTTCTCAGAATTCTGACAGATAACAAACATGTTAGCATCAAGCCATAGCCATGTCTGTTTTAGAGACTAGCTCTTTTGTTTTAATGACCTTCTGCTCCTCCATTAATGAAGGGACCCCTCGGGCACGTTAAAAGTTGCCTAATTCCGTCATTTTCCACCAATGTGTCACTGGCCACCTAAAACAACTCACATCTTTGTCAGTGAAGCTGAGTGCTCCACATCTCTTCCTTCATGGTGCCCATCTACAATAAGATCTAAAATTCTGAGATTAAAGTCAGAATTCTGAGAAAAAATTCAGAATTCTGAGAAAAAGGTCAGAATTCTGACTTTTTTCTCAGAATTCTGACAGATAACAAACATGTTAGCATCAAGCCATAGCCATGTCTGTTTTAGAGACTAGCTCTTTTGTTTTAATGACCTTCTGCTCCTCCATTAATGAAGGGACCCCTCGGGCACGTTAAAAGTTGCCTAATTCCGTCATTTTCCACCAATGTGTCACTGGCCACCTAAAACAACTCACATCTTTGTCAGTGAAGCTGAGTGCTCCACATCTCTTCCTTCATGGTGCCCATCTACATTAAGATCCAAAATTCTGAGATTAAAGTCAGAATTCTGAGAAAAAATTCAGAATTCTGAGAAAAAGGTCAGAATTCTGAGATGAAGGTCAGAATTCTGAGATGAAAGTCAGAATTCTGAGATTAAAGTCAGAATTCTGAGATTGAAGTCAGAATTCTGACTTTTTTCCCATGTTAAACTGAAATAAAATTTAAAAATCAGTTACATTTTTTTTTTCCCAGTGGCCCTAATCCTCTTCCGTATGATGGAGAATTGAGGTACAAATATTTAGCTTTTTTTAAAGGTCCAGTGTGAAGTTTTCTCAGTCAGTGATGATTGGGGGAACCGTGGCATCTAGTATAAAATCAACTCCATTCTTACCATGACATTGTAAAGCATTTAACTTTTTCCAACATGAATTAGTACCCTGCGTTTGGCTAAAAGTATGCTGCTGAACTCAGGTCATAGTCATTCCAAAAAAGTTAAAAACAATCCACTGGACTGTGTTTCCAAGTTTGAAGACGTTTCGCTTCCTGTCTAGTAAGCTTTTTCATTTCAAAGTAACAAAAGAAGGATAACAAAAGGCAAACGACCCCCCGTTTCATGGGGTGGATCCATTCGTCCGTTTCAATTTGCATGTTTTCTAAACAAAAACAAGGCTTTGTTGGGCTACTATATAAAACCTTGAACTCAACGCTGTTCCAGACTTTTTTAATTGAAAAAGCTTCCTGATGGGGAGCGAAATGACTTCAAATGTGAAAACAAAGTCCAGTGGATTGTTTTTTAGCTTTTTTGGAAGAACTTATTGCTAAAAGTACAAACACCTGCTTTAATCATCAGACATATACTGATTAACGAATGCACTTGAGCTTAAGCTCTTAGGGAATCTATAGTTTTTAGAGGAAGAGAGACACCAGATTTAACACTGAAGGCTAAAGCATTGAATGCCGACGCTTTGCTGCACTAATGCATTCATTAATGCAGAATAAGCACAGACCATGCATCTAATGTAACTATATAGAGCACAAAAAGGAGTATGTTGTTTTTCTGTGTGAGCTTTAAAAACTAATGTCTGGATTTGACCCTTAGTTATGAAGGAAAGGCTACTTTTTTAGGAGATGAGCAGTAAAGTCTGCATTTATTAATGTTCTCTGTGAGGTTACAATAACCAGCGTTGTTTTCCACAGAGCCAAGTGTATCCCGAGGTGAGAGACACCATGCTGTGTTGGGGAAATGCTTCCTATGGACAGCTGGGACTGGGCGGGATCGACGAAGAGATCGTGGTTGTCCCGCGAAAGTGTGAGTTCTTTCACGGTAAGCGGGTGAACGGCGTGGGGTGCGGCCGCAGACACACGGCTTTCCTGCTGGACGATGGCACCGTTTACACTTGTGGCTGTAACGACTTGGGGCAACTGGGACACGAGAAGTCCAGAAAGAAACCAGGTTGGTGATACTTCGGGTTCTGTCTGGTTCCATCGTCCCGTACCGTCGACCCTAACAGACTTTTAACCTTGTCATCTATTAGAGCAGGTAGGGGCCTTAGATGCTCAGATCATCGTGGCTTTGTCCTGCGGAGAGTCCCACACGCTCGCCTTAAACGACAAAGGGCAGGTTTTCTCCTGGGGGCTCGGTTCAGACGGACAACTGGGCTTGAATAACTTTGAAGAATGTATCAGAGTCCCGAGGTAATTCAGTCACTTCTATGTTATATTTACCAATGACTGCAGTAGGAAGCATTAAAGCTTTTTCACATTTTGTCCCTTTATAATCACAAATGAGGTTAATCAATATTTCATGTGGCAAACCAACACTGATTAGAAATAATTATCACCTCAGTTTCTTAAATTTCTTGATTCATTTTCAAAAATTGTATTCAGCCACTGGTCAAAGAGGCCATTTAATGGAATACAGCCCAGATAAGGGGTCTAGAAGGACAACTAGCAGCTCTGATCAACCGGAAAACGACATCCCTGTGCTGAAACATGGTGGTGGCAGCATCATGCTTTAGGATCGTCTTTATCTATGTATGTAGTGTATATATCAGGGGTCGGCAACCTGCGGCTCTTTAGCCTCCCCCTTGTGGCTCCCTGGAGCTTTTTCAAAAATTTATGAAAATCGATTTATTTATTTTTTTTAATGTGGTGTGCAGGTTGCAAACAAAAATTAATGTTTTCCAATGCTTTAAACATTTATGTTATAAATAAATAATAAACAATAATTTGCATCAAAGCCATAGAGATCAGTGATCATAACTTGGAACCAGCGCTGCGCGGTGCCAGGCAAACAAAGCCACAGGAGTGTCTCAGAATATGAATCCCAAAGGGGAAAAAAGGAAGATAGCTGATGAGAAAAGAGGATTCAAATAGGCCGACTCATTTGCTTTCATCATCAATGCTGAACGATTGCCTGCATTTTCGCTTTGTAATGAGAGGGTGTCAAACAATAAAAAGAAAAATTTGGAAAGGCATTTCCAGGGAAGGCTAAATCTGCAGCCCACCACCAAGCTGGGAGGGAGAGAAAAAGTGCGTTTGCAGGATAAATTAGAGGAGCGCAAAGATAGATTTAAGAAGTGGATTACATCTCCAAACTTCACTACTGCTGCTAGTTTTGTTGCAAGGATGGAAAACCGTCCACAGATCAAACAGGCAGCGCTTTGATACAGGTATCTGAACTTTCTTCCATTTTTTCCCCAAATCCTAAAAATATTAATCAGACGATGGTGGAACGATGGTGACGGAGGATGTGGGATTTCAGGGTTAGAGAGCTCTGCTCTGATGGGTGTCAGTTCCTGCTTGGTTCCTCATGACTCAATAAACTCCTCCCAACAGAAACACGTCCACCATAGAAAGATTTCTTTATTGTGTTTCTATTATTTCATAATTGCAAGAAAACTTAAACTGCAGTGAAGATGGTGAAGTGGCACTCGGTGAAGCGGTGCGAGATGGGAGCGTTCACTGTTCCTCCATCACCTGCTTATTATACAGGTGCTGGTCATAAAATTAGAATATCATGAAAAAGTAGATTGATTTCAGTAATTCCATTTAAAAAGTGAAACTTGTATATTATATTCATACATTACATACAAACTCATATATTTCAGATGTTTATTTTGTTTAATTTTGATGATTACAAATGACAACAAATGAAAATCTCAAATTCATCATATCAGAAAATTAGAATATTACTGAAGACCAATAAAAACAAAGGATTTATAGAAATGTTGGCCAACTGAAAAGTATGAACATGAAAAGTATGAGCATGTACAGCACTCAGTATTTAGTTGGGCCTCCTTTGGCCTGTATTACTGCAGCAATGCGGCGTGGCATGGAGTCGATCAGTCTGTGGCACTGCTCAGGTGTTATGATAGCCCAGGTTGCTCTAATAGTGGCTTTTAGCTCTTCTGAATTGTTGGGTCTGGTGTATTGCATCTTCTTCTTCACAATACCCCATAGATTTTCTATGGGGTTAAGGTCAGGAGAGTTTGCTGGCCAATTAAGAACAGGGATACCATGGTCCTTCAACCAGGTACTGGTAGCTTTGGCACTGTGTGCAGGTGCCAAGTCCTGTTGGAAAATGAAATCTGCATCTCCAAAAAGTTGGTCAGCTGCAGGAAGCATGAAGTGCTCTAAAACTTCCTGGTATGTGGCTGCGTTGACCCTGGACCTCAGAAAACACAATGGACCAACACCAGCAGATGACATGGCACCCCAAACCATCACTGACTGTGGAAACTTTACACTGGACTTCAAGCAACGTGGATGAAGTGCCTCTCTTCTTTTCCTCCAGACTCTGGGACCTTGATTTCCAAAGGAAATGCAAAATTTACTTTCATCAGACAACATGACTTTGGACCACTCACCAGCAGTCCAGTCCTGTTTCTCTTTAGCACAGGCAAGACGCTTCTGACGCTGTCTGTGGTTCAAGAGTGGCTTGACACAAGGAATGCGACAGCAGAAACCCATGTCTTTCATACGTCTGTGTGTGGTGGTTCTTGAAGCACTCACTCCAGCTGCAGTCCACTCTTTGTGAATCTCCCCCACATTTTTGAATGGGTTTTGTTTCACAATCCTCTCCAGGGTGCGGTTATCTCTCTTGCTTGTACACTTTTTTCGACCACATCTTTTCCTTCCCTTCGCCTCTCTATTAATGTGCTTGGACACTGAGCTCTGTGAACAGCCAGCCTCTTTAGCGATGACCTTTTGTGTCTTGCCCTCCTTGTGCAAGGTGTCGATGGTCGTCTTTTGGACAACTGTCAAGTCAGCAGTCTTCCCCATGATTGTGTAGCCTATAGAACTAGACTGAAAGACCATTTAAAGGCTTTTGCAGGTGGTTTGAGTTAATTAGCTGATTAGAGTGTGGCACCAGGGGCCATCAATTTTGAACCTTTTCACAATATTCTAATTTTCTGATATGATGAATTTGAGATTTTCATTTGTTGTCATTTGTAATCATCAAAATTAAACAAAATAAACATCTGAAATATATGAGTTTGTATGTAATGTATGAATATAATATACAAGTTTCACTTTTTAAATGGAATTACTGAAATCAATCTACTTTTTCATGATATTCTAATTTTATGACCAGCACCTGTATATTTAAGCCCATATAGTCCTTTTCTATAGTGATAATACACTTACAGCCCGTGTTGCTATACGAGGCTTTTACATTTTTGCGGCTCCAGACAGATTTTTAATTTTTTTTGGTCCAATATGGCTCTTTGAGCAGTTTGGGTTGCCGACTACTGGTATACATGTATATATATGGATTCATGTTTAGACGAATGAGGCTAAAATCCAGAACCAAAACCTGTCAGAAGCTGGCATAGAGTTTCACCTTCCAGCAGGGCATCCAGCCAGAGCTGCATTATAATGGTTCAAACCAAAGCATAGTCAAGCTCCATGAGTGTCCAAGTCAAAGTCCAGTCCTAAATCAATTGTAGAACCCGTCTAAATATAAATAAATATTTTTTACAGACATTTGTACTGCGCCTGAGCTATTTTACCATAACATACCATTTATTTGTAAAGCACTTGCAACACCCAACAGGACCAAAGTGCTTTACACAATCAAAAGATACAAATAGTCAATCATAAAACAATAAATAAAGTGGCATATAAAAGTAGTTCTAAAGCAGTAAATAAAGCAGTACTAAAATAATAAAAGAAACGCAGTAAGACAAAGTTAACATCTCAGACTGTGTTAAAAGCCAAGGAAAAGAAATGGGTCTTCAGAAGAGATTTAAAATCAGAAAGTGAAGAGGTCTGTGAAGGTCATTCCACAGCTTGGGAGCTGCGACAGAAAAAGCACGCTCTCTTCTGAGCTTGTGTTTTGTCTTTGGCACCCTCACTAACAACTGGTCAGCTGACCTAAGGGAAAACGAGGGTGTGTAGGGATGTAGTTGCACAGGTAGGGCAGGACAAGGCCATTTAGAAACGTCAAAGCAAATGAAATGATTTTAAAATGAATCCTATAATTTACAGGCAGCCAGTGTAAAGAGGCTTAAATACTGGAAATATTATCATATTTATCTTTACCTGTTAAGAGATGGGCAGCCGCGTTCTGCACCCTTTGAAGCTGGGAAATGCATGAATTACTGATAACCTTATAAGGTGCATTAGAGGAATCCAGAGGAGTGTTTACAAAGGCATGGATTACCATTTCAAAATACTGACCTGAAAGAAAAGGTCTAACCTTTGGTAGCTGCCTCAAGTGGAATAAGCTGGATTTTACAGCAGCTCTAAATGTGAGATTCAGACCAGCATCTGTTCCAACCTCTAACTTGGTAATAATAGGCCTGACATACTGAGCCTGAGATCCAGTATCTGTCAGGGAGTTTTCACTGGAACTGCTAAAAATCTCCAACTCTGTTTTTTTTTTTTTTTTTTTTCATTTAGTTTTAAGAAATCTACGGCCATCAAATCTTTCAAGTCTTAAAAGCAGAGACTGAGGAGAAGTGGAGCTGGTTTTCTTCAGTAGGACTTACATTTGTGTGTCATCTGTTGAGCATTGAAAAGAAATCCCATATTTCCTGTTTTGCAACGAATAAAAAGGAGGAAACGTGTTGCTCTACAGTTGGAAACCTTGAGGACTGAATACAAATGTGTTTTGCACCCAAGCCCAGAACACACGCACTACGAAGAAGTATGAGGGCCAGGATAGAGATTTTTATTTTTATTTTTTTAAATTTCAAGAATAAAATTGTGATATTATGAGAATGAAGTCATCAAACAACAACCCGTTTCAGAAAGAAAGCTTGGAGCTCCGCCCACAGATGACGGCCGACCAGCTCCACCAATCAGCAACCTGAGTCCACTTTGACATCATGACCAGTTTGATGCTGCTGCTAAAAGATTTCCTGATTTATCAAACCGATGCTAAAGTATAACTTCACATGATGCTCCACATTCCTCATTTTAGGGAAGGAGTTGTCATAAAATAGAACTTGTTTCTCTTAACATTACAAATTTATTCTCGTAATTTTCTGACTTTATTTTCATAATTTTCTGACTTTATTCTCGTAATTTTACGACTTAATTCTCATAATTTTCTGACTTAATTCTCATAATTTTCTGACTTTATTCTCATAAGGTTACGACTTTATTCTCGTAAGGTTACAACTTTATTCTCGTAAGGTTACGACTTTATTCTCGTAATTTTATGACTTTATTCTCGTAAGGTTACTACTTTATTCTCGTAATTTTACTACTTTATTTTCGTAATTTTACGACTTTAATTCTTGCAATGTTACGACTTTTTTCTTGTAATTTTACGACTTTATTCTCGTAATGTTACGACTTTATTCTTGTAATTTTACGACTATTCTCGTAATTTTATGACTTTATTCTCGTAATTTTATGACTTTATTTTCGTAAGGTTACGACTTTATTCTCGTAATTTTACGACTTTATTCTTGTAATTTTATGATTTTATTCTCGTAATTTTACGATTTTATTCTCATAATTTTACGATTTTATTCTCATAATTTTACTACTTTATTCTCGTAATTTTACTACTTTATTCTCATAATTTTACTACTTTATTCTCATAATTTTACAACTTTATTCTCGTAATTTTACTACTTTATTCTCGTAATTTTACTACTTTATTCTCGTAATTTTACTACTTTATTCTCGTAATTTTACTACTTTATTCTCGTAATTTTACAACTTTATTCTCGTAATTTTACTACTTTATTCTCATAATTTTACTTTATTCTCATAATTTTACAACTTTATTCTCATAATTTTAATACTTTATTCTCGTAATTTTAATACTTTATTCTCGTAATTTTACTACTTTATTCTCGTAATTTTACTACTTTATTCTCGTAATTTTACAACTTTATTCTCGTAATTTTATAACTTTATTCTCATAATTTTACAACTTTATTCTCATAATTTAACAACTTTATTCTCATAATTTTAATACTTTATTCTCGTAATTTTAATACTTTATTCTCGTAATTTTACTACTTTATTCTCGTAATTTTACAACTTTATTCTCGTAATTTTATAACTTTATTCTCATAATTTTACTACTTTATTCTTATAATTTTACTACTTTATTCTCATAATGGTGTGACTTTTTTCTCAAAATAGAAAACAAAAATCTCTAGCCTGGCCCTAATACTCTGTCGTACTGCACAGACTCAGACTCTGGGGCTTTGCTTTATAGCTTGCTGTTTTTTTTTTGTTTTTTTTTATTTAATAACTTCTCACATTCTATCCAAGTCAAAAGTGGAAAATAATTGTTATTTTTGTATAGCAGAATAAACAGAAGTGAAAATAAATAAGCACAGATCTGTTCCCCCTGCCTAGGCGGAGCTTCACTATACGTAGTCAGTGTGACATGGGGGGAAAAAAAATCGGATCGAATAATAACAATTCGTATTTTAAAAACCATATTTCATTTTCCTCCAACAGTGTGTTGGTTTGTCACATCAGTTCCCAGTCAAATACATCAAAGGTTGTGTTAGCAACAATTCAAAGTGTGAATAGAAAAGTTTATTTTAGTTTCTGCTTCTTTCTGTTGTATAAACTATTTTTATGTAGAATTCCTTTGTATTTATAAATGATGAATGTTTCTTGCTCATTTCAAACATGTCAGGAACATAAAGAGTCTGTCGGAGGTACAGATCGCCCAGGTAGCCTGTGGCTTCTGGCACTCCCTGGCTCTAGCAAGAGGTGAGGAAGATTTACTGACCGATGATGTTTGGAGATTTCTTCTACTCCCTCTGTTTCTGCTACAGACAGTCTATCATATGGGTTAACCTACAGGTGGGCAGATCTTCTCCTGGGGTCAGAACCGATCCGGTCAGCTGGGGCTTGGATTAGCGGGACAAAGCATTCCCACACCTCAGATGGTTCAGTCCCTGCAGGGCATTCCTTTCGCTCAGCTGTCAGCAGGTGGCGCTCACAGCTTCGCGCTCACGCTCTCTGGAGCCGTGTTTGGTTGGGGCTGCAACAAGTTCGGCCAGCTGGGTGTCAACGACACCAATGGTGGGTCACAGCAAAGCTTGAAACTGATTGGTGGTGTTTAGGACCCACGGCTTTAATTCTCAGGTGTCCTTCAACAGATCGCTGTTTCCCAACCCTCCTCAAGTCATTAAGATCACAGAGGGTGATCTATGTCTCCTGTGGAGAAGATCACACAGCCGTGCTCACCAAGGTGGGTCACATCTTTTTTCTCTGTTTGTACTGGGAAAAGGTCACTACAGTTAAGGAATGACTTTTAGTTTATTATTGTTGCCATATTTTCATTCTGCAGCCATTTGCCAAGCATGTCTGCTTCAGTGATCTATTTAAAGCTGAAAACTGGGACAGAATCTGGCCTTTTTAACACCAAGCTTCATTTTCCGAGGCATTCAGTTCACTGAGAAAAAAGCTGTTTAGGAATCTTTCTTTCTGAGTGAAAAATCATCAGTTTAGTGGATTCATTTTCTGTCCCTCCTTGTTCTACGTTTCCCTGGCTTCCTGTTTATGGTCTCATGTTTGGTGATATAAACATGCTTTGATGGTTGCAGGATAAATGATGTCTGCAGAGGACTCTGGCCGTATTCCAGCCTCCTGTGACCTGTGCCTCCTTATTAGGGGATACGTTTCAGGGTTCCTTAGGAAAGCATTAATTCCTTCTTGAATTCCAAAAAAAAAAAAAAAAAAATCCACTGGACTTTCTTTCAAAGTTTGAAGACATTTTGCATCCCATCCAGGATTGTTTTTTTTTTTTTTTTTTTTACTTTTTTGGGATGACTATGACCTAAATGGCTGAGAATCCTCACCAGCATATTCACTAGGGCTGTAAATAATAATCGTTTTGTATCGATCCAACAGCCAACGATCCGATGCATCGATATGTCTGCAAGAGAATCGATTTATGTTTTTTTTTTCCTCTGGTCTATTTTTATCCATTTGCTCCTGGGCGTAATTCTCCCTCCCGTGCTGCGATGGCGCTAAACCTATTTTGCCCTCCTACCTCGCTTCCTGGTTATACTCTTACAGCAGTGTGTCGCAGTGAGCTTGACACAGACATTTTTAAATTATGCCCAATATTGAAGCGTGGTCTGTGCTACACGCTGTGGGTCTAGATACGGCCGAGGCGGCGAGGAAGTGGGGGCAAGTTTAGTCCGACGACGGAGGAACATGAGGGCCAAAAAGGGCGGAGATCCAGGTGGAAAAAGGGTCCCAGCGTTCTCGCGCACCTCGCTCTTCTAGCGGGTCAAACTTCACGAGTTGTTTTCCGCAATTTCGGTCATTAAAACAAAACAAGCCGGCCTCTTGTCTGCGGCAGAGTTTGCGGTCAGCTACAATTTGGGAGAGGAGCAGCGGAGCGTCTGTGGAGGGGGCGGGACGTCTGGAGCCGAGGTATTGAATTGCACTCATTGCACTGATTTTGTGCAGTATTTCTTAATGCAAGGCCTTTCAGAATCTATAACGCAGAGGTATTATTTTTCAGTGAATGAGGTTTTAATAGGAATAGATAGAGTGCAACTTTTCTACTTCTGTTATTTGCTGTTGTTTCTCAAAAAAATGCATAACGATATTACAGCTTTCAGTGATTTATTTCAAATTTGAAACATTGCCTGGCCTGTTTAAAAAAAAAAAAAAAAAAGATGAACTAATTAATCGAATCGTATCGTGGTGTTTTTGAGTATCAAAAATAATCGAATCGTTGGATCAGAAAATCTATACTGAATCGAATCGCCATGATGGATGTGATTTACACCCCTAATATTCACCCTTTAATATTTTTTTATGTCGCCACGTTCCAACTTCTAAATTATTCAGTTTTATTGGAATGTAATCTGATAGGCTAAGAACAAAATACTTCGGAAAGTATCAGAATTAGTTGATTATATCATAAATATCTGATTATATATACATTATTTCTTAACAAACTATTCAAACTTCGTAGTTTTGACCTAAAGCGTGTGAATACTTTTGCATGTTGCTGTAGATTTATTTTATATAAAACTACATTCAATAATATTAACTGCTCATCACCTAAACACATTGACCCGTGCAATTCTATAGTTTTGTTTGTTTAATCGGGTTTTGATAAAATAATTTTAAAAGATATTCATCAAGCCTTAGAATTTAAATAACTTGTTTAAATCAGTTTAATTCTGATCACTTAATCTACCTTCTAGTTTCTCTAACATATTTCCCTGCTGTTATGGTCGCCTGCCTGCAGCCGGCTCATACATGTTGACATGTCGGCTGAATCTCAGACCGGCCCCTAAACACTAACCCTTTGTTTGCGTGTTCCCCAGAGGGTCTGACACCTAAAGGACCATCCCAAACCCCGTAGTGGGTAGTTTGAGTGGACCGTTCAGCCTTTAAATAGCGAGTCTTACACAGCCTCGCTGGAATGTAGCAGCGGGTGGTACGGCGACCCAATGGCCGAGGAAACGCTTGCATCCAAATATAGGTTCCGCTGGTTTGCTGCATCTTTGTCACACTGACAGTCAGGAAAATGATAAAGAGATGCATTAATCCCACAAAAGGATGGTCATCTTGGAAATAGTTTTATCTGACAGTATACATTTGTTTTAAGAAAGGGACAAATGTTTGATTTCATGTCTACAGAGCTAGAGACACACACGGGGTGTCACTGTGTCGCCATAGCAACGATTGTTTTCCATTGGTGGGAAGAGGTTATATCATTGTCGTTTATACCCACAACCATAGTTAAGGGGTAGCGTTTGGGATTCAGCCATATAGTCTGCATTTCAAAGGCTGATGGACCCGGAGTTCAAATAAAAGCTACACTGTTAATTATTAGCCACCAGAGGGCGACAGAGCTGTCACGTCAGTTTTCAAAACTCATCCACTTCCTTGTAAAGACAAGGAGAGATTTCTCCAGATCAAATGTACATTAGAAAACCAAAAACATGTCTGATCAGGCAAGAGTCCTATCAGATTTGTTGGATAACAACTTTTAGCGTGGTTAGCTGTACTGTTTAAAGGGGGTTCAGCTACGGATCTGACTCAAGTTACATAGGTGAGTTTATGTGAAGGGCTGCGTAGAACATCGATAGGCACCAAGTTCTGAATATAGACCTAAAAAAAATCATCATGAATATATCTCAATGTTTTGGTCAAAAGTTTTGCTGAGATTCTTCAAGTTTAAAACCAGAGGAACGCTTTTAATACAGAAGCACAGCAATCACCAAGTTTTCACCTTTGAGTGAAAGTATTGATAGTCTTATGGTTAAATATCCAATTTATTCTGAAAATTTCTCATTTAACAGAAAGTTATTTTCCATAAAAATCATTATTTTACACTGAGAATTATAAAATTCTGAGTATGCGGGCAAAGGAGGGTCCTGATTTTCTAAAGGGGGGTTCAAAGAAATTTGATGGTGCAAATATTAGCAAAATAAATATGTTCCCACGCTGTGATGGTTGAATATTGTAAAATGCATTTAGCTGAATCATTGTCATAGAAGTACACAGCATATTATTACATGATTTTAATCATTTGACTATTAGGAGCAAGAAAATTTTCAGCTAGATGTGGTGATTCAGCTCTTGGGGAGAGAATTCTGCAGAGCAGCAGCTGGATGATGAATTTAATCTATACTATAATACACGCTAGATTAAAAATGATCAGTCAGGGATTAGATAAATAATAATAATTGTATGCGCACAGTGTTAATATTTTTATCACATGGCAGTCTTCTGTACAGTGATGCAGGTCATACATAAAAAAATGTTCATTAATTTTTTTTCTCTTAGACATTGGAGTGGTGCATTTAAATGTTATAGAGCTAAACATGTTAAATTGGTGAGTAGTAGTAGTGTAAGTTTTTAACCTGTCAAGTTTTTTTTTTAGATTTTTAACATTACAATTTTATAAAGCCACTTGCCCGAAAATCCTTAACGTCAACGACACTGCATCCTAAAACATAACAAAGCTGTTTCTCTAGATTCAACATGGAAAACATGGAGGAAGGAAGCAGAGTTTTATCTTCCTGCCACAGGTAGATGTAAACTTTTTTTCAGTCTACACGTAGAACTGGACTTGCTGAAGGAATGAGAAACAATGTGGTAAAGGCCCCTGTGGGGTGTTTAGCTACTGTAAACGGGTTTTCATTGCTGCAGTGCCTTGCAGGGCTTCGCATCATAGATGGATAGAAGATTCTAGATTATTTCTGAAACTAGGGAATAAAAAGGTGCTTAGATGGAGAAATAAATTTCTCCCAATCCCTATGTGTGTACAAAGCTTATGATAAGTGATAAGTAGTGTTGCAGCGATGCCATTTTTTGGCACTGATACCTGGCTGTGCAGTATCGGCCGATACCACCTGTTTGAAATGGGTGTCTGTATGTATATATGAAGAACTGCATACTACTTGGATGTAAAATAATCACCATCATGGCTTTGATAAGCTGCTGCCTACCTTTGAGAAGCAAGAAAAAGACTAATATAAAGTGAATCCGGTAGAACTTTTTATTGCCTACCTGGAACGGGTGACAATAGTTGAATAAACTTTTGGCTCTCAAAATGGTATCAGTGCCCTATTTGTTGGTACTCGCTGATACCGATACCACCATTTTAGTGGTATAGGATAGCATAATGCTAACTGCTTCATACAGCTTATAAACTAGAAGTTAAAAACTATATTGTTAAATTATTCTTTGAAGGAAGATCCCTATTTAGGATTTTTTGGAATAAAAAAGGCTGTATTTGAACCTGTAACACGGAAGGAGCTCGGAGTAGAGTCGTTGCTCCTCCACGTCGAAAGGAGCCAGCTGAGGTGGCTCGGGCATCTGTTTCGGATGCCTCCTGGTCGCCTCCCTCCAGGCATGTCCTATTAGGAGGAGGCCTTGTGGAACGACCGTGACTCGCTCGAGAGACTATGTCTCTGAGCTGGCCTGGTGTCGCCCAAGAGCGGCTGGAGGAGATGTGTGTGGGGCGGGAAGTCTGGGCATCTCAGCTTAGACTGCTGCCTCTACAACCCGGCCCCGGATAAAACGGAAGAAAATGGATGGATGTATTTGAACCTGGTCTGCCTTGCTGTGTGTTTCCTGGATGGGGCCACTTTTTACGGTTGCTTTTTGTATCTCTGCTTTTGTCTCCTTGAACCCCAGTTGGCCTTAGCAGATGGCCGCTCACAATATGACTGGTACTGAAGGAGATTTCTTCCTTTGAAAAGGGAGTTTTTCCTCTCCACTGTCGCTACAAGCATGCTTAGTGTGAGGGATTGCATTCAAGTCAATGAGTCGATGCAATCAGCTGGTTTTCCTTAGATAGAAAACTTTGAATCATTTTGACTGGATGATCTGGTGAACTGGAAAGTCCCTTTAGATAACATATTGTGAATTGGCGCTATAGAAATAAACTGAATTAAACCTGCTTTCCTTTGTGTTTTTGGAAAAGCGGGTAAACCTCTGCATCTGGATCATTTTCAGCCTCATATTTCTGGGTTTTTTAACAGGAAGGAGGTGTGTTTACCTTCGGAGCAGGGGGATACGGACAGCTGGGGCATAACTCTACCAACCATGAAATCAACCCCAGGAAGGTGTTTGAGCTCATGGGGAACGTCGTCACACAGATTGCATGTGGGAGGTAAACACATTTATGTTCACGCCATGCATTAGATTAATCCATGGATGAGCTGTGGATTTAAATGTTTATTTTGCACTGAATGTTAGGCAGCACACACTGGCTTTCACTCCTGCCTGTGGGAAGATGGATTCATTCGGGTTGGGGGGTAACGGGCAGCTGGGTACTCGCTCCACCTGCAACAGGAAAAGCCCAGCCCCGGTCAAAGGCCCCTGGGCTGCCTCCAGTGCTGCAGAGGAAAATGGTGAGACCTCCCAGCTGAAGAAAATAGCACATGTTTCTTTTCTATTCAAACTCTTTAATCATGAAGAATAAATTTGAACTTTAAAATGTAATAAAGCAAATGACCAGTATATCTAAATGGTTATTGAATAAATGCTTTTTGTTGTCCAGATGCTGATCAGAGCTGCTTCGTCAAAAGGATTTATGCTGGAGGAGATCAGAGCTTTGCTCATTATTGCACTGTTAATGTAAGTATGCCAGTTAAAGGCTTTAAAGAAAACGTCCGGTCAGGAATTATCAATGGATCATTATCTATACTAAAACTAACACGTTTGCAGTGATATAATGAATTTAGTGTGATTCAGTAGAAAAATAAAAACAGTCATTTTTGTCACAATCACTGAGTCCTGGGGCGGCCATTTTTGCCCTAATATATAATAAAACCTCCCTCCTGCCATCTTCCGGCAGTGACGTCACGGTGCGGTAAGCCTAGCGCATTCTCCCCGCTTTACAAACTAAATCAATGGGAACTACTAGACACATCTGCAATCAACAACAATTATTAAAGATTTCCAGAGGACTTCACCATTGAAATTCACCAGAGCTATAGTGAAACTGACAATGCCCACGTGCATGGCAGCTGGATGCTGGAATACATCGGGTAAAAGTGAAAAAAAAAGAGTTATTTCACCTTTCTGATTCCTGATCCTCCACGGACGGGTTGGTCGTTGGATCGCCAACTTGAAGAGAGAGGATTTGCCATCGAACTTCTGGCCAGAGAAAAAACCCGTAATATGTAGCCAACATTTGGAAGAAGAATGTTTTCAAGATGACTTGGATAATAGCGCGTTGTGACAAACACCAGATACAGCACTGGGACTTGATCAACAGCCGATACCGCACCGTGACGTCACAAACCAGTAGGTGGCAGTAGTGTTCTTTGACAAACATGGATGCCTCCAGCAAAGCACATTCGAATGAAAATTACGATTAATTGGAATAATAAATAAATGGAATAATTTAATATTTAAAATACTCTCTAAAATTGAAATTCTGAATATGTACAGACTTTTCCTTTAAAGGGAATGTTCAACAGTTTTTTTTATAGTTCTTTGAGAACCTAAATCAAATAAGCCCTTAATAATTAAGATTACCCATAAAACACGGTGCAGAATAAAGAGCAAATAAAGAAAAAAAATGAAACAATGTTTTTGTATTCATACTTCTTCCCTAAATCTTTCCAAGTTTTGAAGTTTCTCATAATTTCCACTAACTCTAGTTAAAAAAAAATTAACCAAACTGCGGATTATAATTCAAATGCAAGCAAGGTAGTTTGCCTGGCATCCTGAAATTGTGTGTATAAAAACACACAATAGTTGAAAAGTGAGCTATTAGAGAAGTTTAGCAACAACGAATCGATAAAATCGATAAAAATCGACTTTTAAAAGCTTTTAAAAGCGTTGGCAACGAATTTCATCATCGATTAGTTGTGTCGCGCGATTAATGCGTCATCCGCCGCCGCCGTCATCACTGCCACTTGACTGAAACGGGGGAAGAAAAAAAATTAGGGCAGAGCGAGCCAGCGCTGCAGGTGCGCAGTGTTGCCAACTCAGCGACTTTGTCGCTATATTTAGCGACTTTTCAGACCCCTCCAGCGACTATTTAAAAAAAAAAAGCGACTCGCGACAAATCTGGCGACTTTTAACGGTGTCACTGGCGGCTTTTGGAGACTCTTACGTGAAAGCATGCATCGTTCCTACTCTTGTCCTGCAGCAGCAGCTGCTGCTGTGAGGCGCCCCCCCCATCCCAGCCCCGTTCTCCCGCAGGAATCCCTCTCAGCGCTGCAGTCAGAGCCGCAGGATGTTTCAGCATCCAGACTGCAAATGAAGCGCGCATGCGCCGGGATTGACGGCGCAAATTGATCACAATAATTAAAATAGCCTTTATAAATAAATTAACTTGCAAATTATGAGGGCAAGGCTCTTGAAGTTTAAATCTTCTGGCAAAGATAAAGTAAAGAAGATCCTGCAATTTATGGAAGTAAAGCAGAATAAAATCCAGCAAGATCAGTAATATGTCAATTAATTATCTGCCACATTCCCATGTAAATATCTGTCTTTGGAGGAAGTGTTTTTTAGCACCCCTAGTTCTCTCATTTTTATTCCAAATACAATTTATAATTTGGATCACAGGCCTATTTTTATCTCTATGGTTCAGTATTTTCTCAAGTAGCAACTTTAACTGCTATACTTTCCTGTCTTAAAAGGCAGAACTCTTCTAGTCTAAAAAAAACTCATTTGTTGAAATGGGGGGGCCTATTGTTTGAGCCCCTTAGGGGCTTTTAAAAACAAAAATGCCTGTCTCTTTTTGCGCTTTATGAAACAAAGTAGCCTATATTTTGTGGATGTACAGCTACATTTCTCATGTAAGTTTGCGTAGTTTTAACACAAACATTTATTTTTCATATTGCACCAGTACAGTTAATGAGCAACCTGTACTTGTGTGCTTGTTTGTTCTGTCTAAAATGTTTATTTTGGAATAAAGAGGTTAATATAAAAAATATTTTTTGTCCGATTCATCGATTTTTAAAATAATCGTTAGTTTCAGCCCTACATATAATTGACTTGCATTGACAATAGACAGAAGCAAACCCGCTCTCACCCCCTACACTTATCCAGCTGCTGTATTTCTTTTTCATTTAACTGCAGGACCCTCAGGATATGGACAATATGAGAATGGAGAACCTTTCAGGAAAGATTTGCACCCTGAATGAGGACGTTGTACAGAAATGGCTGAATCACTCGGCGGCAAGACTCCCAGCAGACGTATCCAAGTAACGCCCTCTCCATTTAAACCGTCTGCTTTCCAGATCGCTGCAGCTAAAGGTCACCGCACTAATTATCGCTTCTTTCTGATTGCTGCAGTGAGATCGACCTGGTGTTCTCCTCTGCAAGCTGCCTCAACGGATCGTTTTTGTCAACGAGGTAAAAACATTTTAGGCGGAGTGTGTTTTAGGCGTCGGGCCACCTGCACACACCATTACTAAAAATATCCACCTTCTGTCCGTCTTTTTTCCTCAGTCATCCAGGTCACTTCTGTACCAGCAGTAAATACTCTGGGGTGGATATGAACACGGCTCGCCTCCTTCTCCACAGACTGATTCAACAAGACCATCCAAAGATTTCCCAGCAGGTCGGTGCTGACGTCTCTCTAGATCTTCCCTGATTCTCATCATCTTGGCATAAAGGTTTCCTGCAGGGTGGAGGTGTTGGGATTTAATTTCTGTGTGTAGTGAACTGTTTCTGCCTCTATTTGGTCCCATGTTGTATATCAGAGTATAGTTCCCTGCACCTAAAGAAAAACAGGCCCACAGCATCACACATCCTAACCGTACTTAATAGAATTATAAGGTATAAAAGAATCTCTTACGTTTTTTTATAAATTAGATGTAAATTGATCTAGACGGTCAAGAAATACAGGTTTAAATAAAATGTATTGTTATTATTCCAACTTAAATCCCCAGCCATTCCCACTTATGCATGTTTAACAGAAAGGCCCTTTTATTTTTCCTATCATCCCTCCCAAACAACTGTTCAACATTTACCGTATTTTCAAGACCATAAGGCACACCTTACTAAAAGGCGCAGGCTCAGTTATGTGCGCCATTTCTGTATTTAACACACACATAAGGCGCACCGGATTATAGAGCGCGGGTTTTATATACAGGTACATGTCCTCTACTACGTTTAAATACCTCTACTGCGTATTTAAAAATAGAGCAGGAGCAAAACTGAGTATGTTTGTGCTTTATTCATGTATTTATTACAAAGTATTAATCAAACCCATCGAACTCATCATCCTCTGTTTCTGAATTAAACAGCTGCGCTAAATCAGACATGCCAATTTCCCCTTCTTCGCTGTCAGAGTCACTTTCCGTGCAGCGCGGCTCCTCGGAAATGATGCCGGCTTTTGCAAAAGCTCGAACAAGAGAGCCAGCAGACACGTTAGTCAAAGCATCTACAATCCATCCGCAAACTGTGGCGTAACTCCCCCGGCGCTGCCTTCCATTTTCGTGAAACTGTGGTCTCCGTCGGTCATCCATCGCTCCCACGCCGCTCGCAGCCTTACTTTGAACGGCCGGTTCACACCGATGTCGAGCGGTTGAAGTTCCTTTGTCAGACCTCCTGGAATAACAGCAAGCACAGCGTTCATTTGTTTCACCTTGTTTTTCACATCGGCTGTGAGATGGGCACGCATGGAGTCACAGATTAACAGTGATGGTGATTTGTGGGAAAAAACCACCTGGTCTCCTTACATACACCTCCCTCAGCCACGCTTTCATCATCTCCTCATCCATCCAGCCCTTTTCATTTGCCTTAATAACGACTCCAGCTGGAAAAGTCCCTTTAGGCAAAGCCTTTCTCTTAAAAATCACTATAGGCGGCAGTTTCTGTTCATTTGTGTGGCAGCCAATCCACGCCCACACTTCCCCCTTTAACGTTCTCATGGTGGTCTCAACAACGTCCGCAGTAACAACACACACAGGGCGCACCGCACATTTTGAGGGGAAAAAAAGACGTTTATATGCGCCTTATAGTCGCGAAAATACGGTAGATGGCATCTTGCGGTTGCTATGAAGACTTTTTTTCTTTTTCCCAGACTTTTCAAATTTTTTTTGTCCTGAAATGATTCAAATAATTTCTCTGAACTTTTGAACTTTTAATTTGGCGGTCGATATTGTCTTTTTGCCATTTCCTGATGAAGGAGACATATTCATCTGCGTTTTATTTTGGTTTCAGTTAAATGTTAAGTCATACTGTGCGTATTTGATAAATGCTGCGAATAATTACTGATGATTTTTAAAGAATACTATACTGTATATGTTAACAGCTGGATGTTCCTGAAGATTTTTCAAAGTATCTTTAACAGAAGTGACAATATTAGCAGCGTTTTTCCATGAAAACATCCATCTCGGCGATCCTTGAATGTTTGTTCCACTCAAATTGCGTCATCAGACCGTCTTCATGCACCTGACCTCATCCCTGATGTTGACCTGACAGGATGGAAGCGTCACATCCGCTGTAACTCCTGTTCTCCCTCTTCTTTCGGCTTCAGGTTGCTGCCAGTCTGGAGAAGGACCTGATTCCCAGATTAACCAACTCTCCTCCAGACATCGAAGCTCTGAGGCTCTACCTAACGCTACCAGAATGCCCGCTCTTCAGCGACCGCAGCAATTACATCACCATCACTATCCCCTTTGCCAAATGTGTCATCAGTTTGAAAGAGGCTCCGCTGAAGGTGCTGGGAAACTGGTGGTCCACCTTCGAGCCCATGTTCTTCCAGCGCCTGGTGGATCTGTACAAAGATGTGGTGGTGTACCTGCTCCAGATGCACAAGGTGGGCATTCCTCTGGCCGAGCAGAGGATCTTCTCCTGCTTCATGGACACGGCACTCAGCTTCCTGGAGATTCTGCACAAGGTGGGAAAGGGAGAAAAATGGAGCTCCTAAATCTCCCTGTCAGCTGCCTGGCTAACGGTTCTCACTGTACTCTCCTCTTTAGGTGAACGAGAAAGCAGGAAGCATCATCCAGTACGATAAGTTCTACATTCATGAGCTGGATAATCTGATAGACATCAGAAACGACTACGTCACGTGGATCCAGAGGCAAATGTACCCAATGGTGAGACCATCAACCTCACAGATCGCTCACAGCGGAGCGTATCTAAAACTCCCGGACTTTTGTAACCCTCTGCAACTTTAAATACCACAAACCAGTGGATTAAATATAGCTTCACATGATCGATGAACTATGCTGGTTAAGATTCTCAGTCATCCAGGTCATAGTCATTCCAAAAAAGTAAAAAAAAACAATCCACTGGACTTCCAATCCAGGAAGCTTTTTCAATTACAAATGTCAGAAATTGTGTTGAGTTCAAGGCTTTATAGAGCGGACCAAAACAAAATCTTGTTTTGGCTTAGTAAACCTATAAATTGAACCCGATGAGCGGGTCCGCCCCTTAGGATTGGGGGTCGTTTGGTTTCTTTCTTAGCCTCTAATAACCTAAGTCTGTCTATGTCAGTGCTTTTCAAACCTGATCCTCAAGGCCCACTGCCCTGCATGTTTTAGATGTTTCCCAGCTGATAGCAGATTATCAGGCTTTGCTGAACTGCAATCATCTGAATCAGGTGTGCTGAACCTCAGAATCATCCAAAACATGCAGAGCAGTGTGCTTTGAGGACCAGGATTGAGAAACAGTGGTCTATGTTCCTGAAAAGGGGGGTTGTTGTTGAACATCTCGCCTCTTCAGCCAGACCAATAATTCCCTCTAACAATCCCCCTTTTAGAGACATATAAGAATATAACAAACTAAATGTATTTCAGCTGGTTTTAGGGCTGAACGATTTTGCCAAAATCCAAATTGCGATTATTTTCAACCAATATTGCGATTGGATTTTACTGGAATAATCCTTTTCACTAAGAGCAAGCATGTCGAGGTTTTACTCCAGGCTTTCAGTTTTTTCATGCCCTTTAAACCCTGCATGTCCAGAGTCCAGTGTTGCAAGACTTTACTGTTAAACTTGCACAAACAAGTTGTACTAAAATGCATTAATCTATGTGATAGCTGCAACCCTGTCCCCCCTTCTGTGCAGCCGCATACCCACTTTTATCGTTTTACTCCCAATTAAAGTGCTGAAACAAGAAATTTAGGGTCTTACTCTTGTTGAATGTTTGGTGGTTAAAAATCAAGTGACTATGTAATATGAAAATTGCATTTTTATAAATTGCGATCATATTGCAAATACCAGCCCTAGCTGGTGGTATCAGTCATGGTTAAATATCAAAACAACAAAAAGTTATGAACTGATATCACTCTGGAAGAAGTTATGGAAGACAAAGAAGTGGATTGCTGGGAAAAAAACATTCTGGTTTTCCATAAATTTAATCTTTATCAACAAAACAACTTGATTAATTAATAAAAATCAATTAATCTCTCATCCTTAATTTATTTTAAATCCTGGCTAACTCCATAAACTTGTACTGTTTCTCACAATGCTCAGTTGTTAGATTAACATGGTTCAGGTTAAACCTTTATATGAATCATAAAAGTTGAGTCAAATGGGGAAAAATAAAACAAGTTTACAGTTCTTCCTCATCCAGTGTAAATTTATTAGGTAGATTTCTCCTCCTAAAGGCCTGCAGCCTCGGGTGAATCGACCCCATCACTGGGAATCATCATCATGCGTTTCTTCCTCTGCATCCTCAGGGTCGAGACGGCGTGGTGACTCTCTGCAAATACCCCTTCGTATTCGACGCTCAGGCGAAAACGGCGCTGCTGCAGACAGACGCCGTCATTCAGATGCAGGTCGGATTTATTCCACTATAGCGACTGAGTGCAAAGGAGTATCAGTTTAACAGTCGCCGCTTGTTTTCCGTGAACCAGATGGCGGTGGATCAGGCCCAGCTGCAAAACTTCAGCTCCATGTTCCTGCCAGCCGTCGAATCCGTCAACCCCTGTCTCATCCTGATCGTGCGCAGGGAAAACATCGTTGGAGACACAATGGAGGTCCTCAGGAAATCCAAGAACGTCGACTACAAAAAACCGCTCAAGGTAAAATGTGTTCAGCAGCCCAAACCAGAGTTAGGCTGCAGCTGCACCATTTTAACTGGAAAAATGGGAAACTAGGAAAACAAATAGCACCTTTTATATCATCATTGCAGGTTATCTTCGTGGGAGAAGATGCAGTCGATGCTGGAGGCGTCAGAAAGGAGTTCTTCCTCCTGATCATGAAAGAGCTGCTGGATCCCAAATATGGGATGTTTCGCTACTACGAGGAATCCAGACTCATCTGGTTTTCACACAAGGTGAGGAGCTCTCTGTGAGAATCCACACAGCCTTCATGCGCTAAGGATGGTTTGATAGCGGCTATCAGTGCGGTGCTTCTCACTCTCATCAGCACCGCTGGGAACGACGCAGGACAGGTCATATTTTTAGGGGTGAAACATCTGTTTTAAAACAGAAAATGGAAAAGAAAAGATGAGAGATGGTGTATAGTTACAGCTGAACGTTGATCATCCATCAGGATGGACATCATCGCCTTGACCTCCTGTTATCTGCAGCAGGCTTAACTGAAAGGGTTAAAACAATTAGAGCTTTGAGAAACTGACGGTTTTATTAGGAACACCTGCAAAGCTTTTGGGTTTAACACAACACAGGGTTCCCGCGGGTCCTTAAAAAGTCTTAAAAGGCATTGAATTCTTCAAAATAAAATTAAGCCCTTAATTGGTATTAAAATGTCTTAAATCAGTCTTTCGTAGGTCTTAATTTGTTAAAACATCATAAATAGGATTATTTTTTTTACGATTTATTTTTGTAATCTAAATAAAACGTTTTTTCTTTTAATAAAAAAAAATAACGGCTCACCATTATTGGTTCCGTCCCGATAGCGGAACCAATAAAGCGTTGTTGCGGCCGGGACATTTGGGAGATGCACCATTAACTTTTTGTCTGGAAAATATGAGCAAGTGTAAATGTAACCAAAATTGTCTCCAGCCAAGAGTTTTCTCCATGGCTAAAACCAGGGAACATACATGAGGCTCAGTGGATTTAGTGCAAGAAGTCATTCAAGCTCAGAACGATGGGAATTAAGGCAGTGGAGTCACACATGCGAAGCACAAAACACAAAGCGTCGAAATGGAGTTACAGAGAAACAGCCGGTATTTCTCAGTTTAGTTCCACCCTTGTCTCTGCAACGCCTCCACTTATCACCAAATCAAACATACTAAGAAAACCATACAAAGAAAAATATCTGCAAAAAAGACTTAGCACTGGTTATGTTGGGGCTTTAAAACTGATTTGTTTTGTTCCCTGCTAAAACAAAGTTTGTGAATTCAGTTCAATAATTGTTCAAATATATCTGTCATTTGTGTGTTTTTAGCTTTCTTCCTGTATGGGAAGCTTTTCAAAATTTGAAAACATTAGTGCAGTGGTTTATGTTAAAATAAACCTTTGGGTTAAGTTGTCGCAAGCGGGTTTTTCTTGTGTTTCTTATGAATTTGGTCTTAAATTTTTATTTAAAGTGGCATTAAAAAGTCTTAAATTTAACTTGCATTATGCTGTAGGAACCCTAGCTTTTAGCTAGGAATATTTCATAGGGTTTGCCCTGGTGTGTCACATATTTAAGCTCTGCGCAGCGTATAGGGTTCTGGTGGTGTCCTAACCCAGAAAACTTTTTGACTGAGACTCTTTTTTTAAATAAGGCATACAATTTTTAATTTTTTTTATGTTCGCCTTGCTAAAAACCTGGTCAACAGATCCCTCCAGCAGCCACTTGACACTTAACTTCATGCCAGAGATTTCTCTCTCCACCCATCTCTGGATTTTATTAACCAACTGGAACTTAAACAAGAAGCAGTTTGACTTTCGTTCCAAAAAGCACTTCAGGTCTGCAGTGAAATAAAAGATAAGAGTAGGCAAACCCACCTGGTGCCCACTGTTGAGTAAGACTGGGGATCTGTAATGCTTTGGGCCTTTTTCTCTTCTAAAGATTGTAATAAACCCAGGAACATTTGGATTTTAACTCCGTTAAGTTTAAACGGAAAACAACAAAAACTAAATCACAATGGTGTAATTCTGCAGGAAGATGACCCAGATAGATTTTTATTTTTTAAATGATACAGAAGAGGGCTGAAACAATTAATCGGAATAATCGTGATTAATCGATTATTGAAATAATTGTCAACTAATTTATAAATTGATGAATCGTTAAATAGAGTATAGAGGCTGTAAAGCGCCTTTAGCTGACAGAGCGACCCACTTAGAGCAGCAATTATACCAAAATTGTAAGAAAATATATAAATATTTTGTATTTAAGATAAATAAAAAAAAAAATAATAATCAATAGCTTAATTGATTTACAAAATAATCCTTAGTTACTAACTATTTTGACAACAGTTTAACCAATTCCTGGTTTGTGCTGCCGATTTTTGGGTTGATTCATGGATTCTTCCTACATTTTCATCGTAAAAATTAGACGATTAAACATCATAAATAAAAGAAACATTTAGTAACAAATCAAATGAATGGATAGCAGATGGAGGGAGCAGGGAATCGCGTGACGGCCAATGTTAATACAGGGAAAAAAAACACGAGGTCTATCTCTAGAGCCAGACAAAGGGTTAAATCCACACAGAAATGGATTTATGGATATTTTAAAGACTAGCTCAGCCAAAGATCAATTAGAAAACCTTAACGAAACAAAAGATGATCGAGGACTCAGGCTTAAGACCGCTGTCTCTGCTCCATCCTTTAAAATGTTCCAGAACAGGACTAGTGAGGCATGCCTGAACCATATCTAGATGATTGTGTTCTATGTTGGGTTTGATCAGAGCCTCTTCTTGCTGTTCCAGACCTTCGAGGACTTTGACTTGTTTAACCTCATTGGGGTCATCTGCGGTCTGGCCATCTACAATTTCACCATCGTGGAGCTCAACTTCCCGCTGGCGCTTTACAAGAAGCTCCTGAAGAGGAAACCGACGCTGGAAGACCTGAAGGAGCTAATGCCAGACGTAGGAAGGTCCGTTCATTTCTGATCATCTAAACACTTGGATTCTGCCTGTTTTCACCGTTCTGTGATGTCACCTTCAATTAGGAGCCTGCAGGAACTACTCGACTACACGGAGGATGACATAGAAGACACTTTCTGTTTGAATTTCACCGTAAGGCAGCATTTTAGGAGTTATAGGTCTGTGCTTCAAAGAAACAAACTCAAAACAATCTTTGTCGTCTTCTTCAGATCACGGAGGATAACTACGGCGCCACCGAGGTCTTAGAATTGGTACCAAACGGTGAGAACATCAATGTCAATAAGTCGAACCGGTAAGAATCCCTAAGCCGCCTCATTCCGCAGTCGTTAACCGATCAGGCGGCTCTAACCGTTTGATCCGACCCGTGTGAACTTCTCTCCTAGGCAGGACTTTGTGGACGCCTACGTCGACTACGTCTTCAACTCCTCCGTAGGGCCGCTGTTCGAAGGCTTCTACGCAGGCTTCCACAAAGTGTGTGGCGGAAAAGTTTTAGATCTGTTCCAGCCCAGCGAGCTCCAAGCTATGGTCATCGGAAACACCAACTATGACTGGACAGAGCTAGAAAAGGTCTTATTGATAACATTTTGGATTTTAAATTATTAGTTCAACAAACTTTTAAACGTTTTGATACGGTTTACTTTTTGCTCAATAACAACAGCAAAGTGTGGAGTTCTTTGCAGCAGATCGATGGAAGGTGGTTCTGGAGGTAGAATCTGGAGTAGTAAACTTTATAAATCTGGTTCAGGTTTGTCCTCTTGGTCTACATTAGAGACTGACACGGGAGTGGATTTTCACTCCTGTCCCGTCCCACTATGTTAAAATAAACCTTTGGGTTAAGTTGTCGCAAGCAGGTTTTTCTTGTGTTTCTTGTGAATTTGGTCTTAAATTTTTATTTCTAGTGGCATTAAAAAGTCTTAAAAAGTCTTGAATTTAACTTGCCTTATGCTGTAGGAACCCTGTTTATAGTTTAGGAGCTGTACATGCTTTAATTAACATATGTAATTTCAGGTGGAATTTGCTCTTAAAACCTTCTGGACTTAAGGAGTTAATCTTTTCAGATTTAATTTTTCATAGAAATTTTAAACTATTATTCGTTCCAATCGTCACCGCTGTGTTGGTCAATCAAAAAAAAAACCTCAAACATTTTGTGACATTTTGTCACCTACTGTAATAAGGTGACAAAATGTGGAAAAGCTGCATATCTTTGCTATGGGTGGAGTCAAATTTATTTACACTATTCAAGACTTAAATTCCTGTTTTTTTTGCTTTGCAGAGCACTGAATATAAAGGAGAATACTGGGCTGAACATCCAACCATAAAGCTTTTCTGGGAGGTCTTCCATGAGCTTCCATTGGAAAAGAAAAAGCAGTTTCTCTGTAAGTTTATCCCAAACTGCCTGATGAACCAACCGTGTTTCAAACATCTTCTGTCATTAAGCTACAAATTCCCATTCTACCTTTTTTTCCCCCAGTGTTCCTCACAGGAAGCGACCGCATCCCCATCCTGGGCATGAAGAGCCTGAAGCTGGTGATCCAGCCCACCGGTGGAGGCGAGCATTACCTACCTGTAGCTCACACCTGCTTCAACCTCTTAGACCTTCCCAAATACACCAATATAGAAACACTCAGAGAGAAGCTTCTACACGCCATAGATCACAATCAAGGCTTTAACCTGGCCTGATGCAGGAACGCCACTTCAGTTTGAACTTTCCGACGGCGGACACATTCCCAGATGTTTTGTTTTCAACAAACCTGCCAGAACTGGCCGGTCTCTGGAAGGAGGAAGCTGATTGATCAAATTTGGTTTTTGCCATTACGGAATCCCGACGGCCAAGCTCAGGTCTGATGTATGGCCACTAGATACGCTTTTATTCACGTTTGAGCCGGATTTCTGCTGTAAATGATTGAAAAACAAACAGAACTCCTGTAAAAACAATGAAACAGGGAAAACTGACAGGTTGCATTAAATTAGGCGGTGATGTCAGCCGCACACGACGAAAAATTATGCAGAGTTTGCATCGTATCAGGAGCCAGTCTGCATTTTCCAGGAGTTCTGTTCTTGTAAACATGTTTGTGGCGTTTGGCCGAGAGGCATTCGAGTGCAGGCTCTGTTTCTGTGGCTGTTTGCCTTAAACTATCCACAATAAATTACAAAACCAACTGCAGCCAGTAAAAATAAATAAAATAATTTCAGGTGGTGTTTAACGATGGTTGTGTAGAGCCTGATTTCTTTAAAAAAAAAAAACGATACATTATTATTTTTAGGATGAGTGATGTTTGTGGTCTGTAAGCAGGTTAGTATCAATCTGATCATTAAATCTGGGCCAATTTTTTATTTTTATGTCTGTTATTTTCTTATAGTTTTGTTTTGGTTTCTGGATGGAAAGCTATCAGTCATATTGTATATTTGGATTGTGGATTTCTAACAGAAGAAAAGCAACATCAGTATTATTTTTGGTTTTTCATGGCGTCCAACGTGAAGGGAAATATACGATATAGGACATCAGATATCGGCTGTAACAAGAACTGCGCGGCAAAGACTTTAAATGTTATAATTTGTGGTACTATCATGATTAGCGACTATAAAGAAACTTAATTACTCTTTTGAAATCCTTCTTAGGCCCCTATGCTGCAGCACACTGCAAAAAACATCTAGAAATAAGTAAAAAAATGTCTTAAATTAAGGGTATTTACCCTTAATTTGAGCAGGTAAATAAGATGATCTGCCAATGGAATGAGGATTTTTACTCGTAAAATAAGATAATTAGCTAATATAGACTTGAAATAAGACAAAGCAATTGTTTTATTCTCATTTTAAATGTAAATTGTCTTGTCCCATAGGCAAACTGTCTCACCTCCTCAATTCAAGAAAAAATGCACTTAATTTGAGCAAAAATTACTTATTTAGATTTCCATTTTTTTGCAGTGCAGTCATAGTCCCACAGTCATTAATAATGCTCTTAGAAAATAAACACATTTAAATAGGCGTCTTCAGGACTCCAGCTATATAAAAAAGTGATTCTTATCACTAAATATCCCACAATAACCATTTTTTAATCTGATTCTATAACCCTGCCAATCCTCAAATGGAAAAGAAAAGAATGAAAAGTATCAAAATAAACATTCTGAGTTTTTAAACATCAATTCTAACTGATCTTTTTAAAGATGAATCAAAATTCTGGATTGAGGAGGTAAAAGAGACATTTTGCCAATGGAACAAGACAATTTACATTTAAAATAAGAAAACACAATTGCATTGTCCTATTTCAAATGCATATTATCTAATGATCTTATTTTTAAGAGTAAAAATACTAATTTAATTGGCAAATCATCTCATTTACCTACTCAAATTAAGAGTAAATACACTTAATTTAAGTAAATTGTACTTATTTCTAGGTAATTTTTAAAGTGTTAGATTTCATTGTATGCAGTTTGAAATCGTTTCTGAGAACTATATTCAGAGGTTTCTCAATTCTAGCACTCAGTTTGGTGAACAAACAAATTATTCTGTCAGACGACCTCATCAGCAAACCTGGTTAGGATCGATGAAAAGAGAAATGCAGCTTTAGAAACTCACTTCCAGCTTCTGAATCAATTGCTCCCCCATTTATCCAGTTCTCCCCCTACAGGAGCTTTTCTCTTTCCACTTTAGGTGGCAACTATGGTTCTTTTCCTTCAGCCCATTTCCCACCAGAAAACGTATTTAATTTTAGTTTATTTGACTGATTAAATGTTGGGTCATATTTTTAGGAAAGGGATCCAAAAAAGTGAAAAAAAAACAATCCACTGGACTTTGTTTACAAGTTTGAAGATGTTTCTCTTCCCATGCATTCCCATTTCAATTCAAAATGTCTGAATTAAATAAAGCCTTGAAATCAATGCTAATTCTGACATTTTGATTTGAAAAAGCTTCCTGGATGGGAAGCTTAACATCTTAAAACTTGGAAACAAAGTCCAGTGGATTGTTTTTTTTCACTTTTTTGGATCCCTTTCCTAAAAATATGACCCAACATTTAAATTGTCAATCTTTCTGATAAACCTCCAAATGCTGCCGTGCTTTATTTTTTCTAGTGACTATTCATAATGAGCACTAGAAAAATGATCTAGAAATAAGTAAACATTTCTTAAAATAAGTGTATTTACCCTTAATTTGAACAGGTAAATGAGATGATTTGCCAATGCAATGAGCATTTTTTCTCTTAAAATAAAATGTTTAGATAAAATGCACTTGAAATAAGACAATGCAATTTTCTTTTCTTATTTTAAATATAATTTGTTTTGTCCAATTGGCAAAACGTCTTTTACCTTCTCAATTCAAGAACAAATGCACTTATTTTAACAAAAAAATGACTTCTCTAGATGTTTTTTCCAGTGTGGAACCACCTGCAATGTTAAGTGATCAAGTTGCAGACTTTTCACCCTACAGACATTTTTTAAAGTCAGTTTTCACTACTTAAAAAAAACAATCTGCAAACCAAATATGGTGGTGAATATAATTCCTGCTGCAGACATTTGTTTATAAAACAAATAGAAGAGGGATCAGGACGTAGGGGACACCTTACTGCTGCAGAAAGGCTGTGATAACATTTCTGACCTATTGTGTCCTTGCTGAAAAAAATAAAATAATGAGGTGTTGATGCTTTCATAACAAACAAAACAGGACCTGAGTTATTTTTCTGTTATGTTTTAATGACAAACTGTACATGTTAAATGATGAGCACACTTTCCACTAAAAGTAGGAGCTGCTCGGAGCGTTTGGCCCCATTTAATGGGGCAGTTCATGATGCACCAGCTTGTAGTGAGACCCGCATGAAGGACACCGCTGGGGCTCTCCCTCATGGAGCCAGAACCACACTATAGCCGTGTTGTCCTCCTCGCCTGCAAACCAGAAAGAAAAGTCATATCCATGGTATCCGGCGGTGCGTTACAACCTGGGAGGATCAGTAGATGCTTACAGAGACAGCCGACCATCCTCTTGTTTCCAATACCAGGGACAATGTGAGGGTCTTCCTTGGTACCGGTGTACTGTTTGGGCTTCAGGATGCTGTAGGGGTCCTGTGAAGTTAATGTGTGGAAATGTGGATCAATCAGAGCAGGTGGAGGTGTTTAAAACAAGAAAACATGAATAGAAAACCCACTTTTCCCTGTTTGAGGGCCTGCAGGGTGCGTCGCTCCAGCCCAGTGGCCTGTTCATCATCTGTTGGTATTCCTGAGGAGACAATAAAAAAAAAAAAGTTCAAGAGAAAAGAAGCAGAGGGATAAATAGCTTAGTGGCAATAAAAGTGAACTTTGTCACAGGACTCCTCCCTCTCCTCAGCAGGAAATTTGGCTGTAATCCAGGGAAAGCTGCCAGGTAGGAGGGTCTATCAAAGGCCACAGATGACCTTCATTACTGTTCAAACGCTGCTGCCATATATGGTTAAAATAAATATTAAATAAAGCATAAAGTTTATTACTGGGAGGGGATGGTGTATGGGACAGGTAGAAAGCGGAGTTATTAAAATTAAAAATGCGCAATGATCTTAAATGACGCAGCTAATAGCGCCTCGGTGGACAGCTGTTTATAAAGCCCCCTACCTCCCGTGGCCACGGCACGCAGCTGTCTCCCCGCGGAGATCCCACGTAGCTGCAGGGCTCTGGAGGAGCAGGTTCGGAGGAGAAAACGGGCCGCCATGCTGGTGCTGTTATGGTTCCTGTCAGGTAAAGGCAATGACCTGAGTCTGACACCGCAGTCAGGCGGAGTAAAACGACCCGGACACAGCCGACCAATAGCAGGCAGAGTTACACTACACCGACCAATAGGAGGCAGAGTTAGAATAAACCGACCAATGGGATGGAAGGCAGGGAGGGAGGGTTGACCAATGAACGCCAGCTTAAAATGACAGTTAAACAGCTTTTTTAATAATTTAATCAAGTGTTTTGATTATTATAAATCGCAGACAAAATATATACTATTACAATATTAAAATAAATGCTATACTTCGAAAGGTATTTTCATGTACTTGATACTTTTATCAAGTTTTGCTTTGTGTGAATTAAAAGTCATTGTGGAGGTGATCACCCAGGAAGTTCTGTTAAAACTATTTTTTGATGTTTATGGTAATGTGGACCGGCACCAAGTCCTGCTACAAAATGAAATCAGCATCTTCATAAAACTTTTCAGCATTAGGAAGCAAAATTGTCTCACAGATTTCGTGGTTAATGGCTTCATAGGATGGACTTCAGAAAATCTCTAAATCAATATGATGAGGCACCAAAAAGGACAGCTGAGTGGAAACCTGAGCCTGTTCACTCTTCCTCCTGAACCAGGGGCCTTTATTTGATAAATTAATAAAAACTTTATTAATTATCTGAAAGGACGACATTAGAGCAACAGTTTGATTCTTTTTCTAATTAGCACTTAAACCTCTGATATTGTGGTGCAACCTTTACCACAACACTTTCTCCCTTCACTAAACTTTTTTTTTACGAATAAAACGGTTTCACTATATTAAATGTTTTCTAAAATAATTTTCAGAGTTCATTAACTGTAATAAGTTACAAAAAAAAGGGCTTGAAATAATACTCTATGCACATTTAAATTACTAGAAAAACATTTTGAACTTTTTCACAGTACTTTTATGATCAGTGTGATTTTTCTCCTATTTATAAACCTATTTATAAATCCTTTTTAAGCATATATATGTACATGTATATACTTATATATATATATATATATATATATATATATATATATATATATATATATGTAAAATGCAACATTAAAACAGGTTTACTTGAATGGGTTGTCTTTTGGGTTGCCTTTTTTGATTTAGCAACACTCCTGCTATGCTTGTCTCAAAACGAGGCATATGTCCATTTAAGTGTATAATAGAAAATTAATCAGAATTATTTTTCTATCTTGAGATATTCCTGTACTTTATACACATTTAATATTTATGTTTCAATCTATTTTTGAGCAGGTATCATATCGTTTATTTTATTTTATTGGTTCTCTGTATGATTTTTGTATAAATTTTACTCTTACTTTAAAACATAAAGAGTAAGGAAATGAAAAGCCTAAATATATGTAAATAAGTACAAAATGACATAAAATGTTGTCTGAGTCTTGTATTTAGCGTTACTGTCCAGGGGGAGGCGCTGTGTTTCAAAGAAATCCGTGGTTTTTGGAGGTGATTTTTATTAAAATAAAATGTTTAAAGAAGCTTTCTTTATACAGATTAGTGATCATTACATTTTTAAGGTATATAAGTGAAATAAAAAGACTGTGTCCCGCTGTATTACTCAGGCTGCGCTACAGCGTCTATTCACAGGCGCGATCCCACTACTGAGCGGCACGGGGGCTTTGACCTGCTCCGTTTCCGACCTGGGCCGGTGCACTCCTCCTTAGACGACCTGGTGGTCCCGGGCTCCCCCAGGAGCACCATATCGATACCGAACTTAGTGCGGACACCCGATCGGCATAGTGCACTGCAGCTCAGAGCTCCTGAGCTCAAACGATCCGCCAGCCTCAGCCTCCCAGTAGCTTGGATTAAAGGCGCGCGCCACCGCACCCGGCGATCACAACCGCTGCTGCTAGTGCTTTTATCTCTTAGCCAGATGACGTCATTGAACACAGCAGCCATATTGCTTTTTTAGTAGACTTTTATTTTATGTTATCAAACTAAAATCTAATCTTTATTTTTTTTCTACTAACAAGAAACAAACCAAAAACCTAATAATTATTTTTTATTACCAAGCCTCCATTTTTATTCATTCATGCTTCCTCCGTATATTTACTATATACACCAAAATAATCCTAGTTTTAAAGGTTAAAAAAGGTTTTATCTGCTGCTAGAGAGAAGCTATGTGCGACATTATTGTATCGCTAAAACAGTTTTATTATTTTACTTCTTATTCCTCTAAAACTGAACTTTGCTACCTTTCAAATCCAAAGAGCAATTTGCACTGAATCCAGCTAAATAAAGGTCATTTAGAGCGGAAAAATATTGCATTAATTTTTTATAATCTGTTTTCTATTCTATCAGTTTAGAAAATAAAGAGAACAGAAAGACAAAGCACACATTTTCTTCTATAGGGTATTTTCTGATGTAAAAGATAAATAGACATAATTTTAAGAGCTAATTTAGAGAAAAAATGCTCTAAAACATAATTCTGGTTCTTTTAATATCACTCTGTTGTGAAAATTCTATTCAGATATTCTTTATTAAACTACTAAAGCTTCTACGACTGGCATTTATTATTATAGTACCCTAGTTAGTTGTTTATATTATTTTTAGCCACTATTAAGAGCCATTGTTGAGGGTCTTAAGAGCCATATGTGGCTCCAGAGCCACTGGTTGCAGATAACTGCCCTAAAATGTGGCTTTTCTGCCGGTTTTGGTGGGTTTAGAAGTTGTAGATTAGGAAATATATCTGCAAACATTTCCTTTGGGTTTACGACATCCAGATACAACTATGTACAAAAAAAAAAAAAAACCCAGATATCTACTGTATTTTATTATTGCATCCACACCTCTCCTGGTTTTCAAGATTTTCTTCCAGGAAAAATATTTATGGCATCATCATAGTGATATAATCGGTTATTGCTCAACATTTAAAGCATGTTAGATCTTTTTAATAACCAGATTTAATGTGATTATATTAAAGGTGAATCATTTCTTAATTTTGTGACGCCACTGGCCTTTGCCTTTATTTTGCCGACACTTAAAAGGAGGATGATGAGAGAACTGCTTTTCATTAATCTAGATCTGTCAGATCTGTGTTATTAAATTCTAAATTATAAGGAGTAAAATTGTTTACAAGATAACCCAGAATATTCTGTCGTTGGTGTTTTTCCCTTCCTGCTACTCTAGACTAGTTGTTATATGCTGCTAAATCCTCTTTATTCTTTTAGTTAGTCCGTTCATTACAAAGGTAAATATATGAGCTGTTTTAAAGCGTTTTATAAAGAGTCCGACTAGCAGGATGCATTTTTACCAATATAATTGACAAGAATAAAACCTATACAAGTCTCATAAGGAGCCATATGATGAATTTTGCGTGAATTGGTTAGGAACTAACTTGAAAACAAAAAGTCTTGCCAAAGATTCAACCCATGAAAACGCTTTGATCTGATCTGTTTAAATCTATTTCTATAAAAAGGGCTTTAGAAATGCTGATTGTGTATTTGACCAGCTGTGAGATTAGGTTCATACAGCAGATTTTTGTTCTTCTTTATGAATTTAAAAAGTCAAAAATTAAACAAACATTAAACATCAAACATTTAGTGTCCTTATGTGTATGCAATATTTGTTTAAAACAAATATAGACACAGTTGGCTGGTAAGGAGTGTAATTATTCATGAAAAACGTGGTGGAGGGAAAAAACTATGGAAGGGATTCACACAACATTGGTTAAACAAAAGGGTTTTATTCTAACACTGTTCATGAAGACAAAAGTTCATGCATGATTGAAAACTAAATGTTACATTAGGAAAAAATAGCACAGTCCAAATGTTTGCTTTTTTTTTAAATCACACTGAAAAAACAACCAACAGCTGGACACGATTTTCTTTGGTAGAAATGAGAGAAATGACATCAAAGGTATAACAAAAATATGCTTGAGGTGTAATGGAGTAAAAAAGGCAAAAATGTCATCATTCCCAAGAAATGAAGGTGCTTTTTAATGTTTTTCCTTTTAATTCAATGAAATTCCCTCTGAAGGAGCCCTTCTCTCAGGAGCAAACTCACTTCCTGCAGCGCTTCATTTATCATCTTCTGTCACTGGGATTTTCCCAGTCTTTAAGGAAGTTCCGTTTATATATATATAAAAAAATAACACAACCACAGTTTTTAAAATGCCGGTATCATCTGAAGAGTCAATGAAAAGAAACATTAAACACACCCACCTATGTTTTTTTTTTCAAAGTAAATAAACTATATTAAAAACACGTCTGGAACTAAAACAGGAAGGTATTGCCATATATTACAACTAGAATCCTGTTTTTAAGCTAAAACTCAGGGAAAAAAACACATAAGTCCAACAGGGAGTCAACAGCCAGACCATGGAGGTGACCTCAAATGTTTTAGATAAATGTACTAATAAAATGTACTAATTTAGATAAATGCATAATACTAATAACAAAGTATCTATTTATTGATAATTACCTTCAGCTGAATCCTTTTTTCTTCTAAGTGTCAGAGCTAAAGGATTTGAACTAGCTTGTAAACTCTCCAAACTACTGTTCTGAGCTAACGTTTCTACAAACTTCCTTTAACCACCTCAGAAACCTTCCTTCCCAGAACACAAATGGGCGCAGGAGACTTTGCAATTACTCCTTTCCTTCTCACGTTTTTTATGTACTGAATGTAACGTTTTAATTTTTCATTTGCAATATTAGACGCCTTGTTAGCTTTACATCTTTCATGATGTTTTAAATACATTTCCAATAAAAAAAAAAACTAAAAAAAATCTAAATTAATTAAACTACAATCAATTATGAGCCATAATATGACTGATAAAGTGATAAAGCTAGATCAATCCTGATAAATTCCCTTTCCAGGAACAGTTTCTATTTGTAACAGTAGGGGAAGCATAACAGGACACCTTAGATCAGACGTTCAAACAAGGAAATAATCGTGCAAAAACTGTTATAGTTGAATTAAACCAAAAAAACATCAAAAATCTGACCATCATGACCAGGGGCGGTTCTAGACCAAATGTACCTGGGGTCAAGAGGGGGCCAGCGTGTTTTCATGGGGGCCCAGAAAAGCATGAAATGAAAAACAGGGCAAGGGATTCAATATATATATTAAGAGAGCTGCTTGACATGAAAGTTTAATTAAGATTCTATATCTTATTAGGTCAAAATACATTCAGAATTTAGGATTTTTACATATTTTTGATTTAATTTCAGTTAAAATTACAGTTTTCTGTAAAATATGATTTAGGACTCAAGAAAAACTCATATTTTCAGATGTAAAAAATGTGATTATTTATTTTTGTTTTGAAAAAAACCTTTAGCAGATGAAAATTGGGATCCTATCTCAATACCACTGAAGCTATCACCTGTTGTTTTTAAATAATTAGTCAAATAGATCCAAAGGACCTATTAGTAACCATGTCTGTTGCAGCACAGATCATCATTACAATTTTTTTTAAGTATTATGTCTTTAGTACAGGGGTCATCATCTACAGGGGCACTGGCCCCCGATGGCCCCTGTCTAGACCCGCCCTTGATCATGACTCTACAGACTGATCAGAGATGAATCTAAAATAAACGTAAAAATGAGCCGGTGATCTGAACATGTACGGTCGTACGCTGACCTCTGCTAGCAAAGCGTTAACCACAGTGTTCTCTGCAGGTCAGTCTGCGGAATTCAGTCATGTCAGCTTCACAGGTTTAGTAAAAATCTTAAATAAAGAATAAAATTCTGTACAACCTGCTCTACTTCAGTTGCTAGAAAACATAAAACATTGCTTCCATAACGGCGGTTCATCTAACTAAACCAGAACCAACAGTCCTCTGCAGGTGAATGCTACATGCTTTCCTACAAACATGCTCCAAAATAAAACAAACAAAACATGAAACATTTCATCTGGACTTTGTTTATAACACATTAGGCTGTTTTTTTTCTTCATTTTTCTTCTCAGTCATGAAGAAGACGGGAACACAGCTGGCCTTTTAGGGTTGCCACCCAGGGCAGCGACTTAATAGGGAGTGTCAAGTACTTTTCTATTTTGTGACTTAAAAAGATAATTCTTCATGATCGGGCCCCATAAATGGTGTTTCAAGGAAGAAAATAAGTTAATGTCTATATTAAAAAGCTTTCCTAATTACAGAGTTTTACTATTTTGTCTGCAAGCAGGCTTCAGAGTATTAAATGCTAAACAAAGGTGCCATTCATGTAAGAACCTCCACTGTAGGGAACCTAAAACCAGTTTCTATGAGAAAACAAGATCGTTCTGCTCCTGTTTGCATCTTAGCTTCCATAAATACAGTCTGTAGTGTCTTAGCTCTCAAGGTGTTGTCAAATGTTAAACTCCAAATAGTTCTTTTAATCTAACATCAATCGCATGGGTAGGATTGGACTTTTGTATGAGATACAAAAACGGTGATGGGGTGATTGGTCAATGGTAGCAACAGGGCAGGGCTTTTCTAGAATAAGCATGAACTGATCCCAGAGGGACCCTTAGTGGCAGTTTGAGGGAGAGTGGCTGGAAATGTAAGGCACAGAAAGTTTCAGCTGGAGCGTCGTCTCCCTACATCTCATCAGGGGATCAATCTGGGGCAAAAAGAATATTTTGGCTTCATTCAGAAACCCTAAAGAGTTTGTTGAACGGCTACTACCATCTTCGCTCCTCCTCTGTAGTTTAACAAACTCTAACAAAGGAAAGTCTAAGCCCAGTGTCTCCATGTGTGCTGAGTTTGGACGGATCATGGATGACGTGTTGAGCAGAGAAAGGATGGTCCCTAAAGGCGGGTGAAAGGACCGACGTGCAGAGGCCCCCTCAGCTTCGGAGACGAGCAGGAGTTGGTGGTAAAGAGAGAAGAAGGGGAGGAGGAGTAAGGCGACGAAGAAGCAGACGAAGAGTCGCTGTTGAGGGTGAAGACACTGGAGATGGCCACATCGATGATCCCTTGACATAATTCTGGGTAGAGTTTCCTGAAGGAGGCAAAGGTAAACAGAACAATGAAAATAACCTAAAAGACCCGTTAGCTCTTAATAACAAGATAAGAAAAAGATGACGCTTATAGTTACTGACTGAGCACAGGCTGGAGCGCCGTTGATCTCAATGAGCCACACTTTGAAGTTTTCATCCACCATGAAGTCAAATCCAAAGAGCTGGAAGCTCTGGTAGGAGAGGTGCTTGGTGCTGATGGCCGCCTCGATGCATGACAGACAGCTCCTGAAGCCACACAAACCAAACTCCTTCATCAATAACTACATGCTGATCGCAGCAACACTGAATGTGACTGACTAGTTCCATCCAGGGTTCCTACAGCATAAGGCAAGTTAAATTCAAGACATTTTAAGACTTTTTAATGCCACTTGAAATAAAAATTTAAGACCAAATTTACAAAAAACACAAGAAAAACCTGCTTGCGACAACTTAACCCAAAGGTTTATTTTAACATAAACCACTGCACTAATGTTTCAAATTTTGAAAAGCTTCCCAAACAGGAAGAAAGCTTGAACAATTATTTAACTGAATTCACAAACTTTCTTTTAGCAGGGAACAAAACAAATCAGTTTTAAAGCCACAACATAACAAGTGCTAAGTCTTTTTTGCAGCTATTTTTCTTTGTATCGTTTTCTATGTTTGATTTGGTGATAAGTGGAGGCATTGTCCATCTGGAAACCTTCCGTTGAAGTAATTTTGGGAAGGGGCGAAAACACTGGTTAGCTGATTGGCCTATGTTGGTGATAGACGGGCCAAATAAACCAATCAGATCAACGAAGCATATGACGTACTAACAGAGCGACGAAGAGGAGCCAATTGATAGATCAAACTTTTGCCGAAACCAGTCGGGAGAAGAGCAAAAACATATTTTCCTCTGAGAAAAGATGTTTTTGCTCTTCTTTCAGTGAGGAAATACTCTGTAATTCCGATAAAACTTGCTCGATAGCCACGCTAACGCTAGTTTCATCGGCTGAAGCCGCCATGTTCTTCAGACTGAACTGTCGCGCTTCTCGTTGCGTCACACTTCAACCCGCCTCAAAGCCAACGCTGATTGGACGTTCGTTTGGTGAACGGCTCCAAATTTTCTTTAACGGAAAGTAGCCAGACTGATTAGCGAGTGAAACCTTGAAAGCTCGCGAGATCAGGATGGTCTCACAAAGACAAAGGTGGAACTAAACTGAGAAATACCGGCTGTTTCTCTGTAACTCCATTTTGACGCTTTGTGTTTCGTGCTTCGCATGCGACTCCACTGCCTTAATTCCCATCGTTCTGAGCTTGAATGACTTCTTGCACAAAATCCACTGAGCCTCATGTATGTTCCCTGGTTTTAGCCATGGAGGAAACTCTTGGCTGGAGACAATTTTGGTTCCATTTACACTTGCTCATATTTTCCAGACAAAAAGTTAATGGTGCATCTCCCAAATGTCCCGGCCGCAACAACGCTTTTATTGGTTCTGTATCGAACCAATAATGGCGAGCGATTATTTTTTTTTTTAATAAAAAAGAAATTGGGAATTTTAACGTTTAATTTAGATTACAAAAATAAATCGTAATAAAAATAATCCTATTTATGATGTTTTAAAAATTAAGACCTACGAAAGACTGATTTAAGACATTTTAATACCAATTAAGGTCTTAAGTTTATTTTGAAAAATTCAATGCCTTTTAAGAATTTTTAAGGACCTGCGGGAACCCTGTCCATCTTGCAAAGATGGAACTAGTGAAGAAATTGGACAAGCAAACACCTGACTAGTTGAGTTAAAGCCAGAAATGTCCTCAGGAAAGTAACTGGTTCTGCTGCCGACGTCAGATTCTCTTCTTAAGTTCTGTCCCTCTTATCCCGCTCCATTAATCAGCGCATTATGACCTGCTCTCCATTTACTGTTGGGCCATCATCTAATGTTACTTTCAAACCGCACCAGTAGAGGCAGAAGAAGCAGCTAGTTTCCTGTAACCTCAGTTCTTCACACATTCTAATAATGAATTCGCTGTTTGCTCTACTGTATTCGTCAGCCTGGAGGAGCTGAAATCGGGGCTCTCAGCATGCAGTGATGATGTCAAAATATAAATCAGCAGGAAGGGAAACTTACTTTATGATGTGTTTGATCTGAGGTAATATGGCTGACTCCAGGGTGACGTTATGAGTGTTCAGGAGGTACAGCCTGAACTCGTCAAAGAACATCTCGTTCCCCTCCTCATAGCGTCCGTAGTTCTGGGAGTGCTCCTTCTGGATGCAGTGGTTGGTCAGGTGGCTCGTCATGTCCTGGAGGTCCGAGCTGTTGTAGGGCTCCGACGAGGTGCGCAGCACGCCCTCCCGGTACAGATAGATATTATACTGATGGTCCACCAGCACCCAGCTCCTGTCAATGGCTCAACATTAAAGGTCTGACATTGTTCACACAGCTTCGCTCCAGCTGGATCATCTACCTGATGTCGAACTTCCGGTGACCCGGTTGCAGCAGCAGCGGTTTCTCCAGGTACTTCTGGATAACGTGAACCTGTCCCTGATTGTCGATATAATCCAGCAGCTCGTTCGCATCTTGTGAGATCAGAATACCAGCACCTGTTGCAACAGAAACGTTTAGGCTGCTACTGTAGTAAAACATCAGTTTAAGCCTGCAGACATAGCTTTTAAAGCTAACTTAAAGGTATAAAAGCTTCTCTTTAATATTTATGTCTTGGATTATGGGGTAAGTTGAAGAAAAAAATGCAAAACTGGACGGATGAATGGTAGACGACCCCCTAGATTAATACCTAGATCCCAAATTAGCAGATTAATGGATGAAATAAAATTTGGATTTTTATTTTTTTCAGGCCTGGTAGGATATAGAAACTATGTCATTATTTCTGCCTAAATTCTGATAAAAAGATAAACCTCCTTTAGCAGCGTATAAGATATCAGATACAGCCTGTAAGTCAGATTCCGTTTTTACCTTTAGCTCCAGCAGAAGACTTAGCGATCCACACCGTTCCCTCTCCGCTCTCTTTTTTACCGTGGTACGAGGCCAAGAAAACCTCCCGCTCGTCTGTTTTAGGATTGCTCTTCAGGTGACTGATGCCATTGGAAGCAGGAGCAACGGGGGTGTTGAGGTTCGTCGGGTAGATGATGTAGGACTCTGGAAACCAGTTGCTGGAGTCCGACAGCTCTGGGCTGGTCTTTATTAGCCTAATGGTCCAGAGTTAGCTGGTTAGCTGATTCTATCCTATAACACAAATCTGTTGCAGTCAGAAGGAAAAACACTCACTTGACCAGGGAGGCTTTTCTGCAGAGCTTGTCTGCTCCTCTGTAGTAATTCACCAGCTGCACCAGTCCTGGTTCATGGCCTGAATAAAGGAAGACAAAAGCTCTTAAACACGTAAAATCCTTGAGTAATTATTAATGTTGAAGGGATAAACAGAACGGACCCTCAAACCTGCAGTTCCTGTAAGAAAAAAATCTGATTCTTTATGTTTAAAATACTGCTGCCCTGTGTTCAAAGAAAGAGCTGCAAAAAACAACAGCTAGTTCACACTAGTATATCTTTAAATTTGAAAAGTTAACTCATATATTTAAATATACAATGGAATTTATTACATGGGTCTATCTCTGCTATTAAAAACCTAAAGTTCATTTTCTTTCTTTGTTTACATGAGGGCTTGTTTTTGCTTTAATTATTGCATCAGTTCCACCTAATACCTTAAATGATGGAGGACCATGGAAACTTAACACTGAGGCTCAAGCAACTTGGATTCTTCCTCTGTCCTCAGAGTCTGTGACCGCAATTTTTATAAGAAATTTAAAATTATCTCATCCTAAAGGAGGATAAGTTACTATTACTAGCAATAAACCAGTCATTTTCCTCTGAAAAAGTCTTTTAGGAGTGGCTTAACACAAGAAGCATTGCCCACGTCCTTAGACTTAGACAACTTCTATTGTGTTTTGTGTGCAAAGTGTATAAAAAATGAAATTTTATTTAGTGCAGCTTTCCAGACAGTAAATGAACATTTCCATGCCATCAAGTGCAGCAGTGATCAAATGTTAACGGTGTGGGGGGGAAATAAAAACACGCCATCCAAGATGGTTGTGCCTGAAGGCAGCGGCTTGCTACAGCTCCAGACGAAAACATAAACTACGCCGATTAGGATGCTACAAAGTAGGCATCGATGATGCATTTACGACCACCAGCGTCTACTGGAGCTTCGGTCACAACATGTCGTTTCTGGACCTGGATAGCTCTATATTTTATTTCTATTGAAGCTCTGACTCCAGAAAGCGTTCCTAATGTTGGTGTATTTTTTCCTTCCACTAAACTTCCCACTCTCATTGTGTCAGTGTAACTCATAGGCAGCTATCAAATCAGCATTGCTCCTTATTACTGCCTTATAATCTCTGTATTATAAATCATTTTAAACATTGACTGACTGACATTGAATGTTGTAGATTAGCTGTAAATATAGTAACCACAAATACCATAAATTAGTGACGTCATGAGATGACGCTTCATTGGAGGGGGCGTTTCCCCGAGGCTTTTCGAGGCTTGCTTCATTTGGGGGAGGAGCCAAAATAGATGACGTCCGAAGACTCGCTACCCACCATACCACGTGACGAAGATGTGGGAGTTTGTAGGAGAGTTGGATATCATTAGGCCTAATCAGAATCAGAAATCTCACCATCACTATCATAAATAAATGCTTATAAACTATAATTTTGTTTGAGATAGACTATCTGAACTGTTTGGTAATACCAATGTTTGGGAGTGACCAAAAAAAAAAAGTCCCAGCATCTGTTTTTATGCTGACTGAAGGGACAACAACTAAAACAACCAAAGCCATCACCTACCAAGGCGTCCAAACGGCAGTCTGTTGCGTTCACCGAGCATCAGGTTGAATCTGGGATTGTCTCTTTTAAGCCTCTTCCAGTGTCCAGTGGAGAGGAGGATTTTAGACACTTCTGCATAAATAGTGCTGTTATCGTCGCGGCTAACAAAGGTGTACATTGGAGAAGTCATCTTTCCACGCTGAGAGCAAATACACGTCTGGTAAATACTAATTCTGGTTCAGTGTGTTAGCCGTGGGAGTTATCACCTCTGGCATGATGATGATTCGGTCATATTTCTACCGGACTTAAACTGCTCCTCACTGAGCCAAACCCAGCAGCTAAAAGCTAACACATGTCAGTGTTGTTATAGTAAAATAATATCGACAGTTTTTGCATGCTGCTGAGCTAATAAGGTTGTTCAACTGATTCCAGATAAGGGTGTGACTGACTGCTGCTCCGGTTCCTGGGGCTGGTCCCGTCCGGATTCAGTCACATCCCGTCAACACTTTAGCTAGCAGCTAAACAAACTGCTATTTCCTATGCTATCAGTGGCTCTGTAAACGCTTCCGCTGCTCACAGAAACCACAAGCGGAGACACAAACCACTGAAAATACAAACTTCAGGCTTCCGAATCACTAATACTCAGCATTTCCCTATCTGCGGCGTGGGCTTTATCCTCTGAAATCTCAGGCATCCGCTGTCGTCCGCTATCGCCAGTATAAACACAGCGGTCTGGCAATCTGGGTAATGTAGTTTTAATCTTCTATAACACCGAGAGTAGCTTATATCAACATAGTATATTATATCATAAATGACGCTGTGGGTGAGTTTTAAAAAAAGATGGGTGGAGAAAAAAAAGTCTGTGTATTCTGTCAAATTAAAGGCGGTGTTCAACTTTTTCACAAAAGAAAATACCACATTTCCCAAAATGCAATGCGCCATGGCGTTCATCGAACCTTCCTTCCAGCAAGGAAATCAAACGTTATGGCGTCCCCCATCTTGTGAGTGGAACATTTGGAACTGGCTTTTCGCAACAAATCAAACAAGATTTAAATTCAGTTGCTTTTACATTGTCGGTTTCTTTCTAAAATATGATTCGTGACAAGACTTAGATTCTTATGATATTAATAGGCTAACGGCAACAACAAAAAACAGCATATTCTATTCAGAATAAGAAGTAAGAAGTGGGAAAATGTACTAGAAATGCAGCTAAATCGATTTATTTGAATTTTGAAAGTATAATAAATGCTTTGAATATGTTATTCTAGTCATATTTTTTTTTAAATGTATGTTATTTTGCGAGGAATTTTTTTTTTTTTTTAATTGTTAGGCTTATTTTTATAGATGATGTGTGAGTCTGTTAAACCCCAATAATAAGTGCCTGTTACGAGTCAAATCTAATGTTTTCCTTAGTAGTTTATCTAACTGGGACACTCATTATGTACATATTAGAGATCTGGAAATGAAATATTCCCTAATATAGTTTTTACAATAGCTTTATAACAAATAACTACTAACATGTATTGTAATAGTGTTTTATGTTGTTTAAACGGGAAAAATGTGAGTGTACTGACATGAAAAATATACAAAAAGGTTTTAACGTTATAAGGGGTTACAGCGAAATAGTTCTATAGGTATTTTTGCCACACGCAATATGGCGTCGAATTGTCTATGGCTATTACGTTATAGACCACAAGATGGCGATGTAAGCCTTTCTGCAAACTGGAAGATATCCTCCAAATCATGAAAAAATAGAATATGCTCTCTCTTTAGAAGAACTTTCAATGAATTTTGAGGAATTTAGATTTATCTGAACGAAAAAATTAACCACTTTATGTGAACTGTAACAATGTTTGGATCCCATTTCTCTTTTGATAAACATTTGAAACCAATTAATCCGTATATTGTTTCAAAAATTGTCCTAATACATCTAATTAATACTGTTAATAGTACATTGTATTGCATTATATATATTGTATGAAACTGTGTTAAAACAAACTGGTCCTATAGTAACTCTATTACAGATGGAGTAATGTAACGAAAGTAATTTCTCCCTGGGATTATTAAAGTATTTCTGATTCTGATTCCCGGTTGATGGGACAGGTGTTGTGAATGAAACGGTCCCCAGCTTAAAAGAGCTCCTGTGTGTCGCTGAATGTGTGCATTGATGACTGAAATACATCTTCTGCCTCCGTTTATCTGTTTACTACAGTGAGTTAAATTCATGTTAATGTGGATTTAAAGACATTTCAGTTAGTGGGGAAAAAAAAAACATTGCAGGGGGGCATGTAAAAAAAAGTTTTATCAAGCAAAACTTTCGCGACCACCATGCAGTACCTCCGAAGACCCCCTAGGGGTCGCAGACCTCTTGAAGACCTCCGCTTTAGGTCGAGTTGGACCGACCTTAGAAAGAACGAAAGAGATAAGTGTAATGCAGTTGTTTTTCATTATCTTAGATAAATCAGTGCAATTGGGAGGATTTAAATCTTATTTTGGTTTTATTGGTTTTTGTTTAGTTGATTTTGTTTTGTTCAGTACAAGCAGGATCCACAGTCCAAACCAACTGGTGGCGGTAATGCACCATTTCGTTGCGTACCAACCACGAAAAAAAAAAAAAAAAAAAGTCCAATAAAGAAGAAGAAGAAAGTTGGACCGAAACAGGAAGTGATCTGGCGGAAGCAGAAATCAAGTGGCGGGATTTTACAGGAGTCCCAATGGCGTTTTAAAGCGAATCAGTGATCATAGCAGTAAAAGTGATAAAGTGTTTCAGTAGCGTCTTCAGACACAGCAGTGAAAGCAGTGCTAACTGTAAGTGATGGCCGCCATTCTCTCATTTGTTCCTCGGCTATGACGTAGAGCTGTTTTCTGAAAACTGTCAAAGTTTGGAGGACAAGCGATGACGTAATACAGCATGTAAATATTTCGACACAGATTTAAAACAAATTTTAGCGCATTTTATTTAGATTTTGTGAGATAGGCTAACAGAAAGTAGTGCAAACTATTTGAAATATAACGTAGATTCAAGCCTGTGCGTAATTAAAATATAATTGTTGTAATTGTTTTAGTTACTGATTAACTCTTAATACATTCCAAGTTCCCAGTGCTGTTTGAGTAATTACTATTAAAAAAAAGTTTGCAGTACAGAGAATTTTCTTAAATCCACAGATGAATTTCCTGAAGAAAGTTTGAAGAAGTTTGCTGGAAATGATAAAAATTCCCCAGAAATCCTTCCTGTGAAAGTTTCCCTGTTAAACTGCTCACAGAAAACCCTTTTCACTTTGTGCTTGCATCTCTACTTTAAAGCTCCACTTACAGAAGTGCATAGATAATAGTTATCCTATTGACAGAGACTGCCACCTGAGCTGCTGAGTTCTGCAGCTCCTCCAGTGTAACTATTGGCATCTGTTTCAAATTGGATTAATGCCCTTTTTTTTGAATGGTCAAACTTCTGCTGTTTTATTTTCTTAAAATTTCTTAACAGAAATGCTGGAATTTTTTCCTTTAACTTTCCCGAAAAAAAGTAGGAAAAACTGATAGAAACTATTCCTGTTTTCTGCTTTAGGTTGGATTGGTCTATTTTGTTTAACAATAATTTTTAAATAATTAACATTTTCCTTCTACACTCAAAATAATTTTCACCCAAATTTTAAGTTTTAGGTAATTTTATTAACTAACAAATTCTTATTAATTTTTCTCAATCCACAGACCTATTAGATAAACGTATGTGATGCATAGTCATAAATCTAATATAGCTTACTTATCTAACCCTTTATAGGGCAAGTTACCGTAAGGTCTAGGAGCACAAGATCTATATCCAGCCATTCAGCAAATATCCTGCTACATGGCTGTACATCTATTTTTGGCAGTTGACCAATTAGATGAGCCCTTGAATGATATATTTACTGTAAATTAAGTAAAAAAAAAAAACGTAATAAGCTATTAAGTAAAAACTGCCTGTATCAGCATTAATTATCTAAAGTTATGTTTAAACAAAAAAAGGTGATTCTTAAAATCTATGAGTGTTTTTCATGAATTTCTTATTGAAGAACTTTTATTTTAGTTAACATGTTAGGGCAAGTGACTGTTTCTGTAATTACATTGACCTTGATTTTTGCTATCAAAATATAAATATTTTAAATAAACTAATAAGGTCTTTTTCCTGTCCTCCACTAACACCCTTAGCTTAAAATTTGGATTTTCAAACAATTTCATTTAGTGTTCTATAATACATAATTGACAGGTTTATCTATTTAGGAATAACGAAGTAATCTTACTCAAAGTTAGTAATGAGTGTATTATTTTAATTGCATGAACTTTATGTATTTGAATACACTAATTTGTATTATGGGTAAGTATATTCTATTAATACTAAAGACATAAACCTGGTGACTTTTTCAAATAAATATGCTTTATTATACAAATAATAAGATTTGTACGGAAGAGGATTAGGGCCACTGAAAGAAAAAAAAGTTGACTGATTTTTAAATTTTATTTCAATTTAGTATGGGGAAAAAGTCAGAATTCTGACTTTAATCTCAGAATAAAAAAAGTCAGAATTCTGCCTTTAATCTCAGAATAAAAAAAGTCAGAATTCTGACTTTTTTTCTCAGAATTCTGACTTTAATCTCAGAAATCTGACTTTAATCTGAGAATTCTGACTTTTTTCCTCAGAATTCTGACTTTAATCTCAGAATTCTGACTTTAATCTCAGAATTCTGACTTTAATCTCAGAATAAAAAAGTCAGAATTCTGACTTTTTTTCTCAGAATTCTGACTTTCATCTCAGAATTCTGACTTAAATCTCAGAATTCTGACTTTAATCTCAGAATAAAAAAAGTCAGAATTCTGAGATTAAAGTCAGAATTCTGAGAAAAAAAGTCAGAATTCTGAGAAAAAGTCAGAATTCTGAGAAAAAAAGTCAGAATTCTGAGATGAAAGTCAGAATTCTGAGATGAAAGTCAGAATTCTGAGATGAAAGTCAGAATTCTGAGAAAAAAAGTCAGAATTCTGACTTTTTTTATTCTGAGATTAAAGTCAGAATTCTGAGATTAAAGTCAGAATTCTGAGGAAAAAAGTCAGAATTCTGAGATTAAAGTCAGAATTCTGAGATTAAAGTCAGAATTCTGAGATTAAAGTCAGAATTCTGAGAAAAAAGTCAGAATTCTGAGAAAAAAGTCAGAATTCTGAGATGAAAGTCAGAATTCTGAGATGAAAGTCAGAATTCTGAGAAAAAAGTCAGAATTCTGAGAAAAAAGTCAGAATTCTGAGATGAAAGTCAGAATTCTGAGATTAAAGTCAGAATTCTGAGAAAAAAAGTCAGAATTCTGAGAAAAAGTCAGAATTCTGAGAAAAAAAGTCAGAATTCTGAGATGAAAGTCAGAATTCTGAGATGAAAGTCAGAATTCTGAGATGAAAGTCAGAATTCTGAGAAAAAAAGTCAGAATTCTGACTTTTTTTATTCTGAGATTAAAGTCAGAATTCTGAGATTAAAGTCAGAATTCTGAGGAAAAAAGTCAGAATTCTGAGATTAAAGTCAGAATTCTGAGATTAAAGTCAGAATTCTGAGATTAAAGTCAGAATTCTGAGAAAAAAGTCAGAATTCTGAGAAAAAAGTCAGAATTCTGAGATGAAAGTCAGAATTCTGAGATGAAAGTCAGAATTCTGAGAAAAAAGTCAGAATTCTGAGATGAAAGTCAGAATTCTGACTTTCATCTCTGAATTCTGACTTTCATCTCAGAATAAAAAAAGTCAGAATTCTGACTTTAATCTCAGAATTGTGACTTTAATCTCAGAATAAAAAAAGTCAGAATTCTGATAAAAAAAAGTCAGAATTCTGACTTTTTTTCCCATACTAAATTGAAATAAAATTTAAAAATCAGTTAAATTTTTTTCCCCACTGGCCCTAATCCTCTTCCGTAGATTTGTGTTAAAGATATAAAAAAAAAAGTATTTGGGAATTTGTTTTGTAAAACAAAAACGTAAATTTGGGTGAAATATTTTTCTGAGTGTTCTTCTTTCTTTAGGACCCATCCCACCATCTGTTTAAGCTCCTCCCACAAATTGTCTCTGAGGTTTTTGGACGTCCTCTCCATTGCATCGACCTTTGAGATGCTTTGTAAATATTTATCAGATTTTAAGTCTGTATTTTCATATAAGGTTTTCTCAGCATGATTCAGGAAAAGCTTCCCATAGCATGATGCTTCCACCTCCGTATGTATCAGTTGGAAAGGTTCCCTCAGGCTTTGGATCCATCTGACATCTTGTCTCCGAAGGAAGCAGCTTGTTTGACGTTTTCTCCAGAAACGTAACGATCCCTGAAATCAACCCTGTCTGGTTTTTCCAAAACAGTTTAAAAGACATATTAACCTTTCTGTTTGTAAAGATTAGATTTTTAAGAGGGCGATAAAAATCTCATTCTGTCATTTTGAAGAAAGGAATAATGTCAAAGCTCCTAATTGTGGAAAGTTTAATTCATCATCAGATAGGGAGCGAATCAGTTAGTTTGTCAGTAAATGTTTGCTTTAAACTCTGTATAAAAATATCTTTTCTTTTGGATCCAGTTCATTCTGTGTTTATCACAAAAGGTAGAGGACACACGGTCCGTCTGGCGTTTACAGAGGTCATGTATTTTTCATCACGTTTTGTCCCCTCTCTTCCACCAGGCTGGAGCAGGCCAGGCATGAGCGGCGCACACCTGGAGGAATGGCAGAGGAGGTCCTTTGACATTTCATCTGGCAGCTGCACACCTGAACAGAAGGCCGATGCCTACCGGGCCCACATCCTCTCCATTCAGTATGCATGGGCAAGCTCCCAGCTTTCTCCGGCCGGAGCGGCCAGCCTGCTCAGGACCTACTCGGAGCGCTACTCTGCGGTGCTGGACTCGGATGACCCCCAAACTGGGCTCAACAACTATGCAGAGGGAGCGCTCCATCTGGCCCGCAGTCAGAAGAACCACAGCGACAAATGGGAGTCGGCGCTCACCGCAGAGAGCGTGCTGCAGATCCCTTCAGTGCAGAGGATGATTCAGGCAGGTTCTGGAAGACAAAGCTTCCCGGTGGGCTCAGCGGATGCTAACATCCCTGTGGGAGAAGACAGCAGAGGTGATCGTCCCCCCGCCAGGTCAGATGCAGCGTGGTTTACAGCAGCACGCTGCAGCTCTGAGGCCAGCAACGCTACAAACGTATCAGCAGATAAACCAAGAACTTTAGACGTTCGTCCTGCAGTCCGACCTCAGTCCATTTTCACTCATCCTTCCTCAGCTCCTCCTGGTCCTTCAGGAGGAGCACAGAACCATCAGTCCTCCTTCTTTCCCTCCTCAAACTCGTCCAAACGGAAGAATTTCTACAACCCAGACGAAAGCGACGGCGTGAAAGGTCAGTATGGAGGGCGAGGGGGAGCGGGACCCCGACCCGGAGGCAACTTTAAAACGGCCAGGGAGCAGTTCATCGTAGAGCAGCAGAAGAAACAGTCCTACCAGCCGCAGAGAGCCCACCCCCCCGGCATGGCGGCGGCCATGAAGAAATCTCTGGGTGCCAACAGACCTCGTGGAGCGTCTTCCAAGTTTGTGTCGCCCATCCCCCGGCAGGAGGAGGAGGACGGCGCCGCTGGTAGGAACCCCAACGCTGAACCCCAAATCCTGGATGAGCGTCTGAAGAACTTTGAGCCGAAGATAGTGGAGCTGATCATGAGTGAGATCATGGATCACGGCCCTCCTGTTGCCTGGGACGACATCGCGGGCCTGGAGTTCGCTAAGACCACCATCAAGGAGATTGTGGTTTGGCCCATGCTGCGCCCGGACATCTTTACCGGTCTGCGTGGGCCCCCTAAAGGGATCCTGCTGTTTGGGCCCCCGGGGACGGGGAAAACGCTCATAGGAAAGTGCATCGCCTGCCAGTCGGGCGCCACCTTCTTCAGCATCAGCGCTTCGTCGCTCACGTCCAAGTGGGTGGGCGAGGGGGAGAAAATGGTCCGAGCCCTGTTCGCCATCGCCCGCTGCCACCAGCCGGCGGTGATTTTCATCGACGAAATCGACTCCTTACTGTCCCAGCGGACGGACGGGGAGCACGACTCGTCCCGCAGGATCAAGACGGAGTTCCTGGTCCAGTTGGACGGCGCCACCACGGCCGCCGACGACCGCATCCTGGTGGTCGGGGCCACCAACCGCCCCCAGGAGATCGACGAGGCTGCGCGGCGACGCCTGGCCAAACGGCTCTACATCCCGCTCCCGGAGGCGTCCGCCCGGCGGCAGATAGTGACCAACCTCATGGCGCGGGAGAAAAACCAGCTGCGGGATCAGGAGCTGGAGCTGGTGGTAACGGCCACGGACGGCTTCTCCGGCGCCGACATGACCCAGCTGTGCAGAGAAGCCGCCCTTGGACCCATACGCGGCATACGCCTCAGCGACATCGCCACCATCAGCGCGGATCAGGTGAGGCCAATTCTCTACGGCGACTTCCAGGAAGCCTTAAAGACGGTTCGACCGAGTGTTTCTGCTAAAGACCTGGAGCTGTACGAGGACTGGAACAAGACCTTCGGATGCGGACGCTGAATCTCGACGAGATCAAACCAAACAGAAGGCTGCTAGCCCTGAAACTTCACGCTAAGACACTAAAATATAACATAAAATAAAAATATATAAAAAGGAATAATCAAAATTGCTAAATTTTGTATTTGTAAAGACTTTACATGCAAAAAAAACTGATATTGTCTAGTTGGGCTTCCTGCTTTATCTCCCACTTATAACCAGCTGCTGTTTAGAAATATGGAAATAATTAGCTTTGTCTTAGCAGGAAAAATGTTTTTTTGTTTTCCTTACTTAGAGTAATAATCAGTATTCTCTTTCCCAACAATGTTCTATTTTCTATAATCTAGTTGTGGTCAACTGGCAGAAAATGTTTATGATTCCAATAAATAAGAGCTTAGTAACTTGGACTTTATCTTTTGTAATAAACTCAAACCGATGAATTGGGTTTGATTCCAGTTTTCTGCTCAGATTTTTGTTCAGTTTCCTGTTAAACATTCAGTCCTTTAGGTCTTATTTATTTAAACAGCTGCTCTGTTTTGGAAATTTGTTCGTATATTTAACTTAAATTTAGTGGGATTTACTGTTTGGATTCAGTGCCATGTTTTTTTTTTGGTTTGTTTTGTGACATTTTGTTTGCTCATAATGTTATGTGAAACAGAAATATGTCTTTTAGATCCATGCAAAGTTTTTGATCCAGAATTAGTGTTCAAACTTTCCCATGTGCTGCTTCTTGTTCCCGGCCCCCCGTTTAGAAAAAAATCCACGTTATTTCTGTTTTTTGCAGGGAAAATGTAGCACTAATCGATATTCCCTCCTCCAACGATTTTCTGCTTTCCATTATCTACTGGAAGGAAATGTTTTTTAGTTTTTTTTATGATATAAATAATAAATAGGAGCTTAGTTACTTCAAATAATTGTGAGATTAAATGGTTCAGATTTGTCATGTTTCAACTACAAAAAGTTGAGTTTTTTAGTTCTTTCTACATTTGTTTGCTCATAATTTAATGTAAAACAGAAATATTTATTTAATACCTGTGTAAAAGTTTTGATTGGGAATTAAAGTGTTCAAACCTTCCCATGTGTTGTTTCTCGTCCTCCTCCCGCAGTGCTGATCTGATCCACGGGGGGCAGTGTTTTCCCTTCACTTTGCCTTAAAGTCTCCCTGTCCTGAAATCTTCCTGACTCTGGATGAGTTAATAATGGAACGGAAGTTGAGCAACACTGAGAGAATCCTAAGTTTCATGTATTTAAAAACAACTTTTCTTTTGCTTTCCTCCCTTCCTGTTTGAAATGAAGACATCCCTGGAGTCAACAGAAAAAAGTGCTTCTGCAGTACGTCTCAGAGATTCCTCCATGTTCCTGTTTCAGCAAAGATCCTCGTCCTGATTCTTCATATTTGGTTTCGATATTTTTATTTTCAATGTTTTGCAGCCTCAGTAGAAGCTTTCGATCATTTTTCAAACTGGATTAGTTGTAGTATTACACATGCGGTGGTTTCTTAGTGTTCACACACACTAACCTGTTTCACAATGAGTCACAAACAGCTTAAAAATTTGCATTTGATCTTACATCTACATTAATGTCAGTTTCCAAGGCTTACTAAGCTTTTTCAATGGGATTACGCTTCTATTAAATCCACAGGATACTGTTTCAAAGGCTAAACCTGCTTTAAACTGATCTTTCTAATACATTTATTGTTCAATTCAGTTTATTTCTATAGCGCCAATTCACAACACGTCATCTAAGGCACTTTACAGTTTACCAGATCATCCAGTCAGATTGATTAAAAGTTTTCTATCTAAGGAAAACCAGTTGATTGCATCGACTCATTGACTCAAATACAATCCCTCACACTAAGCATGCTTGTAGCGACAGTGGAGAGGAAAAACTCCCTTTTAACAGGAGGAAACCTCCGACAGAACCAGCCTCAGTGTGAGCGGCCATCTGCTGAGGCCGACGGGGGTTCAAGGAGACAGAAGCAACTGTAAAAGGCGGCCCCATCCAAGAAACACAGCCAGGCAGACAAGCTCTGAGCCAACTCCCATGTCAGAGGATGAAGAGAGCACATCCAGTTAGTCACAGTCAGAGAAACAGGACTACACTGTAAAACAGGCCGATCTCGAACATCTATGGTGTTGATGGCAGCAGCACAGCTGATATTTCTCTCCAGGATGGAGTCACAGCCAAACAGGAACGGACCAGATGAAGCTACTATGAGAAAAAGTAGGGAGATTGAACTAACAGATTCTGCAGAGTGGGAGAATAGAGACAGAATTAACCCGAATGTCCTCCAGCAGTCTAAGCCTATAGCAGCATAACTAGAGAGATAGCTCAGGATAACCTGAGCCACTCTAACTAGAAGCTTTATCAAAAAGGAAAGTTTTAAGTCTAGCCTTAAAAGTAGACAGGGTGTCTGCCTCACGGACTAAAACTGGTGGTTGGTTCCACAGGAGAGGAGCCTGATAACTAAAAGATCTGCATCCCATTCTACTTTTAGAAATTCTAGGAACCACTAGTAAACCTGCAGATTGAGAGCGAAGTGCTCTGTTAGGAACATAAGGAACAATCAGATCTCTGATATAAGATGGAGCTTGGCCATTTAAGGCTTTATATGTGAGAAGGAGGATTTTAAATTCTATTCTGGATTTAACAGGAAGCCAATGAAGAGAAGCCAGGATAGGAGAGATATGATCTCTCTTTTTAATTTTCATCAGAACTCTGGCTGCAGCATTTTGGGTCATTTGCATGTATCCAAGCGATACAAGGCTTTGTCTATATAAAGACTCAAACTCACTGCGGATCCAAACATTTGAATTGAGAAAGCTTCCAAGAAAGGAGGCAAAACGTCTTCAAACCTCGGAAACCAAGTCCAGTGGATTTTTTATTTTTACGGAATGACTATGACCTGGATGACTGAGAACCTTCATCAGCATTTTACACTTATCTGAAAAACATTTTTGTTTTACCTATTATGAGCAAAAAAAAAGCTGACAAACATTTAGACAGAAAATTATGCAAATGTCACGAAACAAACCGAGTTGGAACAAAAACAACATGGCACCGGACCCAAACACTATCTTTGTTAGTCCCTAGAAATCAGAGTTCTCCATAGAACAGTTTTCTTCAGATTAAATATAAATGCTCAAAGGTATCATGGAGGATGATCTTTTTCCAGGTGGATCATCTAAATAATAGGTCCTCCTAATTGTCAATCATTCTGGTGATATTTTTACGTAAGGCCGTCATACGTGTTTGTCCCCATTTTCACTAAGCGTTGGTGAGTCTGACATAGTGGAAAAATTATAAATCTACTTTTGGAAAGTAATTTTGTATGAAGCGATGCAAACAGCAACTTTTAAACAGAGCGTGCACGAGGACAAATGGGCTTGTGCACGCTCTCGCATGCATTTAACAGGCGTTCCTGTTGGATTCAGAAAATGTAGGTTTGCAAATAAATAGAAATTGAGTCTACACAGGAAAGAGATTCAAGCAGCTTCTGCAGGAGCGGAAAGAAAAAGCCCAACCCAACTTCAAGTTTTCCTTCTCCGAATCCCCTCCTGCAGCCGTCTTTTATTAACAGAACATAACACATGGTTAAAAAACAGTATTTGTTCTGACAGAACAATTGATAAGTTCATAAAGACAAGATGCTCCATCAGCATGACAAGGCAGGATGATCTCCTCTCTGAATCATGAGAGAGGAGTGGAGCATCCCCTTGCAAAAATGTTTCATAAGCACACATTATTTTATAATCATCATTGAATAAACCTGACAGTTCCCTCTTGGGAGCAGGTACAGGGTTGTGCATGTGCATCTTTTTTTCCAAGTAGACAGGGCAGGTTTTTTTAAAAATTCTTGAAAATCCTCCACTCTACCTTTAAGTGTGCGACTCAATCACGCAGCAGATGTATGAAGGACGGATTCAAGGTTCTGGCTGGAGACCTCCCTAAAGCTCAATCCCATTTCCTATTAGTCCATTTTTACAATTAAAGGTTACTATTACCTTAAAATAAAATATATTATTTGCACTTATTGATGAATATCAGACTGCATACAAAAGTGCAACCCTATTTAGATTATTTGCACTGCAAAAGGTATAACTTTGCTTCCACTTGTCTTTCAAACATTATGTAGCTGTATTGTTTTGCATTAAAGTTTGTGCTTCTAACGGGACGAGAGTGGATAAGTTCTAGGGATGTGATTACTTTTCCCCTGAGTTGCACACAGACCATTACAGATTGTGCACACATGAAATGAAAATTTCATGCAGATTTAATGAGCAAATCTTTGAAAATCTGGAGGACCATGAAAAAGGACTTTCATTTATTTTTCATCTTTTTTGTCAAGTCCCTGATAAATATTTCAGACTTGTGTGCTTGGCCTCTGTATTGAAACTTTGTTGAATTAGCCAACAGTGAAATCAGTCGCACACACACACATAGCCCCCCCCCCCCCCCCCCCCCCCCCCCCCCCCCCCGACTCCTCACAGCTGGACTGGGACAGATGCACAGAATTCCTCTGGTGCTGACGGGATCCATAGAGTCCAGTGAGTTTCAGCTGCAAAGTGAGCCATATGGTGAGTGCTGGTAGCGGTTCTGGCATCTGGGCCACAACTTCATTTCATATATGAATATATGGTGTCCTGTAAGTCCCAAAAGAACCAAACGTTTTTGAGTGGAAGTAGATGGACTATTTTAATATGAAAATGGCCTCTGAAACCCTTTGGAAACAATGGGACTGTAATTGTTTAAAGTTATTGATCATTATATAAGACTCATCTGTTCTGTTTACTGCAAAATCTAGGATACGACTCAGTTTTTCTTGGAAAAAAAGCATGTTTTTCCAACGTTTTGATACAATATATTAATATAATTTCTGTTTGAAATAATAAGAAAAAATAACACAATTATCTGATTTCAGATGCATATTATCTAATTATAGTAAGGATAAAAATACTCTTATTTATTGTGCAAATTGGATGCAAATAAGCTTATTTTAAGATTTCAATTATTTTCAAATCCTTTTTTGTAATGTTATCCTACAGAAATACATCTGTTTATTTTTATTATCTTTGTGTATCAGAAATTTTTAAACCTTTAACTCCACATTTCAAGTTTTTTTTTTTTTGAAAATAACTTACATATTAGATGAACTGACCGTGACTTAGAAAGTTCCTGTAACTTTTCTGCTCACAGCAGAAATCTTACCAAATCTTACAATCTTATATCTACACAGGAAGTCTTTTTGATTTATCTAAGAATGTATTTCATGTTTTAAAAATGTCTTGAGTGCAATTATTTTACTGCACCAGAAGATTATTTAACTTATTTTTACTAAAATCTTCTCAAAAGAGCATTAATAATCTAAAAGAAACTGCTCTTGCTTAAGATATTAATCCCAAAACAAGATAAAAAAAAAAGACATTTTAGTCAGATATAAGATTAAAACTTCATTAGATGGACAGTTTTTGTGTTGCCCTGTAAAATTAAAAATACAAGTAAATCCATTTTTATTGTGCTTTCCCTTGATTTGAGCAGGTTAGTCTTCTGTTCAGGGTGTTTGAGATCAGTTTTGATTCATCAACATTAAACAAAAAACCCACAAAGTTATTTTTCCTAATGCTAAATTTGTTTGATGCGTCTTAGTAACTTTATGAATCTTCCGCCAAAAGATTTGTTTTAATATTTTCAGTGTGGTTTAGACCTATTGTGACTGTTTTTCAGCTTTCAACGCATTATTAGTTTTAATAATGCCAATTAAACATCAATAGAATGTGATGAATGAGTAATTGGTTATTATGCTCTCTGACTGTTTTTGCGGGGTATTAACAGACACCTTTTGAATAATATATATATATATATATATTGTGTTTTACAATATTACTTATTATAGAAAAATGTGGTTGGAATTGAACCATTATTTACATCTCAAAAGGAAACACTTTATTTTTTCGTAAATCAAATTAATAGAGAAACACATTTTAGTCTAGCATAATTGTTCTGTTTTGTCCGCTTTGAGGAAATATCACAACACTGTTCTTTTTAGAAAATAGTCACAGTGATCTTTAAGAATTTTTGTCTAGGATCAAAGATTTTCATTTTTATACTGTGACCCCTCTGTCCAGAAGTCAAATCAGGGCTTTTGCCCTGTTTTTTTTTTTTTTTTCCAGCAATGCCGCTCAGAGATTTTTCTATTCATCTAAAGATTTCATGCCAATTTCATTTACAGAGAACATTATCCAAATAAAGCTTCCTCTCTACCTAAATCATGGTTTTCATTGTTTTATGAATATGTAAATTATTCAAATGACCAAATATATTATTCAACTGATTTTTTTTCTTTCTTTCTTTGCACGTTATCCTTGTTTGTGCATGCTCTTTATTTCACAAACAAGTGAAAAAAGAAGGTCTTAGCTGAGGGCTAACAACACAGTCAGATCCCAAGATTATTATTCTTACAGGAGTATTTTAAAATTAAAAGAAGATTGGTGTTTTTGTCTTTATGAAATTATAAAGTCAAAAAAACTTGGTGCATTAAACTAAATATATATGGTAATTTTCTTCTTTTTGTTTTAAACAGAAAATTGGGGTCAGTAGAGACCCAAATACCATAACAAGATTAAGCAGTGTTTGGGAAATCCTCCTCCAATTTATTTCTTATTTCTCCAAAATAATGTTGGGTTTATATGGAGCCCCTAAAGGGACATGGAGGGGAAGAATAAACTTTTGCGAGATCCAGCAAAACTATTGCGAGATCTCGCAAGACTATTGCAGGATCTCTCAAAACTATCGCGGGATCTCTCATAAGTATTGCGGGATCTCACAAAAAATAAATTTTTGCAAGATCCCGAAATACTTTTGCGAGATACAGCAATGCTTTTGCGAGATCTCGCAAAACTATTGCGGGATCTCTCACAATTATTACAGGATCTCTCAAAAGTATTGCGGGATCTCACAAAAAATAAACTTTTGCAAGATCCCGCAATACTTTTGCGAGATCCAGCAATACTTTGGCGAGATCTTGCCAAACTATTGCGGGATCTCTCAAAACTATTGCGGGATCTCTCAAAAGTATTGCGGGATCTCACAAAAAATAAACTTTTGCGAGATCCCCCAATACTTTTACGATATCCAGCAATACTTTTAGGAGATCTCGCAAAACTATTGCGGGATCTCTCAAAACTATTGCGGGATCTCTCAAAAGTATTGCGGGATCTCGCAAAAAATAAACTTTTGCGAGATCTCTCAAAACTATTGCGGGATCTCGCAAAAGTTCTTTTTTTCCCCTCCATGTCCCTTTAGGGGCTACGTAGGGTTTATGTGTGTGTATGTTGTTTTTATTTATAATCTAGCTAAGTTTATTTTACTTTATTGTTTGATATCTGGTATGAGATTATGTTTTTTGATTATTTAGTCATGTTCCTTTGTCTTTGGTTAGTTATGATTAATTTAGGTGAATAATTTTTTTTATTAATAGGCAATCAATGGTAGGACCAGCATGCATCTGGGTGGGCGTATGGGTTTTCACCAGCGCAAGAGAAACATGGAGGACATTTTTGTGTTTTTTTTGTGTGCTTGCCTGAGGAGAAAATAAAGGATGAAAACTAAAGGAGTTTACCTAGAACATTTTTTCTTTTGCCTCTGTAAAATTAGTCCATGGTGCATCTGTGGCCTTTGTGGATTTCCACTTTTTTTGTGTCATCAAAGCTGGGCCACAACATATATACATATATTTATGTAATATTTTTTAATATATTTTAATATTTAATATTTAATCTTGCCCTTGTTGTAGTGTTGTCGGAAAAAGCTATTTGTTTTAAGGATTTTTATGTCTGTATCAAGAGTTTTTATCACAACAACAAGTATCTTTAGTCCACCAGATAAACGTTTATTACGTTCCAAAATCTAACCTCCATTTGCAAATATCAGCATTGTGACAGACATTCAAATGAATGTAGAGGATGCTGTGGTTGATTTTATTTTATGAAATCAAAAGTGCCAAACAGCTGCCAATGCATGAGACGAGTTAAAAATGTATTGCTCATCAAAATATCTTGTGGTGAATAATAGGAGGAGAAAAATGTTTCTGTCTTCTGTCAATCAACTTTGGTACAACATTTTAGCAACATTCAAATCAACCCCATTATGTTCCATCACATTTTTAATTTCTAAAGAAATCTTTAAGGGACTAAAATTTACTTTCACACAAGAGCTGATATCTATGTGGAAAGAAAACTGGAATTTACCAGCAGAAACATTTTTATTGTAGACTCTGTGTTATTATCTCAAAGGATGCTGTCAGTTCAAGAAGGTTTGCTGATTATATAATTATATGCAGGGAAATATCCAGCGAACAGAGAAATGTGTCGTATATTTGGATCTTGATGAGCCCACAACTGGAATTGGTTGAGTCTGCTTCTTAAAGGAGTATTTTAGTCAGCAAAGGGTCGAAAGGGGAAGTGAGATTTGGGATTCTGGTTGGGCCAGATTTGGTTGGCTAGAATATCCCTCCCATGCAAATACTACCCCCCTCCCTCTCCCCCTGCAGAGTCCCGATCAAGCATGGGTGGAGAGAAGGGGGCTCCACGTTGGCTGCAGCTGCTTCCTGTTCCTGTTAAATCAAACAGCCGCCATCTGGAGGTGGCCGACTCCTCGCAGCTCCGCAGAGTTCCTCCGCTGGCCCTGACTGCGCCTCTCCAGACAGGCCCGCTCCTCACAGCCCCCTCCCTTCTCCTCTTCGCTGCAGAATCCTCTCAGGATTGCTCACAAGTTCTGACAGAATTAGTTCATTCAAACCAACCTGATGCTCCTGTCAAGAATGAGCTGAGATTAACCATTTTGTCTTGGTCCAGTTTCTCCAGTCACACCCAGTCAGTTACTGCCAGACTTGTATAATAAAAAGGAAAATCCGTACTGACAACATGAAGTAGGCTAAAAGATTTGGAAATACTAAACCTAGACACGAAGAACTTTGAGAACAGATGAGAAGCAGGACACTGATATATTTTAGTACAAAAGTGTTAAAGCTACAGTGTGTAATAATTACAGGGATATACGGTCAGAAATGTAATATATTATACATAACTATGTTATTTATCATCATCTACGAGCTCAGCCTCTTAACCTTAATATTTGCGTTGCCTTAGAATTCGTTATTTATAATTACATAGGAGCGGGTCTCGCAGCCATGGAGGCAGACATCTTTGCGCTACGGCAGCGCAGAGCCAACAAACTAGCGATTGCGAGATCGCCCATTACGCTCTAAAGTAACTACGGCAAGTTGAGAGAGATGAAGTGAGATGGTACTGAACACACAGACTAATGAAATACTATCTGTAAAATTATCTATGTAAACAAACCTCATCACTTGAGAAGGTAGGTGATGCAGATGTCGTGGAAGACATTTTGTCCCGTAACGCTCGCCGTACTGTTGGGGGGGAGATGTTTATGTTGCTGCAGTCTGACCGCTAGATGTCGCTGAAAATTACACACTGTAGCTTTAAAAACCATTTTCAATCAAATTCACTATCCACAAAGAAGTAAAGTTAAAACTTTAGACATAGATCACATGGTTCTATTTGAACAAACTCCTCTTTCACCTTTTGAGTTAAAGGCTTCATATTCACTGTAATGTGCCTGGTTCTGCTGGAGGTTTCTTCCTGTTAAAAGGGCATTTTTCCTCTCCACTGTCGCCACAAGCATGCTTAGTGTGAGGGATTGTCTTCGAGTCAATGAGTCGATGCAATCAGCTGGTTTTCCTTAGATAGAAAACTTTGAATCAATCTGACTGGATGATCTGGTTGAACTGTAAAGTGCCTTGAGATGACGTGTTGTGAATTGGAGCTATAGAAATAAACTGAATTTAATTGAATTGCCTAAAGAAAACCTGAAACATCATTAAATGTTTTTAGGTGCTTTTTAAAAAACTCAACAGCAACACCAAGCTAAAGAGGAGAGAGAGCCAAAGTTCTGATGCTGCGGAGTTTTGTTAATTTGTTAGTTTAAGGTATAGATAATGATCCATTGATTATTCCTTTCTGACTGGACTTTGCTTTTAAGGCCTGCAGTATTAACGTAGCCTAAATGACAGAGAGTTTCCATAATCAGAGCTGTATACAGTTGATCATACCACCTTCTGTTCTTGGGTAGAAACGAGAATTGAATTTCTTTTTTGTGCATTTACGTTAATCTATCATTAGCAACCTTAGGAGTTTGCCATAACTTGTTTATCATCATTTCTGGTCTCTTTCACAATAGGCAAAAATTTACACACGTAGAAACTCTTATTGACTGCTTGCAGGTGAGTCTCTGATCATTGGTGGAATAGAGATGGGATTGGAGCGCTAACATTAGCCCACCTTACTATTGCAACCATAACATGCCTTCCACAATGACATAAATACAGGAGGAGAACTAAAATCGTACGTTCAGAGATAGCTCTCTTGCAGGCTTTTCTGGTTTGAGCAACAAGCCCACACTAGAAAGAAAAAAAGAAAACAAGCCAGATTCACAATCTTGATTTTCCATCAGCTTTCAATTAAAGCCACGTTTTGACTTTAAAAAGTCATTCTTTTGGGTGCAGTGGCGTTGGAGTTAAGCACAGGACCTATAAACTGAAGCTTTGGTCCTCGACGCGTTCATCACAGGTTCAAATCCCGGCTTGGGGGGCTTTTCTGCATGTCTTCCCCCTCTCTCTACTCCCTTTTCCTGTCTAAGTTAAAAAATTTATTATAAAGACCACTAGAGCCTAAAAATAATCCTTCACTCATGTCATTCTTTCAAGTAATGACTGTTTTAAAAATTAAAATGAGAAGAGGAAGCATATAAACAACAAATAAGGGCACCAAAACATAGCCCTGAGGTACACCAGAGAAAATGTTAAAACAGTGCAGATCTTTCCCAGTAGTGGACGGCCCACCACAATTTCTCAAAAACTGTAATGAAAATGTGTCCATAAGGGTCACAAATTAACAGCAAAAGAATGTAACACAATTAAGATCAAAGCAAAACAATCAGAAAGAGCCTCAGGAAAAGGGGCGGAGCTAGACTGGGGGGCAGAGGTGGGAATGGCCACCCTAAACCAATCATTGGCCACCCCTACCATTGTTTCCCTCTAATACAGACTGGGGCAGCAGTAATACTCTCAAGTGGAATCTTCAAAATATTAAAATTTTTCATATATAATCAATTACTTGACAACAAAACCTTGTGGTTAATTATGTTCATTAATATGCTAACATTAAAGATGATAAACACAGAATATATGCTCTTTTCAGAACTAGATTTTTAGTTATATGGGGTAAAGAGAAAATAACGTGTCTCTGCAAGTCATCTAGGAGTCTTGAGTGAAATCATAGATAAATAAGTATTTTTATAAAAATGTAGATATTAGTACATGTAAATATCAATTTTATGCTGAAGTATTATTGATAAAAGTAGGTAAGTAATGACAATGGAAAAGATTTTTGACCCAGAACTCAAACCTGAAATAATTTTATCCACTATACCTTTAATTGAGACGCCATGAATGTTTAAATATATGTTTTGATTTGTTAGCAAAGGCTGTAGGAAAGTATAGTTAGTCTTTATTTTGAAAACATGGACATTGCACTCGTTAATTTTCCTGTTGGAACAGAGTAGACTGAACCTGAGGTTCTGCTGCCAATCCACCTCAGTCTACATTGGTTATTGACTGGCCACCCTTCTAAAAATTTTCTGGCTACGCCTCTGCTCTGTTTCAAGGTGACATCATCTTTTGGAAAGGGTCATTGTACCTTCATTTAAACATGGTGGTAACCATAAAACATCCTCAAATCAAAAGCATGTGGTTGCCATGATGCAGATGACTAAGAATTTACACAGGCGTGGTGCTGGCTGTATGATGGAATTAATCTAATTGATTAAACCATGACTTCTCCTCTCTAATGGAACAACATTTCTGGAGGTAGCTGAATCGCTGAATGATGGGTCCTAAGATCACCTGCAGTTTCACATTTGCGTTCTTAAAAAAAACACATAACAAATTCAAAGTTTAAAAGTGGCCTAGTCCAGCCCTGCTGTAGAATGACCTTAAATGGGCAGTGTAATGACAATAAATAAACGCTGGGAAAAAAAACCAAATGTGATTAGCGGCTGGCTAACTCATGGTTAGTTACTCGTCCTGCAAACTGGTAACCTGACTCCGCCAGATGGATTTGCTCCGCATATCCATCTGGAAACCTTCGGTTGAAGTAATTTTGGGAAGGGGTGAAAATACTGGTTAGCTGATTGGCCTATGTTGGTGATAGACGGGCCAAATAAACCAATAAGATCAACGAAGCATGTGACGTACTAACAGAGCGACGATGAAGAGGAGCCAATTGATAGATCAAACTCTTGCCGAAACCAGTCGGGAGAAGAGCAAAAACATCTTTTCGTCTGAGAAAAGCCTCCAGAGCAGTGTTTTGCTCTTCTTTCAGTGAAGAAATACTCTGTAATTCCGATAAAACTTGCTCGATAGCCACGCTAACGCTAGTTTCATCGGCTGAAGCCGCCATGCTCTTTAGACTGAACTGTCGCGCTTCTCGTTGCGTCACACCTCAACCTGCCTCAAAGCCAACGCTGATTGGACGTTCGTTTGGTGAACGGCTCCAAATTTTCTTCAACGGAGAGTCTCCAGACTGATTAGCGAGTGAAATCTTTAAAGCTCGCGAGATCAGGATGGTCTCATGAGGCTAGCAAACTGGAGGCCTGGGTTCGCATCTCAGCTGGGAATGAGCTGCCAGTGTGGGTCCTGAGGAAAGACCCTTCACACTAATGCCTGCTTTGGGGAGTGGCGGCCTAGTGGTTTGGGCGTTGCGCTTGGAATCCTGAGGTTCTGAGTTTGAGCCCCAATCCCACAGAATGCCTATGGGAGAATTATCCTGCCATAATGCAAGAGCACATAATTTCAATTTGAGAAAAGAATTTCATCTTCTTGCACTCAAAACTTATAATGCTCACACTCAAAACATGCGCTCTCTCTCAAATATTTTCTCTTCTCTCTCAAATCTTTGTTTCTTCTCTCAGATTTAATGCTTCTTGCTCAGATATTTTTTATGTGCTCTTTCATTATGGCAGGATAATTCTCCCAGAACTGCCACTCTGGGTCCCTGAGCAAAGACCTTTAACCCCACACCGCTCCCCAGGCGCCGCACAATGGCAGCCCACTGCTTCCCTAGGGGATGGGTTAAATACAGAGAGTAAATTTCGTTGCTCTCTACTTGTGACAGTGTTAATGAAAATAAAATAACACTGATTGTGAATACCTCAGCCCTCCAAATGTGGTTGAATTTAAGCTTGAATATTGTTTAAAATCCTGTTTCTTCCTATCTAAATCACTTAGTATGTGTGTGTTAAAGAATTCCAACGAATTTGCTGAATTTTTTATTATTGCAGCTCTTCAGGCATCTGTTTTACTGATTTTTCTAAGATGCATCTTTGAACATCTTGTTTTAATGTGAGCTCTTTAAATGGAAATGAGCTTCCCTCTTGGTTCCACCTGAATGAGATGAAACCAGTCAATAAAGCTCAGACTCTATCTTCCAATCACACTGCGGGAGGTAAGAGTTTACACCAGAATTACCCATAATGCAATATTGTTTTTCTGTACCATGAGGGCCGCATGTGCTCTGAGAAGGTTGCAAGTACCCGGTTTGATCCCCTGAACTCTGGGTTCCTGAGCAAGACCCTGATTGCTCTCCGGGCACCATACAATGGCAGCCCACTGCTCCCCAAGGGGATGGGTCAAAATGCAGAGAAAAAATTTCCCCATTGTGGAACAATAAAGGCATTTACATTATAATTTTAGAGTATGGGTGGAAAAACAATAGAAGAGGAATCTTAAAGGGGAACACTGTTTTTTTTTTTTTTTACATTGGGCCCTTGATTTACGTTATTACATCATGTTCTACTCACCCATATGAGTTTTGTGTCATTTGGAGCCGTTCTGAAGATATTCGGTTTTGTTATATCCAAGTAACGTCTTCCTATGGGCAACAACTTGAAGGCACAAACTAAACTGTTCATAATTTATTCTTTATTGTACGCCAGCATTCATAACATGTAGGCGAATCACTGTCCCCCAGACAGCCGCAGTTGTATTTTTAATATTTAAATCTTTTTAAAACAAAGCGGAGTGATCCGTGCGCTACCATTCCTTCATCCTGTCCGCTTAACTGCTGCTAGTTTTACTTACATGCCTGGAAGATGTCTAGTGCTACTACTAGGGCTGCAACAACGAATCGATAAAATCGATAAAAATAGACTTTTAAAAGCGTTGGCAACGAATTTCATCATCGATTAGTTGTGTCGCGCGATTAATGCGTCATCCGCCGCCGCCGTCATCACTGCCACTTGACTAAAACTGGGGAAGAAAAAAAAATTAAGGCAGAGCGAGCCAGCGCTGCATGTGCGCAGTGTTGCCAACTCAGCGACTTTGTCGCTATATTTAGCGACTTTTCAGACCCCTCCAGCGACTATTTAAAAAAAAAAGCGACTCGCGACAAATCTGGCGACTTTTAACGGTGTCACTGGCGGCTTTTGGAGACTCTTACGTGAAAGCATGCATTGTTCCTACTCTTGTCCTGCAGCAGCAGCTGCTGCCGTGAGGCGCCCCCCCCATCCCAACCCCGTTCTCCCGCAGGAGTCCCTCTCAGCGCTGCAGTCAGAGCCGCAGGATGTTTCAGCGTCCAGACTGCAAATGAAGCGCGCATGCGCCGGGATTGACGACGCAAATTGATCACAATAATTAAAATAGCCTTTATAAATGAATTAACTTGCAAATAAAGCAGAATAAAATCCAGCAAGATCAGTAATATGTCAATTAATTATATGCCACATTCCCATGTAAATATCTGTCTTTGGAGGATGTGTTTTTTAGCACCCCTAGTTCTCTCATTTTTATTCCAAATACAATTTATAATTTGAACCACAGGCCTATTTTTATCTCTATGGTTCAGTATTTTCTCAAGTAGCAACTTTAACTGCTATACTTTCCTGTCTTAAAAGGCAGAACTCTTCTAGTCTAAAAAAAACTCATTTGTTGAAATGGGGGGCCTATTGTTTGAGCGCCTTAGGGGCTTTTGAAATAAAAAATGCCTGTCTTTTTTTGCGCTTTATGAAACAAAGTAGCCTATATTTTGTGGATGTACAGCTACATTTCTCATGTAAGTTTGCGTAGTTTTAACACAAACATTTATTTTTCATATTGCACCAGTACAGTTAATGAGCAACCTGTACTTGTGTGATTGTTTGTTCTGTCTAAAATGTTTATTTTGGAATAAAGAGGTTAGTATAAAATATATTTTTTGTCCGATTCATCGATTAATCGAAAAAATAATCGGCCGATTCATCGATTTTTAAAATAATCGTTAGTTGCAGCCCTAGCCACTACCACAGATGATCTCGCTCTCCAAATGGAATTGGACGATTCAGATTAGCTCGCCAAATGAATAGAAGGGGTAGAGCGTAGCCGCCTGTGGCCCTGGCTGCCTGTCACAACTCCAGTCCGGCGCGCCGTTGATGTCATACACACTCCGCTTTGTTTTAAAAAAAATTGAAATATAAAAAATATAACCGCGGATGTCTGGGGGACAGTGATTCGCCTACATGTTATGAATGTTGGTGTATCATAATGAATGAATTATGAACAGTTTAGTTTGTGCCTTCAAGTCGTTGCCCATAGGAAGACGTTACTTGGATATAACCTAACGGAATATCTTCAGAACAGCTCCAACTGACACAAAACTCATATGAGTGACTAGAACATGATGTAATAATGTAAACTGGTCATAGAATGCAAAATTATCTGACATATTCATCTATGACAAAAAAAAAATTGTCATAGATGAATAACAATAGTTCAGTGGGTGAAATGGACGTACAGAGAAGTTCAAACCCCGTCGACAATTCCAATATATGCAAATCTCCCAATTTTAAACTTCCACCATAAAATGGGTAATTTAAACGAATCTCCGAATTGATGTCAACTTGGGGATGTTGTCTTATTTGGTTCTGGGCTGTACTTTTGTCACGCCCCGAAACATATAGGCCAATAAACTGGTTCACAGAAAACATAATAGAAAATGGAGAAAGCTAAAATATAAACCATACAGCATCTATGATAACACTGCAAGACCTGGAGACATTAAATTCAACTATTCTGGACTTTTAGAGACTAAGAGTACACAAAGAAATATATTGAAGAGTTTAATAAAGTGAAATTTGAAGGATATATACCCTTTAAAATAAATCTTCAAGCAAGAGTCAGTAAAGATTTTCTACACTGATGGAAAAGACTTGCTGTCGGTTATTACAAATCAGTCAATAGGTTGCTTTTCCACATAATTACTGTTAAATATAACAACTTTGCTTTTATAAATAAGACAATCACTTAAAAAATAGGCTTTTTAAAAAAAAATCCTTGGGATTCCTTTGATGATTCTGAAATATTCATAAATTATTTTTTTAAAAACAGGGCAAATAACGTTTTAAAAATGTATAACTTAGTTGCAGATTGCAAAATTAAAATGAAAAAAATAGTTTTAGGTATTAATGAGCTGTCAGATGATAATTAGAATAAAAACTGAACCTGGAATTATGTCGCCGCATATAACGAATAAATAGTTAATAATTTGGTAACCAAATAATTGAATAATATTTTCTAATTAAAACTTATTATTAAGGTAAACCTACTTTATCAGATGATATGAAAAATACAAACTTAAAATATTAATATCATAGAAAATCCTAAATGCACTGTAAAAAACTCAGTTTCCATTTATTCTATCTACATTTTCTCCAAACTGTTTTTTCTTTTTATTTACTCGGACGTCAGTCACTTGGCATTTCTTGAATTGATTTGACAGCTCTGAACCGAGCGGCATCTTGATTGACATTAATACTTAAAGATTTCCCAAAGTTAGAGAGTGAAGCTCCACCAATCATTTTTTTTCTACCTAATTAAAAGATTTTGACATATAAATGACTTTTCTTAAAGAAAACTTACCCACTCCATTTGCATATATAAAATATCCTTTATTGACATCATGAAAGCATAACCCTCTCTTCAAATGATGGTAACTTTATTTTTAGTTTCCAGTACAGCAGATTCAGTCCGATCCTTTACATGAACAACCTCCAGCAGCAGACACAAAATTCCTCTCACACACATTTTAGTACAGCTGAACAGAAAAAAGATGCTACTCTACAACACAAAACATTGATCACTGTAATAAATATAAGGGGGAGAAAAATAGACAAGCATGTAAATGTTTCATAAATAATACCACGAAGACAAGCTAAAGGTGACAGATTGAGACGTTTTGCAGCTGCTCACCTTTTTAGGTTTCACTGATTGTATTAAACTCCAGTGTTTGCAGTGTTTTGCTTGCATTGATTTATTTATTTATATTTTGGTGCAAGTCTTTTGTTTTCCTGTTTGTTTTAATAAAAAAATGGTCCATTGATATTTTGGCTGCATATTCTACAACAGTTGTTCATATTTTCTGAAACATTTCTATCAAAAAAAAAAAAAGGGTTTAATAGTCATATATCCATATATCAACAAACATGCATCATGGTTTAAAAACTTCCAGTGTATTTTACAGAACGTATTTTCTACACTTTTATTGCAGATGTTTACGTGGTATTGTGTGTTCTCTGCTCAGTAGCGGTGCTCCCCCCGGGTTATGTGAGACGAAAACTCGTATCGGTCTTGACTCCGGTGGCCGCAGAGGTTGCACTCGAATGGATCTCTGAAGCCGTGGCAGCCCATGTGAATGGTGTACATGACGTGGTCCAGGAAGAGAACGCGGCAGTGTTCGCAGCGGTACGCCCTCACCTGATCCCCGTCCGACGTCACCACCTTGAAGCCCTCGGAGGCCATCTCAATGCCGGCCCTGATGGCGTCGAACTGCCTCTGCTGCTCCTCTTTCACGAGCGGCAGCACGCCGTTCCTCACCCCCGAGGTGATGTGGTTGGTCAGGTAGATGAGGCCGGTGGCCGCGCCTGTCCGGTCTTCGTTGTTGCTCTCGGTGTCGGTGGAGTCCTGGCCGCTGTGGCTGGGCGAGCCGTCCTTGTCGCTGGTGGCTGACTTGGACAGCAGCAGCAGGTTCTCGGCGGCGTTGTCTTTGGCCGACAAGCCTGTGCCCACGTGACCCTCGGTGGCAGACTTGTGAAGGGGGTACATGGAGCTGAGGCCGACATCGGAGGAAGCCGGGGAGGTCTGGACCAGAGGTCGGAGAGACTCGGCCCCTAAGTAGCTTATGGCGCTGTTGATTGCCTGGTCGATGACGTGGGGTTGAATGAGCTCTCCTGATCCTCCATCATACGAAAGATCAGACAGACGTTTGTCTCCTGAGGGGCCAAAAAGAAACAAAGAAAAACTTCACCAACAACCTTCAACATTCACTGACATCCTGCCATCTTCTTAGGAGGCCTACTGCTCTCCGGGTTGCTCTTTACATTTGATCACTGCTGCACTTTATGGAATGGAAATGTTCATTTACTGTCTGGAAGCTGTATAAAATGAAATTTCATTTTGTATACACTCTGTATATACAAAATGACAATAAAAGTTGTCTAAGTTAGTCAGAAAACAACTCCCACAAATTAAAACCCCAAAGCTGAATTTATTTTAGTGTCAGACCAATCCATATCTTTTGTTTTTTATATTATAATTAAAGCCTGCCATCTCTCATTAGTACAACCATCTTTCTTTTTCTTTTTTTTTAGTGTTGCTGCTCTCCTTGAAGACGAACCATTCAGCCCATTCTCAAGTCTTCTTCTGCTTCTGTTTTTTTCCTGCATTAATCTCCATCCACCTAACCTTCATTTCTGACCGGCTTCTGTATCTTTGCCAAGAAAATTCCTCCCCACAGCATGATGCTGCCACCACCCCATTACAGGCTGATGTGCTGGGTTAGTTTTCATCATTCATGTTGGTTAAAAAATTGATGAAGATCATCTTCAAACATGAATCCGCATATTCTTAACTGAAGGTGAACTCTGCCCAGTTCTTCTGCATTTTGCAGCTTCTACAAGTTTTTCTTCTAGGATCTTGACCTGTACGTATCTCCAACTATATTCCCAGCATCTACAAAATCAAGCTTCCCTCAGCATGGCTACGCCATCACCGTGTTAGCAGTGGGATGGCATGTTTAGGGTGAGCTTTCTAGGTATTAGCATCAAAAAAGTTTGTTCAGGCCGAAAACTTTGCTGTAATTTTGGTCTTACTTGTCCAAAAATTCTTTTTTCTCTAACCTTTAACCCAAAATATGCTACTTTTTTGTTTTTGGTGGTTTTGCTGTGACATAAAATATGAGTATTTTTGCTTTTGCACTGTCTGTTTTTATGATCTTTGTCTGGCACCTGCATGTCACATTTCCTCCTTTTTATTTTGCTAGGATTATTAAGCCTATCTAACAGTTGATTATCTATCTTAAGATATTCTAACAGACTAAGTCGGCATGCATGCACTGTGCAGAGCCCAGTTGGCATAACGAACACAAAGGACATTGCTGCTGCTGCACCAATTTGTTAACAAAAATAAAAGCATTTTATTCACACAAAAGAAGCAGATTGCAGCCCTTACCCACAAACTTCTGGGGCATAGTGCTCTTACGCTTAGCTACATTATTAGCTAGTCTGTCTAGCACCAAGGCTCTGTCAGATCCCGTCTGGCTTAAGTCTTCCCTCTGCTCATTCTGGCTGCTTTCTTCCTTTACTACTGGAAAGCAAGACAGAAAAGTAGATTTTAGCATCAGAGTAATTTTGAACTGGTTCTTTTTTTCTTCAGATGATGAGGTGGAACCTGATAATACATGCCAGATGGTATTTTTCTAGATATCTACTGTATGTAGGGCAGAGAGCGGACTGTTCTGACATGTGAAGCTCTTGGTCTATAAACTGAGTATTTGCTCATGCGTTCTAAAGTCAAATACCTACAGAATGCAGACATGCCTCTAATATTATGTGGATTACAAAGGGCACTCAGACAGATCAGTATTGTTGGGGTATGATATTTCAGAAGAAGGGGAAAGGAAGGTTTTTGAGCTACAAACCCGTGTAGATGCTGTTTTGCAGTCCCATGCACTGGAGGTAGTTGTGGCACCTCTCCTTGTGCTCCTCCAGGGAGCTGCGCTGCTTGTAGCTCCGGCCACAGTACGCACACTTGTGTGGTTTTCCGACTAAAAAGCAGAAAGGAGAAAAAAAGATCTAGATAAAGACATATAAATAGGATGTACATTTTATGATAAACATATTTCTATAACTGACTTCTTTATAGGAAAGTTTTCTCCTTTAAAGAAGATCAGATTGCTTTGAGTTTGTTTTAAGAATAAATATGGGATTAACAACTGAAACAAACTAAATACTTAAAAAAGCAAATATAGAATATGTTTGTATTAAATAAAAATATTGACATAATATTAAGTAATGCAATTAAAATGATCAGTTTGGAAAATGTTGCAATTATGGTAATTCACAATTTAAATTAAACTCCAAACAAAGGGTAATAATTGCTTAAATAGTAGTAAAATGATTCAGAAAAATATTTCAACTTTATCTAAAAAAGCATACATATATATATATATATATTTATAGATTAATAAAAAGTATATAAATAGGTAAAAACAAGATTTCTGCAGCTGAAACAAAAATAAACTAATATGGATAGTTAAATAAAAGTAATCAACTTAGTCACTGTCTAAGAAATTATAAAAGAGGTTAAATAATCAGAAATTTGATGATAAAATCAAAGCTATAACCCTATCTTAGTTCTCATTCTTTTGCATGTTTTACTGGACATTTAATTTAGATTGATGTTTTCTATCTGTGCCTCAGAATAAGATTCACTACAGATCAGAGCTGATATTTTAAACTGGGCAGCTTCTGTTTTTCCTAATGCAGTGAAACATGCACGGCTCTTTCCTGTCAGGTAATCCTTTTGCTCTTCCGCTAAACAGTTTGGAGCAAGTAGGCTGTTTACACCAAATTTCATTAGCACATACTTCTGCAAAGCATTTGCAAAAAAGAGAAAAAAAAAAGGCACCATAACTCCATGCTGTCAACTTCCCCTTAAAAAGAACTGAGTCCACAGCAGAAGTTGTTTAGCCCTTAGTTTTCCTAGAAGTTTTTTATGTCTTTGCGGGTGGACGTTGCATGCCTACCTGAGTGGGTGCGCAGATGGCCGGTGAGGGCATCCCTCCTGCGACAGGCGTAGCTGCACAGGTGACACTTGAAGGGTTTCTCCCCTGAATGAAGCTTGATGTGACGCAGTAGGTTACCCTTCTGGGTGAAAGAGGCGCCACACTGGCTGCACTGAAACGGGCGTTCGCCTGAAGGCAACAGAAGAAAGAAGACAAACACTCCTGAATGCAAAGAGGTAAAACACATACAGTAGAAGAAATGGGAAATATAAAGGGGGCATTACTGCTGCAACAAATATATATTTGTTTATTTAACAGATGACTTTTATCTTTCCCTCTTAATTCTTCTCATCTGTTTTGTTCAAGCACAAAGTTCTGTGGATGCAGAGCTGGCGGCTGCAGGATTGCAGGGTCACTGATCTACAAGCGCTCTGAGCGCCAGAACAAGCTGGATGATGGAGCGTCTCCGGGGCAGACAGCGATCCAGCAGCCGGTGGGAGGGTTTCACAGCGCAGCGACACTCCATCTCTCCGTGCTCCCCCTGCCTCATCGACTCCTGGCGCTCTGATCGAACAAGAGCTTCTCAGACTCAGCCTGCCAGCTCCGTAATGCACCATTGCTTAGGTCAATTTGATCTGAAAATCTCATTTTTGCCTCTTCTTCGTCTCTAAAATAAGAGCACCACATCACCATGCAAATTCAGCCTCATTTGAATAAAGCAGGGGAAACAGTTTGTGTTGAGAGCCAGTCTTCCTGATCAGCGCCTCTGGAATAAACCAATATCCAGCCTTTCCGCGTGTTGTGGCATTCTCTGAAAACGTTATAATATGGCCTTTTTTTTTTTCTTTCTTTCAAAAGCCCGCCTTAAAATAAGAGTCGCCAGTGAAGCAGCAAAAATATAAAGGGAAAATCATTAAAAATGCATTTCAGGAGCAAAAGACGTAGTGCAGAATATTTTCTTTTTAAATAGGAGCCATTTCATTATATCTCTTTGGGTACTTTCTTTTGCATTTACATTAGTCAAGTGTTCCTTTCTTCCATTTTGAGTTTCATTAGTTTCAGAAGCTTGACAGTTAAATGGCTTTTTCGCAAATGTTCCCCACCACTGGTTTGGCTCCATTACAATAGCATATCAATTCTGAATTTTTGAAGAACTTTTAATAGTCAGATAATTGTCAATTTGGGGTAGATTCCATTTATCTGCAGCAGATATCCTGTTTCTGAACTCAGGTTGTGTTTTTTGCACAGTAACCTGTGGATAATTAGGGTTTGTCAGGTCGTTATTAGGAGATCTTTAAGTGAAAACTGATGAATGTTAAATGTGATGCTGAAAATCGGTCATGCATGACAGGATAGATTGTTTATTTGCGCTGATTAAGCTATTCCTGGCTGATACTGGTACCTGGTAGGTTTAGAGTGAGCCTCATTTTCTTTTCTAGATTTTATCATATATAAACAAAAAACTATTCTACAGGTTGTAAAAAGTAGAATTTGTAATATTTGACCTGCAGATAAATGAGTTGTGTTTTCTTTCTGAGTTATTGGTGCATCACTATTTTCTTCTCCATGATTAAAACATCTAGACAAAGACCAGAAATGATGTTCTGCAGGTTCTTTGATAATTTTTTGTTTGTTTTTTTAAGCTAGAAAAAATCATGAAACTTTATACAAAATGTGATGCATAAAAAGTGCATGACATTTTGATGCACTTTTATGATTTAAAAGTGCATGAAAATGTGCTGATTGTTGCTTTTGCAGACTGGGGATGTTGGGAGTTCTTAGATTTCATGCATTAAAAGGTTTTTTCGTAGCTGACCTGCTGACTGACTGAAATTAATCAGTGTCTGATCTGCAGCCGGCTGATTTATCTGGGTCTAATGTTGTGCTCATCAATGCATAGGAGTTTTTAGGAGAATTGAGGGCATTCTGCTACATTTTATAATTACTCGTATTAAAAAAAATGCAGTGCAAAACCGCACTGAGACTTTTGCCGATGCCTCTATCAGATCTTAAAAAGAACAGGAAGCGCAACAGCACACAGTCCCCTCCCTTTCATAGTCACAGTAAACATGGGTGCAAAGGAAGAGCAAGAAATATTGCAGGCGGCTTACCGGTGTGGCTTCGCTTGTGCACCATCAACACATTGGGGCCAATGCAAACTATCCCACAGATATCACACTTGAGCTTCCCGTTGGGCAGCCGGATACCGCCAGCCGAGGAGAAGGCCTTGGCTTCGGGACTCGGCTGTGAGCCGTTCACCTTGGCCCCGGAGGGATCGACCACGCGCAAGTCTTCCGCGCACTCCTCCTCCTCCACGCCATTCATGTCAGAGGCCAGCCCACTCTCCTCATCACTGCGAGCCTCAACTTTAATGTTACAGGCTGGAAAAGAGGGCAGGGGGGGGGGGGGGGGGGGGCCACGGTTTAGAATACCTTCATAGTTCTGTTATCATGTAAAACTCTAGAAGATGGGAACTTTGAGTCATGATCATCCTGGTATATTTAAATGAATCCTTTCATTCTCCTCACAGCCTTAAACTTTACGTTTCATTCAGTTCATAATATCTCATTTAAAACCTGCAGGATTCTGGTCATCGGGGCCAATTTTCTAAAAGTTACTCTGATTCTGATTTCAGTCGTTATTTTCTCTCTTACTGATAGGGCTTCATTTCTGCTCTCATATTTATTATATGCATTTACAAGAAAGGGTTTTCTGTCAGGATCTGGGATAACCTTTGTTATGTTGAGAAGCTAATTACTAATTATGGCTGTAAATATATATATATCATAAAATATATATATATATTTTATGACCGGAGCGCTTCATTGCTGTATTATACATTAACTTCCCCAAAGTATTCGTATCTCACAAACCTTTCCACATTTTGTCGCATAATATCTACAAATACTAGACTTTAATTGGGAATTTATGCAACAAACCAACACTAGGTAATGCATAGTAGCAAAGTTGAAGAATAAAGGAGGCTTTCAAAATTGTGTTTTTCAAATGAAAATCTGAAAAGTGTGGCATGCATTTGTTTACATTCCCTATGAATTAATACTGGAAAGAACCGCTCGTTGCAGTGATTTCAGCTGCAGGGTTTTGTATCTAATGCTTTGTAAAATGTTCAAATCAAGCAAAGAAATAGTTTGATTTAATATTTTTTTTTTCTTGCAAACTCTAATAATCTTTTTTTTCAGTATTGTTCTTCGTCCATATTCCTTTAAACTCTGAGTAAAGCATAGCGTTCCTTAAGTACGATGCTGCCACTGCCGTGTTTTAGAGTGATACAGAATGTTAATTTTCAAAAGAAAAGTTTTCCACACTCTAAAAAAGTGATTTTGATTGATGGTAAATACAATCCATGATAAAAAATCACCTTTATATATTTATAATTGAATTATAACTGGAAAATTCAACTTTTTTTGTTGCATTTTGTAGCAAATGCAACATTAAAAAAAAATTTACTCAAAGATTTTGGCCAATGGTAGAGCATGCACCAGGAAGTAACAGCTCTGCTGAGCCCTTCAGAATTTGATAACACTGCAATGTCCAACAATCTAAATGCATAGAAATTATTTATTTGATTTTTTTTTTTTTTTGCAGCCTTGGATGGAGGTACAGTCTTTATACTGATGTTACAACATAAAGATCAAGGTTTAGAACCCACCCTAAGGCCTTTCCGTACTGAATCGTTTACATTTTTGTACACTTGACTTATTTTTTCTTGTTTTATTTTTTCAAATATTAAAATTGACTGAATAGAACTGAGAGTAAATATCGGCTGGTTTTTACAGTGTATAACCATCATGAGCCTTTTGGCTGCTTCTCTGGTCAAAGCATGTTGGGACGGTTTAGGATGTTATCCATATCTATTGTTTTAGATCCTAACCCTGCTGTAAACCTCTCCGCTCTCATGGTTTTCATTCTATTTTATTCCTAATGTTCTGCAACATTCCTCTAAATCCTTCAAACATCTTTATTTATCCTGAGATTATATTAAACACAGGGCATTTCTGAAGGCAGTTCGTTTTGAGACATTAGAGTAAGGAAGGCAGAATTCATATGCCTGACACACTTTCCAGTTCTTTATTCATTAAATCATTTTCTACTTCTGCTTTAAAACAAAGTACAACTTTTCTTTTGGGTTTATCGCATAAGATTCTAATGAAAGACAAAATGTGGAAATATTTGAGATGTGTAAATACATTTGGAGGACACTTTAATCTAACATGTCTTGACTTGCTGCTGCTTCATTATCTTATGTTTATCCCTTAATTTTCTTATTCATTCGTCTTTTTAATTTCTCCTGCTGGAAATTACTCATTTTAAAACAACCCTGCACTGCAAAATACCTACAGGATCGTTCTCTACAGGCTGCAACATTTTCTATGTGCTGCTTGAAGAAATTCCCTCCTATTTTAGGCTTTTTGGTGTGAGCCAAAATCAGCCGAGGGTCAACCTACCCATCTACAGGCTGTTTCTCTTTGCTTTCTGCAGGGGGAGGCGAGTTTATCAGGACACACAGGTGGAAGGCCTGCCTGCTTATTCAGGACGTCAGAAATGAGTTGCTGCAACGAGCTGATCATCTCACACCATCACACTTTGGTGAAGCAAATGACAGCATGATAAACAGGAAACAGAGACACAGGAAGCAGTGTCAAACTACAGGGACTGTAACTATCAGAGCAACACTTCTTACTATCTTACTTATAGGCGCAAACCTTAGCCTAGTTAAAAAAAAAACTTAAAAAAAAACTCTAAGCCTATGCATAAATGCCAACCACAAATATATAAGGGCTTTTTATTTGATTCGTGGTTTTCCACAGTAATCAGAAAAGAGAAGCTTCATGTGCAATAAACCGCCTTCTCCTGCTTTTCCTACCAGAGGACATTTAGAAATGTGTGAGAGGATCATGCAAGTCCCACAGCTACCAAACTGTGGTTTGCACATCTCAGCAGCAGCCTGATTTCCCCATGCTTTCGCCTCTGTTTGTACAACCGAAGAGGAAGAAGTGGAAATCATGAAATATAGGAATCTATGGAAAAAAGGGGAAGCTTCAGAAAGCGGGCTTGTCTAACTGAAATACCAAGAATTATGGAGAAGTGACAGAAAGGGAAGCACGGGAAAGGGATTGTAAAACAACATGTAACTGAAACAGAAATTTTTTTTTTTTTATAACGAGTCACAGAGGGAACATAAAGGTCTGCTAACAGGAGGTGAGGTGAAACACAAGGATTAGCCAGGCGTCGATCACGTTATGAACTTATCTTCCTTATCTGTTCTGCACATCAAACTTCTCTCTGACGGTTTCTTTTTGTGCAGAGCGAATGACATGAGAGACACTAGCTGGCACGCAAACAGGAGGAAAGACCTCTCTAGAAAAGCCAGAAGCTGCTGCTCTAGGTGCCGAACCAAGAACTGTCGACATATAAGCTCTTTGTAGACCTGTAGTCTTTGAATTTTTTTTAATTCTGACACAAATCTGTTAAATTAAGAAGCCATTTGTTATAGATTTCTGTTTTTTTTTGCTTTCTTTACCCTTAAATGAATCAAATAATCCAAAAACTATCATAATCATTATCTTTGGCTGATATAAATACGATTATATAGGCCTAAAGATTAATTAGGAAAAGAAAAAATGCAGTTTTTGAAAGGAGGATTTCATTACGTAGAGCAGGGCTGAGGGCTACTTCGTGGCTACTGAATCATAGGAATGGCTACCAATACTGACCTATGAACAAGAGAGGTCAACGTTCACCTAAACTTCATCCAAATTAAACACATTTTTATTGTTTACTTTTAATTTCTAATTTTCCTTTAAACATTAAAAAATGCTAAAATGCCCTATATGATTACTATGATGAAACTCTATAATACTCTATAATAAAACTCTATAATAAATGATTAGAAAGAAGAGTCACAGAATAAAATAAAATTTTAAACTTAGCCCACTGCTGAGTTGCTGTTTTCAGAAGGCGTTGAGGCCACCCCATGTGGTCCTTGAGGGCCCCTTGTTGCCCGCGGGCACCGCGTTTGTGACCCCTGACATTGCAACATATTCTCATTATCAGTGCGTATGAAATCGTACGAAAAGTTATGCACACTATTTCGTAGGTTTTGGACATTTTTCCTCAAAAGACCACATCAGTGCGCATGCGCTGGCAGACAGAAAAAAAAAGCAGATCCGTGGACGGACGTAAAACTGGGAAAAACAGTGCAATCATCACTTCTTCATGTCTCTAACTACGTTGCTTGCTTTTTTATATCTTAGGGTTAGGTGTAGGGTCAGGGTTAGGGCTAATTGTAATTTATACTCTATATTCGTGAATGGTGCGTCAGATGCGCATGCGCATACGACGAAAAAAACGTCAAAAACGTACGAATTTACGGTGCATAACTTTTTTGTACGATTTCGTACGCACTCATAATGAGAATAGGTTGGACGTAGAGGAAAAAGTGTATCCAAACAAAGACAAAAAAAGGAAAAAATATCGCCTCCCGTAATCCCTAACTGCTAATTCCGCTGACAAGGACTCCCTCACTTTTTTGAAAATTTGTTTTAACTACAAAGAATAAGAGAGTTCCACAGCATCAACAGTCTGTTCAAGGTTAGCATCTCATTCAAATTAAGGAGCAGACTTTGACTGGATCACTCCAAAATTCACATTTCACCACTGAAAGGTGGACTCGCCTGTGTGCTTTGATCTGCTGTCTGTCCTCATAACCCAGGTACTCTTAAACTTAGGCTCACAACCTACTGGATCTTCTGCTTTAAGGCAGAAATCAGGGTTTCAGCAAAGCAGGCCTAGACGATGGCATCATGATCGCCGCCATGTTTCACTGTTGGTGTTTTTTTTCTGAAATGACGTGTCAGTTTTACACCTAATCTAAAGGTAAACCCTGGACAGGTCGCATGGCGCCTCTCGCCCATAGACTGCTGGAGATAGACACTGGCCACATTAAATAAGCGGGAGAAGGATGGATGGATGGATGGGCATTATTGAGGCATTTTCACAAAAATATACAAAATGTTTAATATTTCTGGCAAATATGACCATTAAAAAGTGTCATAATTTGTATTTTTTTTGTAGTTAGCTATAAAATGTTCCATTTAAGTAATTCAATTTTGATTATTGAGAATTATTTGAATCTCTGATTTGGGGGGGAGGTCCTGATTGTTTGTGTGATTCGGTTGAGCGTTGTGGATCTGTGACGTCTGCAAACCTGAAAGAGAATCAGCAACTTGCTCAGACATTCATCTTTTCTGAAGCCATTGCTGCACGAGTTGCAAAACATGAAACTCTCAAAAAAACCACCGACGTGTTTTTTTTTTAATCACATTTTTTTTTCTCAGGCAGGCTGAAGCAGTTCAGTGATGAAGTCAAAGCTCCTGCTCATGTAGCATGTAATATTACAATTCGGTCATGTTTGTTAGACTTGCAGGTTATAAAGCTCAAAAGCAAAGATTAATAATCTGATTCATATTTATTTGCTTAACTTATGAGTAAAGGAAAACTATATGAATACTTCAGAGGGTCAAGTCCTTACTTATAACACTGGAAAAACGATCTAGAAACAAGTAAAGATTTTTAAAATTAAGTGCATTTCCCCTAATTTCAGCAGGTAAATGAGATGATTTGCCAATGGAATGAGTATTTTTACTCTTAAAACGAGATATTTAGATAAACTGAACTTGAAATAAGACAATGCATTTGTGTTTTCTTATTTAAAATGTAAATTGTCTTGTTCCATTGACAAAATGTCTCTTTTACCTTCTCAATTCAAAAATAAATGCAATTATTTTAAGGTAAAAATGACTGATCTAGATTGAGATTTTTTTCCAGTGAAGTCCCTGTTTTATCATGACCCAGGATGCATAATCATTGTTTTAATCTTTACATTATGCTTTGTAATAATTAGGTATTCTTTTGGGACTGCATGCAACATGAAACATGTTACACTCATATGTTGAAGCTAGTGATAAAATGCTTTAAATCAAAGCATGTTCACAATCAGAAATGGCTCAAAGTCTAAGCATTGCATTGCTGTTCGCAGATGCTCACTATTCAGCCCGAAATAAATTAAGCAACGTTGCAAATAACAGCAAAGATTTCATGGTGCTGAAACACTTCATAACTTTATCCCTTTTGATATTTCATAACTGAAAATGGAGCTTTTTGTCATATAAAGTGCTACATGCACGTATAAACTCGACTACCCCTAAGGCAAAAAAAAGCAGTTGAAATGTTTAAGCCATGAAGCGGATAGAGAAGGGAACCTTCAACTCTGGGCAGCTGCACAGATCTCATGGATATGAGGAAGTTGTGACTAAATATGGAATAGGAAGAAAGCTTTTATTTTATGTTTGTCATGATCACACATCCTGATTTTTCATTTTGGGAAGCAGGTGTCGCATCGCATTGTAGACAAACACAAAAGGTAACGATAAAAACTCAACAGCCTGACATACGAGATTACTGAGGAGTAAAACGAATCGAGCTGGGAGTGACGTTAGCAGCTTAGCGTGGATGGAGGATGACGGGTCGCCTGCTGGAAGTCGCTGTTTCTCTGCTTCTCTCAGAGCCTGAAAATAACTTTGTGTGCAAGGTAGTGGAACCACAAGTGTCAAACCACGCCTGCAACACATTCAGCACAACTTGCAGGAACACTAAATACAGCCTACTTTTTCCCCTCACATAGGAGAAAAAAAAAAGAAACTCGCAGCCATGTTTTCGGGAACTAGTCTCCCTCTCAGTCTCATGTCTCTGAAATAGCAAAAGGCTCCATCTGAATCACAGAAAGTGAAAGAAAAAAAAAATCAGCGGGAAGGTCAGCTTGCACGCTTGTGACTTCAACCCAGTGTTTCTCCATGATTATAAACGGATCCAAAAATGGCTTCAGTTTGACCTTCAAACCTATTTTCTCTCCACGCTGGTGATGGTTGACTACAGCGCTGTGACTATGGTCCGACAAAGTCGATTCCTGAGCTGTGAATAGTTATTCTGCAGCAGGAAACAACCTGGGTTTTTGAGGTTTAGAGCTTTCGATACTTTGAGGTTCTGTGTCCCACATATAGTCCCCCTGCTATTTGCCGTTTTTTTTTCTTTTTTACTAAAGAGAACTGAGCAGCACATGAGCAAGGGCGATAATTTTAACTCATTCTGGCTTTTATCACAGAGGCAGCGATGCATAGATGTACCAGATACTTGCACTTCCCTTCTTTCTCCCCCCTCCTTGTGCAGAGATACGCACACATGCAGGTAATTCAAATTAATTAAAAAAAGGACTTAGCCCAGACTGCAACTTTTTTTGCTCTACACTTGGAGCTTAACATTTTATAATAGGTGCTTTTTCAAAATATTTTTAAGCAAACACTTTAGATGAAGATCTGGTTAAGAAGCACATGGAGATTTCCTGCCTGAGTCAAGCTCCCTTCCTGACACCTCACCGGTAAAGTCAAAGAGAAAGCCTTTGTTAGTAAGCATGTATAAATGTGTGTGTGTGCGTGCAGGTGTGTGACCTCTGTGGTGTAGTGATGTGCTGATCTCTTTCGGCTTTGGCCCTGCTCCTAAACTCTTTATCTCCAGGAGTGTTGAAACTGTCTGATGGCAAGTTCTTCTTAGGAAACTCTTACACATCCTATTTCAGTTTCCTCTCGCATCTTATTTTTGACTGCGAGCTGCTAATCTTTGCCTTTATCTGGATATGTGGAACGCTGCACAGAAGCACGTGACCAGCCTTTTTTTGTCACGATGAACACAGTGTTTTTTTTATTTACCCAACATAAATTTTCCTTCAAAGCCTGGACAGTTTAACCTACAAAATCTACATCTTTAATGCATAATTTTTTCATCCTTACATCTTTAAAAAACCAACGAACGATGACTATTTCTTGCTCTTTCACACACCACCCATGTTGGGAGACTTGAGCTTGCTTCCTCCTCATTTTCACCATCAAATTCCCCTGCTTGATGTTCACCAACTCAAATCAAGGCCACATTAAGTATTCCTTAAGATTCGGGTTATTAGTGACATGCCATGGATCAAAGACGTTTCTATTTCCTCCACCTTTCCTGCCAATGACCTAAATGTGTCTCTTTGCAGCTTTAAATGTCTTTTCCAGGGGGTTTGGGCTGTACTCCCGATGGATGAACATGTGGTAAAGTTAAATAAACATCTCTATGTGTGTTTTGCTTTTGATCCTGACATTTTCGCCTAACTGTCTGAGTTTGGTTTGGATGCACTGGGAATACGGACATGGATGTTGCTGCAGTTTTATTCATGTATTTATTTTTTTGCTCCTGTTTGGTTGCTGCTTCATTTGACGGCTCTTCAAACTCACAGACAGAGGCTCTGAAAAGTCTACACAACCCTAATGAAATGCGAAGTTAGGGAAACTGAAACCATGGGAGTTAATTTCAAACCTGAATCACCTTTTTTTGTTATATAATCTCTTTTATTTAAATTAAAAACAAGAGAATTGATCTTTTGATTCAGTTGCAGCATTGATGTTTTATTGACTTCACTCCTAACATCAATTAAGCCATTTAGATGGGATTTCTTTAGGCATTTATTAAACTTTGGTTGTTTTCTGTGCAGAAATAGTCCTACCAGATCAATAAATCTGAATTAAGAAGCTGAACTATCAAAGAAAGCAAAATAATCATCTTTTGAATCTCTGAAATCTTTAGTGCCAGAATGTGTTAATATCAGATGAAGCAAACGACACCTGATCAACACATCGAAACATGGAAGCAGCAGCATCATGCTCTGGGGCTACTGGATGCAGTTTGAGACGATTCCAAACAGTTTTAAACCCAGAGCCTTTTGGTGTCTACTAAAAAGATTATTTGTCTGCATCACTGTTAGCTGAAGCAACACGTTTAACCCTTCAGCATTGGGAGAAGAATCTGTTTAGTCACTTCAGTTTTAACGAAGCAACTGAATCAAAAGGTGCGTCAACAAATGATTAGTTGAGGGCGTACAAAGTAATGCAAAGGAAACATTAATTCCTGCTGGCCTATTTTACATTTTGCATCATTTTTGTGTTTTTCTGGTTCGATTATAGAAGATAAATGCTGTATGAAAGGTGTAAAACAGGTTTGAAATGACTCATGATGGTCTCTTTGTTTTGGAACGGGTGTGCGCACTTTTTAAGTTCCCTGAAGATCCGTTTATTGTAAATGTTTATGAGCATCAGAGCTGATCTGGGTGGGCTGCTGGTGAGATGCTGCCTCGTACCTTTGTCTCCACGGTTGTTCTGCTGGTGGGCGGAGCTAGCTGACAGGTCCTCGGGGACAGCCATGGGCTCCTCTGGCTCTTCAGACGCTTCGTTTGCAGGGGGGCTCTCCCTGCCTGGTGGAGACACACACCCGTCACTCACCACGCAACCCCTCGACAAGCCTCTCTCAGGAGAAGATAAATTACCTCCGGTTGATGCAAAGAGGCTGTTTGTGGGCCTATTGTTTGGACTGTGTGCGCTCTACATTTCAATCATGAGGTAGGGAAGAATTTACCTGGCATCTGGGCGATTTCTTGGGCCTCTTCGGTCTCCATGCGGTGCAAGTACTCTAGAGAGGAAATGTAGATGCGAATAAGTTCAATCAAGTTCAACATTAGAAGCAGCTTTAGAGGAGTTGAGGGTGTGACTCCATCAGCTCAGCAGGATAAGTCTTGTCACAGCCGCTGTCCCCTACATTAGATTACAAAGAATTACAGACGTTTTCATTATAAGCCTGACAGAGAGGCTGAGCTGGAGCGCAGCCCCGGCTCCTGCTCGCAGGGGCCCCGCCGGTGGGACGCCTTCGCCGGGAATGGGCTTTCAGACCACATTTGTTATTTATTGTTAATTTCCTGCCACGTAATCATCCAAAAATGCAAACTGACTGCCGCAAAATTAAGCAGAAAATTAACTGGCCTCGGGGTCACCGGGGATACGGGCGACCGCTGTGCCCGGCTGATCGACGCTCGTGTTCTCTCTAATTTACTGAGCATGCATCGCTGAGCGCGCGGCCCGAGCACAGACACCATCAGAATCAAGGAGTAAAAAAAGGAGGGACACATCGTGAGCGAGAGTAAGATCATCTAAAGTCAAAGGAGGAGGTGTGTTTTGTCACACTACAAACTTCTATCCATTTGATTAGGATTTTATGCTATCCAGCAATCTTAGGAGCAAAACTGCTTCTGTATTCGACCACTTTTACTTTTATTCATCATGACCAATTGGTGGCCAAGAGAGGCATGGTGACTTTGGAGGAGCAACACTGATCTACTAGGAGACAGGATAATGAATAGCACACGCTATAGATCAGGATTTTATAGAGAAGAGGAGATGACATTTTTTCCAGTTTGCTGATTGTCGAAAGGCATGCAGGGAACACAACAAACATCCTCAAGGTGAAACAGGGCGGTTGCAGCATCATGCTGTGGGGTTTTATCAAAAGGAAACATGGAAAGTTTTGGGTCTAAATAGAAAAATATGGAGGTGGAAGCATCATGCTGTAGAATCGCTTTTTTTTTTTTAGTGATCAAGATGTTGGGGTGTTGATAGGAAGATGGACGGAGCTGCATCGAAACATTTGGGACTTTACGATCCTAAATTTACAGCTGGGGCTGCAATGGTTCTTTAGATCCCCTCCAAACAATCTGACTTTGCTCAAACCATTCAGGAGAATCAGGAAAAAGAAAACAGCCCCATCTAAAAGACATTTGACTCGAGCAGGTTTTTAATTCTTAGGTGTTATCTGTAGAAATTAAATCTGTCCCTTTAAAACAAACTTAGGTCTGTGGTCGTAAAGAAAGCTCAAATGGTGTGAATACTTTGTTAAACAGAAAAGCAGGCCGAAGGATGGAGGAGTTATCTTTATTTATTTATTTTTTTTAGCGAGAAGAAGCGATCCAGAAGCGATCCTCTGGCCAGGGCTGAGTATCTGAGGAGTCACCAATGCTCGTGGCCCCATTAATAATGGATGGCCCTCAAGCCTGCAGCAGATGGGCCCGACAGCCTCGGCCCCCGGCTCCGCCACTTCAAGAAGCCTGCAGTGGGGCGGCTGCCTGGTCCAAGCAGCCACACAGGGAGAAGTGAAGCTCCCGAAAATAGCGAACCAAGCCCAAGGGAGAAGGGGAACCTAGGCCTTCCTGTTTTACTGACAGATGGCTCCACACACTTGGAACAAACAGTGGGAAGGGACCAGGCCTGATCTGTCGCAACGCTCAACATTCTGCGGAGTCAAGTCGGGAGCTCCACGCTCACAGATGCCAGACACCCAGGATGCAAGTGTGAGGGCAAGAGGAAGAAGGACAGAGGAGGAGGGGGGGGCAAAGGTCAGCGGTGCGGATGATTTGCTCAGGGTGTTGCGTGTTGAGCTCCAGCTCTGCTGCTCAGCTTCTCAGCATCTGGAGTTTGGAGATTGAGGGACTGAAGAAGCTAAAGCATGCCTTGTATGTCCTTGTTTTTTTTCTGGGTGCGAATTTAAGGGGGTGGGGGCTTTATGGGGTTAGCTTGAGTAAAATAAAGAAATCTAAAAAAAGAGGGAGTTCCTACATTTACAACCACAACCCGCCTGTCTCTGTGTTTGGAAAGTTAGGTGCCGGGTAGAACAATCAGGAAGTAGCTCTTCAGCTCGACCAGCGGCTCTATTTTCACGCTGTTTTCACTCTTTACATGTGACAGACATTTTTGTCTCGTTCTAAATTTATTTCTCTACTGTGCCATTTGTACTTCAGCTTTTTTTTAAAAAGCACTTTGCTGCACAGTGACGGTCCTCTATCCCGCCTTTGTCTTCTTTCAAAATACTGATAATACAAAATCGGCCCGTTTTATTTTAAACGCTCTCGCAGAAAACTGAAACAAACTGAGTGTGTTGGTGGAGTGTTAAAATAAAATGTAAAAAAAAATGTGGGGGCAAGTGGAACCTTTGTGCTGTGGGGTGGAAGTCATCAAGAAGACTTCTGACACAGAGAGGAGTGGGACTGGAACAGTTTGGGTCGTAGTTTGTTAAGTGGGGAGATGCAGGAAGAGGCTTGTGGGTTGACAGAATTCTCGGTCTTCCTCCTGTGTGTTTTCTTGTGTGTGTTGATGTGAGGTGCTTTGGTGGGGGGGGGGGGGTTGAGGCGTCTGCTCATAGCAGGGTGCAAAAGCTACACCAGGGAGCAGGGTGGAGATGAGAAAACAACAAAACCGTTAACAGATACTGAGGACCACGCCAGAGCATAGTGTGGATACTCAGGAGGAGGCTTCAAAACCGGCTTCTTTGAAGATAAAACTCTGGGATTTACATATACATATCTATATATGTATTTCTTTTCTTTGTTTAAAACCAATAGAAGAGTGAAAAATATCTTAATTGAATTAACGTTTCCTGACTTAGAGTCATGAAACAGAATAAAATTCCAGGCGCTACACTGCAAAAACAATCCAGAAATAAGTAAAAAATGGCTTAAATTAAGTATGTTTAGCCTTAATTTGAGCAGGTAAATAAGATGATTTGCCAATGGAATGAGTATTTTTACTCTTAAAATAAGATAGTTAGATAATATTTACTTGAAATAAGACGATAAAATAGTTTTTTCTTATTTTAAGAGGAAATTGTCTTGTTCCATTGGCAAAGTGTCTTACTTACCTCCTCAAATCAAGGAAAAACACACTTATTTTAAGAAAAAATAACTTATTGAGATTTCTATTTTTTGCAGTGATACGACTTAAAGGTTTCAGGAAAAAAAAGGTTACCACCATAAAAAAACATTTCAAATGTGTATAAAACATAAAAATTGCTTAAACTTTTTTAACACAGTCTAAGGAAATTGATAAAAATATGTCAATTATTAATATTTCACCTGTGGAGGCTTTTTTAGACTATTACCAATCATCAGCTACGAGGCAACGTGTTGCACAGCCACCTTTGTTCACATATACATGGAGATTCTCATCAGTAATTCATGAAATGTATGGGTGGAAGTGGGTAGATAGTGTTAGCAGATGTGTTCTGGGAGCCCATCGAGGGGTGGAGGGGGTAAGGAAAGGTGCACTGAGGAGAAGTTTCCTTCATTTGCATCTGACACACTTCAATACTCTGCTATTCAGACAGTACAATCATTTTAATAACTGTCTGTCTTTCTCCACCCAAACGCACACACACACATTATCACCACAACACACATACACACACTATGGACTCTCTTCTTCTTCTTGACAAGAAAGATGATGTATCTGCAGAGAGATGTTGCAGCACTTTGAGCACTTCACTTTCCATGTGAGCTTTACAAAACCCCATTTGAGCAGGTACTGCCTTTCACTTCACACTTATTTTTAATTCTCTGTTTAATCCATGCCATCATACTCCTGACCAGAATAGATTATTTCACATATCATGGATTATATAAAGTGGACTATAGTTTAGTTTTCTTTCTTTGGAATTCAAAACCGTATTTTTTAGCTGCACTTAGATTTATAATCATAAATAAAGGAGAAAGGTAAGTAAAAAAAACTATATATATATATATATATATATATATATATATATATATATATATATATATATATATATATATATATATATATATATATATATATATATGAATTTTAATTTAATTTAAATTTTTGTTAAAATAAGATATTAAGTTCAAACTTCTGCAGGAGTTGAAGTTTCTTTCTAAGAGTTTAAAAGAAGAAGAAGAAAAAAAAATGTATTTCCTTTTTGGGGTGTCGATGAACAGCCTTTCACCTCAGAGGCAGAAGTGTTAAAAAGTTCCGTCAGTCCTCCTATACATGTGCTCTTCTTCCCTCTACACAGACGTGTAAGTAATCAACTGAAACTGCGGTTCATTTTAGAACAGACGCACATAAAAAAAAGCCTTGAGGTTTTGGAAAATGATCGGATTCATTGATTATTAAATAGCGCGGAGCGCGTTTTTTATACCCCGCGCGCCTCGGTGCAGATTAATTTCCTGTTTAAGGAAGAAAAAGTTTAGTCCATCGACCCCTCATTAATTAGTTTTTATCATTATTATTTTTTTATCATAAAAAAGCATAAAAGCTGATCTGAGGGTTACATTGAGCCTCAGAAATGTTCTGTTGGACTATCTGAACTTTACGCATCTGTTTCAACAGGTGCCGCTAAAAGGCAGAGCAGTTAAACGCGTTAAAATGATAAGGAAACGCTAAGCGCTTCAAAACCAAACCACAAACACGATATTTAAGTTATTATATAAAAAACAAATCATTTATATCTTGAAATATTCTCATTTATCCACATTCCCAATCGAAAAAAGGCCCATGGAAAAAAGGGGAACATTTCCACTACTTCCTATAAAATTTTGGCAAATGACGCGGAAAATAAAAGTAAAAAGAAAAACTTAAAATTCGGTTTTTAAATGTTATTTAGTAAGATAGTTCGTTTTAAAATCAGAAGGAATGAAGAAACCGAGACGCATGAGCCGGGATCTGATGCTGAGGCGCACCTGCAGCCAAACTCACAGGAGGGTCTTATTTTTCCAGTCAGACGCAAATGTTTCCCTAATTTCTTTTAGAGCGCATTGAGCCATATTTACTGGTTTATCAGCTAAAAGGCCTGTGAGTTCAGCGTAAAGCCGGAAAGTTGTGTGGATGTCACTTTACCTGCTATTCCTTGAGTTTGCAGAATGAAGTTCTTCCAACTCTCCCCGGCTCCATGTGCAGAAGGTCGCAGCGCCGCGGCGGCCCCATGGAGCTGCGCCCTGAGTCCCTCCCCTCTCCACTGCACTTCCTCGTTCCAGCCCAACATGTCTATGCTTCTGAGCTCGGCTGAGGCATTTTGCTCTGCTTTTATCCACGCTCTGCGGCGGGGAGTTGAGCCCACCGAACCCTTGGCACTTGCTTTGTGCCGTGCCAATAAAAGCTGACACCCAGCAGACCATCACTGGCAGCCATGCATGAGATGGGATGCTGCGAGCGGGGAGAGTGGACCATTCATTGTTTATTTATTTCATTCACACAGAGGGAGTTGATGGGGGCCACTCCACGCCTGCA